>NC_080682.1:120109658-120709658 GCF_030445035.2 Dasypus novemcinctus
TTTAAGTTTACTGCTGCTTCTGTTGTTTTTAATTAGATACGAGCATGTATTAGTTGGATCTGGGTTTAAATAATGGATCAGGAACTGGATGTGGCTTGAGTGATAAGGCCTCTGCCTACCATATGGGAGGACCTGGGTTCAATCCCTGGGGCCTCCCGGTGAAAAAGAAGAGAAAGCATGCCTGTGCGGTGAGCCAGTCCCAGCGTGGGGAGCTGAGTGCCCGCAGGGTGCACGCAGTGAGCCAAGTGTCCATGTGGCGAGCCAAATGTGCACACGGCTGCGCGCCGCGAGTCAGTGCCCACGTAAGGGAGTCACACAGCACGATGATGATGCAACAAAAGAGAGACGAAGGGGAGAGTTACAGCAAAGCTCAGCAGGGACAGGAACTGAGGTGGCGCAATTGACAGGGAACCTCTCTCCCCATCAGAGGGCCCCAGGATCAAATCCCAGTGAAACCTAGAGAGAAAGGAGAGGAGAAGACGAAAAGAGAAATAGGTACAGAAGATCACACAGCGAATGGACACAGACAGGAAAAACAGTGGGGAGGGGGAAGGGGGAGGAGGGGGAAGGGGGAGGGGAGGGAGGGGGAAGGGGGAGGGGAGGGAAGGGGAAGGGGGGAGGGGGAGGGGAGGAGAGGGGAAGGGGAAGGGGGAGGGGAGGGGGGAGGGGAAGGGGGAGGGGAGGGGGGAGGGGGGAGGGGAGGGGGGAGGGGAGGGGGGGAGGGGAGGGGGGAGGGGGGAGGGGGGAGGGGAGGGGGGAGGGGAGGGGGGAGGGGGGAGGGGAGGGGGGAGGGGAGGGAGGGGGGAGGGGGGGAGGGGAGGGGGGAGGGGAGGGGAGGGGGGAGGGGGGAGGGGGGAGGGGGAGGGGGGAGGGGGGAGGGGAGGGGGGAGGGGGAGGGGGGAGGGGAGGGGAGAGGGGAGGGGAGGGGGGAGGGGAGGGGGGGAGGGGGGAGGGGAGGGGGGAGGGGAGGGGGGGAGGGGGGAGGGAGGGGAGAGGGGAGGGGAGGGGAGGGGGGAGGGGAGGGGAGGGGGAGGGGAGGGGGGAGGGGAGGGGAGGGGGGAGGGGAGGGGAGGGGGGAGGGGAGGGGAGGGGAGGGGGGAGGGGGAGGAAAAAATGAAACCACTTTAAAAATAAATAAATAATGGATGGATCACTTCCTAATCATAAGACCTCTCCGAGCTTCGGTTTCCTCAAAAGTGAAAATGGAAACACAGAGCACCTGCCTCCGGGGCTGCGGAGCACGGGGGCGCGCTGCCCCTGCTGCTGTGTGAGTGGGCGCGGGGCGGTGGAGGGGGTTGAGGCGGCGACGCGGCGTGAGGGCGTGAGGGCGTGAGGGCGTGAGGGCGTGAGGGCGTGAGGGCGTGAGGGCGTGAGGGCGTGAGGGCGTGAGGGCGTGAGGGCGGCTGCGGGTCCCGGAGCGGCCGAGGGTAATGGCTGCCGGGAGCAGAGCGGCCCGCGGCCCGCGGCGGGCCAAGATGGCGGGCGGCTCCGGTGGGCACGTGGGGCTCTGAGCGCCTTCAAGCCCCAGCGCGCGGAGGACCAGCTGAGGAAGCTTCTCCACCCCGCGGGCGCGACCTGGGAACAGCCTCCAGGCGCCCTGCTGCCCTTAGGAAGGAAGCAGCTTGTCCCGGGTGGCCCTGGCGGGCTCCCCTCTGGCTAGTCGGGCCGGGTACCTCAGAAGGTGGAGGGCAGCCCCTTCCTGAAATCCCGCGGCGCGGTGCGGTGCGGTCTCTCCGGCTAACAAACCGCCCTGTGCCCGCCTGGGGCTTCTGGGTAAACGCGGGCCACCCCTTCCTTACAGCGCTACCCTGCGTACTAGCCAGGTACCAGGCATCGCCATGCGTGTACAGGGCCGTGACTCGGCTTCTGAAGGGAGGAAAAAGGGTTTTGTGAAGATTCAGAGGGCTTCTCCCGCCAAACATTATTGGGGACGGGGAGGGAGGGGGAAATGTCTCCCCATCTGCACAGGGAGAAAGTAATTTTCTGTAGAATGGCTCGGCTGCGGTGTTTATGGGGTTCATCGTCCCACCGGGGGGCACAGCCCAGGGTTGGAAGGGGAGTGCAGCAGAGCACGTTGCTGTGGTGACTGGGCACTAGCACACCTGGCTCCTTTGTGTCACCCCCAAGTTGCCTTTTTAACCAGTGTACCTTTCAAACAATGTACAAGTACATGGAAAGCTTTTCTTAATTTTCACGCAGTGGGTTATAAAGGCATTTTCCAAGGCCCTTGGGCAAAGGGACAGTGTAGAATTCTAGAAGTATAGAATTCAGCCAGAAGTATAGAATTAGGATCTTAGACTGCTTTTCTTTTCTGGAAGACTTTACTTTCAAATCCCTTTCACATATGTTATCTCCCTTTTTATTGCCACCTTTTAAAAATCTTTTGCTTAAGCAATCCTAAAGGGCAAGAAGGTGAACCCACGAAGCACTTTCACCCCAAGAAAGAATCTGATTTCACTTGAAATACTGAAGTTAAAAAAGAAGAGATCCTTCTAAAAATTGGGAATTAAGGCAGAAACTATGCAGCATTCTTTTAAATAGCAAAATACAAGGAAAAAGCTGTAATCAATGCATTAATATTGATACATTCATGTGTGTTATGTAATTGGAGAATATTTACATATAAAATGCTCAAGATATAACACAATATAAAATATATATTGCAAACTTTGAAAAAAAAAAAAGGTACCGTGTGAGATAGGAGCTGAGCTCCCTGGTTTACATGTGGGAGCATTAAGTCCCAAGTGTTTCCATCCTGTGCCCAAGGTCACATGGCTGGTAAGGGGCAGCATGAAGAATGGAATTCAGACCTCTGCATTTCAAATCTGATGTCTTTCATTATACCGTAACTGACTCCCAAGTCTCTCCCAACCTTTGTGATTCTGCAAAATTACAGAGTTACACATCCAGTACCAGCTTATGCTTTGCTTCTTTCAAAACAGCTTTTTATTAAGGTATTATACATACCACAAAATTCACCCATTGTAAATGTTCAGTTCAATGATTTTTAAAAAAAAGCATTTTGTAACAGTTACGTTGAGATGTAATTCACATACCATATTATTAACCCTTTAAAGTGTGTGATTCAAAGGTTTGTAGCATAGTCACCAAGTTCTTCAACCATCACCTCAATCAATTTCAGAACAGTTTTATCTCGAACAGAAACTCTGTGCCTTATCTCCAAATCCCGCCCCCCCATCTCTCCCCTACCTCACCCCCAGCCTTAGATAACCACTAACTTACTTTCTGTCTTTATAGATTTGCCTATTCTAGACATTTCACAGAAATGGAACTATATAATATGTGGTCTTTTGTGACTAGATTCCTTCACTTAGCATCATATTTCAAGGTTCATCCATACTGTAGCTTGCATCAGTACTTGCTTTGTTTTTTTTTTTGAGGAGTTACCAGGGATTGAATCCAGGACCTCTTATATGGGAAGCAAGCACTCAACCGCTTGAGCTACATCTGCTCCCCACTTCACTGTTTTTTCATAGTTAATGATATTCTCATGTATGGTTATAACACATTGTGTTTATCCATTCATCAGCTCATCAGTTGAATTGTTTCTACTTTTTGACTATTAAAATAAAGCTGCTTTAAAAGATTTCATGTATAAAACATGTGTGGACACATGTTTTCATTTCTTTGGGGTATATACACTTAGGGATAGAATTGCTGGGTCAAAGGGTAACTCTAGGTTTAGTTTTTTGAGTAACTGCCAAATTGTTTTCCAAAGTTGCTGTACTATTTTGCATACCCACCAGCAGTGTGTGAGGGTTCCAATTTCTCCACATCCTCATGAACACTTACTTTGTTTCTTATTTATTTTTTATTATAGTCATCCCAGTGAGTATGAAGTGGTAGCTCACTATGGTTTTGACTTGCATTTACCTGATGGTTAATGATGTTGAACATCTTTTCATTTGGTTATTGGCTATTTGTATATCTTCTTTGGAGAAATGCCTATTCAGAATTCAATGATTTTTAATAAATTTATAAAATTTTGCAACCATTGTCACAACCCAGTTTTAGAACATTTCCATCACTTCCAAAAGTTCTCTCCTACCCATTTCCAATCAATCCCTGCTTCTTTTACCAGTCCCAGATCAGACAACCACTCATCTGCTTTCTGTCTTTTCTGAACACAGCTTTGTCTTTATGGAAATTACATATAAATAGAATCATACCATATGCGCCTTTTGCACATGACTTCTTTCACTTACCATGAGGTTTTGAGGTTCATTCATGTTATAGCAGGTGTTCGTACTTCATTCCTTTTCGTGTTGAATAGAGTTCCATTGTATGTATATACTACATGTTGTTTAGTCATTCACCAGTTGGTAGACATTTGGATTGTTTCCTCTTTTTGGCTATTATGAATAATGCTATTACAAATATTCTTGTACAAGTCTTTGGATGGACACATTTCTCTTAGATATCTAGGAATTGCTGAATTGCATATGTTTAATTTTTTAAGAGACTTCCTGACTGCTTTCCAAAGTAGCTGCACCATTTTATACATTCCCACCAGCGATGTATAAGGTTTCCAGCTTCTTTACATCCTCACCTGCACTTGGTGTGCTTCACTTTTCTCACTTAGTGTTATTTCGTAGAAACCATGTCCATGTGGTTTTCATTTTTAATAGTTTATACAGTGCCCCCAATGAGCTGGTTTGACATTGTTTAAGCATTACCACAAAGGTAAGGATTTGGGCGTTTCCAGTTATTTGCTCTTCTATATAATGAGACTGAGTTCTCTACCAATTACTTCTATTTTTTTTCCCCTTTAGCTTGTTTCCTGAAGGTAAGTTCCAAAGTAGAACAAAGAGCACATGTGGGTCTTGTTGGTGCTTGCCTAGTTACTCGGCTGGGAGGTGGACCTTGTGAAATCCCACCAGCTAAGTTTCTGCTTGCCTCCTTCCCCACAGCCTCCGGTTACACAGGCCTTTATGGCTCCATTCTTTTCTAATAAAACAGGCATATAATAGGTGTTAGTAATGTTTCAATGTACATTTCTTTTATTGTTGGTAAATTTGCAATATTTTAGAGGCCATCAAGTGATCAGTCTGAACCACTGATCCAAAGAGACCAGGAGGTCTGTGAGAATCGAGGGGTCAAAGCAGAAGAGAAAGCTTAAAGGAATTCCTTGGGTTTGGGGGTTTACAGCTTCAGGTCAACATAAAGAGGATGCTGCTAAAGATGTTGAATTCATTTAGTCATTTCCTATGTCAGGCTCTCTCCCCTCATTTGGGTTCTGTTCCTTCCTCTCTGACCATTCCTTCTCAATCTCCTTTAAGGTTTTCTTTCCTTTATCTAACTCTTTTTGGTAGACATCAGTGTTTTCTAGGATTCCATTCTAGGAGTTCTTTTTTCACTTAACTCTCTGGGCAAATTTATCCAGCTTGTAAGAAACAAAAATTAGTTTAGCTTTCCCATAAAGGAAGAAAATATTGATTAATGGAACCTGGCAGCCTACTGCCTCAGTCTCCCACTCCTGGGCTAAGCAGCAACAAAGGAAACCAGCTTAAGCCAGTCCTATAGGCAGTAAAAAAGGTGCCCAAGAAAGAGCTAAGTCAATACCAATTCAACACTCAGTTCCATTCCTTGTTTGGCAAAGGGGAGCAGGTAAAAACTAAAATGGTTGGAATGTAATGGGGGAAGCAGTTAATCACAAACTTTTGCGTGGGAAAGTTAGATCTTCTCGGATAGGCTGTAACTTCTGAAGTATCCGATCTATGGAGAAACAGAGGAAGGGCTTGCGTGCTAGGCTTAGGGGTATAAATTGTGTCCTTTTTCTTTGTTCGGGGTGCTAGCCACGTTTTCTGGTTGTGCGCCCCTTCTTGCAAGATTGAGAATAAATTCTTTTCTTCTCCACAATCGGGTGAGCCTTATTTTCTTCCAGAAGATTTCTTTCTTACAGCTTTGGGGGCTTGTCCAGGATTCTGAAGCTTCAGTGAGTGGACCCCCAGGGTGGACGACGGGGAGGCACGCCCCGCTGTTTAAGTGGTCTTGGATTCCACCTGCAGGGACCTTGCCTCCAGCAGCCAAAAGGCCGGAGAACCAATGCTTAGATCTGCTGATTGTGGACGAGAGAAAGGGAAGGGAAAATCTGCTTCTCGTTGACCAGTTGACTCCATGCATGGACTAAAGTAAGAACAAAGGCTATTAAGTATTACCTTGGTGGTCGGGAATTCTGGTGAGTCTGAGGTTCACTGTGTGTGCTTGAGACGCATGACATACAGCGTGAAGTGAGTGTGGAGTCCCAATTCTCATTTCCCTTCTCCAGTGAGGGAAAGAGCTGGAGATGGACAGAGCAAAAGATTCAAAAGAAAGAAACTGAGACAACATTCAGAATGGGAAATAGAGGCAGTCAGTCGACTGGGAAAAAGGGGAAGGGGGTATCTGTAGTATCCCCTGGAGACATTCCTCCAGATAGTCCACTAGGGAGGATGTTAAGGCATTGGACCGATAGTGATCGGACCAAGGGAAAAAAACAGAAGAAAATGATTAAATACTGCTGTTGTATCTGGACCAAGGAAAGTATTTACTCCCTGATGTATTCTGGTCAAAGTACAGGACAGATGAGGATTGGCTTTGTGCTGACCTTGTACTGTATGTTAATGGAAAACATCCTTCTCCAAAGAAGAGTCTGACTATGCCATGTGCTGGTTAAAGGGAAAGGGGGCCACTCTCTAGCCTATGAAACCTGAAAATCTAGACCCCAAGACTAAGCTTGTAGAAACTAAGGCTGCAGAAACAAAAGTTGTAGAAACTAAACCCTGGGACCCCCTGTCTAATCTCTCTCTTATGTTCCCCCTCCCCTCCCAGGAGAAGGGCCATTCAACTTGGAGGGCCCAATAGAACCCATTGTAAGCCCTGGGGAAGTGGAGAATCAAGTGGGGCCAACAGCCCCATCGGTTACAACCCACCAACAGCTGAGAAAGAACTGGAACAGTGTAAGAAAGATATACAAGGGAAACGGACTTGGCCCAGTGGTTAGGGCATCTGTCTACCACATGGGAGGTCCACGGTTCAAGCCCCGGGCCTCCTTGACCTGTGTGGAGCTGGCCCATGCGCAGTGCTGAAGCGCGCAAGGAGTGCTGTGCCACACAGGGGTGTCCCCGTGTAGGGGAGCCCCACGCGCAAGGAGTGCGCTTGTAAGGAGAGCCGCCCAGCGCGAAAGAAAGTGCAGCCTGCCCAGGAATGGCGCTGCCCACACTTCCCTGCCGCTGATGACAACAGAAGCGGACAAAGAAACAAGACACAGCAAAGACACAGAAAACAGACCACCGGGGGAGGGGAGGGGAATTAAATAAATAAAAATAAATCTTTTAAAAAAAAAGAAAAATATACAAAATTTTCCATTCCCCAGAGCATCTGAGAAGAGAGTGAAAAAACAAAACTCCATTGAACCTTTGTATCTGCTGAGAGAAGTACCAATGGGGCCAGGAGAGATTGGCTATGTAAATGCCCCACTGACAAGTACTGACGTAAGGAACTTAAAAAAGAAGACGAAATCTCTTAATGGAAGATCCAGTGGGGCTGCCTGAACAAGTACATCAATTCCTAGGTCCTAGTTCATACAGCTGGCCTGAACTTATGTCCATACTGAATATCCTCTTTACGGGAGAAGAAAGAGGAATGGTGTGGAGGGCAGCTCTGAAGGAGTGGGAAAGGCAGCATCCACCTGGACAGGGGGTGATGGCAGCAGAACAGAAGTTCCCAAACACAGACCCGAATTGGGATAATAATGACCTGGGGGACAGAGCACAAATGAAAGATCTTAGAGACCTCATTATACAGGGGATCAAAATTGGCCATACCCAAATCTCAAAACTTGAATAAGGCCTTTGAAGTAGCCCAGGAGAAGGATGAAACTCCCTCTGCTTACCTGCAACAATTGAGGGACCAAGTGAGGAAATATTCAGGGATGGACCCTGATGATTCTGTGGCTCAGGGAATGTTAAAAGTCAGCTATGTGAAAGGGTCTTGACCTGACATTCAGAAGAAGATTCAGAAAATAGAAAGATGGATGGATAAACCATTGGAAGAGTTATTGAGAGAGTCCCAGAAAGTGTTTTTAAGGAGAAAGGAGGAAAAGCAGAAACAGAAAGCAAAGGTTATGATAAGCACAGTCTTACAAATGGTTAAGAAAAGATTGGAGACAAGGCAGGGAGCAAACGGGCAGAGGTGAGATAAAGATGCAAAATGGGCTTATTTAGATAAGGGGACTAGGAGAATGCAAGGCTCTGCAGGGTGCTATCATTGCCGAAGGCCTGGTCATTTCAAAAGTGAAGGCCTGAGTTTAAAGAAAGAGAGGTAGTTCCCCTCATGAATTCTGAGGATTAGGGGGCTCTGAGGATCCTGACTTCTAAAGCCCCCTGGGAACCTTTAGTAAATCTAAGGGTGGGCCCATATCTGGAAGAAGTTACATTTCTAGTGGACACTGGCTCAGTCCGATCCTCTGTATGACTTATCTTCCCAGAGGAACCAAACTCTCCGGCAGTTCCCTTATAGTCTCAGGGTTAAAAGGGAGAAGGATTTGGGGTCCCCATTCTTCCACTAATATTTGTTGGGCAGACAATCAAATTGTAAGCCCTTTGTTGTACATCCCAGTACATCCCAAGTAATCTGTTGGGAAGGGACTTAATAGTATTCATCAGTTTGGATTTGGAAGTAAGGGATGGGCAGATAGAAGTAGTCTTAGCCATGCTCACTAAAGAAGATGAAAAAGATATCAGAGAGGAAGTGTGGGTGAAAAAAGGGAATAGAGGGGGTTTGCAAGTATGCCCTATTAAAATCAGATTGAAAAAGGAAAGGGAAATTATTTGTCGAAGGGACTTCAACCCATCATGGAAGGCCTCCTTCAGGATGGACTCTTGGAGCCCTGCATGTCTCCCTTCAATTCTCCCATCTAGCCTGTTCAGAAATTGGAGGGTAGTTGGAGGCTGGTACAGGATCTAAGGGCCATTACTCAAATCATTCAGGTTCGACATCCAGTAGTCCCAAATCCATACACCCTCCTTAGTAAGATCCCCTGCCATCATAAATGGTTTAGTGTAATAGATCTAAAGGATGCCTTTTGGGCCTGTCCCCTTGGTCCAGAGAGTAGAGACTTGTTTGCCTTTGAGTGGGGGATCCCTCTAAAGGAAGAAAACAGCAGTATAGGTGGACAGTTTTACCCCATGGCTTCACAGAATCCCCCAACCTCTTTGGGCAGGAACTAGAAAAAGTATTGGAGAAATTTGCAGTCCCACCTGAAATTTCCCTTTTACAATATGTAGATGATATGCTATTATCAGGTGAAGAAAGGCAGATAGTAGTCTTAACTACAAAGAGCTTATTGGATTTCCTGGGGGATCAAGGACTAAGAGTGTCACAAAGTTAGCTACAATTTGTAGAAAAGAAAGTCAAATACCTGGGTCATCTCATTAGTGAGGAAAGGAGGAAGATAAATCCAGAAAGAATTCAGGCCATTACTGAATTACCTCTTCCCTGGACAAAAAGAGAACTAAGAAGATTTTTGGGGTTGGTGGGATATTGTAGATTATGGATAGATTCCTATGCATCCCAAACCAAAGGGTTATACCAAAAACTGTTGGAGGAGGAGCCTGACAAGTTAGAATGGAAGGAGGAGGAAGTAAGAGCCTTAGAGAGGCTCAGATGGGCTTTGGTGCAAGCCCCTGTTCTAGCCCTCCCCTCCCTCGAGAAACCTTTCCATCTGTTTGTGACAGTAGATAAGGGGACAGCCTTGGGAATCCTAACCCAGATCTGGGGAGACCAAAGGAAGCCCATGGCCTTCCTTTCCAGAACCCTGGACCCTGTCTCCAGGGGACGGCCAGGGTGTGTTCAGGCCGTGGCAGCAACTGCTCTCTTAGTAGAAGAAAGCAGGACACTGACCTTTGGAGGGACCTCAGTTGTTAGCACCCCTTATCAGGTCAGGACTATTTTGTCTCAAAAAGCAGGAAGGTGGTTAATGGATTCCCGAATTCTAAAATATGAGGCAATTCTAATGGAAAAAGATGATTTAATAGTGACAACTGATCATAGTCTGAACCCAGCCTCTTCCTTTGGAAAGGTCCCAGCCAGGTAGAAACTCCTGAACATGATTGTTTAGACTTCATAAAATACCAAACCTGAGTCTGGCCTGACCTAGGGAACTTTCCCTTACATTCAGGGGAAAAATTGTTTATAGATGTGTTTTCTAGGGTCCTGGAAGGAAAAAGGCACAGAGGCTGTGCTGTTGTCGATGAGCTAACTCGTGAGGTGAAAGAAATTGGCAGGCTGCCCAATGATTGGTCAGCTCAAACTTGTGAGCTGTACGCATTAAATCAAGCCCTTAAATTGTTAGAGGAAGAAGATGTATACAGTGTACACAGATTCTAAATATGCCTTTGGCGCGGTCCTCATCTTTGGAAAAATGTGGGAAGAAAGGGAATTGATCAATAGCAGAGGGAAGGAATTAGTCCATGTGGAACTGGTGAAACAAGTGTTAGCCAGTCTGCTCTTACCAAGGGAAATATCTGTGGTACATATAAATGGGCATCAGAAGTGTC
This sequence comes from Dasypus novemcinctus, assembly GCF_030445035.2. Classification (NCBI taxonomy): domain Eukaryota; kingdom Metazoa; phylum Chordata; class Mammalia; order Cingulata; family Dasypodidae; genus Dasypus; species Dasypus novemcinctus. The sequence continues at coordinate 120,120,218 of NC_080682.1, forward strand.
ACACTTTTGAAGCAAAAGGCAACAGATTGGCTGATGAGAAGGGCAAAGAGGCTTCCCTCTGTTCCCCTCTGGAACTAATGGTCCTGATACCTTCCATCCCCAAAGAAATTGGAATCCCTGTGTTCTCTGAAAAGGAAGTGAAAAAACTAGAACTGGGGGCAACCTTAGATAGCCGAGGGAAGTGGCTCCTCCCAGGTGGCTAGCAGGTGTTGAATAAGCAAATAATGAGGGAAGTACTAGTGGTTTTGCACCAAGGGAGTCATTGGGGAATACAGGTCATGTGTGACCTGACCCTCAAGCATTTCAGGTGTGTGGGCCTTTATACTATAGCCAAACAAATAAGTGAACAGTGCATGATCTGTCAGAGAGTTAATAAGAAAGTTTTAAGAAAGCAAGTGCCAGGGGGGAGGGAGCCCGGCCTCAGACCATTCCAGAGCATTCAGGTTGATTATACTGAAATGCCCCCTGTAGGTCAAGTGAAGTATGTTCTGGTTATTGTGGATCACCTGACAGGGTGGGTAGAAGCACACCCTCTTGCTTCAGCTACAGCATCAGGGACTTCAAAATTATCCTTGAACAAATCATTCCCCGATATGGGTTAGTAGAAAACATAGATTCAGACAATGGAAGTCACTTTACATCCAGAGTGTTGCAAAATACTATGCAGGGTCTAGGTATCACATGAAACTTCCATGTACCCTGGCACCCACAATCCTCAGGGCAAGTAGAAAGAATGAACCAAACCTCAAAAAAAATCTCTCTAAGTTGGTCTTAGACACCAAATTACCACGGGTTAAATGTTTACCTATAGCTCTGTTAAGAATCTGAACTGCCCCTAGGAGGGAACTGGGAATTTCTCCCTATGAAATGCTCTTTGGCCTGCCCTTCCCTGGGAAGCCTGGAGGACTCCCCTCCTTTGAGTCGAAGGATCTCTTTCTTCAAAATTATATATTGGCCTTGTCTTTTTCTTTGTCATCCCTCAGACATCGGGGTTTACTGGCTTAGACTCCACCTCTTGAATTTGTGGTCCACCAACACCGACCTGGCAGCTGGGTCCTAATCAAGTCATGGAAAGAGTTCAAACTCCAACCAACCTGGGAAGGACCTTATCAAGTCTTGCTGACAACTGAAACAGCAGTCCAAACGGCAGAAAAGGCTGGACTCATTACACTTGAGTAAAGGGACCAGTACCTGAATCAGAAGATAAGTACCTAACAACTTCATCCAAGTCTTGGAAAATAATTTCAGCCCCAGATCCCTTAAAGATCATACTGAAAAAACAATAACTTGGGGGAGGGGGGGTGAGCTGTTATATTGTCCTAGTCAACAATGGCCCTAGTCCAATTGAAATACCAAAGGAGGAATTCAGACCTTAAGTTACAGGTGAAAATAATCTTACTAGTCATGATGTTTCAAACCCAAGAAGCAACTCACCCTATCAAATTAGTTATGAATGTGATTAAGGTCTGGAGTCCCAGACCATGCAGTTTGATGTCTGCCAAGCAATAGACTGTGGGAATTTGGAGCACCAGCCATGGCTGAGTGGGGAAGATAAATACCTATGCCCAGAGCCCGTGGGGAATGGCTACAGTCAAACCCCTCCTTGCACCCCCTGGAATAATGTATGGTACACTACCCAGAATAAGGGATGGGTGTGAATATGGGATGGGTCTCACCAAGTTTGAGGCCATTAAAGGGTAAGATAACCTTTTATAAAGGTAATATCCCACCAGACTGCAAAAGTCTGCAGTGCAACCCAGTAGTAATAACTCTTAAGAAAGCAGACAAATTAGAAACTGGGAGCAGCACCAGGGACCAAGTAGTCGATAGAGTATATGGAATGAGAGCAGGTGTTACAGGTAAAGATCCTCTGGGGAGGTTCGGTATCTGAGTCCTTCTTCCCCCTGTAGATATGACATCGACAACGCCCTCCCCAGCCAACCCTTCAGAAATACCACAGGAAAACCCACCAAAGGCCAGTTCCCCAATTCAAAATGATCCCAAAGCAGTTAGGATACTTAAGGCAGAAGATTTAAAGCAAACCATAGAAATAGAGACAGGATATGGGGACACAAATGCCTGGGTAGGATGGATCAAATATACAGTCCAGAGTCTAAACAAAAGCAACTGTTACGTTTGTGCAACAGGCTGACCCACAGCTCATATTGTACCCTTTCCACTAAGTATGAAAAAGCATGAAAAGGAGTTTAAGTGTATGATCCTCCTCTTCCAAAATGCTACTCTTGGTGAAAATTGTAGTACGTTGTCCTCTCTCTTCCCACCGGTCAAAAACAGAAACATCAAGACCATATCTGCCTTCCGTCTGGGCCCAGGGAATCACTCTGCTTATCTCTTTAGACAGGCAGGAAGGATTCTGGGACCTTGGAACCATGGTCTCGTGTACACAAGTGTGGAATGTGAGCAGTGATTGTGCTGACAATTTCTCTAGTTTGTCACTTGGTCATACCTTGAGCAGATCGTGGTGGTACTGTGGAAAGGGTGTTCTCCAACCAATACTGCCTGAGAGGTGGGGTGGAACCTGTGCTCTGGTCCAACTGGCTATCCCATTCACCTCGGCATTTGAAAAAGAAGTGAAAATAACATCCCAGGGAGGGAGAGAGAAGAGAAGTCTACTTGGTTCTTTTGATGAGCAGATCTATTTAGCAATATAGGAGTTCCCCAGGGAGTCCCAGATGAATTTAAGGCTAGAAATCAGGTAGCAGCTGGGTTTGAGTCATTCTTGTTCTGGTGGGTCACCATTAATAAAAATGTAGACTGGATTAATTATATTTATTATAATCAACAGAGATTTATCAATTACACCAGGAATGCAGTTAAAGGAATTGCAGGACAATTAGATGCTACTAGCAGAATGGCATGGGAAAGTAGAATGGCCTTAGAAATGATGCTAGCTGAGAAAGGGGGAGTCTGTGTTATGATTGGAGGTAGTTGCTGTACATCATCCCCAATAACACTGCCCCTGACGGAACTATCGCTAAAGCTTTACAAGGCCTAACAGCCCTATCTGAAGAATTAGCAGATAATTCTGGCATTAGCAATTCACTCACAGGATGGTTTAAAAATTGGTTTGGAAAATTGCAAGGGGTGGCACTGTCCATTTTAACTTCCCTCATTACCTCAGCTGGGGTGCTTACCACAGTCGGATGCTGTATCATTCCATGTGCCCCAGGGCTAGTTCAAAGACTCATTGAAACTGCCCTAACCAAACAAATGCCCATACAGTGTAGGCAAAACAATCTGTACCCCCTTAAAGAAGGAGATCCTTATGACGAAGAGTGTGAGCTAGCACTTAGAAAATCTGAAGAATGGAAATGTGAAAACTAAAAAGAGTTTGAAAGAAAGAGGGGCAATTGTAAGAAATGAAGATTAGTTTAGTTTTCACATAGAGGAAGAAAATATTGATTAATGTAACCTGGCATCCTACTGCCTCAGTTAAGGAGTGCCTTAACACTCCTGGGTTAAGCAAGAACAAAGGAAACCAGCTTAAGCCAGTACTAAGGCAGTAAAAAAGATGCCCAAGAAAGAGCTAAGTCAATACCAATTCAACACTCAATTCCATTCCTTATTTGGCAAAGGGGAGCAGGTAAAAACTAAAATGGTTGGAATGTGATGGGGGAAGCGGTGAATCACAAACTTTTGCACAGGAAAGTTAGATCTTCTCGGATAGGCTGTAACTTCTGAAGTATCCAATCTATGGAGGAATAGAGGAAGGGCTTGCATGCTAGGCTTAGGGGTATAAATTGTGTCCTTTTCTTTGTTCGGGGCGCTAGCCACGTTTTCTGGTTGTGCACCCCTTCTTGCAAGATTGAGAATAAATTCTTTTCTTCTCCACAATTGGGTGAGCCTTATTTTCTTCCAGAAGATTTCTTTCTTACAACCTCTGTGGCAATAATGACTATGTAAATACTAAAGACTCCCCAGTACTTGTCTCCAGTCAACGTCTCTCTCCTGAATTCCAGATCTACCTATCTAACTTCCTACAGTATATCTCCCCTTGAAAGCCTCCTAGGCAGCTAAATCCAGCATTTCCCCCTCCAGCCTCTCTTCTTTCCCCATCATTCCCTGTCTTAGTAACCTAGACACTCCAGGCTCCTTCCCAACCCCATATATTACAAAATAACCCTCAAAGGCATTTTCTTCTCCCCAAACCTACTATGCTAATTCGACTCATTCCTTATTTCACCCCCTAACTGTGGCATTAGTGCAGGCATTCATTAGGGTTCTATTGACTACATCTCTGCCTAGATTAGGAAGGAAAAGGAAAAGATTTCCTGAACAGGTACATGCCTGAATAAAAGGAGGAACAGAGCGAGAAGACGAGATCGAAGCAGGGGGCAGGGTTCCCGCAGCAAACAGGTTGCCCGTGGACCTTCTCTCAGTGGAACTGCTCTGAATGTGACTTGGTTGCAACAATGCTGAGCACCTGCATCTCTCAGCTCAAAATACCCAATTTCCGGGAGACTCTGGGGAACCAACCAAATCCAGGCGGAGGAAGCGAGTCACTTGATGAAGACGCAGCTACTGGAGGATCGCCCACATGTACTGGAGGAAAAAGAGAGGCTGTGTGCTGGGCAGTCCCTCAGAAGTCTGCTGCATTGCCACAATTTCCAAACTGGTCTCAGCCTCCAGCAACCAACCTTCTGCCAACGACCTTCCAAAACACAAGTCTAGGAAGAAACTGAAGCAGTGGGACAGATTTAAACCTGAAATCCTCCTCCTACTCTTATGGAGTCTGAGACTTGGAGCAATGACAAAAATCATCATCTATGTGAGTCTCTACTATTTGTCAACATTGTGTAAGCACTTCATACATATTATCTCTGTTCTTCTACAGCTCTGCAAAGTGGTTTCATCATTCTGTGCAAAAGTGGAAACAGGCTCAGAAGAAATGAGTAAACTTGCCCTAGGGCCCAGGACTAGTAAGTAGCAGAATTTAGCACCTAACTCAAGGCATTTACTACTAGGCTATACTTCTCTGAGACTCTGAGTTTCCTCATCTGTAAAGTGGGTATAACCTTTATTTTTAGGATTAATGTTAGAATTAGGCAGGATGGGCTTTGTAATTTCCAGACCCCAGTGCAAAATGAAAATGCAGGGTGACCCCTTGTTAAGTAATTATTAAGAATTTCGAGATGGGAATTCCCTATACTTTCAGGGTAATTTTTCTGTAAATTCTATAAAAATTAAGTTTATTATTACAAAAACTAGGGAAGAACTTTAGGATGTATATGTTATTAGAATAAAAATGAACAATGAAACATAAGACTGTCCAACACATTGAATTCTATTATAGATGATGGACTATTAGTTAATAGTACAAGCATAAAAATGTTCTTTCATGAATTTTAAGAAATATACAACACTAAGATAAGGTGTTAATAATAGGGTGATATATGGGAAAAATACACTTAGTATAAACTATGGATGATAATATTATTTTTTTCTTTTAAATTAATTTATTGAAGTATATCACTCATACATAAACATACATAAAAATAAGTGTATAATAATTGTTATGAACTTATAAAACAAATATATATAACATCATACAGGACACTCATAACTCACCCTACCACCAATAACTTGCATTGTTGTTAGACTTTTTAACTAATGATTAAAGAGCATTGTCAAAAAGTATTTTTCCCCCAACCAACCCTATTATTATCTTTATATCATTTATATATGAACATAGATAAACAATTAAATGTATGCTAAAAGTTGTGAACTTATAAAGCAAACCTGCATAATATCATACAGGGGTCCATACATCAACCCTCCACCAACACCTTGCATTGTTATGAGACATTTCTTAAAAATTGTGAAAGAATATTGTCAAAATCTTACTACTAATCATAATCCTTATCTTACATTTGGTGTGTTTGTCCCCCAACCCACTCTATTATTTTTTAAATATATTTTTTATGACACAAGTTGTAAACTTATAAAACAATTATGCACATGTACAGAATTCCCAAACAACACCTGCCCATCAACACACCACAATGTGGTGGAACATTTGCTACAGATAAGATAATATCATCTGATTGTTACCACGTCCACAGTGTACATTTGACTCATGTTTTCCATACTGCCTCATTATCAACACACTACGTCTTTTGCATAGATGCAGGAATATTAAATTATTTCTGCTAACCACAGTCCATAGGTCACTCCAGTTGTATCCTTCCCAAGCTTCTCCACATTCCCAACACACAGGAGTAGTGATGTAAATTTGCTCTAGCTCACAAAGGACACTCTTGCATCTGTACCATCAACCACAATTCTCAACCACCGCTTGATTTACTATGCTATTCAGTTCCTAGATTATTCTTTAGTATTCTATCAATTAGCATTTACATCCCTAGACTACCATTTGCAGTCATATCCCCATTTATAAACTAGCTGTTACTCACTGTGTGTTACCATCCACTCTATATGCTTTCACACTTTTACAGTAAAGCTAATTAAAACTACTACTTATATTAAACATCAGTAGTCCATCTCAGTCCTCCCCCTATCTCCTTTAAGAATCCACCACCTACCAACAGGTCTTTTTTTTTTTTTTTTTTTTTTTTTACCACCAGGTCTTGAGGATATTTTCCTACAATTTCTTCTAGAAGTTTTATGGTTCTTGCTTTTATTTTTAGGTTTTTGATCCATTTTGAGTTAATTTTCAGATAAGGTGTGAGGTAGGGGCCCTCTTTCCTTCTTTTGGCTATGGATATACAGTTCTTTCAGCACCATTTGTTGAATGGATTGTTCTGCCCAAGCTGTGTGAGTTTGACAGGCTAGTCAATAATCACTTGACCATACCTGTGAGGGTCTATTTCTGAACCATCAGTTTGGTTCCATTGGTCTATGTGCCTGTCTTTATGCCTGTACCATGCTGTTTTTACCACTATAGCTAGAGTAATATGATTTAAAGTCTAGAGATGAGGGTTTGATTTTCCTTTTTATGATGTTTCTGGCTATTCAGGACCCCTTAGCCTTCCAAATAAATTTGATGATCGTGTTTTCTTTTTTTTTCTTTAATGCTGGCAGAATTTTTATTGGAATTGCATTGAATCTATATGTCAATTTGAGTAGAATTGACATCTTAATGATATTTAGTCTTCCAATCCATGAGCATGGAATATGCTTACAGTTATTTAGGACTTTTTAAATTTCTTTTAACATTGAGTTGCCATTTTCTGAATACAAGTGCTTTACATTGTTGGTTAAGTTTATTCCTGACTATTTGAGTTTTATCTGTCATATTTTATTTTTACCACTCTTTTGACACTCTTAGTTACTTTTATTGATATAATCTTCATTTCTAGACTCTCTTTCAGGCCTCTCTCTCTTGTCTTTTCTTTTTGGGCTCCAGCACACCCTTTAGTATTTCCTGAAAATCTGGTCTCTTGCTTAGAAATTCTCTCAGTTTCTATTTATCTGTGAATATTCTAATCTTGACCTCATTTTTGAAAGACAGTCTTGCTGGATATAAAATTCTTGGCTGGAAGTTTTTCTCTTGTAGTATTTAAATATATCAGACCACTGTCTTCTTGCCTCTGTGGTTTCTGGTGAGAAATCAACACTTAATCTAACTGGATATCCCTTATATGTTATGCATTCCTTTCTCTTGCTGTTCTCAGAATTCTCTTTGTCTTTGGCATTTGACATTCTGATGACTATGTGTCTCAGAGTTCGTCTATTGGGATTTTTTTGAATAGGAGTACATTGTGCTTGTTGGACGTGGATATCTATGTCCTTCAAAAGGGTTGGGAAATTTTCTACCATTTTTCACTTCAAATATTCCTTCTGCCCCTTTTCCCTTCTCTTCTTCTTCTGGGACACCCATGACTTGTATGTTTGCACATCTCTGGCTGTCGTTTAGTTCCCTGAGACCTTGTTCAATTTTTTCCATTCTTTTCATCTGTTCTTTTATATGTTCACTTTCAGAGGCCATTTCTTCAAGCTCACCAATCCTTTCTTCTGCCTGGTCAAATCTGCTATTATATGATTCCACTGTTTTTGAATTTCATATATTGCTCCTTTCATTCCCATAACATTTGCTATTTTTCTATGTATGCTTTCAAATTCTTCTTTGTGCTCTTCTAGTGTCTTCTTAATATCCTTAATCTCTTTAGCCATCTCATTGAATTTACTAAGGAGATTTGTTTCAAAATCTATGATTAGTTGTCTTAACCCCATTATGTCATCTGGAGGCTTACCTTGTTTCTTGAACTGGGCCATAGCTCCCTGTTTTTGGTTTGGATTGTAATTTTTTGGTTGGTGTCTTGGCATGTGGCTTACTAAAGTATTTATTCTGGGTGCAGTTTTTCTCTTTAGTTTAGGGATTACTGTCCTTTCTCCCTTGCTGGTTGTGCAGTAGGAGCTAAGCAGGGAGCTGGTGCTGTAAGCTGTGGAGGCTCAAGCTGCCCTCATTGTGCCAGGGACCCGTGAAACTTGTTCCAACTTCCTCCTTTGCCAGGGGTGGGACAGATTCACAGTTGTGTGTAATAATCCAAGTCGGTGCAGGGCTAGACTGTAGTTGCCCAGAGAGACTGATGAAGTTTCATGTCCCTTTCTCCCCTGCCTGGGGTGGGGATGGAGCTGCAGGTGTGGGCAGCAATCTGTGCGGTGCAGGTCCAAGATGATCACAGTTGCCCTGGTAGACTTCCGATTTTCAGTCTGTGCAGCAAAAGTACCTGCAGTTACCTGGATAGGCTGGTGCAGGGCCCACCAGCCTCCTCCCTGCCAGAGGTGGGGTTGAAGCCTAGGCTAGGGCTGCAGGCTGATCTAGGTAAAAGAAACTGGTTCCTGCCATCACTGTGATTTTTGGTCCTGGCTTCCCCTCAGGCTGGGGGCAGAGTCAAAATGGCAGCCACCAGTCTCTTTCTGATTTGGGCAGATTATCACCCCAGCTGTTCCCAGGGTTATCTCTTAGCCAGCCAAGTCTACCAATCAGCAGCCGAAATCGGCAGCCAACCCTCTCCTCCTCCCTGTTTCTGGGAAATGGAGCTTCCAATTCCCATCACAGAGCAGCTCCTGGAGTGGCTTGTGCCGCCAGAGCAGGACAATCACTGGCCTCTGCGACTTGTGATGTCCCGAAGAGGCTGGTGCAGGTCCCCGCAGCTTCCTCCTGCTGGAGGTGGCACTGGGGCCTAGGCTGGAGCTGCAATCTGACCTGGATGGGAAGAAGCCAGTCCCCACCAGCACTGGGATCCTCAGTCTGCCCCGCTTCCCCTCGTGCCAGGCATGGAGTTTAGATGGCGGCTCCCGGCCTCTTTCTGACTTGGACAGGCTCAAACCTTAGCTGTTCTCGGCCCACTGAATTTCCTCATCAGTAGCTGAAATTGGTGCCCAACTGTCTCTTCTTCCCCTGTTTTGGGGAAGTGGAGCTTTCGATTCCAGCCACAGAACAACTCCCGAGGTAGCTTGTGCCTCCAGTGGAGGATGGGCACCGGCCTCCGGGGCGTGGAGCCTCTACTTACCAGTCTTCTCTGCAGATGGGCATCTCCTCCTCCCACTCCTTCAAGGATGTGGCAGGATGCTCTTCTGGTCTCCTGGAGCCCCCAAACAGGTGCTTCAGCAGCTCCAGAGAGCTCTGGGTGTTTACTAACTGCCCCTTAGCAGGAGCTGACTCTAGGAGCTCCTTACTCTGATACCACCTTCCTGGTTCCCATCTAATGTCAATGATATTATTCTTTTAAAGATTTATTTAATTTATTTATTTCCCCCCCCCCCTTGTTGTTTGCACTTGCTGTCTGCTCTCTGTGTCCCTTTGCTGTGTGCTCTCTCTGTCTGCTCATCTTCTCTTTAGGAGGCACCAGGAACCAAACCCAGGACCTCCCATGTGGGAGAGAAGTGCTCAGTTGTCTGAGCCACCTCAGCTCTCTGCTTTGGTGTATCTCTCTTTGTCTTTCCTCTTTGTGCCTCCTTATTGCATCACCTTGTTGCATCAGCTCACTGTGCCTGCCCATCACGCCAGCTCACTGTCTTGCTTGTCTTCTCCAGGAGGCACCAGGACATGAACCTGGGACCTGCCATGTGATAGGCTGGAGCTCACTTGCTTGAGCCACACCTACTTCCCATTAATATTATTTTAATCACCTTTCATCAATTGTAACAAATGTAACCACTGTTAAAAAAAATAGTATGATAATTTAAAAATTGCTCCTCATCAATTGTAACAAATGCTCCACACCAATTCAAGATGGTGGTAGGGAGGGGTATGGGAATCCTGTATTTCATGCATGATTGTTCTGTAAACCCACAACTTCTATAATAAAAATTTTTTTTAATCGCAAGATGGTGCCACACACACAGGGTGCTTCTAAGCATGGGACTAGTGCGATTGCACAGGTCACACATCCATGAAGTTGGTCCTGGGGTTATAGTTAATGTACATAAAATACTTTGCACAGAATAGCTTCTCATTAAATCATGGCTCCAGTGACTGTATGAGTTTCCTGTTGCTGCTGCAACAAATTTCACACATTTAGTGGCTTAAAACAATGCCATTTCCTTATCTCATAGTTCTGGAAGTCAGAAGTACAAAATGAGCCTGATGGGACTAGAATCAAGTTGTTGGTGGAGCCGTGCTGCCTGTGGAACTCTTGGGAAGACTCCATTTCCTTGCCTTTTCCAGCTTGTAGAGGCTGCCTGCGTTTATTGGTTTGCGGCTCCTTCCTCCCTCTTCAAAGCCAGCAGGGTAGCGTATTCCTATCTCTCTCCATCTCTGACTTCTGCTTCTGTCATCAGATCTCCTCCTCTGACTCGACCCTACCTCCTCCCTCTACTTGTGATTATACCAAGCCCACCTGGATAAGCCAAGCTCAGGTCCCATCCCAAGATCCTACCAGGTGGCACCTGCAAGGTCCCTTTTGCTTTGGAAGGTAACACATCCACAGGGTCTGGGGATTAGCACGTGGACATCTTCGGGGAGCTGTTATTCTGTTTGCCACAGTAATGCTGCATTGTTATTATGCTGCTCTCCTCAAACCCAGCAGTGAATTCTCTTCTGCAGAACAGGGCTGACCCATTGTCATCTGGCCACAGCCTCTCTCTCTCTGCTCGCCCAGGCACACTAAACACGTCAGTGGCATTGAACCACGTGTAAATCCTGCTCTCCTTGCTGACCAGCCTCTTTCCTACTCTTCCTTCTGTCCAGAGTGTCCCCTCTCATTCTTCCTTCCTCTCAGTTCTTATCTACTTTTCCAGCGCTTGGCACAGGTCTCTTCCTTGGGAAGTTTCACTCCACCACTTAGCTGTGATCTTGAATGAGTTACTTGACTTCTCTTAGTCTTCATTTTTGTACCTAACAAATGAGAATAATAAAATAGTACCTACATCATAGTGAGGCTCTAATGGCATAATCCACATAAAGCACTTCGCAGAGGGCCTGGCAGATGGTAAGTGTTCACACACAAAAAATTATCTATCTTATTATAAATATTCCTTGACCTTGCCCTCAATGTGATTTTAGAGCTTCCTCCTCTGTTTTCCATTAGCAACCAGTCCATAGAAGGCAGCAGCCTTTCCTGTAATCACCTATTTATTTATAAGCCTCTTCTGCTGTTGAGCCCAGCCCTGGAGTTCAAGTACTCAGCCATTCATTTCCACATCCCTGGTGTCTAGCACTGGTTTTGGGGACATGGTAGTTTAGTATTTATTGAAGCAAAGTAGGAAAATAGCTCTTAGGAGAACACATGCTAATTCTGTTCTCAAAATATTTCTTTAAAGCATTCATTTCGTTCTTATCTTCCTGCAATGCCAGTCTAAAAATATTTCATTGGCCTACCTTCTATTTAAATAAAATTGCAGCATTAACAAAACCTGCCCTGTTCTGGCAAATTTTCTTTGTTGTCATTTGCTCTAGCTGCTCCCTCTTTTTTTTTTTTTTTCTTTCTACTTCCTCCTGGTGAAGATCGTCTACTTTGTGTCATGATCTCATTGTTTTGCAAACAGTGATGGTCTTTTTCCAAGAATCACTTTATTGCAAGCTTCCCAGAAAGCCATGGGGTAGTTACCTGGGAGGACCCCCCTTTGCCCCCTGAGCAGTGCTTACATCCCAGGAGATGTGTGGCTTCAGCAGGGAGCCAACGTGCATGCCCCCTCCCCGCAGATCCGGGTCCTGCCCTAGTGAGACACGGGGAGACAGGCAACAGTAACTGAGTAACTCAGGTAACGGGAGTAACCCAGGCCCCCCGCCCTGGGCTCGGTGGAGCGACGTGGGGGTAGCTAACACGCTCATGAAATCATCCACTTGACGAGCATCACAGAGCTGAGAGTCCGATCCTCTCACCTGAGGACAGAAGCTGCACGGTTTCATGGGGCAAATGCTAACTTCAGAGTCAGGAGGCCTGAGCCCCATTCCACCACTTACCTCTTCTGGGAAGTCACCAATGTCCCTGAATCTGCAACCTCAGGCTAACATTAGACCCATTCCCCATCCTCTCTGGGGTGAATGTAAATCAAAACGGAATGTGTGGGGGAGCAGATGTGGCTCGAGGGACCGGCCTTTGCCCACCATAGGGGAGGACCCGGGTTTGACCCCTGGGGCCTCCTGGTTAAAAAAAAAAACAAAACATGCCCACATGGCGAGCCAAGTGCCCGCGAGTGCCCGCCTGAGTGCCTGTGCGAGTTCCCACATGGCGAGCCGAGTGCCAGCATGGTGAGCCAGCGCCCGTGCAAGTGAGTCACGCAGCAAGAGGATGACGCAACAAAAGAGAGACGAAGGGGACAGTCAAGGTGAGGGGCAGCAGAGACCAGGAACTGAGGTGGTACAATTGGCAGGGAACTTCTCTCCCCATCAGAGGGCCCCAGGATCAAATCCCGGTGAATCCTAGAGGAGAAAGATGAGAAGAGAAGACAAAAAGAGAAATAGATGCAGAAGATCACACAGCTAAAGGACACAGACAGCAAAAATGGCAGTGGGGGGGGGGACACAAACAAAACAAAAAGAAACAGAATGTGTGGGGAGCAGATGGGGCTCAAGCAGTTGAGCCCTTGCCTCCCACATGGGAGGTCCTGGGTTCAGTTCCCAGTGTCTCCTAAAGACGACAAGTGAGCAATGAGCAGACAACAAGCAGACAATGAGCAAAAAAACAAGCAGACAACAAGCAAAAAACAACAACAAAAATGAGCAGGGAGCAGATGAGGCTCAAGCAGTTGAGCGTCCACCTCCCACACGGGAGGTCCTTGGTTTGGTCCTGGTGCCTCCTAAAGAAAAACAAACAAACAAAAACAGATAACAAATGGACAATGAGCAAAAAACAATGAACAGACAGCAGAAAACGAGCCAAAAAAATCCAAGTGCAAACGATGAACAGAGCCATGTGGGCGTGGGGGGTGGGGGTGGGGGTGGGAGGCACACTTCAAAAAGAGCAGAATGTACAAACGCTGCTGTTTACAGGCGCTCACTGTGCCCTGGCGGGGCTGCACCCTTACCCTCCACGGAGCCGCCAGGCTCGGGCATTGCCACAGTCGGGTCTCTCCGACTGCAGTGCCTTTGTCGTCCTCTTCCCTTAACTCTACCACACGAGGTTCGGGAGCCATGTGTCTGAAAACACTTTGAAGAAGCGCAGCGCTGCGCCACGAAGGTTGATGACTATTTCGCAGGTGCAGAGCTGAGCCCCCGAGAAGAGCAGCGGCTCCCGCTGGGAGGGGCGGCAGGATTTGCTCCCACGAGCACGCGGCGGGTCAGCAGGTGCGCGGGGGCTGGCGATCAGCAAGGCCACGTCTGCGAGGAGGAGCGCGGGCGCGGGCGCGGGCAGCCAGCGCTCTGCACGAGCTTCCCCTTGGAGGCTGAAGAGGAGAGCTGAAGGCGACACGGTTTCAGCGGCGCCATCCAGGTCGCGAGGACTTGCAAAGCCCTTGCCGAGGCCCTCGGAAGGCCCCGGCGTAGTTCTCCAGCCTCATCCTCGTGGGGCCTCCCCTGCCAGCACCCACCCCAAAACCCCCTCCTGGGTCCCCGTGCACTGCTGGCAGCCCTGACGCGGGCCTGCGGCTCTGTGCTTTGTCCCTTCACCTGGAAGGTGCTTCGCCTCGGAGCCCCGGTCAGCACCTCCTCGCTTTCCCAACCCCTCCTGAAATGTCCGTTCTGAACGAAGGCTTACCTGACCCCTTCCACTGCTCCCCATCTAGATCTCTCCACTGGGCCACTAATGTCCCCTGCACGCATTTTTGCATTAGGACTCATCAGATTTTTATTGCACCTGCTTACACATAAAGCTGATTTATTTACACACCTGTCTTCAGCTCAGCTGTTGATGTAATAAGGTAAGGACTTCCTCATGTGCAGTTGCGTCTTTAGTCTTTAGCAACGGGGGGGGCACTTGGGAGCAGAGCCTGGCAGCTGGCTTACCCAACACCTACACCCAAACCATTTAATGGTTTTTTCTAATTGTGGTACCATATCTACATATATTTATATATATTTTATATATAAAACATAAAATTTGCAATGGTAGCCATTTTTGAGTGTACAACTCAGTGGCATCTCCAGTTGGGTCAGCTCGCCTTCATGGGAATCGAACCCTGGACCTCTTCTATGATAGATGGGAGCCCAATTGCTGGAGTTTAACTTTTAACTTTGTATGTCTCTACAGTGTCTGAATAATTGGCAAGTATTTTTTTGATAAAAAATAAATAACAAATTAAACACCAAATCAAGACTTCGTCCAACATAATTACTGGATTTCTATTATACTCATCACAATGAGCAAGGTGCCACGACGGTACAAATGATTAGTAAAACACAGTTGGTGCACTCAAGGAGCTAAGATCTAATACGGTAAAGATATAGAAGTTTACCACACCCTGTAAAGCAGACTTTTTAAAGAGCCACAATAAAGACAAGCAGCCAATTACAGGAGTCCCTAGAAAGGAGCTGCAGGCTCTGTTCCAATTAGGGGCAATCAGGGAGGCAGGAGCGGATGACTGGGATCTGGAAACGTAAATACGGTTTTGTGGGTCAGACACAGAGCATCCGGCAGCAGGGAGCGCGCTTTGGGCAGAGGGACCAGTGCCCAGGGCAGGGAGGCGCAAAGGAGTCTGCGTCCTGCAGGCCTGCTTGCTCGTGTTACTGCCTTCCAGGGCGTCAACGCAGGGAGGCAAAGCCGGGCCCGCAGGCCTGGCCGCCTGGTCCTGCAGCCAGGACAGGGGCACAGGGTCCTGCAGCCAGGACGGGGGCACAGGGTCCTGCAGCCAGGGCGGGGGCACAGGGTCCTGCAGCCAGGGCAGGGGCACAGGGTCCTGCAGCCAGGGCGGGGGCACAGGGCCCTGCAGCCAGGGCAGGGGCACAGGGTCCTGCAGCCAGGACGGGGGCACAGGGTCCTGCAGCCAGGGCGGGGGCAAAGGGTCCTGCAGCCAGGACGGGGGCACAGGGTCCTGCAGCCAGGGCGGGGGCACAGGGTCCTGCAGCCAGGACGGGGGCACAGGGTCCTGCAGCCAGGACGGGGGCACAGGGTCCTGCAGCCAGGGTGGGGGCACAGGGTCCTGCAGCCAGGACAGGGGCACAGGGTGGGAGCCTCGGCCCACGGGCCGGAGCCGGCGTCCAGGGCGGACGGGCCTGACGAAGCGGCGCCCGGGGCTGGCAGCAGGGCCCCCAGGAGGGGGCGGCTGGGGCAGCAGCAACCCTGAAGGCTCGGCCTCGTGCGCCGGCCGCAGCCCTCACTGCTCAGCCCCGCTGCCCAGCCAGCCCCTGTGTCACTAAAGTCCAGCTCTCCTGCTCGGGGTCGCCTGCCCTGGCCAGACAGTGGAGACTTGCGGGCAGTCTGCCCAGCGGCCCTTTCCTTTCCTCCTTCTCCTCCCTCTGCTCCAGGGCCTGGGATCCTCCTCAGGCCTCCTGAGTCGGCTCTTCTAAGCACCCAATCTTTTCATTTACTGACTTAGTTACTTACTCCTTTATTTGTTTACTTATTTATTTGTTTGTTTGTTTGTTTCCCCCTTCCCCTCCTCCTGCCCTGCTGTTTTTGCTGTCTGTGTTGTCTTCTCTTCTCATTTCTCTCCTCTAGGATTCACCAGGATTCAATCCTGGGGACTTCTGATGGCGTGAGAGGTTCCCTGTCAATTGCGCCACCTTAGTTCCTGGCCTCTGCTGCGCTTCACCTTGACTCTCCCTTGTCTCTCTTTTAATGAGTCATCATCTTGCTGCGTGACTCGCTTGCAGGGCACTGGCTCACTGCACAGGCACTCGTGCGGGCACTGGCTCACCACACGAGCACACTTTCTCTTCTTTTTCCCAGGGGGCCCCAGGGGTTGAACCCCGGTCCTCCCATATGCTAGGTGGAAGCTCTGTCACTTGAGCCACATCCGCTTCCCAGCACCTGATCTTAAATTATTACTTACTTTTCCTCCAAGGTTTGATTTCTATTCTTGGCTCTGATTCCTGAGGATTCCAGAACTTTTCGATTTAATGGCTTGGCCCTGCATCTCACCCTGACTCTGCACCTCAGGCTCAGGAATGCAGAAAAGAGCGGCGTCGTACTGTTCCCACATACACCCAGTGTTCTGGTTTATAACCACCAAGCAAAGCACAAGCCCGAATAGGTTGAAATTCTGAAACATATCGCAGTTAGTGAAGAGAAGGTATAGCAGGAGGAGAGCTGAGGTCAGGGCGCCCGAGTCCTGGTGCCAGCTGCCCCTGACACTGGCTGCAGGGCTGGCCATACCTCTTACCTGCAGTCGTAAAACTGGAGGGATGGTTCTGACGATTCCTAAGAGGATGTAGAGTTCTGTGACTGTGATTATGAGGGTGAGGAGGGAGACGCCTGTCTGGGTGGGATTTGTTGGAAAAGACTTCCTAGAAGGAAAAAAAAAAAGAATGTAAGGTAGGCCTTCAGATGGATGAGATTTTTGATTGGTACGACGAGAGCGAGAACGGTTTCCAAGTTGGGGGTAAAAACACGGGAGAGCAGGGAGGCAGAAGAGAGCAGAGGGGGTTACAGCACCGCAAACGCCCCCCTGCCCACGGCAGGGGCGCGTGGGGCAGTGGGTGAGGCCACCCAGGCTGTGGCTCGGCAGCGGCGTCGGAGCGGTTCCTTGGAGAGGAACAACGAGGGCAGGTGCGCCGCGGGGAGAAGGCGCCGGGGAGAAGGGGACGAGCGAGCAGCTGGGGCGGCGGTCCAGCGCCGAGGCGGGCGAGGCCGGCCTGAGGCGAGGTGGACGGGCTCGTGGGAAGCCTGGGAGGGCTCTGAAGGAGGGATGGGAAACAGAAGAAAGAGAAGAGGGAGCAGTCTGAGCTGGCCACCGAGGCCTGAAGGGAGGGTTTGTTGACAGAAAGGGGAAGGGTATTTTGGGGGGTAAGAGTTGGTCTTCTGGGGAGTTTCACAGTTTCATTCTTAGACACGAACGCGTCCGAACGGTTTGACTGGAAGTCCTCCAAAATAAAGACGACTTTGGGGGCAGTTAGAAATGTGTTTATTGTTGTCAGGACCAAATCTGTTGTAGTTTAAATCAGCCACACTGAGGCGGGAGTTGCAACTGTGTGGATGCTGTCTGCAGGAGGGTATCGCAGAGAGAAAGGCCTGTAGGTACGTGATGAAGGGGAGGGAGAAGGAATCATCAATCTTTTGCAATTGCAAGCTATTATATTTTAGTTTTATATCTTATTTCCGACATAAAGCCATTCCTTAGAGCAGGGGTCCTTAACAAGGGGCCCGTGAGCTTGAGCTGAAATTTAAAAAAACACTGTTCTTGTGGGAATGTGTTGGTGCGCGTGTGAGCTACTTATTAAGTGATACACAGTACAGTGCGGACTTAGTAAGGGGTCTGTGGTTTTCACCTGACTGGCAAAGGGGTCTGTGGAACAAAAATGATTAAGAACCCCTGCCTTAGAATATTTCTTTATTACAAGTCTCTTTTTTGCAGAAAAAAGTTAGCAATCTTTTCAACTCTGGGTAATTATATCTGTCTGTGAAGGAGAATAGGGGTTAGGTAAATACTGAAGCAACAAACAGCCACAAAATCGCAGTAGCTGAAGATACTTCTTGATCATTCTACGTGTTTGTCACTTCCACTCGCATTTTATTGGCAAAAGCAAGATGCACAGCCACGCCCATTTTTGAAAGACCTGGGAAAAGTACAATCCTTCCATGCGCCTTGATGGAGAGTGGGAATATTTACCAACAGTTATAAAGATAATCATAACAACAAACTTTTTTCCTTAGCCTGCTCCTATGTTAAACCATTCCCCCTCTACCCTTCCATCTGTATCATCGCTAAAATGTTCTTGATGTCAACATTTTATAACCAGGGCCCTGTAGCATAATTCCCATACGAACACATTATTTCTGCTTCTTTTCCTTTTGTTTTCTCCTTATGTTGATGCTAAATCTTCCCTTGGCTCTACAGTGGGCTTTCTTTTTTTCTTCTCTCTTTCCGTATTCTTGGACCTGAAGCGACTCAAGAAATAGCTATACCCATAATCAAAACAACCTTTATCCTTTCTCTCCTCCCTGTGGCTTCACTTCTCTTCCTTCTTACACAAGAACAATTACTTCACCCTGGGCCCTGCCACACTTCTTCCTTCCACTTTCTCACTTCCTTATCACAAGGACTTTAAGGTCACAACAGAGCAAAACAACCAGCTGACAAGCAATAGATATTACTCAATCCATTATTTTGTTCAGACTGACATTCTCTAGCTGCTTGCTCTGCTTTTTCACAGCCTGTACCAACTCCATAAATTGTTGGCTTGATTGATTCTCATGAAAATTACACATTTCCCCACAGAAGCCCATAAATTTTTTTAAGCTTTATTTTTAAAGGAGTTTGAGAGGACAGAAAAGCCACCTAGAAAATATAGAGGATTCCCATATACCCGACCGTCTGCCCCTCTCACATTTTCCCTATTAACAACATATTTCATTAGAGTGCTACATTTGCTACAATGGATGAGCAAATATTGAAGCAGTGCTACTAACCATGGTCTAAAGTTTACACTATGGTTTACAGTTTGCAGTATAATTTTATAGGTTTTGACAAAATAAATAATGGCCTGTATACATCCGAGCAATGCCATGCAGGACAATTCCAATGTATCCAAAATGCCCCTTCTTACATCTGTTCTTTCTTCCCCATTCTCTCAGAATCTCTAGTGACCACTGTCTTTTGTTTATTTGTTTTTTAAAGATTTATTTCTTTCTCTCCCCCCTCCCCCCGCCCCGTTGTCTGCTCTCTGTGTCCATTTGCTGTGTGTTCTGTGTCCGCTTGCAGCAGCGCAGCTCTCCTTGCGGGGTGCACTCCTTGCACGTGGGGCTCCCCTATGTGGGGGACACCCCTATGTGGCACGGCACTCCTTGCACGCATCAGCACTGCGCATGGGCCAGCTCCACATGGGTCAGGAGGCCCTGGGTTTGAACCCTGGGCCTCCCATATGGTAGGCAGTTGCTCTATTAGTTGAGCCAAATCCACTTCCCTGACCACTGTCTTTATGTCAGTGTTACAAGTTCTTCCATTACAGCAATATTAATGTCTACCTCGGTCCGTGGTTGCATTGCTCCCTTATGTTTGTTCATTCCTCTATCTTGAGGCCCACTCTGCTTCTGACTGAGAGGGGCTGAACATGTTGTTCTAATCTCAGCTGTGATTATCACATCTGCCCTGTCTCAGGGTTATTTTGTATAGGCTCTGTCACTAAATCATTAGCTCTTTATGGATTAAGTAGTGATTTGCACATAATAGATATTCAGTAATTGTTAATCCACTAATGAACCCTATAGTTGACCGAACTGCCCCTTGGTTTTGGTGACATTTGGATATAGCTTGATTCAGCAAATGGCACTTATTTGACTCTTGCTCATGTCTAGGGAAAAAGGAATTTACATTATTTTTCTATTGTTGACCTTTCTACCTCTCCCCCCCATACTAGACTGTAATACTGTTGTTTGAGTAGGTATATCAGAAAGAAAAAATTTACTTTTTCATTCATTCATTCACTGATTTATTCAATAGGCCTATCATAAGTTAGAGATAGGGTAAAAACCTAACAAGACATGCTTGCTTCTTTCAAAGAGTTGATAGTTGGGGACTGGTGGGAGATAGATAAGTAAAGCCACTTTTTTTTTTTTTTTTTTCTTTTGTTTTTATTTTTATTTTTTCTCATAGTTTTTTTTTTAATTGACTTTGTAATAATATTACATCAAAAATATATATGTGAGGTCCCATTCAACCCTAAAGCCACTTTTATACTATTGTGAAAAGTGCAATGGTTAGAGTAGAAGGATCTAAATTAGACTTCTTCAGAGAAGAGACTTTTGAAATTAGCTTTGTGGTTAAGAGGAGATAGCTAGAGAATTGGGGGTGAAGCAAGGACTCTTTATGAGAAAGAAACCTGCATGTACAAAGACACTGATATGGGAAATAAAATTACGTGCTCCAGAAACAGCTCAAGAAATTCAGTACAACCAGAGCATGATATACAATTTTAGAATTGGCAGAAGATGAAACTAGAGAGATGGGAAGGTGTCAGGTCAAAAAGAGGTTTGTGTGATAAGCTAAGGAATTTTAATTTCAGAGCCACAGAAAATGCGCCAACTCTCCTCCCAGGCGAGTGGGATCTAGGACGCTGTGCCGGGACTGCAGCTGCAGAGCTGGGTCTGATTATTAGTGGGTGAGACTTCCCCAGAAGATGCCGGGGAAGATGTGAAAGCGAAGGTCCGGAGGCAACGCCAGGGTCAATTCAAAGCTGAGAGGATAATTAATAGGAAACATGAATTCAAAGCACCAGGACAGGGAAGCAGATGTGGCTCAAGCAATTGGGCTTCCGCCTACCACACTGGAGGTCCCAGGTTCAGTTCCCGGTGCCTCCTAGAGAAGGCAAGCTGGCGCGATGGGCGAGCTCAGCAAGATGGTGCAACAAAGAGACACAAAGAGGAAAGACAATGAGAGACACAACAACCAGGGAGTGGAGCTGGCTCAAGCCAGCTCCCACATGGGAGGTCCCAGGGTCAGTTCCAGTGTCTTCTAAAGAGAAGATGAGTAGACACAGAAAGCACACAGCAAAGGGACACTGAGAGCAGACAGCGACCTCAACAATGAGTGGCAGGGGTGGGGGTGGGATAAATAAAATAAACCTTTCAGAAAAAAAGGAAGTACCAGGACAGAGTAAGGAGATCAAATTAGAGAGTAAGAGGCATAGCCTGGTATCATTTCTTAAAAGCCTTCTCTCCCCTTTCTGAGCTCCTTCAGCCTTGTCTGTGGGTGGACAGGAAAACTCTGGGCCAGTTTGGACCCAAGGTCCTCCAGGGATTTTAAGCAGAGGAATGATAGGAACTGCTGCTACTTTCTTCTTAACAGTAGGCACACAGCATCTTGAGTCCTGGGAGCCTTTCTCCGTATGTGTCTGGTTCAGAGTAAGTTCTCGATAAATATTTAGTAAATGACTGACCGCAAGTGAACTTGATGTTAATTGCAAAGCACAGGAATGTTTTGTTTAGTCTATTCTTACGCTGTGTGAGTTTCATGCCACACACACACACACAATTTCATACAAACCACAAGAACTTGCTCTTCTATTTATGTTAATAAATGTCAACTAAAACCATGTTATTTACTAGCCATTCAAAAGTAAAACTTGGGGAAGTGGATGTGAATCAAGTGACAGGGCTTCTGCTTACCGTATGGGAGGACCTGCATTTGATCCCTGGGTTCCCCTGGTGAAAAAGAAGAAAAGAAAGCGTGCCCGCGCGGTAAGCCAGTGCCCACATGGCGAGTCAGTGCCCATACGGTGAACTGAGTGCCCACACGGTGAGCTGAGTGCCCACACAGTGAGCCAGTGCCCTTGCAAGTGAGTCACGCAGCAAGATGATGACGTAACAAAAGAGAGCCGAAGGGGAGAGTCAAGGTGAAGCACAGCAGAAACCAGGAACTGAGGTGGCACAGCTGACAGAGAACCTCTCTCCCCATCAGAGGTCCCCAGGATCAAATCACTCTGAATCCTAGAGGAGAAAGATGAAATGAGAAGACAAAAAGAAACAGATACAGAAGATCACACAGTGAGTGGACACAGACAGCAAAAACAGCAGGGTGGGGGGAGAGAAAGGGGGAAAAATAAATAAATCTTAAAAAGAAAAGTAAAACTTTTTGTCAACAGGGTCTCAGGCATCCAAATTTAGATCATGCATGTGGAAAACAAATAAAACAACAGAAAAGTAATCCAAAAAAGAACTGTCTAAAATATGAGAGCAAATAATGCAAACGGCTTAGCAGTGATGCGGTGTAAATCTTCCTAACAACAATAATCCAAGGACGGTGACTCTGTGAGTTATGAAACAAGGAGCTAAACAAAGTGAAGCCTAGTGGAAACGAGGCATGCGAATCTTGTCTGTGTAAGTTGCCAATCACAACTCAAGTGGGGTGGCTAAAGGTAACAGTGACAGAAGCTAGACTCTCCTGGGAAGAAGCTTCACCACTTGCCTGCCTTTCTAAAATTGGGGGGACAGGTCCAGTTTGGGTCTATTCCGCCAGGAGAGAAGGCTCTAAAGAAGTAGGATGTGCCAGCCTGTACACATGTCGCAATGGCGCCATCATGAGACAAGACCACGTCATGCAAAACGTGAGTGAAGACCAGATTGCCAAGAGCAGCAGGCCTCCTGGACTAACATTTTCCCACAGCAAAGAAGCATCAAGTAAACCTTGGGAGGCACTTTTTTTTGAAGTACCGGGTGAGGATTGAACCCGGAACCTTGTATGTGGGAAGTCGACGCTCAACCACGGAGCCACGTGGGCTCCCAACGATAGTACATATTTAACATCTGAACAGATGTGCAGTGTTAGTTGAAGTCACCAGTCATTTAAACCTGTACTGTTTCAGTTTTTATAAATAACTATCTGTCCCAGATTTCAGAAAGCTTAACAGGATCCCCAGAGAACAGAATGCAGGATTTTTTTCTCCGTTAAGATATCCCCTGTACTGGCAGGAACCTCTCCTTAAATGGGTCCTTCTTTTTTTCCCCCCTCTTTTCATTTTTTTATTTTTTAAAAGATAGATTACATACATGTTACAGAGAATGTTTAGGGGAGTCCCATATATTCCACTGCCCACACCTCCCACATTTTCCCACATTAACAACATCCTTCATTAGTGAGGTACATTCATTGCAATTGATGAACACATTTTGGAGCATTGCCACTAAGCATGGATTAAAGTTTACATTGTAGTTTACACTCTCTCCCACTCAATTCTGTAGGTTATGCAACATATATAATCGCCTGTATCTGTCATTGCATTGTCATTCAGGACAATTCCCAAGTTCCAAAAATTCCCCGTATTCACCTATTTTTCCCTCTCCCTGCCCTCAGAACCTGCAGTGGCCACTGCCTCCATATCAAAGTTTTTACGTTGCTAGAATCACAATAAGTCTATAGTAGAATACCAGTAAGTCTACGCTAGTCCATAGTTCATGCCCCAATCCTGAGGGTTCTGGGGTGGTGATGTCCACTCCACCTTTAGTTGAGGGGAGCTCCATCCCACATGGCTGGTGGATGGGACTCTCTTGCTAGCTGTTGTGGACTCTCTCTGTTCTTGGTATGGTGGTTGTCCATCATCTCCTTCTTGTTAATTGTCCTGGTGAGTCCAGTGAACTGGAGAGTAGGTGCTGCAACCCCGTTGAGATTCAGGGCTCAGCTGGCACATAGACAGCCCAGAGATTTATGTCTTTCTACTCTTACTTCTCTAACTAGATGGTTTAAAAAAATAGTATCCAGCAGACTCTCACAGGTTCTCTCATTGAGTCTATGTATAATCAGGTGAAGTTGGGAATAATAGCTTTGAAAATTATAGGAGGTAAATCTGGGTGCTGTCCCCTCAAACATTGCAAGTCTAGATTTAGTAGTTGCACTGTTCTTTCTTTTCCTTCTTCTTTCCCTCCTTCAAAACTTAGAGTAAAACTCCTGGCTTTGGAAAACTGACATCAAACCCAGCTTGCTCAGTTATTTCTTTAGTGGTTCTGCCATGCACTGCATTTTCCAAACATCTCATAAGGCAGAAGAGCGCCACAGAAGGGTTTTGAGCCCTGAAGACATGGTAAAACTTGCTTTTCATGTAATCACTTAGGCCAGAGACTACGCAAAAGATAGATTGGAAGGAAGAGACTCTGTGGTGCAGTCCACAAAACAGGCTTGGGAGCCCCAAACTGGGGTCCAAATCAGTTCCCCCAACTTGATTGGCTGCATCACCTTGGACAAGTTGCTCATCTTCTCCAAGCCTGCATTGCTTTCTTCATCAGGGGCGACAGTAATAGTTTTCAAATAAGTCATGTTTGTGAAGTGCTTAACGTAGAGACCGGCATGTAGCAAGCGCCCAGCAAACGGGAACGGCTAAGTTGAATTGCCGCGTTGCTCCGTGAGCAGGCTTTTCAGCTAGGTCGTCAACTCCTTCTGATCGGCAACTCTATCTTTTATTTCCCATTACGGTCCTACTCCTCACCAGAAGATTATTCACATGTCATCCCATTCCAAACGTGGTGCAATTATGTCAAAGGCCTGTAGCCCAGGCCACGCTAGTCTTTGATACGTACTTCTTCCATTTTTGCCTCTGAGACCCCGTTTTCTGCAGGCTTGCTTCCCCTTCCGACTCACGCCCTCAGGTGACCCGCCCACACCCTTCCTCCCCTCTGCCCCCAGAACAAGTCCTTCGTGAAAGCTGACTCTGCTGCATCATGTCGCCTCCAGTTTTTCCACTTGCTAATTCGTTCAGCACATTCAACAAACATTTACAGAGCTTACAACATCCTAGGAACCGGGGAAACAAAATGAAAGAGGCACAGTCTTTATACACTCCAGTAGTTCAAAGTCTGCTCACGCTACCAGACCATGTGTTGCCATCAGTGATTCTCAGCTTCCGTGTCAGAACCCCCTGCAAAGTTTTTACCACTATAAATGCTTATGTCCCACCTGCTTGACAGAATTAGGTCATAATGAGGTAATTATCTAGGTAGGACTCAGCTATATACAATTTCTCAACCTTCCTTGGGGATTTTAACGTGCAGCCAGGGTTAAAAACCACTGGGCATGCTGGGAGTGGAAAGGAGAGGGGAACCTGCAGGTAGCGGATGGCTTCGTGTTGGAGGGTTAAGTTGCATGCTGAAGGGGAGCAGGTGTGGCTCAAGGGGCTGAGCGCCTGCTTCCCACATGGGAGGTCCCAGGTTTGTTTTCTGGTGCCTCCTCAAAAGCAAGCCAATGAGAGAGGTCGCGGGGAAGATAGCAGACTAGAAAGACACAGGACTCTCTTCTCCCCCAGCAAAATAGCTGGAGGACAGGCTGAAATGGCCTGGAAAAAGATCTCCTAGGGTTTAGGACACCAGGCGAAGGCTGGACACGGGCAGAAGAGCGAGGGCCAAAGAGGGGAATCGTGATGGCAAAACTCCGTTGAAACCAGCGGCTGCAGCTGCCAGCACCCATCCCCACACTAAAGACACTTTAGAATGCTCAGGCCTCTGAGGTGGCTACAGGCAAAGGGGGCTCAGGGATCCACCACCCCAGGAAATAGAAGAGAGAGGGACACAGCCTAAGGCTGGCTCAGCTTTTTTTTTTTTTAAAGATTTATTTTATTTATTTCTCTCCCCTTCCCCCCACTGTTGTCTGCTCTCAGTGTCCATTCACTGTGTGTTCTGTGTCTGCTTGCATTCTTGTCAGCGGCACAGGGAATCTCTGTTGCATCGTCTTGCTGTGTCAGCTTTCCATGTGTGCGGTGCCATTTCTGGGCTTTTTTTTGGGGGGGGGGGGCGGCTCTCCTTGCAGGGAGCACTCCTTGCATGCAGGGCTTCCCTACACGACAGACACCCCTGCGTGGCAGGGCACTCCTTGCACGCATCAGCACTGCATATGGGCCAGCTCCACATGGGCCAGGAGGCCCGGGGTTTGAACCCTGGACCTCCTATATGGTAAGCGAATGCTCTATCTGTTGAGCCACATCTGCTTCCCTGGCTCAGCTTCTGACCCACAAGTTTGGTCTGCTGTGTCCCAGGAGCCCTTCCAGGCCAGGTGGGGTCACACCATTGTTTGCCTAGGAGCCAGCAAGGGACTAAAAGATCCAGGACTAAAGAGATCCAACCCTCCTAATCTCCCTCTCTATTAACTGGGACTGATTGCTGAGGACTCAGAGGGGGAGAGAAATATTTCCTAGCCAGGAAAAGGGAGGGGGCTGCCAGAGAACGCTGGAGAACTGTCCCTGAGAAAGTTTGAATTACAAGGCTCTTAACCACCAGGCAGGAACCTCTGTCACATTGATCCAGTCTGGGTTGCAGCAAACACACTCCAACCAGGCATTGAACTGAGAGCTGCCAAGGTGTGCCATCTGCAGGCAGACCAAGGAAGTGCACGTGAGAAGATGAAAAGTAAATAAGGGGAACTTTTTCCAACCTTTATAGCCTTCCTCCCCAAGGCCCTAGGAAGTAGGTCTGTAAACCATTACTTAATCCGGGGCCCAGTTTTGAGCAACAAACAGGGACAATCCTAATGATCCAGTTTGAACCAAGAATCAAAGAGCAGCAATAACACATAGCCTCCTGCCACTAAATCCAATGAAAGAGAAAGAAATTGAGCATCTGAGTAAACAACCACCTTAATCAGATGCCTAGGCATCAGCAAAAAATTATGAACCAAAGTAAGAAAATGGAAGACATGGCCCCCAAAATTAAATACATCAAAGCCCCAGGAGAGATGCAGGATTTGAGACAAATAATTAATGAGATGCACACAAATTACCAAAATCAAATTAATGAGTTGAAAGACAATATAGCTAAAGAGATAAATGACATCAAGAAGCCATTGAGTGAGCATAAAAAAGAATTAAAATTCTGAATAATAAAGTAACAGAACTCATGAGAATGAAAGACACAATAGGTGAGATCAAAAACACATTAGAGGGAAACGGACTTTGGCCCAGTGGTTAGGGCGTCCGTCTACCATATGGGAGGTCCGCGGTTCAAACCCCGGGCCTCCTTGACCCATGTGGAGCTGGCCATGCGCAGTGCTGATGCGCGCAAGGAGTGCCGTGCCATGCAGGGGTGTCCCCCGCGTGGGGGAGCCCCATGCGCAAGGAGTGCGCCAGTGAGGAAAGCCGCCCAGCGTGAAAAGAAAGTGCAGCCTGCCCAGGAATGGCGCCGCCCACACTTCCCGTGCTGCTGATGACAACAGAAGTGGACAAAGAAACAAGACGCAGCAAAAAGACACAGAGAACAGACAACCGGGGGAGGGGGGAAATTAAATAAATAAATAAATCTTTAAAAAAAAACACATTAGAGGCATACAACAGCAAACTCAAAATGATAGAAGAAAAAATAAGCAATGCAAAAGACAGGACAGTTGAAACTGAAAAAAGAAGAGATAGAAAAGTGTGGGGAAAATTGAGCAAGGGCTCAGGGGGCTGAGCGATAACATGATATGTGACAACATACACGTCATGGTAATTCCAGAAGAAGAAGAGAAGGGAAAAGGGGCAGAAAGAGGATTTGAGGTAATAATGGCTGAAAATTTCCCAACTGTTATGAAAGAAATAAATTTATAAGCACAGTATACTCCAGTCAGAATAAATCCAAATAGACCTACACCAAGACACATACTACTCAGAATGTCAAACAGCCTACTTTAGAGAATTAGAAAAGGCAATTACCAAATTCATTTGGAAGGGAAAATACATCTGAATGGACAAAAGCATTCTAAAAAAGAAGAGCACCATGGGAGGAATTTCACTGCCTGGCCTTGAAACATATTACAAAGCTACAGTGGTCAAAGCATCATGATACTGGCATAAAGATAGACACATCAATCAGAGGAATAGAATTGAAAGTTCAGAAGTGAACTCGTGTCTTCAACTAATGATGTGGGTAGAACTGAATATCTATAACCAAAGAAGTGAAAGAGGACCCCTCTCTCACTCCCTATACAAGAATCAACTCAAAATGGATCAAAGACCTAAACATAACATTCAGGATCATAAAACTACCAGAAGAAAATGTAGGGAAACATCTTAAAGACCTTGTGGTAGGTAGAAGTTTCTTGGACCTTAGGCTCAAAGCACATGGAACAAAAGAAAAAATAGGTAAATGGGACCTTTTCAAAATTAAATACTTTTGTACCTTACAGGACTTTGTCAAAAGGGTGAAAAGGCAGCCATCTCAATGGGAGAAAATATTTGGAAAACATGTATCCAATAAGGGTTTAATATCCATGATACATAAAGAGATGTTACAACTCAAAAATAAAAAGATAAATGTCCTGATTTTAAAATGGGCAAAAGACTTGAATAGACATTAGTCCAAAGAAGAAATACAAATGGCAAAAAAAAAAAACAAACACACACACACCCATGAAAAAATATTAAACATCTCTAATGACTAGAGAAATGGAACTCAAAACTACAATGAGTTATCATTTCACCCCTATCAAAATGGCCAGTATTAAAAAGACAGAGAACTACAAGTGTTGGAGAGGAAGTGGAAAGATATTCACTGTTGGTGGGAATGCAGAATGGTACAGCCACTGTGGAGGACAGTTTGGCAGCATCTAAAGAAACTGAATATAGATTTGCCACATGACCCTGCAATACCACTACTGGTACCCAGAAAAACTGAAAGCAGTGACATGAATAGACATTAGCACACATATGTTCATAGCAGTGTTATTTACGATTGCCAAAAGTTGGAAACAACCCAGTTGTCCATCAACCAGTAAATGGATAAACAACTGTGATGTATACGCATGATGGAATATTATGCAGCTCTAAGAAGAAATGCAGTCATAAAGCATAGACAACATGGATGAACCTGGAGGAGAGGACATTATGTTGAGTAAAGCAAGCCAGATACAAAAGGACAAATACTGTGTGTATTAGTCAGCCAAAGGGGTGCTAATGCAGAATACCAGAAATCAGATGGTTTTTATAAAGGGTATTTATTCGGGGTAGAAGCTTAAAGTTACCAGGTCATAAAGCACAAGTTACCTCCCTCATCAACGTTTATTGCCACATGTTAGAGCAAGATGACTGCCAACGTCTGCCAGGGTTCAGGCTTCCTGGGTTCCTCTCTTTCCAGGACTTGCTTCTCTCCTGGCTCAGCTGCTCTGTTATCTCCACAAGTCCAGTTGTAGACTCTTGGGTGAACGGCTTATTTCTCTTCCCGGGCCTTCTCTCTTTCCTCACAACCAAGGTCCTCTGTGCGCTTACTTCCTGGGGCTCCAGCTCAAGACTCCCTTGTGTTCTCCTTCTCTGTGTCTTTACTTCCCCAGGTGCCACATCAAAACTCCAGCATCAAAACTCTAAGTCTATCCTTTGCCATGTCTTTTGTCTGTGAGTCCCTACCCACCAAGGGGCAGGGACTCAAACCTACTGATGTGGCCCAATCAAAGCCCTAATCATAATTTAATCACATCCAGGTACAGACCAGTTAACAAACAT
Source organism: Dasypus novemcinctus (assembly GCF_030445035.2). Taxonomy (NCBI): domain Eukaryota; kingdom Metazoa; phylum Chordata; class Mammalia; order Cingulata; family Dasypodidae; genus Dasypus; species Dasypus novemcinctus. The sequence continues at coordinate 120,149,622 of NC_080682.1, forward strand.
AATCCAATATCTATTTTTGGAATTCATGAACAATATCAAACTGCTACACTGTATGATTGCCTTATTATGAACTAAATATATTGTGTAACATATTGTATGATTTCATTTATATAACATGTAAATATAAATCAAGGTATAAAGATGAAATTTGATTAATGGTTACGTAGGGCTAGGGAAGACATGCTAAGGGGTGTAGAGTTTTTCTTTTTGGAGTAATGAAATAGTTCTGAAAGTTTTTGTGATGATGAATGCACAACATTGTGATTATACTAAAAGCCATTGATTATACACTTTATTTTATTTTTTAAATATTTATTTATTCATTTATTTCTCTCCCCTTCCCCACCCCCCCAACCCCGGTTGTCTGTTCTCTGTGTCTATTTGCTGCGTCTTCTTTGTCTGCTTCTGTTGTTGTCAGTGGCACGGGAATCTGTGTTTCTTTTTGCTGTGGCATCTTGTTGTGTCAGCTCTCCGTGTGTGCGGTGCCATTCCTGGGCAGGCTGCACTTTCTTTCGTGCTGGGCGGCTCTCCTTACGGGGTGCACTCCTTGCGCGTGGGGCTCCCCTACGCGGGGGACACCCCTGCATGGCAGGGCACTCCTTGCGCACATCAGCACTGTGCATGGGCCAGCTCCACACGGGTCAAGGAGGCCTGGGGTTTGAACCGCGGACCTCCTGTGTGGTAGGCGGATGCCCTAACCACTGGGCCAATGATTAAACACTTTCGATAGATCATATGGTATGTGAATATATCTCAATAAAACTGCTTAATAAATAAATAAATAATTGTGTAAGAATAGTCAGAAATAGCAGCTATGTACAGCAGGGGAAACACAGAAAGATTGAGAGGTGAAGAATATTCTTGTGTGTTTTTTTTTATTAGTATTATTTTAGAAATAATAAAAATGCACAAATAATAATTGAAGTAGTAAAAGCACAACTACGTGATTATACCAAATACCATTGATTGTACACTTTGGATGAATTGTATGCTTTATTAATATGTATCAATAAAATTGGTTTGTTAAAGAAAAAAAAGCAAGCAGATGAAGAAATCAACTTCAGGAGTGTCGATGTGGCTCAGTGGTTGAGCACCGGCTTCCCACATACAAGGTCCCAGGTTCAATCCCTGGCCCTAGTACTTAAAAAAAAAAGATTTGTATGCTCAAAAAGGGGAGAATTTCATTCCCACAAAAGGAAAAGCATGAGTCAAACCTAGAAAGCCTCTGAATTTATCAGTATGAATTTTACTAGTATGATAGTGGAAGAGGTCTAGAAGACAAATTCATGAATACCATCTAGGCATCATAACTATTAGTCTCTGAGAGAAATCCCCTCACTTTTGTCTGTCTTCACAGTTAACACATTAGACAGTAAGGATTTTGTCTTCGTGTTTAGTTTTTCTGTGGATTAGAAGCCCTTGTAGGAGAGGACGGTGGGACCGAGAGTCTGGTCCCCTGGTGAACGCGGGGCTCCTCGGTTCCTGTGTGCTCAGTCGGTGGATGACGGTCTCTGTTCCACGAGCTCATCGATGGAGTTTCAAGCGGGTTGGGAGGAGGTATCCGGGGGCCGGCTAGCCACCGACCCCACTTCCGAGTGTAAGTGACCATCTGTCCTTGGTCTCTATGTTGCTGGCACTGTTGTGAAATATCCAAACTGTACTCTGTGTACTTGACAAGAATTTATTGAGTGTCTCCTATATATCCATTTCTCTTTAGAAATTTAGTCTCAGAGGGATGGGAAATTTTTAAAACATTATCTGTAAGTTAATATTAGGGAAAGGAAGCTTGCATTTCATGAGTAACAACCATATGCTTGTACTTTATAGATCTATGTATCTGACCTATACACTCTACCTTAATTATTTTTTTTAGGCCAGGGATTGAACCTGGGGCCTCATATGTGGGAAGCTGGCGCTCAGTCTCATGAGACACCTCTACCTTCTGCTCCCCTTTATTCTCAGTCTTACACCAATCTTGAAAAGAATGCCCCTGCTTCCCACCCCCGCCATTTTGACACTCAGGAGGTGCAGGGTTCAAGATCATGTTGCTAATTGGTAGAAGCACCAGGATTTTGGCCCAGCTTTGTCTTCCTTTAAATCCCAGGCCCTTTCCTCACACTGCAGTGCCTCCAGGATTAGCCCAAAGGACCCATTCTAAGGCTAAGCAGGTAGTCAGCAAATACTCATTGAATGAATAAGTAAGGAGAAGTCTGAATGATCAAAAATCAGTCATTCACAGGGTCCTGGAGTACCCGAAGCCGAAGTAGTTACAACCCGAGGTGCCAGTGCTCCTGAGGGCTACACAGACACACAGGTCCTACGGTCATGGCAGTTGGCTCTGGAGTGGCCCTACTTTGGAATTTGTGTTCCTGAGTGTGATGGAGTTGGACTCAGATGTGACCTTTCCACATATGCCTCTTCTGTCACTTTTCTGAACCTGTGGTTAGTGTTGGGGTTGGTATATACCCAGGAGACTTGAATATCTGAACTGTTCATGTGCCAGCTGGGCCCTGAGCCTCAGTAGAATTGTAACTCCTACCCTCTGGTTTATTGGACTTACCCTGGCCAGCTAACAGGGAGGTGAAGATGGTCAACCACCACACCAGAGAATCAAGAGTGCCAACAACTCCAAGCAGGAGAATCGCATCCATCAACCATGTGGGATCTAACCCCCCTCTCGATAGGAGGGTGGAGTGGACCTAACAATCCCAGGGTCCACAGGATGGAGGAATAAAATGTGGATTAAGTGAACTTACTGGTATTCTACTATAGAACTATTGTGACTAGTAATGGAAGAAACTGTAGCATTGATCTGGAGAAAGTGGCCACGGTAGTTGCTGAGGGCAGGGAGAGGAAAGAAGAGATGAGATGTGGGGGCATTTTCAGGACTTGGAGTTGTCCTAAGTGATAGTGCAGGGATAGATGTTGGACATTATATATCCTGCCATAACCCACTGAATGTACTGCTTGAGAGGGTAACTACAATGTAAACTCTTATCCGTGTGGTGCAGCAGTGCTCCAAAATATATTCACCAAATGCAATGAATGTGCCACAATGATGAAAGAGGTTGTTGATGTGGGAGGAGTGGGGGGTGGGGGGCTGGGTATGTGGGAACCTCTTATATTTTTTGTGATCTCTGTATCTTTAAAAAAAAAAGACAATTTAATAAAAATAAATAAAAAAGAATCTAACAAAGGAAATAAAGATATTATCCAAAAAGAAAACAATAATTCAGGGAAGCGTATGTGGCTCCAGTGATAGGGCTTCTGCCTACCACATAGGAGGAGCCAGGTTTGATCCCTGGGGCTTCCTGATGAAAGAGAAAAAGAAGAAGTGTGCCCATGTGGTAAGCCAGGGCCTGCGCAAGCGAGTCACACAGCAAGATGATGACGCAACAAAAGACGAGGGGCGAGTCAAGGTGAAGCACAGCAGAGACCAGGAACTGAGGTGGCACAATTGACAGGGAACCTCTCTCCACATCAGAGGTCTCCAGGATCAAATCCTGGTGAATCCTAGAGGAGAAAAAGTGAGACGAGGAGACAAAAAGAGAAATAGATCCAGAAGATCACACAGCGAATGGACACAGACAGCAAAAACAGCGGGGCGGGGGGAGGGAAGGGGAGGGGTACATAAATAAATAAATATTTATTTTTTAAAAAATCATCCAGGAGTGTATGTAGCTCAAGCAGTTGGGCATCTGCTTTCCATATACAAGGTCCCGGGTTCAATTCCTGGCACCTCCTAAAAAACAAAGAAAAAAAAAGAAAAGAACAACTCTCATTGGGGAGCTGATGTAGCTGAGTGGCTGAGCACCTGCTTAAAGGCTCACTTTAAACTAGTAGATTTAATACTACTAAAGTCAATAGCAGTAAGTGGATCCATTCTCACCACTAATTCAGTAGTCTCAGCACATGAATACTGTTCGTGAGGGACTCTATGGGCACGAAGGGAAGTAGGGATTTGTCTGTCTTTATAGGCTGGTGAGCAACCTGGATAACGCGGGCTGGTCTGCTTTGGACCCCTTTAGCTGGATTAATGATTTTTAGGCCATTCCTTCAATCTCCTGTTACTTCTAAACAGGATGACCTGGAGTGGTAGCAATTATCCCGTCAGTTTTGCCATAGTGAACACCAATTAGGGTTTGAATAATACTGAACTGACAACCAGAAGGTAAATCAGGGGCAGATTCGAAATCAGATTCCAAATTATTAGGCCATACTACAGCAGGCCAAAAGTGTAGCGAGAGATTTACCAGGTGGTTTCCAAACATCCAGAGCCGATGTGGGGGAGGGGAGGCGGGGATGGAGAAGGGGTCAGTGTGCACATCTCAGGAACGAGAGGACTGAGTGACACACACCCCATTCTCTACAGGCTCTGCCAACCTTCACCCAAGGGTGACCTCGTGCTCCAGGACTGGCTGAGCCCAGGCCCAACTAGTCCACAGTGCCAGGAGAATGATTCACGGACAGACTCAAAACTCGAGTCCCTGGGGAATGATTCATTGAATTTCTCTTCCTTGGATCCATTTCCTCCTCATGAGCAAGTTGGAGGTGGGTGTCAGGGTTTTCTATTTGTACGAAGACTTTTTAAAAAATATTTATTTTATTTATTTATTTTCCCCCTGCCCCAACCCCCATTGTTTGAGGTCACTGTCTGCTCTGCGTCCCTTTGCTGTGTGCTTTCTGTATCTGCTCATCTTCTCTTTAGGAGGCACTGGGAACTGAACCCGGGACCTCCCATGTGGGAGAAAGACACTCAATTACTTGGGCTACCTCAGCTCCATGGTTTGTTGTGTCTCTCCTTGTCTTTCCTGTTTTGTCACCTTGTTGCGTCATCTTCTTGCATCAGCTCACCTTCTCCAGGAGGCACTGGGAACTGAACCCGGGACCATGCATGTGTTAGGCGGAAGCCAATCGCTCGAGCCACGTCTCTTTCCCTGCGTGAAATCTTGACTGACCACCTTGGGGAGCCAGTGGCAGAATATGATGGAAGCAGGGGAAGGTCCGGGGAAGAGACCCTGTCTCTTACCTTTAGGGAATGACCCAGATTGAAGGACTCTCCTCAGTATAGGAAAGTGGGGGGAGCAGATGTGGCTCGAGCAGCTGAGTGCCTGCCTCCCACACGGGAAGTCCCAGATTTGGTTCCTGGTGCCTCCTAAAGAAAAACAAAACAGACAACGAGCAAAAACAAGTGGACAATGAGCAGAAAAAAGAAAGCGCGAACAGCGAGCAAACAGACAAGGGAGCCAACTCAGGGGAGCCAACTCAGGGGAGCCAACTCAGGGGAGCCAACTCAGGGGAGCCAACTCAGGGGAGCCAACGTGGCTCAGTGGTTGAGCACCAGCCTCCCACATATGAGGTCCTGGGTTCAATCCCCAGACCCGGGACCTAAAATATACATGTCTTAAAAATATATATATATATACATGAAAGGGATCAGATGCTCTAGCTCAACCCTGGGAGAGTAGTTACCATTAATAGGCAGGAATTCCCTTTAGTCAGACATTGAACAGCACAACTCAAAAGTTCCCTAACTCTGTTTGGTGGGCAGTAAATGTCCATTGGCAAGAAACTGAGAATATGGGTGTAATAACAATTTAGCTGTAGGGAGGCCATGAAAGCCCACGAGCGGGACCAGCCTAAGGGGAAGCTCATGGCTGTGCCTCTCCTGCCGGGACCTGCCCTACAGCCCCAGCCCCGTCGTCAGGGAGAGCGGTCGGGCGGGGCAGTGCGGGTGACAAAGGAGCACTGAACGGCACCAGCTGGCGGTAAAGGCCAAGGCCGGGGGCGTCCCTGGGAGCAACAGCAGGAAGACAGAGCAGACCCGTGGGACAGTGGGATCGAGAGGTAGGCACCCCACCTTCAGGGCATTTCCAGGTAGACCAGTGAGGGATACGCCCCTCCAGGACCTGCCCGTGACGGAGGGACTTGCAGGGTCAAGGTTCCTGCTGTTGGCCTGGGCTCCGTTTCGCTTCTTCAAAGAGACTTTGTCTCAACGGAGCTGCAACACCTACTCTCCAAGTCACTGGACTCACCCAGGACAACTAACAAGGAGATGATGATGGACAACAACCATCCCAAGGAACAGAGAGTCTGCAACTGCAAGCAAGACAGCCCCATCCGGGAAATGGACTTTGGCCCAGGGGTTAGGGCGTCTGTCTAACACATGGGAGGTCCACGGTTCAAACCCCGGGCCTCCTTGACCCGTGTGGAGCTGGCCATGCGCAGCGCTGATGCGCGCAAGGAGTGCCGTGCCACGCAGGGGTGTCCCCGCGTAGGGGAGCCCCACGTGCAAGGAGTGCGCCCGTAAGGAGAGCCGCCCAGCGTGAAAGAAAGTGCAGCCTGCCCAGGAATGGTGCCGCCCACACTTCCCGTGCCGCTGACGACAACAGAAGCGGACAAAGAAACAAGACGCAGCAAATAGATACAGAGAACAGACAACCGGGGGAGGGGGGGGAATTAAATGAATAAATAAATCTTAAAAAAAAAAAAAAAAAAGACAGCCCCACCCATCTGCCCCGTGGGGTCTAAGCCCCCTAGATCCCCCTCTCAGTTAGAGGTGGAGTGGGCATCACCATCCCAGACTCCTCAGGACTGGAGGATGAGCGATGGACTAGAGTAGGCTTACTATTCTATTATAGACTTACTGTGATTCTGGCAATGGAAGAACTTGTGTCATTGATGTGGAAGCAGTGGCCCCTGGAGGTTCTGAGGGGAGGGAGAGGGAAAAACAGGTGTAATATGGGGGCATTTTCAGGACATTGGAATTGTCCTGAACGACATTGCAATGACATACATAGGCCGTTATGTATCTTGCCATAACTTACAAAACTGTGCAGGAGAAAGTTTAAACTACACTGTAAACTATAATCCCCACTTAGTGGCAGTGCTCCAAAATGTGTTCATCAATTGCAATGAGTGTACCACACGAATGAAGGATGTTGTTACTGTGGGTAAATGTGGGAGGGGAGAGGGCAGGGCACATGGGAATCCCCTACAGTTTTTATGTAACATTTATGTAATCTAAGTATCTTTTTAAAATTAAAAAAAAAATTAAAAAAATAAAATAAAGTAAAAACAAAGTGACTTTGTATCCATTGATCTTAGCCATTAGGAACTGAATTGTTGCTTTTTTCAAAATTTTATTAAATTTGAGTTCTGCTAGTGTCTGAGTTCTACTCATATCTACTCTTATTTAATGAGGCCGTAAAGAAATACTATAACCAGTATTTACTTGGCAAGGCAGTACAGCAAAGTGATGAACTGTTTGGGCTCTAGAGACAGAAGGATTCAAATCTTGATGCTGCCATTTACTATCTTACCTTTGGGTAAGTTCCTCAACCTTTCTGAGCCTTGAATTTTCTCATCAGTAAAATGGGAACAATAAAATGGATGTGACGAAACTGTCATGAGGAACGAATGAGATGAATACATGCAAGTGCTTTGATCAGTGTCTACATAGAGTAATTCTCAATAAATGCTAATCTTTACATGTTAGGGAGGGATTTACAGTTCACAAAGCACTGCATGCATCTTTTCTCATTATGATTGTTTAGTGCTGATATGCAAGGCAGGTTGGTTGGCAGGGGAAAAGAGAGACTAGTAAAGGAGAGAAGCTCCTTCTGCCTCCTCACTCCAGCATCTAATTGGATAATGTTAGATGAACCCAGAACCTCCCGTGTGGGAGGCGGGTGCCCAACTGCTTGAGCCACATTGGCTCCCTAGATGAAGTTTTGTTTTTCTTGACGTTTGTTTTATTATTTATTTCTCCCCCTGCCCCCCACCTTGTCGTTTGCACTCGCTGTCTGCTCGTATTCTTTTTTTTTAAGGAGACACCGGGAACAAAACCCAGGACCTCCCATGTGGGAGGGAGGTGCCCAGTCGTCCAAGCCATCTCTGCTCCCTGCTCGATGTGTCTCTCATTGCGTTTCTTCATTGTGGCTCCTTGCTGCATCGTCTAGTTGCGAGATCTTGTTGCGTCAGCTCACTGCACCAGTTCGCTGTCTTTTTTTTTAAAGATTTATTTTATTTCTCTCCCCTTCCTCCCTGTTGTCTGCTCTCTCTGTCCATTCGCTGTGTGTTCTTCTGCGTCCACTTGCATTATCAGGCGGCAGGGGAAACTGGGTCTTTTTTGTTGCGTCATCTTGCTGTGTCAGCTCTCCGTGTGTGCGGCGCCACTCCTGGGCAGGCTGCACTTTTTTCACACAGGGCGGCTCTCCTTACGGGGCGCACTCCTCGTGTGGGGGGCTCCCCTACGCTGGGGCACCCCTGCGTGGCACGGCACTGTGCGTGGGCCAGCTTACCACACAGGGATTGAACCCTGGACCCTCCATATGATAAGCAGACGCTCTATCCGTTGAGCCACGTCCACTTCCCAGCCCACTGTCTTGCTCGTCTTCTTTAGGAGGCACTGGGAACCAAACCTGGGACCTCCGCATGGTAGGTGGGTGCTCAACGGCTGGAGCCACATCTGCTCTCCCCTAGTGAACTTTTAAAAGCCGTCCCATGGGAAGTGGATGTGGCTCAAGCGATTGGGCTCGTACCTACCATATGGGAATCAAACCAGGGGCCTCCTGGTGAAGGCAAACTGGCCCATGCCGCGGAGAGCTGACGCTTCAAGATGATGCCACAAAGGGAGACACAGAGGAGAGCCAGTGAGAGCTGCAGCAGACCAGGCAGCTGAGGTGGCGCAAGCAATGAGCGCCTCTCTCCCACTCCAGAGGTCCTGGCGTGGGCTCCCGGTGCCTCCTAAAGGGACGAGGAGAAGGGAAGACAAGCAGACACAGAGCACACACAGAGAGCAGGCAGCCAGCGCAAACCACGACCAGGGGGTGGGGGAATAAAAACTAAAAGCTGCCCCAGAGCGCTGGGGCTGGCGGGCACCCTGCTCTCTCTCCGGCCACTCCCAGCAGCCCTCTTCCTAACCGAGGGCGGGAATGTCCCAGCAGGGCCCCTCGGCGGGAGCAGCTGCCCGCAGGCGTGCCGTTTCCCCTTCCTGCCCTGTGGCTGCCGGGGAACTCCAGCCCGGTCATCTCTGGAGTCCTTTGCATCAACAAAGCCCCGGCGCCCTGCTTTCTGCCCCCACTCCCAGCTCTGCACACTCATCCGCTCGCACCCCCACGGCGCCGGGCCCCCCGAGGAGCGCCTCCCTCCCGGTGCTCCCCCAGACTGGTCAGCAGGGCGGCCTTGGGGAGGGCGCCGGCCCGGACAGCTGCGCTCCGCCTGCGCCTTCCCTGCTGTCCCCTTGTCACCAGTCACCAGGTAATGAAGGGCCCCTGACAGTGCTGACGGCAGCACGGCACTGGGAGAGCCGCTACCACCACCCAGCTGTGTGCTTGACAGTGGCTGAAACGGGAAATGTCATGTCGAATGTACGCTACCATAATCAACATTTTTAAAAAGAAAAAAACAATGGTCATCCCTGCAAGGTCACTTCCTCTCCTGCAGTCCTGAAGATAGCACTTGAAGACACAGGCAGGTCTGGTCCAACCCCTCACAGATGCTTGAAATAAGGTTATCAACGAGCATACAGGGGAGCAGGCACAGCACAAGTGGGTGAGCGCCTGCCTCCCATGTTCAAGGTCCTGGGTTCAATCTCCAGTGTTTCCTAAAGAAAAAAAAAAACAACAAAGGGAGCTTACATGGTAGAAATTAATAAATAGCATTAAGCCAGAAGATGGGCTGTGAAAGCCAAAAGCTCACCGTGCTGCCAAAGCCCCTGTCTTGTGAACGCCCTGCACCTTGTTTGCAGCCGTTGGAGAGGTCAGGAGACTTTCTGTGGGGGCTTTTTTTTCCACTGAGGCTTTTGTCTACAGTCTTTGCCAAGTGCCCTCTACTCTGTTTGTGCCTCCACCCTGCCTTAGTCAGCTACAGTCGGCGGAATAAGATACCAGGTCCTAATCCTAGAAACCTGTAAATTTCACCTTCTTTGGGGGGAAAAAGCCTTTGTGGACAGGATTAAGGATCTTACAACAGGAAGATCATTTTGGATTATCTGGGTGGGCCCTAAACAATCACAGTTGTCTTTCTAAAACTGAGGCGGAGGGAGAGATTTGATACATGCAGAGAAGAGGCTGTGAAGACACAAACCTTTGAAGCTGCTGGCCTTGGAGATCGGGCAGGTGCAGCCCTAGCCGGGAAATGCCGGCAGCGACCAGAGGCTGGAAGAGAAAAGGAGCAGATGCTCTCCCACAGCACCCGGCGGGAGCCCGGCCCCGCTGACCCCTTGATTTCAGCCCGGCGACGGGGATTTCAGGCTTCTGGTGTCCAGAACTGAGAGAGCGCACTGCTGCTGTTTCAAGCCACCGCGGTGGCGGTAACTGGGGACAGCCTCCGTGCCCCCCACTCCTCTCTGCAGCCTTTCATTCACTTTTTTTTTTTAGCTTTATTTTATTTATTTTTCTCCCCTTCCCCCTCCCCCCAAGCCCCAGTTGTCTGTTCTCTGTGTCCATTTGCTGCGTATTCTTTTTGTCCACTTCTGTTGTTGTCAGCGGCATGGGAATCTGTGTCTCTTTTTGTTGTGTCATCTTGCTGTGTCAGCTCTCCATGTGTGCGGCACCATTCCTGGGCAGGCTGCACTTTCTTTCGCGCTGGGCGACTCTCCTTACGGGGCACACTCCTTGCGCGTGGGGCTCCCCTATGCGGGGACACCCCTGTGTGGCAGGGCCCTCCTTGTGCGCATCAGCACTGCGCATGGGCCAGCTCCACACGGGTCAAGGAGGCCCGGGGTTTGAACCGCGGACCTCCCATGTGGTAGACGGACGCCCGAACCACTGGGCCAAGTCCGCTTCCCTCATTCACTTTCAGTGCTCGGTTTCACAGCTGTTACTGCCAGCTTACTCTGATGATCACCCGCCTTCCTCTCCCTTCCAGAAAAGGATGTCAGTTTTACAACAACAGCATATGTTTTCCGAGGTTTTTTAGGAGTTGTCGCCTTCTAGGACATCTCCTTCTCATCTTTCTTTTCTTTTTCCCTCTCTCACTCTGAAAGTATTGTAAAAGCTCGTATACTTGGTACTCTCTCAACCAAAACTCTCCATGAATTAACCAGAACTTCTGAGCGCTTCGATACAATGATGATCTCAAGATGCCCTTAATACTTCGCAAAATCCTGAAAAGCTTTCTAAGTCTCCAAAAGAAAGGTTAAACTTACCAGACAGTCACTGTATCCTTGGAAAAGGGATGCCGTTTAATCTGTCTGGATCAATGGGCCGTCTTTAGAGGGTCATGAAGCCAGGAGGCTGATGACTGAAACGGAAGAACCAAGGGACCGGATATCTAAGGGAGGGAAGAGTCAAAGCAGAGGAATAAAAGAGTGGGAGTGGAAAGGGACGGCCGGGGCAGTCTGAGACAGGACACGGCTTAAGGACGTCACGGTCCTGAGAGAGGACTTGAGGAGCTGATGTAAGGTGATGGCAAAGGGCACTGGTGTCAGAGGTTACAGGACTGAGAGCCCCGGCTGTTGGAAGATCTCCACGTGGACACTGAGTTTTGTCTAGGAAGCATGAAGCTAGGGGGACACAGGGAGAAGGAGAGAGGACACTGTGAGCAGTAGGACAAACTTCCTGGTAAATGAAGAGGAGCCATCAGGATGTTAGAGGGTGCTAGATCACGCAGGAATACAGGGGGGATTTCAGGAAGGGTTCCAACAATGTGAAGCGAATTAGAGAAATGAAAGCAAGGAGAACAAAAGACTGCTAAAATGCGGGTTAAGGGATTTTTTATGAACATCAGAAGACAGATACCCCATCATCACAAAAGCCAGTTTTCCAGAGAATACTCTCTTTTTCTCTGTCCTTCCATTTCTAAAGTAGTTGAGGCCTTTACTGCCTGGTACACAGACTGATTTCCCTGATTTCTGCTTTACTCCATTCGAGTCCTCCCACATATCACCACCAGCCAAAACTTCTTTAAACTTAGCATTGAGTGTGCTGCTCCTCCATCCAACACCTAAGCCAGAGGGTCAAGAGAGCTGCCCAAAAGGAAGGGATCCAAGAGCAGGGTGACCCACCATTCTTGCTTGTCCCAGACAAACCAGAACAAGGTAATTTGAGAGAATTAATTCCAAGAGAGTAAGTCTGTATTTATTATCCAAAATCCAGGGGGTGAATAAAATCCATCAGAATACCACACACACAAGCCCCACATTACCAGTAAATTAAGCACCAAAACATAAACACAATAGCGCCAAAATTACAGACAGAATGACTCCTGCAACATCTTATAATTTCCTGGTTTCCATAATAGAATTTCCAAAGCAAAAGCTAAATCTCCAAAATCCAATCTACCTTATACATTACAAACTAGGACCCTGTAGTTATTAGGTTGGTGCAAAAGTAATCACGGTTTTGCACTGTTGAAATTTGCTGTTTGACAGATGGAGTTCAGTGCCATGTCAGTTGGCCCTACTTTGGAGTTTATGTTTTTGTGTGATGGAGCTGGACTCAGATGTGATCTTTGTTCACAAGCCTTCCTGTTACTTTTACCAGATCTGTAGTTGGTGCTGGGGTTTAATATATACCCAGGGGACCTGAATCTCTGGACTGACCATGGGATAGCCAGGCCCTGAGCCTCAACAGACTTTAGCTCCTACACTCTGGTTTATTGGACTTGCCGCACTCAGCTAACATGGAGGTGAAGAAGGTCAACCACCACACCAGGGAGCCAAGAGTGCCTACAACTGAAAGCAGGAGAATTGCATCCAGCATCCATCTGGAATCTAAGCCCCCTCTTGATATAGATGTGAAGTGGACACAACCATTCCAAGGTGCACAGGATGGTGGAATAGAGTATGGATTAGAGTGGACTTACTGATATTCTATTCATGAACTATTGTGATTAGTAATTGAAGAAAATGTGGCATTGGTGTGGAGAAAGTGGCCATGGTGGCTGCTGAGGGTAGGGAATGGGAGGAAGAGATGAGATGTGGGGGCTTTTTCGAGACTTGGAGTTGTCCTGGGTGGTGCTGCAGGGACAGTTACCGCACACAGTATGTCCTCCCATGGCCCACTGGGTGGAATGTGGGAGAGTGAGGGCTATGATGTGGACCATTGACCATGAGGTGCAGTGGTGCTCAGAGATGTATTCACCAAATGCAATGAATGTCTCATGATGATGGAGGAGAATGTTGTTATGGGGGTAGGAGTGGGGTGAGGCGGGTGCGGGGTATATGGGGACCTCATATTTTTTTAATGTAATATTAAAAAAATAAAGACAAAAAAATAAAATAAATAAAAAGAAAGAAAGAAAGAAAGAAAGAAAAGAAAGAAATTTGCCATTTGATATTGCAATACATTCTTAAATAAATGTGGTTATGTTATACATCATTTTCATGTGCATTTCTTGCTTTACGTTATTTTCCTAATGGCTTATTACTTGCTGTTTATTTTATATTTATTTTACACTATGGAAATTATGTCAGACAGAAAGCAAATTTGAAATTCTTATTTGAGTTCAAAAGGGGTCATAAAGCAGCGGAGACAACTTTCAATATCAACAATGCATTTGGCCAGGAACTGCTAATGAACATACAGTGCAGTGGTGGTTCAAGAAGTTTTCCTAAATTTCAACATGGCCTAGTTTTGCAGGGTGCCTAAGAGTTACTTCCATGTTGTTCAAATGTGGCCACTCTCTAAATCAAACTCAGCATATAAATACATTGTCATCGCTTCAGAGTGGGACATGACTCCCGGAGATGAGCCTCCTTGGCACCAAGGGATTACTATCAAGAACTGACTGGTGAAGCAACTGGAAAAAGACCTTGAATAAAAGGGGGGAAATCATAAAGACAAATTAGTTTATATGGCTAAGAGATTTCAAAATGAGTCAGGAGGTCATCAGAGGGGTCATGCTTATGCACATCTCAGCAGGATCTCGTAGACAGCTGAAATACATACTACCCCAGGTCGTGGTGCTCCTGAGGGCTACAGAAACACCCAGGTCCTGCGGTCATGGCAGATGGCTCTGGAGGTTGGTGCTTGCCAGTGGACCCTACTTTGGAATTTGTGTTCCTGAGTGTGATGGAGTTGGACTCAGATGTGACTTCTCTACACATGCCTCTTTTGTTCCTTTTATTGAATCTGTGGTTGGTGTTGGGATTGGTGTATACCCAGGAGACTTGAGTCTCTGGACTGGCCATGTGCCAGCTGGGCCCTGAGCCTCAGCAGAGTTGCAACACCTACTCTCCAATTTGTTGGACTTACCCAGGTCAGCTGACAAGGAGGTGAGGATGGACAACCACCACATCAAGGAATTGAGAGAGTCTACAGCTATGGGAAGGAGAGTCCCATCCATCAGCCATGTGGGATCAAAGCCCCCTCTCAACTGAGAGGTGGAATGGGTATCACCATCCCAGGGTCCTCAAGATTGGGTAATAAAATATGGACCAGAGTGGACCTACTGGTATTCTACTATGGAATTATTGTGACTCTAGCAATGGAAAAAATTATATCATTGATGTGGAGACAGTGGCCACTGGAGTTGCTGAAGGCAATGAGAGGGAAAAGGAAGTGTGATATGGGGGCATTTTTGGGACTTGGAGTTGTCCTTAATGATATTGCAAGGACAGATGCAGAACATTATATATATCCTACCATAACCCACTGAATGGACTGGGAGAGAATGTAAACTACAATGTAAACTCTAATCCATGCTGTGTAGCAGTGCTCCAAAAGGTATTCATCAATTCCAGTGAATGTACCGCACTAATGAAAGAAGTTGTTGATGTGGGGAATGGGGCATATGGGAATCTCCTATATTTTTTAACGTAACATTTTGTGTGATATATGTATCTTTTAAAAATAAATTAAAAATATATTTTAAAAAAAGAAGTTTTGCAAAGGAGACGAGAGCCTTGAAGATGCATAGTGGCAGCCATTAGAAGTTGACAATGACCAACTGAGAGCAATCATTAAAGCTAATCTTCTTAAACTACATGAGAAGTTGCCAAGAACTCAATGTCAACCATTCTACAGTCATTTGGCATTTGAAACACATTAGAAAGGTGAAAAAGCTTGATAAGCAGGTGCATCATAAACTGAGAAAATTTTTTAAAAATTGTCATTTTGAAGTGTCATCTTCTCTTATTCTATGCAACAACAATGAACCATTTCTTGAATGGATCGTGCTGTGCAACGAAAGAAAGTGGATTTTATACAACAACTGGCGATGACCAGCTCAGTGGTTGGATGGCGAAGAAGCTCCAAAGCACGTCCCAAAGCCAAAGTAGCACCAAAAAGCTAAACTAGCACAGCATGGTCAATGTCTGGTGGTCTGCTGCGGGTCTGATCCACTACAGCTTTCTGAATCCTGGCAAAACCATTATATCTGAGAAGTATGCTCAGCAAATCAATGAGATGCACCAAAAACTGCAATGCCTGCAGCTGGCATTGGTCAACAGAAGGGCCCAGTTCTTCTCCACGACAATGCCCGACTGCACGTTGCACAACCAATGCTTCAGAAGTTGAACAAATTGAGCTACAAAGTTTTGCCTCATCCTCCATATTCACCTGACCCCTCACCAACCGACTACCACTTCTTCAAGCATCTAGACAATTTTTTGCAAAGAAAATGCTTCCACAACCAGCAGGATGCAGAAAAAGCGTTCCAAGAATCTGTTGAATACTGAAGCATGGATTTTTATACTACAGGAATAAACAAATTTATTTCTCATTGGCAAAAAAGATGTTGATTTTAATGGCTCCTATTTTGATTAATAAAGATCCATTTAAGTCTAGTTATAATGATTTAAAGTTCTCAGTCCAAAACCACAATTCCTTTTGCACCAACCTAATAATGCCAGTCCTGGGATGACCAGCTGATTTGGCTTTAGCACTCAGGCAAAAAAAAAAAAAACAGAATTGGGTGGCCACCTACAACCCTTAAAAGTTTCTTTAGGAATAGAAGAGAAAATGCCTTCATTATCCTGGCCTCTGTAGATTTTCTATGTTAGTTGTTCAAATTTTGTCATCTGAGTTCAAAGAATATTTCTATGGAGAGATAATTGTAATGGTGTTAGTCTAACTGGTTAATGAAAGAGAAAAAAAGTATAAATACTATCATCAAAATTATGATGTCAGAGAAGTGGATGTGGCTCACCTGATAGAGCATCTGCCTACCATATGGGAGGGTCCAGGGTTCTATACCCAGGGCTTCCCAACCTGTGTGGAGCTGGCCCATGTGCAGTGCTGCCGTACTCAAGGAGTGCTGTGCTATGCAGGGGTGCCCCTGCGTAGGGAAGCCCCATGTGCAAGGAGTGTGTCCTGCTTAGGAGAGCTGCCCGGCGTGATAAAACCACAACCTGCCCAGCAGTGGCACCGCACACACAGAGCTGACACAGGAAGATGACACAACAAAAAGAGACACAGATTCCTAGGGCTGCCAAGAATGCAAGTGGACACAGAAGAACACACAGTGAATGGACACAAGAGCAGACAATGGGGGGAGGAAGGGGAGAGAAATAAATAAAATAAATCTTAAAAAATTATGAGATCAACAGCAGAAAATTGGAAAATATATTTGCAATAATATGACCCTTAAAGCATTGGTATTCTTATTGTATAAAGGAGTTTATACTCTGATAAAGAGAAGACAGGGAAATGGATGTGGCTCAAGCGATTGGGCTCCCATCTACCATATAGGAGGTCCAGAGTTCAATGCCAAGGTCCTCCCAGTGAGGGCAAGCTGGCCCACATGGAGTGCTGGCCCACACGGGAGTGCCGCCCTGAGTGGGCGTGCTGGCCGATGCAGAGAGCTGGTGCAGCAAGATGATGCAACAAGAGACACAGAGGAGAGAAAATAAGAAGACATAGCAGAACAGGGAGCTGAGGTGGCGCAAGAGAGTGATTACCTCTCTCCCACTCCAGAAGATCCCAGGATCAGTTCCCAGAGCCACCTAATGAGAAGACAAGCAGACACAGAAGAACACACAGTGAATGGACACAGAGAGCAGCCAACAGGGTGTTGGGGAGGAGGGAATAAATAAATAGATTTTTTTAAAAAGGCAAACATTCTAACAGAAAAACAGGTAAGGGGAAGTGGACTTGGCCCAATGGATAGGGTGTCTGCCTACCACATGGGAGGGCCGCGGTTCAAACCCCGGGCCTCCTTGCCCCGTGTGGAGCTGGCCCATGCGCAGTGTTGATGCGCACAAGGAGTGTCCTGCCACGCAGGGGTGTCCCCCACGTAGGGGGGCCCCACGTGCAAGGAGTGTGCCCCGTAAGGAGAGCCGCCCAGCGCGAAAGAAAGTGCAGCCTGCCCAGGAATTGGCGCCGCCCACACAGAGAGCTGACACAACAAGATGATGCAGCAAAAAGAAACACAGATTCCAGGTGCCACTGATAAGGATAGAAGCGGTCACAGAAGAACACACAGCAAATGGCACAGAGAGCAGACCACTGGGAGGGGAAGGGGAGAGAAATAAACAAAAAATAAATCTTAAAAGAAAAAAGAAAAATAGGTAAGGAATAGAAACAAAAGATTCACAAAAGAAATACAAATGGCCAGTTAATATAAATACACTAAAACTTTAAAAATAATTAAAGAAATGAAGAATACCAATACTCAGCTGTCAAGAGGGTATGAGGAATTGACCACTCTCCTGCACTGCTGATCATTATATATATAACTATGACCTTTCACAGGTAATTTGTAAATATACACCAAAAGCCTTAAAACTATGTACACTCTTTGCCTAACAATTCTGCTCCCAGAAATTCAGATTTAGGAAATAATCCAGAGGAACTTCCAATGTACAGCAGTGTTCATTACAACAGGAGCAGGAGAAACTGGAAATAATTTAAGTGTGAGATTTTAGTTAAATGTTAGGACACCCTGCAGTGGAATATGATAAAGCTACCAAAAATGGCAATGAAATATTTCACAATTTATTGACATAAAAAATAGCTGCAATATATTGCCAAGTTTTAAAAAGTTATAAGACTTACGAGGTCTCAGGTTTAATTCCCGGTACCTCCAAAAAAATATATATAAGTCAATCTGTTTGTACACAGATATGGGAGGCAAAATCACGCAATGGGTCAGGCTCTGGCTTCAGTCTCACACAGAGTCTCTCTCAAATTTCGGGGCTCGGGTGCGTATTGGTAGAAAGTTGGGCATATTCTGTAACCTCCAAAGTCATACTTTCTAATCTATAAATTCAAGATAATACATTATCTGCCCCTGGGAGATGTTGTAGAAATCAAATGAAATAACTTATGAAAGTTATCAGTAATGGCAAAGAAAATTGTCTAAAAAAATTACTAATCTTTGAATAATGTTGCCTTTATGATTTGGTGTGATTTATGGGTTCTTCTTTTATACTATCCTGTTTTGGAATTAAGAATATGTATGTACATAATCGTGTTTATAATTAGCAGTGCTAATATATGGGTATGATGATTGTTGAATGGGAATGTCTAAGGTTCTATAAATCAGTAGAAGGAAAGCTAAAAAAAATGAAATATTGGATTTGTATAGCAGAGCGAACCCTCCTGCAAAAAATGAGTACGGTTAATAGTGCATATATAAAAATGTTTTTCTCTGAAACAAAAGAAATGTATGTCCATGTTACAAGATGTTAATATCAGGGTGATATTTGGGCAAAAACATGGCCAAGGAAAATGACGGACAGTAGTGTATAGTAATCTGTTAATAACCTTTCATTAATGGTAAAAAACAAGGGGGGTGATGTAGGCTAAGTAAAAGAAACTAGACAAAAAGTACTACACATTGTTAGACTCTGTCTATACAAAATGTAAATACAAAAAAAAAATAAAATAAAATAAAATAAAAATAAAATACATATACACATAAAAAAATGTAAATACAAATAAGTTATAGAGATGGAAATAAATTAGCAGTTATGTATGGCAGGAAAAGGATAGATTGAGAGGGATTCGTTTGCTTGTTCTTGTTTTTGTTTTTTTTTCTTACTTTTGGGGAAGTAAGGAAAATGCTCTAATATTGATTGAAATGATGAAGGCACAACACTGTAATTAAACCAAATGCCACTGATTGTACTCTTTCTTTCTCTCTCTCTCTCTCTATCTCTCTCTCTCTCTCCCCCCCCCCCCCTTCACCCCCTACCCTGTTTGTCTGTTTGCTGCATCTTCTTTCTCCACTTCTGTTGTTGTCAGTGGCACGGGAATCTGTGTTTCTTTTTGTTGCATCATCTTGCTGTGTCAGCTCTCTGTGTGTGTGGCACCATTCCTGGGCAGGCTGCACTTTCTTTCGCACTGGGCAGCTCTCCTTATGGGGCGCACTCCTTGCGCGTGGGGCTCCCCTACGCGGGGGACACCTCTGCATGGCAGGGCACTCCTTGCACGCATCAGCACTGCGCATGGGCCAGCTCCACACGAGTCAAGGATGCCCGGGGTTTGAACCGTGGACCTCCCATGTGGTAGATGGATGCCCTAACCACTGGGCCAAGTCCACCGCCTGATTGTACACTTTAGTTTTTATGTTTTATGAATGTTTCAATAAAATCAATATTTGAAAAAGAATATATACAAACATAATGTTTTATTTTTACTCAAAGAAACAAAGCTATATATTATATGCAAAGAAAATAGTCTAAAATACTTCTGTGCTGTTTGAAATTTTATAGTGAGAATATAATTATTTATTACTTATGGAATTTTTAAAACAGCCTGCCAGGAAATAGACTCAAATATTAAAGGCAATTAAGCTCTGGAGGATAGGATTCCAGATGACTTCCTTCTATAACTTTTTTCTCCATTTTCTAAGTTCATAACAATGCACAAGTAATACATTTTCATTGTTGTTTTTAAAATTTTTTTAAAGTAATACTTTCATTTTTTGTTTGTTTTGTTTTTTAGGAGGTACTGGGGATTGAACCCAGGACATTGACGTGGGAAGCAGGTGCTCAAGCTACACCTGCTCCCCTTTTGTTTTGTTTTTTTGCTTGTTTGTTTGTTTAAGTAATATTTTTATAATAAAAACATTAAAAAGAAAAAAATTATGGCACAGATAATTTAATGACATTGAAGTAGTTTCATGAACAGATTTCTAAGTGAAGAAAGAAACCTACAAAGCAAAAAGCAAAGTTACGGTGATTTCTGTTTTAAAATACACAATCACAGAGTATAAAACAATGAAAATGCGTACATCAAAATGTTAATAGAGTTTATGTTTTGAGTGGTAGAATTATGACTATTTTTTTTACTTTCTCTTTGTGCTTTAAAATTTTCTGCATTAGTCATTTAAGAATTTTACAGTGAGATTCAAAGATAAGCATGACAATAAATAAGAGGGGTGAGAAGGCAATTAAGAGGTACATAAAAGAATAGGAAATTCTTCGGGCCGGTACCCACAGGCCTTCGAATTACAATGTCAGATGACGTTTTAGAATAATATTGTGGCTCCCATAACTGGAACTGAGGAGGGAAAAAGTGCTTTCTGAATGTAAGTCGACAATGTAAAGCTAAAACGGCGGCGTTCTGATCCCCATACTCCAGGGTGAGTCGAGCGCCTGTCTAGCCTGCCCGCACACCCAGAACACTGCGTGCGTCCGAGCCCCTCGGGCGACCAGCAGAACCGAGCACTCCTGACACGGGAGAGTACAGGGATCTCTTCTGAAGCGCCTTTCTGGGATCACGGCGTTTTCAGTCCCTCGCTCCTGAACTGAGTGCAGCTGGCTCTGTCCAGGCACGCGGGCCTGGTGGTGAGGAAGGGACCTGCCTCCACGTCGGCCCTGCGTTCCTTCACATCCCCGGTTCCTGCCGGCGGGCCTGCTCTCACCCGGACGTGGGTCCCGGCCAGGGGATCCCGCTCCCTCCGTGAGGGAGGAGGCCCCACGGGCAGCGAGATGCTTTGTAGTCTCAGCCCCTCAGGAGCACCTTTTCTCGGGCCAGAGCCAGATGTCCATCTCTACCCATACCTGGCCATCGTAACTGAAGCGAGCAAGAGCCCCTCGTGGCCCGGGCCCTGCCCTTGGAGTTCCTATCTCCTAAACCCTTACACCCTCTAGGACCACACTGGGTGCCAACCATACACCACTGGGAGGGGAAAACAATCTTATGAGGACCCCAAATCACGCACACGGCTGCACAAGTGTCTCAGCAGTCAAGTGCACGAAGGCCACTCATGGCAAATGCCCATTCCTTATTGCTTCCTCATCATTGGCCCCAAATCTTATCAGGTCTCTTGCCCCAGCAACTGGGCTGGGCGATGCAGACTCCTCAAGGATACTTTTGCCCTTCTGCCTTAAGAAGTCCTGGGCACCACTCACAAGGCAGGGGAGATGTGAATAGAAAGGAATATTAAGAGAGCTGGCCAAAACCAAGAGTCCCTAGAGATGGTCGCAATGGGAAATATTGGCTCAGCCCACTTCCATTTATAATCACTTTAATGCCCCAACAGAATCTCCCACCCCCAACTCTGCAGAACCATCCAATTTCTCTAAATCTCCATTTTGTCCTGGATTCACGTCAGAGATCCATTGCCTTTGTGATGAAGGAAGGGCACCGCGAGCTCCCCTTGGAGGGAGGAGTGTGCCAGTGATTCTCCCTAGCCTTTGGTTCTTGACTCAACCCAGGTCATCTGTTAACTTGGCTGTGACTGTCGCATTTCCAGCGGGGCTTCTAGGTGACCCGTCTATAACCTCCATCCCGTCTGCCCGGGGCTTCCACCCTCTCCATACTCTAGTCTTGATATTTGACGGGCCCCTTACCTTGTACATCAACAGCACACGGAGAGACATTTCCCAGTCTTGT
Source organism: Dasypus novemcinctus (assembly GCF_030445035.2). Taxonomy (NCBI): domain Eukaryota; kingdom Metazoa; phylum Chordata; class Mammalia; order Cingulata; family Dasypodidae; genus Dasypus; species Dasypus novemcinctus. Next base: position 120,171,353 of record NC_080682.1, read on the forward strand.
CTTCTACTTTCTCCTCTTTGTTGGCCATACAATTCCACCCGGCATCTCTCCAGCTTGGCTTGCTCCCTTCCTCTGTGCCCTTATTACTGCTCTTTACTTTACCGAGAATTTTTCCCACCCTCAGCCCTACCTTCTTACAAAAATCTTTTCCATTCTTTAAAAACCCAGCTCACTGGCCACCTTCCCCATGGCCACCTCTGAAATCCTAAGACCTTGTTTTAAAGCACTTACCCTGGGGCCTGCCTCGCAGGTAAGAGGTCCAGGGTTCAATCCCTGGTATCTCCTGAAAAAAAGAAAAGCCCTCGTCACACGCTCCTTTTATTCCAGTTGTCTCTGCATACCTTACCTGACTCAAACCATCGCAGACCTCAGCACCGTCTTCAGGTCTCAGGTTGGACGAAGTTGTTGAAGGAGGATCTCAAACATCTCCTTTCTACAAGTTCCCAAGGATGCTGATAACTGCTCTATAAAAAAAGAAAGAAACGGTTTGGGGTGATAGAAAGTTTTGGGAATGGAGGGTAATGATGGTGGCACAACATTGTGAATGTAATCAGCATCACTGAATTATGTAATTGAAAGCGGTCGAAACAGAAAAAGTTATGCTGCCTACGTGTTACCACAATAAAAATTTTTTTTTAATGGGAGGGAAGGAAGGAAGAAGGGAGAGAGGGAGGAAAGAAGATGGCTGAAAGATGAATGTCATGAGAATTTCAGCTGCAGTGGTAGAAAAAGCACTGGACTAAGGATCAAGAAGCCGGGTTCAAGCCCCACTTGGCTGCTAGCGAGGTAAGTGACCACTGAATTACGACAGGGACAAGTGTGTCTTTATCCATTGAGGACGGATGCAGAAAGGAATATTTGCCTAATGATATGGAAATAGAGAACGGTACAACTTGTTGAATCAAAAATATTGCAGAAGCATTTGTGTTCCCCTCTGGATATATGCCTTTTGGAAGAACACTTAGGTGGCTGGGTCTCTCATTACGCTGAAAATATTTTCTCATCATTTTTTCCTCTGCGTCTTGCCATATGCCATTTCAGGTGAAATCTTCCATTCCAGTACAAACTATTTTTTTAAATCAAATGAAGGAGAACTGAAGAAGGAGCTACGCTTAAGTTTTTAGTCAACCACATCACGGTCTGGGGAGATGGGAAAAACATTTGGCAAACTTTGTCCCAAATGTTAAGCAAGAAAGGAGAAGGATAACACTTGGAAGCCAACCAAAAATGGGAAAAAATTTTTAAATAAGGCATGCCAGGAAAATAAACAGAAACTAGGGAATTAAACTAGGTTTCTGGAACCTATGACCATTGCAGATGTTCAGATTTATATAGTTCACAAGTCATTTATCGAGGATTTTAGAAGAATTCTATCTATGGGCCTTTTTGAGTTCACTAAAATTTAGTGTTTTTATTTCTAAAAATCTGATTTATTTTCACTGTTTTATGATGTTTTCTTAACTTATTTAAGAGAATGCTAAACTACTCCCTGTCCCTGCAGATACCTGGAGTTTTTCCCAATCCTCTGAATCATTGTTGGGACTGGTCCCCTTGCCTAGAAGTCCTCTCTTCCTTTCCATTCCTCAAAACTTGTTTTTTCACATAATTTTTGAAACTTTTTATTTTTAAGATTTATTATTTATTTATTTATTCCCCCCCCCCCCCCCCCCATCGTTTGCACTCGCTGTGTCTGTTCATTGTGTTTGTCTTCTTTTTGGAGGCACCAGAATCAAACCAGGGACCTCCCGTGTGGGAGGGAGGCACCTAATTGCTTGAGCCATGTCAGCTCTCTGCTTTGTTGTATCTCTCATTGTGTTTTCCTCCTTGTGTCTCTTTGTTGTGTTATCTTGCTGCATCTGCTCACTGTGCTGTCTTGTTCATCTTTTTTGGAGGCACCAGGAACTGAACCCAGGACCTCCCATGTGGTAAGTGGGAGCTCAACTCTGTTGGCTGCAACTCTGGCTGAGATTCAGGGGTCACCCGGCACATGAACAGAGCAAAGATTTAAGTCTCAGGGACATTTATTTAAGGAGGATAGTGTTAATTATAGGTTCAAATAAAAGGGGGTAGAAGAATCGTGTGCAGGGAAATCACACATGAGCCTAGCTCTGTTAGGCCGGGGGACTAGGTTGTCGTATATTCCAAGGCGAGGCTCACCAGAGGGGCGGGATTTCCCGGGCCGTGTGCCTTGCCTACAGTGTCCAGACGCCTCTAGCCCCCGAGCCCCCCCCTGAGGCGTCGTTTACTGTAAAACCTATCTCAATCCCTGCCGAGGCACCCCGACTCCAACCAGCGAAGGAGCTCCCCCCGGGCCCCGCAGCCTCGGCTCCTGCCCCGTCTCTGGGCGCCGCCCGGCTCACACGGGGCCAGCACGGCCCGGGACAGGGGGAGCGCCAGGGCAGCGCCCTCGGCGCGAGAAGGGGCGGCCTTTCTTCTTTACCCAGCGTCTGATACTATTCTCCGTGCGGGATATAAAAGAACAAACCTAGGTGTTTTCCTCTGACCTTGTTCCGTGCATGTTCTGAGAGGATCTTAACTGAAGCCCAATCGGAAGGGAAAAAAAATCTACAGAAGGGCGCAGAGACCAGAGCGTGCAGAGACCAGAGCGTGCAGGGACAAGAGCGTGCAGGGACAAGAGCGTGCAGGGACAAGAGCGTGCAGAGACAAGAGCGTGCAGGGACAAGAGCGTGCAGAGGCAAGAGCGTGCAGGGACAAGAGCGTGCAGAGACAAGAGCGTGCAGGGACAAGAGCGTGCAGAGGCAAGAGCGTGCAGGGACAAGAGCGTGCAGAGGCAAGAGCGTGCAGGGACAAGAGCGTGCAGGGACAAGAGCGTGCCGAGGCAAGAGCGTGCAGGGACAAGAGCATGCAGGGACAAGAGCGTGCAGAGGCAAGAGCGTGCAGAGGCAAGAGCGTGCAGAGGCAAGAGCGTGCAGGGACAAGAGCGTGCAGGGACAAGAGCGTGCAGGGACAAGAGCGTGCAGAGGCAAGAGCGTGCAGGGACAAGAGCGTGCAGAGACAAGAGCGTGCAGGGACAAGAGCGTGCAGAGGCAAGAGCGTGCAGGGACAAGAGCGTGCAGAGGCAAGAGCGTGCAGGGACAAGAGCGTGCAGGGACAAGAGCGTGCCGAGGCAAGAGCGTGCAGGGACAAGAGCATGCAGGGACAAGAGCGTGCAGAGGCAAGAGCGTGCAGAGGCAAGAGCGTGCAGAGGCAAGAGCGTGCAGGGACAAGAGCGTGCAGGGACAAGAGCGTGCAGGGACAAGAGCGTGCAGAGGCAAGAGCGTGCAGGGACAAGAGCGTGCAGAGGCAAGAGCGTGCAGGGACAAGAGCGTGCAGAGGCAAGAGCGTGCAGGGACAAGAGCGTGCAGGGACAAGAGCGTGCAGAGGCAAGAGCGTGCAGGGACAAGAGCGTGCAGGGACAAGAGCGTGCAGAGGCAAGAGCGTGCAGGGACAAGAGCGTGCAGAGACAAGAGCGTGCAGGGACAAGAGCGTGCAGGGACAAGAGCGTGCAGAGGCAAGAGCGTGCAGGGACAAGAGCGTGCAGGGACAAGAGCGTGCAGAGGCAAGAGCGTGCAGGGACAAGAGCGTGCAGGGACAAGAGCGTGCAGAGGCAAGAGCGTGCAGGGACAAGAGCGTGCAGAGACAAGAGCGTGCAGGGACCAGAGCGTGCAGGGACAAGAGCGTGCAGAGGCAAGAGCGTGCAGGGACAAGAGCGTGCAGAGACAAGAGCGTGCAGGGACCAGAGCGTGCAGGGACAAGAGCGTGCAGGGACAAGAGCGTGCAGAGGCAAGAACGTGCAGGGACAAGAGCGTGCAGGGACAAGAGCGTGCAGAGGCAAGAGCGTGCAGGGACAAGAGCGTGCAGAGACAAGAGCGTGCAGGGACAAGAGCGTGCAGGGACAAGAGCGTGCAGAGGCAAGAGCGTGCAGGGACAAGAGCGTGCAGAGGCAAGAGCGTGCAGGGACAAGAGCGTGCAGGGACAAGAGCGTGCAGAGACAAGAGCGTGCAGGGACAAGAGCGTGCAGGGACAAGAGCGTGCAGAGGCAAGAGCGTGCAGGGACAAGAGCGTGCAGAGGCAAGAGCATGCAGAGGCAAGAGCGTGCAGAGGCAAGAGCGTGCAGGGACAAGAGCGTGCAGAGGCAAGAGCGTGCAGAGGCAAGAGCGTGCAGAGACAAGAGCGTGCAGGGACAAGAGCGTGCCGAGGCAAGAGCGTGCAGGGACAAGAGCGTGCAGGGACAAGAGCATGCAGAGGCAAGAGCGTGCAGGGACAAGAGCGTGCAGAGACAAGAGCGTGCAGGGACAAGAGCGTGCAGGGACCAGAGCGTGCAGAGGCTAGAGCGTGCAGGGACAAGAGCGTGCAGAGGCAAGAGCGTGCAGGGACAGGAGCGTGCAGGGACAAGAGCGTGCAGGGACAAGAGCGTGCAGAGACCAGAGCGTGCAGAGGCAAGAGCGTGCAGAGACAAGAGCGTGCAGAGGCAAGAGCGTGCAGGGACAAGAGCGTGCAGAGACCAGAGCGTGCAGAGGCAAGAGCGTGCAGAGGCAAGAGCGTGCAGAGACAAGAGCGTGCAGGGACAAGAGCGTGCCGAGGCAAGAGCGTGCAGGGACAAGAGCGTGCAGGGACAAGAGCGTGCAGGGACAAGAGCGTGCAGAGACCAGAGCGTGCAGAGGCAAGAGCGTGCAGAGACAAGAGCGTGCAGAGGCAAGAGCGTGCAGGGACAAGAGCGTGCAGAGGCAAGAGCGTGCAGAGACCAGAGCGTGCAGAGGCAAGAGCGTGCAGGGACAAGAGCGTGCAGAGGCAAGAGCGTGCAGGGACAAGAGCGTGCAGAGACAAGAGCGTGCAGGGACAAGAGCGTGCAGAGGCAAGAGCGTGCAGAGGCAAGAGCGTGCAGAGACAAGAGCGTGCAGGGACAAGAGCGTGCAGGGACAAGAGCGTGCAGGGACAAGAGCGTGCAGAGGCAAGAGCGTGCAGAGACAAGAGCGTGCAGGGACAAGAGCGTGCAGAGGCAAGAGCGTGCAGGGACAAGAGCGTGCAGGGACAAGAACGTGCAGAGGCAAGAGCGTGCAGGGACAAGAGCGTGCAGGGACAAGAGCGTGCAGAGGCAAGAGCGTGCAGAGACAAGAGCGTGCAGAGGCAAGAGCGTGCAGGGACAAGAGCGTGCAGAGGCAAGAGCGTGCAGAGACCAGAGCGTGCAGAGGCAAGAGCGTGCAGGGACAAGAGCGTGCAGAGGCAAGAGCGTGCAGGGACAAGAGCGTGCAGAGACAAGAGCGTGCAGGGACAAGAGCGTGCAGAGGCAAGAGCGTGCAGAGGCAAGAGCGTGCAGAGACAAGAGTGTGCAGGGACAAGAGCGTGCAGGGACAAGAGCGTGCAGAGGCAAGAGCGTGCAGAGACAAGAGCGTGCAGAGGCAAGAGCGTGCAGGGACAAGAGCGTGCAGGGACAAGAGCGTGCAGAGGCAAGAGCGTGCAGAGGCAAGAGCGTGCAGAGACAAGAGCGTGCAGAGGCAAGAGCGTGCAGGGACAAGAGCGTGCAGGGACAAGAGCGTGCAGAGGCAAGAGCGTGCAGAGGCAAGAGCGTGCAGAGGCAAGAGCATGCAGGGACAAGAGCGTGCAGGGGCAAGAGCGTGCAGAGGCAAGAGCGTGCAGAGACAAGAGCGTGCAGGGACAAGAGCGTGCAGAGGCAAGAGCGTGCAGGGACAAGAGCGTGCAGGGACAAGAGCGTGCAGGGACAAGAACGTGCAGAGGCAAGAGCGTGCAGGGACAAGAGCGTGCAGGGACAAGAGCGTGCAGGGACAAGAGCGTGCAGAGGCAAGAGCGTGCAGAGGCAAGAGCGTGCAGGGACAAGAGCGTGCCGAGGCAAGAGCGTGCAGGGACAAGAGCGTGCAGGGACAAGAGCGTGCAGGGACAAGAGCGTGCAGAGACCAGAGCGTGCAGAGGCAAGAGCGTGCAGAGACAAGAGCGTGCAGAGGCAAGAGCGTGCAGGGACAAGAGCGTGCAGAGACCAGAGAGTGCAGAGGCAAGAGCGTGCAGAGACAAGAGCGTGCAGAGGCAAGAGCGTGCAGGGACAAGAGCGTGCAGGGACAAGAGCGTGCAGAGGCAAGAGCGTGCAGAGGCAAGAGCGTGCAGGGACAAGAGCGTGCAGGGGCAAGAGCGTGCAGAGGCAAGAGCGTGCAGAGACAAGAGCGTGCAGGGACAAGAGCGTGCAGAGGCAAGAGCGTGCAGGGACAAGAGCGTGCAGAGACAAGAGCGTGCAGGGACAAGAGCGTGCAGAGGCAAGAGCGTGCAGAGGCAAGAGCGTGCAGAGACAAGAGTGTGCAGGGACAAGAGCGTGCAGGGACAAGAGCGTGCAGAGGCAAGAGCGTGCAGAGACAAGAGCGTGCAGAGGCAAGAGCGTGCAGGGACAAGAGCGTGCAGGGACAAGAGCGTGCAGAGGCAAGAGCGTGCAGAGGCAAGAGCGTGCAGAGACAAGAGCGTGCAGAGGCAAGAGCGTGCAGGGACAAGAGCGTGCAGGGACAAGAGCGTGCAGAGGCAAGAGCGTGCAGAGGCAAGAGCGTGCAGAGGCAAGAGCATGCAGGGACAAGAGCGTGCAGGGGCAAGAGCGTGCAGAGGCAAGAGCGTGCAGAGACAAGAGCGTGCAGGGACAAGAGCGTGCAGAGGCAAGAGCGTGCAGGGACAAGAGCGTGCAGGGACAAGAGCGTGCAGGGACAAGAACGTGCAGAGGCAAGAGCGTGCAGGGACAAGAGCGTGCAGGGACAAGAGCGTGCAGGGACAAGAGCGTGCAGAGGCAAGAGCGTGCAGAGGCAAGAGCGTGCAGGGACAAGAGCGTGCCGAGGCAAGAGCGTGCAGGGACAAGAGCGTGCAGGGACAAGAGCGTGCAGGGACAAGAGCGTGCAGAGACCAGAGCGTGCAGAGGCAAGAGCGTGCAGAGACAAGAGCGTGCAGAGGCAAGAGCGTGCAGGGACAAGAGCGTGCAGAGACCAGAGAGTGCAGAGGCAAGAGCGTGCAGAGACAAGAGCGTGCAGAGGCAAGAGCGTGCAGGGACAAGAGCGTGCAGGGACAAGAGCGTGCAGAGGCAAGAGCGTGCAGAGGCAAGAGCGTGCAGGGACAAGAGCGTGCAGGGGCAAGAGCGTGCAGAGGCAAGAGCGTGCAGAGACAAGAGCGTGCAGGGACAAGAGCGTGCAGAGGCAAGAGCGTGCAGGGACAAGAGCGTGCAGGGACAAGAGCGTGCAGGGACAAGAGCGTGCAGGGACAAGAGCGTGCAGGGACAAGAGCGTGCAGAGGCAAGAGCGTGCAGAGGCAAGAGCGCCGGTCTCGGGAGCCTTGCAGGAAGCAAGGTCTAAGCTCTCCCTCTCTCACGTCTTCACCCTGTGACCTCCTGCAGGCCATCAGGGTTCCGCCTCCTCCGGGAAGCGGTTCCTGATGTTTCTGGTGATAGACATTCCCTCTATTTCACTCTCTTAGCGCGTCCTCCGCCTCTCATTCGTGGCCGTCTTCTTGGTTGTGAACGTCTACGTGAGGCTGATGGGCGTCTGGTTCCACGCTGGGGTCATGGAAGCAGGCCCCGTACCTGGCTCTGCTCACCTTGGCAGCCTAGGGCCTGACACGGAGCTGGCACATAGGGGATTTCAATATCTGCAGAGCAAGTTCACATTGCATGAAAGCCAACAGAGTAAAGGAACCTGAAATGCAGATTTAAAGAGCCTGCGTAGGGAAGTAGAATGGCCCAGTGGTTAGGGCGTCCGTCTACCAAATGGGAGGTCCAAGGTTCAAACCCTGGGCCTCCTTGACCCGTGTGGAGCTGGCCCATGCAAAAAGGAAGTCCTGCATTATAAGCAGTGATTTTACATGTAAATGTATAAAACTCCCCAGTCAAAAGGCAGAGATTGTTCTGCCATAACCCACTGACTGGACTGGGGAAGAGTGTAAACTAAAATGTAAACTCTAATCCATGTGGTGCAGCAGTGCTCCAAGATGTACTCACCAAATGCAGTGAATGTGCCACAATGATGAAAGAGGTTGTTGATGTGGGAGGAGTGAGGGGGTGGGGTGTGGGGTATATGGGAACCTCTTATGTTTTTTAATGTAACATTTTTTGTAATCTATGTATCTTCAAAAAAATACAATTAAAAAATTATTGGGGTGGGGGTGGGGTATATGGGAACATTTTATGTTTTTTAACGTAACGTTCTGTATGATCTATTAACTTTAAAAGAAGATAATTAAGAAATAAAATGAAGTTTTAAAATATATATATTTTTTAAAAAGGCAGAGATTGACAGAATGAATGTAAAAGCATGGCTCAACTATATGGTATTTACAAGAGACTCATGTTAAATTCAAAGATACAAGTAGGTTAAAAGTGAAAGCATGGGAAAAAGTATTTCACACAAACAGTAACCAAAAGAGAGCTGGGGTGGCTATACTAATGTAAGATAAAATAGACTTTAAGTCAAAAACTATTACTAGGGACAAAGACAGTCATTATATCCTGATAAAGGGGTCGATTCAACAAAAAGATGTAACATTATAAATATATGTGCACCTAACAGTAGGTCTCTAAAATATATGACACAAATACAGATCTGATGGGAGAAGTAGATGGTTCTACATTAGTAGTAGGAAACTTTACTATACTACTTTCAGTAATAAATAGAATATCTAGACAGAAGATCAATAAGTTCACAGAAGACTTGAACAATACTCTAAACCAACTAGACCTAACAGACATATATAGAACACTTTCTTCTTTTTTTTTTAAAGATTTATTGTATTTATTTCTCTCCCCTCCACCCCACACCAGTTGTCTGCTCTCTTGTGTGTCCATTCGCTGTGTGCTCTTCTGTGTCCACTTGCATTCTCGGCAGCACTGGGAATCTGTCTCTTTTTGTTGCATCATCTTGCTGCATCAGCTCTCCATGTGTGCGGCACCATTCCTGGGCAGGCTGCGCTTTTATCGCGCAGGGCACACTCCTTGCATGTGGGGCTCCCCTATGTGGGACACCCCTGCGTGGCATGGCACTCCTTATGTGGCAGTACTGCCCAGGGGCCAGCTCACCACATGGGCCAGGAGGCCCTGGGTTTGAACCCTGAAACTCCCACACAGTAGGCAGATGCTGTATCACTTGAGACACATCCACTTCCCTAGAACACATTCTTCTTGAATGCACATGGATCATTCACTATGATAGACCATATCTTAGGCCACAAAACCAGTCTCTTTAAAAAAAGATTTCTTTTATTTATTTATATCTCCCTCTCATTGTTTTACACTCACTGTGTCTGTTCATCTTCTTTCTTTAGGAAGCACTGGGAATCAAACCCAGGACCTCTGATGTGGGAAGGACATGCCTAATTGCTTAAGCCACCTCCATTCCTTGCTTTGGTGTGTCTCTCATTGTGTTTTTCCTCTTGGTCTCTTGTTGCATCATCTTGTCAAGCCAGCTCACCATCCTGCTGGTCCTCTTTAGGAGGCACCAGGAATCTCTGCTCCATGCTTTGTTGTGTCTCTCATTATGCTTTTCTTCTTGTGTCTCTTGTTGTGTCATCTTGTTGCATCAGCTTGCTGCACCTGCCTGTCTTGCCAGCTCACTGTCTTCTTTAGGAGGCAGCAGGAACCGAACCACAGGCCTCCCATGTGGTAGGTGGGAGCTGAATTGCTTGAGCCATATCCACTTCCCAAAACCAGTCTCAATAAATTTTTAAAATGCTTAAATTATACATGCACCTTCTCTAATCACAATGGAATGAAGACAAAAGTTAATAACATAAAACAAATTTTTAATTTTTTAAATTTTAAAAAAGAGAAACCAGTAACAGAGAAAGAAATGGAAAATTCACAAATATGTGGAAATTAAACAATGTACTTTCACACAACCAGTGGGTTAAGAGGAAATCACAAGGGAAATTAGGAAGTATCTTGAGGCAAATGAAAATGAAAATACAATATACCAAAACTTATGGAATGCTGCAAAGGCAGTGCTGAGAGGGAAATTCATAGCTCTAAATGCTTACACTAAAACAGGAAGAAGATTTCAAATCAGAGATCTAACCTCAAAACTGGATGAGCTAGAAAAAGAGAATCAAACTAAACCCAAAGTGAGCAGCAAGAAGAAAATAACAAAGGTTAGAGTGGAAATAAATGAAAAAGAGATCTAAAAAAATAGAGAATCAACAAAACCAAAAGTTGATTCTTTGAAAAGATGAATAAAATTGACAAACCTTTAGCTTTACTGATAAAGGAAAAAATGAGAGCAGACACAAATGACTAAAATCAGAAATGAAGTGGGGGGTGGGGGCGGTGGGGTTGATTGGGACCTCATATTTTTTTAATGTAATTTTTAAAAATAAATAAATAATTTTAAAAAAAAGGAAAAAAAAAGAAATGAAAAGGAGACATCACTACTGACCCCACTGAAAGGAAAAGGGCTCCAAGAGGGAACTATGAGAAAGATGACTAGCTTTGTGGCTCATGCTCAGCCTCTTTCCCCAGCCACTCCTGTCATTGCCCAGTGGGCTCATGAACAAAGTGTCCATGGAGGTAGGGATGGAGGTTATGCATGGGCTCAGCAGCACGGACTTCCCCTCACGGAGGCCAGCTTGGCTACAGCCACTGCCATACAGCCACTGCTGAGTGCCCAATCTAGTAGCAAATTAGATGACCTAGATGAAATGAACAAATTCCTAGAAACACACAAACTGCCTACATTGACTTAGGGAGAATTAGAAGATCTCAACAAAACAATAACAACTATAAAGCGATTGAGTCAATAGTCAAAAACCTCCCAACAAAGAGAAGGCCAGGACTAGATGGCTTCACAGGGAAGTTTTACTAAACATTCCAAGTGCAACTAACACCAACATTGCTCAAACTTTTCCAAAAAATTGGAAAGAAGGGAATAGCCTAATTCATTCTAGGAGACCAACATCAGCCTCATACCAAAGCCAGACAAAAATTCCACAATAAAAGAAAATTACACCAATATCTCTTATTTGGTTCAAAAATCCTCAACAAACAAAATTTAACAGCAAAATTTAATAGCAAACAAAATTTAACAGCATATTAAAAGAATTATACTCCATAACCAAGTGGGATTTACCCCAGGTATGAAAGAGTCATTCAATATAAAATCAATTAAGCGTGCCTGTACGGTGAGCCAAATACCCGCCTGAGTGCCTGCGCAGCTAGCCGAGTGCCCATGCAAGTGCCCGCGCGGCAAGTCTAGTGCTTTTGCAGTGAGCCAGTGCCCGTGCAAGTGAATCACGCAGCAAGATGATGATGCAACAAAAGGGAGATGAAGGGGAGAGTCAAGGTGAAGCGCAGCAGAGACCAGGAACTGAGGTGGTGCAATTGACAGGGAACCTCTTTCCACATCAGAGGTCCCCAGGATCGAATCTCGGTGAATCCCATAGGAGAAAAAATGAGAAGACGAAAGGAGAAATAGATACAGAAGATCACACAGCAGATGGACACAGACAGCAAAAACAGCAGGGCAGGGGAAGGGGAAGGGGGAAAAATAAGTAAATAAATATTTTTTAAAAATTAAACAAAGCTAATAGAGCTAAAAAATTAATTCAGCAAAGTGGCAAGGTACAACACCTAAAAATCACTAGTGTTTCTATACCCTAAACTAAATCGAGGAAAAAATTCAATTTACAATAGCTACTAAAAGAATCAAATATCTAGGAATAAAAAAGGTTTAAAGGACATGTACACTACAAAACATTGGTAAAAGAAATCAAAGAAGACATAATTGATGGAAGGACATTCTGTGTTCATGGATTAGAAAAACTAAATATTGTTCAGATGTCATTTCTACTCTAAGCATTTTACAGTCAGTGTAATTTCCATCAAAATTCCAACAACCTTCCTTGCAGAAATGGAAAAGCCAATCATCAAATTTATATGGAAGAGTAAAGGGTCCCAAATAACCAAAGTGAATCTGAAAAAGAAAAATGAAGTTAGTGGATTCACACTTCCTGATTTTAAAACTTATTACAAAGCCACAGTAATCAAAACAGAATGGTACTGACACAAGGACAGATATACAGATAAATGGAACTGAATAAAGAGTTCAGAAAACCCTAACAGGGAAGCGGATTTGGCCCAACAGATAGAGCATCTACCTACCACATGGGAGGTCCTCGGTTCAAACCCTGGGCCTCCTGACCCATGTGATGAACTGGCCCAAGTGCAGTGCTGATGCGTGCAAGGAGTGCCCTGCCACACAGGGGTGTCCCCTGCATAGGGGAGCCCCATGCACAAGAAGTGCGCCCCGTAAGGAGAGCCACCCAGAGCAAAAAAAAAGTGCAGCCTGCCCAGGAGTAGCGCTGCACACACGGAGAGCAGACGCAGCAAGATGACGCAGTAAAAAGAGACACAAATTCCTGGTGCCGCTGATAAGGATAGAAGCGGTCACTGAAGAGCATACAGCGAATGGACACAGAGAGCAGACAACCGGGGGGTGGAGGGTGGGGAGAGAAATAAATTTAAAAAAATAAAAAATCTAAGAAAAAAGAAAGAAAACTCTAACAATTATGACCAATTGATTTTTCAAAAATTTTATTAGAGAAGTAGGTTTATATAAATATCATGCAAAAACTACATAAACTACAGATTTCCCATATACTACCCTATTATTAATAACTTGCATTAGTATGGTATATTTGTTATAATTCATGAAAGCAAGTTTTTATAATTGTAGTATTAGCCTAGTCCATTGTTTACAATAAGGTTCACTGTGTTGTACAGTCCAATTTTTAAAAATTTTTATTCCAGTAACATATATAACCTAAAATTTCCCCTTTTAGCCACATCTACTTGTATAATTCAGTGCTGTTAATATACATACAATGGGATGTACAAGGTTATTTCATTCAATATGTTATCTTCAGTGTTCATCCATATTGTAATATTTATCACAAGCTCATTCCTTTTCACCAATGAATGATATTCCATTGTATGTAAATAACACCTTTTGTTTATCTATTCGATTGATGGACACTTGGGTTATTTCCACCTTTTGGCAATTGTGAATAATGCCGCTATGAACGTTGGTATGCAAATACCTCTTTGATCCCTGCTTTCAATCCTTTTGAGTAGTACCTAGTAGTGGGATTTCTGGGTCATATGGTAATTCTATACATAGTTTTTAGAGGAACTCCTAATTAGGGAAATGCAAATCAAAACCACAATGAGATACCATCTCACACCCACTAGACTGGCTACTATTAAAAAAAAAAACAACGGAAAATTACAAGCGTTGGAGAGGATGTGGAGAAATAGGAACACCCATCCCATTCATTGCTGGTGGGAATGTGAAGTGGACTGTGAAGCACAAATCAGGAACCCGAAGTTAAACTATGGATTATAGTTAATAGAACATTTATAAAAACGTGCTTTCGTCAGTTGTAACAAGTGTACCACACCAATGCAAGGTGTTAATAAAAGGGTGGTATATGGGAATCCTGTACTTTATGCACAATTTTTCTGTAAACCCATAAATTCTCTGATTTAGAAAAAGGAAAAAACATATATCAAAAAATGAAAATGATATACATATGTACCTAAGGCATAAATTGTTCAGTAATAATGACAGTTTTGAAGAACAAGGGTTCAATCATGTAATTACAGCATTAACAATACTCAGCTAGAAAAATGAAAAGGGATCACCAGAATAGAAAGACTTCAAGAACGTGCAGCCAGAGGAAGGAGACCAGTGTCAATCGGATGCCTAAAAAAAGTTAATTCTGAAAGAACTTAAAGGCTGACCATGGCAAAAATGCTGCTGCTGGAACTTTGACACAAGCCAGAGTTAAATTCTATTGTTTAAGGACACTGTTACTTCCAAAGAGTTTTCTGCACTTTGCAGTCCTCACCAAGGAGAGAAATTACCACGCTCAACATATGGTCAACAGAGTGGTAAATGACCTACAGAAACGGGTACGTCATAGATTGGATAGAAGCTTGGAAAAAATAAGGTGACTAGTTTGTGATTTTCAAGACAAACTAAATTTTTCAGCAGTAAGTGTAAATGTTAAAAAATTTAAATACAGAGCAAACTCTAATGTAAACTGTGGACTATAGTTAATAATAAAATTATAATAATAGTAGTTCGTCAGTTGTAACAAATGTACCATGCCGATGCAAAATATTAATAATAGGGAAAACTGCATGTGTGAGAAGGATATTTTGGAACTCTATTTTTGGGATGATTTTTCTGTAAACCTTACAACTGCTTTAAAAAAAACTAAGTAGTATAAAAAGATAAACAGCAAAATACAATTCTTCCTTCCACCCTACACCCCAAATAGCCTGTCCAGAGGTGATCACTATTAAGATTTTCTTACATTTTCTCTCATACGTATTATACACTCGTTACGCAACTTTTTCCCTATTTAATATATATTGGAGATTATTCTATATCAATTCATATAGAAATAGTTTACTCATTTAAGAACTATATTTAGGGAAACGGACTTTGGCCCAGTGGTTAGGGCGTCCGTCTACCACATGGGAGGTCCGCGGTTCAAGCCCCGGGCCTCCTTGACCCGTGTGGAGCTGGCCCATGCGCAGTGCTGATGCGCGCAAGGAGTGCCCTGCCACACAGGGGTGTCCCCCGCGTAGGAGAGCCCCACGCGCAAGGAGTGCACCCATAAGGAGAGCCGCCCAGCGCGAAGGAGGGAGCAGCCTGCCGAGGAATGGCGCCACCCACACTTCCCGTGCCGCTGACGACAACAGAAGCGGACAAAGAAACAAGACGCAGCAAAAAGACACAGAAAACAGACAACCAGGGGAGGGGAATTAAATAAATAAAAATAAATCTTTAAAAAAAAAAAGAACTATATTTAAAGATATACCATAACTTATTTAATCAATACCCTAATGATGGATTTATAGACTAGCCTTTTACTATCATAAATAATAAACACGCCTGGTGTGAAATCCTCAAAGGAGTGCTTGGTGGAACTGCACGCAGGGCTCACACGCTTAAGCATCTCAGATCTCTTGGATTTCAGAGCAAATGAACCTAGAAACAGTCTTTTGGAAATGAACTTGTTCATAAGTAGAGAAGAATCTGTGTTTGGAGAGAGGGTAAATGTGGTGGAATCCCCAGTATGGAAACTAAATTCAAAATTAGCTGGATCACAACCTGAGGAATTTGACCTTATCCTAAAAGATAGGCAGAACCACGGGACTGGTTTTCAGTGAAAGGACAGGACTGTGTTTTAGAAAGTTTAATGCACAACAATGAGGAGAACAGATTACAGGGGAGCCAGAAAAGAGGTAGGAAGACTAGGTAGGGAGCTACACAAGCAACCCAGGAAATAAATTGTAAGGATTTAAAGCCAGGTGAGGGCAGTAAGAATGGAGAGGGGGGGACAGGACGTTAGAGAACTGCTAAGGGCTGCAATCGGCAATACGTTTGGACTGGAATGTGACTAACCAGGCAGAATCTAGGGCGAGTACCACTGGCCCACGCAGGGGTTGGTGGTTCTAGTCACCGAGACAGGAGGGAACTAGTACAGAAAGAAAGGTGATCAGTGAATTCTTGGACATTTGACCTTGACCTTCTGGGGGCATGTGGCTAGTTGTGCCAAGTAGGCGGTAGAAGTTGAACAAGAGAGCTACAGATACTAGCAGACACGAGCCTGGAAGCTGTGAGAAACGAACAGGGCATCTGGGGATGACATACTCACAGACTGAGTAAAAGGCCCAGAAGGCAGAACCCCAGGGAAGGAGTCATTAAAGAGTGGATGGAGGAAAAGCGAGCCAAGGAAAGAAGTAAAGAAAAGGCTTTTCATAAACATTAAATAAATTTATTCCCCCCAGCGTGGGACACAACACCCGGGGATGAGCCTCCCTGGCACTGAGGGATCACTACCACATACCAGCTGAAGAAGCAACTAGAAAATGACCTTGAATTAAAGATTCAATGCGGAACAGCAGAATATACCTGTCTACATATAATAACATGACTTCGGGAAGCGGTTTGACCTAATGTAAGGGGGAAAAGGAAAGGAGAAATGAGATTATAAGGCTGTGAGTCTCTAAAAAAGAGTCTGGAGGTTGTCAGAAGGAATACCCCTATGTACAACTGAACAGAGTCTAAGAGACAGATAAGGTAGATACAACCCCAGGTATTGGTTCTTTTGAGGGATAAAGAGACCCACGGGTTCTATGGTCATGGCAGAAGGGGTTCACTGCCATGACAGATGGCCCTTCTTTGGAGCTGGTGTTTCTGCGTGATGGAAATGGACTCAGAGGGGATCTCTTTTCACAAGACTTGCATGCTACTTTATTGGAATTGTAGTTGGTGCTGGGTTTAAGATATATGTAGGGGATTTGAATCTCTGGACTGATAATATGACACCCAGGCCCAGAGCCTCAACAGACTTCAGCTCCTACACTTTGACTTATTGGACTTACTCCACTCAGCTAACATGGTGTTGAAGAAGGTCAACCACCACAACATGGAGCCTAGAGTGTCTACAACTAGAAGCGGGAAGAGTGCATCCAGTACCCATGTGGAATCTAAGCCCTCACTTGACATAGGTGTGCAATGGACACAACCAATCCAATGTCCACAGAGAAAATGTGGAATGGGTGTGGGAACGGTAGCCATGGGGGCTGCTGGGTGTGGGGAACGGGAGGAAGAGATGAGATGTGGAGGCGTTTTCGGGACGTGGAGTTGTCCTGGATAGTGCTTCACGGACAATTACGGGACACTGTAGATCCCCCCAGGGCCCACTGGATGGAACGTGAGAGAGTCTGGGCTATGATGTGGACCATTGACTATGGGGTGCAGTGATGCTCAGAGATGAACTTACCAGGTGCAATGGATGTATCACGATGATGGGAGAGAGTGTTGCTGTGGGGGGAGTGGGGGGCGGGGGCGGTGGGGTTGAATGGGACCTCATATATATTTTTTAATGTAATTAAAAATAATAATAATAAATAAATATTTTAAAAAATAAATAAATAAATAAATTTAAAAAGTGCATTGGCATAACAGAGGGACTTTCAAATAGTTTTATCTCATGTGACTCTCACAACCCCCCCAGGAAGTTATTATTATCAGAGGCCCATTTCATAGGTAACTTAAGCTGATTTAGCTGACTAGATCGAGATTAGATAGCATTTAAGTAGCAGAGCTGGAACTTTAACCCAGTCTTCCCCAGCCATTCCCACTATGCTGTCTCCAAATTCCTTAGATTCACAGATTCGCAGACTCACAAAATCGATCATGCAGAAGATTGGTACTAGTCCAATACCAGTCTGCCCCAACACTGCCTATTCTCATGCCATTATACATTAGGAAATTAAGGTTCAGATAAATTTAAAAAAAAATACCCTAAAACTCCAATCTCCTCCTTTAGCATTCATACGCAAATAGACATCAACTCTTTGTTTGCATAGGATGTGTGTGCTCAGCGTGTTCATAATAAAAACAACAGAAACCAAACAGGCAGGTGGATGTAGCTCAAGCAGTTGGGCACCTGCCTGCCACAGGGGAGGTCCCAAGTTCGGGCCTCAGTGCCTCCTGAAAGAAGACAAGCAGACACTGCCTCCTACTGCAATGAGCTATTGTCACATCCCACCACAAGGAACAGGTGCCACAAGCCAGCAGATGCAGGGAGTGGGTGTGGCTCAGGCCACCCACCCATCAGGTTTGGTTCCTGGGGAATAAATGAAATAAATTTTTAAGAAATAAACAAATAATACCTTTTCCTGTAATATTAATATAATCATTAGAGAAAGAACTATGGGGCCTCTTAAGGTCTTGCTCTACCTCATGTAATGTTCTCTGTTTTGTGCAAACTTAGTGGCTATGGTTGATAAAGGATGTAGTTTTCAGTAGGACTTGAATGTATGTTAGAAATAAGTAGACCATCCCCTTTTAAAGACATTGACAAAACAGTGGTATGTTATTATGGTCCCCCAAGAGCTTCGCCGTCTTTCCACTATAACACATCTTCTAACAATGGTACCTGTCTTACTGGAGTTTGGCCTAGAAGAACAGAACTTGGTCATCAAGGGTCAACACAAACCTTGCTGGCAGAGTACATTTCTCCTGTGGATATGAATGAGGAGTTTGAAAAATGGGTATGTGTACTCTTAATCTGAGATGTAAGTATGTTGCAAGTGGGTGGATTACAAATGCAGGTTTGAGCAAGATTATTCTAAGGCCTTCTTACTGGGTTAGTGAGTTTGTAGAAGAGATCTTGTGGACGAGGTCTGGTCCCAGAAGCCCCAGGCTGTAAAAGTGCTTTCAACTGGGCCTAATTCTGCTTTTACCATAGACACAGTCTTTCAGTCCTGGTGATAGCAACTCTGGGAGCTTGCTGCTATTAATTCGTCTAAAGAAGTCGATATAAATTAGACTAGCGAACAAAAAGAACAATATTGATTTCATAGCCCGTTCAGCAAACACGTATTGAGTGTGAAGGCCCGGGGTGTGAACACGGATCAGAAGTGGACTCCCCCCAGCAATTTTTTAGCTTGGGGCGAGGGTGGAGGAGGAGCACAGCTGATGAGCTGGGTTAGGGCTGACTCTGCCAGGACCTTGAAGAACAGGTGTTTTATGTTGTCAATCCATGGACTCTGGACTTGGGACTGTAGGCCGATGACCATGGGGTGCAGCTGGGATCCTGGGCTGAAAGTTGGAAAGCCCGGCTGGCACGTCCTCGCTGTTGCCTGGAGGCCGCTGCTCCTCGTAGGCCCAGTTGGAGGGAGCTCTCCTTGCTATTCCGGCAACTCTTTCAGGACCTGGCCCCTACGGGATCACAAATCCTTTACTCATCCGGAGGCAGCCCAGCTCACTGAGGGTGTTAACTGGCGCAACTCCGCCAGAGCCACTGGAGCTCTGAACTAGCCGCTTAACCAGCCCCTTCACATCCAAAATGTGTCTGTGTTACTTTCATTCTTTGAAAAATTTATGTTTTTTAAAGGAAGGACAAAAAAAGGGGTCCAGTTCTTCCTATTGTGTAGCTCCTTTGGACAAAAAAAGTTCCATCGCATTCTCCAAGGCTAGAATGAAAAGCTGTTTTAATGACGCCATCCGTGCCAACTCAAAATATTCCTCACAGAACCTGTATCTGGAAGGAGAGCAAACAGCCACTGCCACCCCGTGGGGGCACACTCCCCGGGACCTGCAGGGGGGCTTCGTAGGCCTTTTTTCGTTCGAGAGTTTTGTAGTTCCGGTATCCCCGAGACCTCACAAGCAGTGCCCAAAGCTTCACCATCTCTCCCAGCATCCCACGTGACTGTGTGCAACGAGGACTAGTGAAGGCCTTGAGTGGCATCCCAGAGGTTTGAGAGAGGCAGGAAAAAGAGGCCCTATTTGGAGGCAGAACAGCACAACTAGACTCTAACCACGGGCACCTTCAGTAGAATCTGGACAATTTTTTTTTTAAAGATATTTAACTTATTATGCCTCCTTCCCCTCCTCCCTCCCCCTCTTCCGCCCTGCTGTTTTTGTTGTCTGTATCCAATCCCTGTGTGATCTGCTGTATCTATTTCTCTTTTTGGTCTTCTATTCTTATTTTTTCTCCTCTAGGATTCACTGGGATTCCATCCTGAGGACCTCTGATGTGGAGAGAGGTTCCCTGTCAATTGCGCCACCTCAGTTCCTGGTCTCTGCTGTGCTTCCCCTTGACTCTCCCCTTCGGCTCTCTTTTGTTGATCATCATCTTGCTGTGTGGCTCACTGCACAGGCACTTTCACCACGTGAGCACTCAGCTTGCCACGCGGGCACTTGGCTAGCCATGTGGGCCCTTGGCTCGCCATGTGGGCACTGGCTCACCATGCAGGCACGCTTTCTCTTCTTTTTCACCAGGAGGCCCCAGGGATTGAATCCAGGTCCTCTCAGATGGTAGGTGGAAGCTCTATCACTTGAGCCACATCCGCTTCCCAGGATCCAGGCTCTTAACATTTATTGTATGACCCTGGATACATTATCTTTTTGTGTCTCCATTTCTTTGACTGTCAACTAAATCATGATAACTACCTTATCATGTTCTACGATGATTAAAAATGATAATGCGTGTTAACTACTTAGCACAGTGTCTGCCGCCTAGTAAGTAACCAGTAAAGGCAGGCTATTAGATTCCTATGATACTACCATAAAAGAGAGAAAAATTAATGCTATGGAGATCAGGCAAAGGCACAATTACTCCTGGTTGAAAAGGTTAAAAAAGACTTTATGGAGGAAGAAACTTTAGATATTCTAAGTGAAAGGGGGAAGGCATTTAAGGTAATGGCGATATCAGAGTACAGACATGGGAAAGCTATGAAGCATAAGCATTGTACAATTTTCCTGGAGGTCACATATATGGAGATGTCTGTGAAGACATGTGAATGCCAGGTAAAGTAGACTTAGCTTATGAGTAGTGAGGATATGTTCCATTTATTTGTCATAATTGTCACCCCTAAACAATTTTTTATAATATTACATAGAATTCTCTACTATAAAGTACCCCCTAGGATCCTTCACATCCTCTAGTAAAACCAAATTTTAGCCATCAATAAGTCAGAGAGTCCATTAGGGGAAACAGATGTGGCTCGAGAGATTGAGCTCCTGCCTAGCACGTGGGACATCTGTGCTTCAGTTCTTGGTGCCTCCTAAAGAGGACAGCAAGCTGGTGCGACAGGCAGGCACAGCAAGCTGATGCAACAAGGTGATGTAATAAGATGATACAATAAGAGAAACAAGAAGGAAAAAACATAATGAGAGACCCAACAAAGCAGGGAATGGAGGTGGCTTAAGTGAGTAGTGCCTCCCCCCCACATCGGAAGTCCCAGGTTCAGTTCCTGGTGCCTCCTAAAGAAACAAAGAGAAGACAACAGACACAGCAAGTGTAAAAAACGATGGGGAGGGGAGAAGTAGATAAATAAAATAAATCCTTAAAAAAAAAAAAAAAGGGCCCAATGGCCAAAGCAAGACATGAACTCTTGGGACAGGGGAAGAAATTATAATAGAAATAGGAGAGTCAGGGAAGCATGATCCTTTCTTTTCACAGCTATGTAGACACTTGAAGGCATCAGGGGATATGGAGAGAAGCATGGGAAGAGAAGAAGGGTCATCTCTGAAATAAACATATAAATGACATAAAAAACACATATAGAAAAGAACGAAAGTTCAGGACTTAAGACTATCTGATTTCAAGACTTCCTTTAAATCTATAGTAATCAAATCAGTGTTTCATGGGTGTAGCAGTTTGATATTATTGATGAATTCCCAAAAGAAATATTGGATTCTGCTTGTAATCTGATCTGCACCTGGGCATGACTGAGTTTTGATTGGTGGGTGGGGATAAAAGGCACCTTGAAGAACAGAGCTGAGGGTTTCTGATGTAGGGCTTCTGAGGTTGGAGTTTGATGCTAAAGACTTAAGCTGGAGCCCCTGGAAATCAACAGGCAGAGGAAAGAGAAGCCAGCCCCAGGAAGGAAAGAACCTTGAACCTAGAGAAAAGCAAGCCCAGGATCACAAGAACACAGGAAGCCTGAGCCCTGGCAGACGTCGGCAGCCATCTTGCTCCAACACGTGAAAATAGACTTTGGTGAGGGAAGTAACTTATGCTTTATGGCCTGGCATCTGTAAGCTCCTACCCCAAATAAATACCCTTTATAGAAACCAACCCATTTCTGGTATTTTGCTTCAGCACCCCTTTGGCTGACAACACAATGGGTGAAAGGATAGACACACATATCATGAAATAAAATAGAAAGTCCACTAGATAAGGCCGCTGAGGAGGAGGGGCAGCAGGAGCAGGGCTGGCCTGGGTGTGCTCTGCACCTCAGGTACGTAATTGCACGTGGAACGACTGCTTTTGGAAGACTATTGCCCAGAAGAAAAGATGTTTGGATTGCACAAGCCAAAGAGATCCCAAAGGATAGGGGGCTGCGTGTTTGCAGGGCTACACCCTCCAGCTCTCAATTCACTGACAATCAATGCTGTGAAAAGGACTTCCAAAGCTGTTTTGGGTTGCATGAGACTTGTTCAGGAGACCAACTCCTATGTCTTCCTTGTGAAAAGATGGAAGAAGCTGCCAGCAAGATTAAAAAAAAAAAAAAAAAAAGCTGGAATTATATGGCAGATGCCAAGGGCAGGAGCCAGTCTAAAGACTACGTTAAAACCGAAGAAAGTGAAAACTCTGTCTGGGTACAGGATAAACAGCAACCAGTTCTGTCAACTGCAGAAAGATTTTCAACGGCACAATTCCGATGGTCACGATACCCTACCCTTCAAGTGCCTTCCTAGCTTGTTACAGTGACATCCAGGTGATGGCTCAGATACAGAGAAGGATTCTGGCTCTAACGGAATGCCAGTCTTGTCTCTTCTAGATCTCACGTACTGGAAAGACAGAAAATCTGCTGTGGGCTTATCTGTAAAGGCCTTTTGGGGAAGGCCTTCTTGACACATGTGTTCAAGCCGTGCTGCAGCAGTGGTGAGAAAGCAGCTGCTGAGAAGCCGGGGGCAGGGGCTAGAGCTGCCACCCATCTCTTGGCAGTGGGGACTGAAGTTTATGCAGAAGAGGAGCAAAAACATTTCTTTTAAATTAATTAAATTTTGGAAAGACAACAAAGTGGCCCTCTTATTTTTGACTTAGATACTTGCTATTCTGCCAAAAGACAATTTCTAGAATGATTTTGAATGAGTTGTTTTCCCCCACAGTTCCACAAACTTTGAAGCCAGTGTCTAGCTTACTAAAAGAAAAAGAGAAGTATACATAATATTTAAGATGCTGAGTCTATCATAGGAAAGCTGAATGCTACTATATCCTTTAAGTCTTTTTTTAAATCTTCTCGTGAATGAAATTAGAGGAATTTCAGGGAAACGATGAGATTTGCTGTACAATAAAGCTTGTGTAGTTTCCTTTTTAAAGATTTATTTCATTTGTTTGTTTGTCCCACCCCTCCACCTGGTTGTTTTGCACTCGCTGTATGCTCTCTGCGTCGGCTCATTGTGTGCTCCTCTTCTTTTTGTTTTTTTCTGGGAGGCACCAGGAACCAAACCTGGGACCGCCCATGAGAGAGGGCAGAGCCCAATCACGGGAGCCACCTCGACTCCCAGCATACGTAGTTTTAATCTTTTCTTTATTGAGAAACAGTGGTTGGAGTGTTTTTTAAGGTGTCTGGCTACATGTGTTTTCCCTCATGATAGTAAATTTGTCATAACTCAATAAAACTCACTTGCCACTAGAGGTATTTGTTAATAATTTTGAAATATCAAGGTCTTATCAAGGTTCTGATGATTCAAATCTGTACTGTTGAAATATTAAGCAGGACAGACTACACTTTCTGGTACAAACACCTTGAAAGAGAAAGTAATTACTAATTGTACAGAAAGGTAACTTCGCTGTATATGTTGCATCCTGTGTCACCTTCCTCCATATTAATATTTGATAAAAATTTTAATTTCCATGAAACTTCTAAAGCAGAATCAAAGCTCCTCTTGGGGAACTAGCGAGGCTTCAGGATGGGAGATACTATATGAATACTACCAGAGTATTATCACATGGTGGGGAACACACACTAATAAAAATCTTAAACTGGGAAGCAGATGTGGCTCAAGCAGTAGGGTGCCCCCTACTTCATGGGAGGTCATGGGTTCGGGTCTCAGTGCTTCCTAAAAGAACAGGAGCAGACCCTGCCCCACTGCAACGAGCTAGACGTTGCCCCCATCACAAAGGGCAATTGCCAAAAGCCAGCAGACTCAGGAGCCCGTGGGCAGCAGGTGTGGCTCAGGCTGCCGGGCACGCCCCTCTCACGTGGGAGGTCCCACGTTGGTTCCCGGTGCCTCCTGGAGAAGGCGAGCAAAAAATGAGCAGACAGACGAGAACTATCTGGGGAAGTGGGGATAAAGAAGGAAAAATAAAGTAAATAAAAAAACCTCTTAAACTATCTGAAAAATAAAGTGTGCAAGTTTTCAAGATGGCATGAAAGAAAGGTTACTGCTTGGGGCACGTTTCTTAGAAGGCTTGACAAGTGTGTATATAATTGACTTTTTAAATATATATATTAATTAGAGAATGTGTGAATGTACGAAACAATCATGCGTAATGTGTGGAATTCCCATACAACACCCTGCCACCAACACCTTACCTTGTTGTGGAACATTTGTTACAGATTATGAGAGAGCATCATCAGACTATTAGCACTAACTATGGTCTATAGCTTACATTTGGTATATTTTATCCATATCCTCTTTATTTTTTTTGCAACAAATCAATTTTATTGATACATATTAATAAAGCATAAACCATCCAAAGTGTATAATCGATGGTATTTGATATAATCACATAGTTGTGCATTCACCACTTCAATCATTATTAGAGCATTTTCATTATTCCAATAATAATCTAAAAAAACAAAACAGACAAACAAAAAAGCTCATCACTTCTCAGTCTATGTGGCAGGGGTTCCCTGCCATACATAGCTGCTATTCTGTTTCCATTTCTCCAGCTTATCTGTGTTTATATTTTGTAAAAAGTCTTACATACACAATATCACCCATATATGTATTTCACATGAGGTTTCACAGTTACATAGCCCCATGTTAAGTTTTCTAGCTTTCCTTCTGGTAATATACATGCCCTTAGACTTTCCCTTTCAACCACTGTCATACCCGTACAATAGCTCTGCTAGTCACAAATGCCATGATGTGCTTTCACCATTTCTATTCCTTTCCAAAGATTTACAAGCAACTTTTTTTTTTTTTTTTTTTTTTTTTACCAATTCTGTACAGATTAAACCTCAGCTTTCCATTCTCTAACCTCGTTCTATTTTCTGGTGACCTATATTATAATTATTAACTCCATGAGTTTACACAGTATATTTAGTTCATGATAGTACAATCACACAATATTTGTCCTTTTGTGCCTGGCTTGCTTCATTCAGCATAATGTCCTCCAGGTTCATCCATGTTGTCATTTGCTTCATGACTTCATTTCTCCTCACAGCTGCATAATACTCCATCATGGGTATACATCACAATTTGTTTATCCATTCATCAGTTGATGGGCTGTTTCCATCTTTTGGCAATTATTATTAATGCTGCTAAGAACATCAATGTGCAGATGTCTGTTCGTGTCTCTGCTCTCAGTTCTTTGGGGTATAGACCTAGTAATAGTATTGCCAGGTCACACGGCAAGTCTATGGTCAACTTCCTTAGGAACTGAGGAACAGTGCCTGTACCATTCTGCATTCCCACCAACAGGGAGTAAGTGTTCCTGTCTCTCCACATCCTCTCCATAATTCTCTGTAATTATAATTGATTTTTGTTTGTTATATGACTGTCTGGTGACTTCATTGAAAAGCTGCACAATTCAGTTTTAGCTCTGGATCACTTCAGTAGAACTTTGTGAAGTTTTTTGTCTCTAAGAGTGGGTATTTGACTTGTTTTAACCTACTAGGGCTTTCTCCCCCCTTTTTACTATATTTAAAGTAAAATTCTACTAGAAGAAAAGAGTTGTGTTAATGCTAAGTGGGTTGTTTCATTTAAGGCTTTTGGTTTGGCACCATTTAATCAGGCTTTCTGAACGTTGACATGTTGGATGATAAATAAATCCTAAACATGGAGCTCCTCAATTCTAATTCATTTCTTCCTACCTTTTATAACATGGCTCAGTGCTTATTTTTAAAACTGGATTTTAGAAATTGGATGGTATAAATAATAATAATGAGTGAGCCATTTTTCATAGGTCCCCTCTAGTTTTACAGCTCTTAATCTAAACTTAAGGTTCTATATTTCTTCCTTTTGGAAAAACCCACATGCTCCTTGCCTCCAAATGCACAGATCACACGGTGAAGTTACGCTGGCTCTCCCACACCATTTGAGGTGTGTTACAAGATTACCAGCCACGATCATCTTACTCTTGAGTTATATATTTTTTTAAAAATTTTTTGGGTGGGTACATTTTGACTGCAGTATTGGTGGTATAAAAGAAAATACTAAATTTGGATCCTCTCTACTTCTGTATTTATTACTAGATCTCAACCACAGTCTTCTTTTTCCCCTTCCACCTTTCTCTGCTTATAAGATGTACTGTATATAGTCATGTACTTTGTATTAATATATTAGAAATCTACAAATCTATTTCATATTTTTTATAATGTTGGATACTCATAATCAAAACTTTTACTATAGTATTCGTGGCAGTTTGAGATTACCTATGAACCCCCAAAAGAGAGAGATTATGTTTGTAAACTAATCTATCCCTCTGGGTATGATACCCTTTGAATGCATTAGATTCAAATGACAGGTCCTCACTAAATTACCTGTTAAGATTAGGGCTTTGATTCGACCATGGCAATGGGTTGTGATTCAGATTGAGTCCCCTCTCTCTTGGTGGGCTGATATAAACAGACACTCACTCAAGAAGACACACAGGGAAACGGACTTTGGCCCAGTGGTTAGGGCGTCCGTCTACCATATGGGAGGTCCGCGGTTCAAACCCCGGGCCTCCTTGACCCGTGTGGAGCTGGCCATGTGCAGCGCTGATGCGCGCAAGGAGTGCCGTGCCACGCAAGGGTGTCCCCCGCGTAAGGGAGCCCCATGCGCAAGGAGTGCGCCCCGTAAGGAGAGCCGCCCAGCGTGAAAAGAAAGAGCAGCCTGCCCAGGAATGGCGCCGCCCACACTTCCCGTGCCGCTGACGACAACAGAAGCGGACAAAGAAACAAGACGCAGCAAATAGACACCAAGAACAGACAACCAGGGGAGGGGGGGAAGTTAAATAAATAAATAAATCTTTAAAAAAAAAAAAAGAAGACACACAGAAGAGAGAAGCCATTCACCTGATGCCCAGTTTGCAGCTGAAGAGAACAGAGCAGCTGAGCAGCTGAGAAGGCCCAGAAAGACACGAGCCTTATGCCAGAGACTGATATAGGAAACCCTGGGAGACTCCGCAGAGGTCGGCCGCCATCTTGCTTCAGCTGACTTTGGTGAGAACGCAGCCTTGCATTGGATTCTTTAGGGCCTTGTAACTGGAAGCTTTTACCCAAATAAATACCCTTTATAAAAGTCAACAGAATTCTGGTACTTTGCATCAGCACCCCTTTGGCTGACTAATACAATATTGAGTATATTTAGTCTAATTAGAAAATAAATAAATAACCACAGAAAACCCAGAAAGAACTACACAAATGTGATCGCTGATTTTTCACGAAGATGCCAAGACATTTAGTGGAGAAAGGACAGTCTTCCCAACAAACGGTGCTGGAACCACTGGATATACCTATGGAAAAAATTAAACCTCTAACTTTATCTCATTCCACACATAAAATTTAACTCAAAATGTCATATATCTAAATGTAAAAGCTAAAACTATAAAACTTATTTTAGAAGAAAGCATAGGAGAGGATCTTTGTGACTTTGGAGTAGGCAAGGAATTCTTAGGACATAAAAAAGAAGAAACCTCTTTAAAAATTGGTAACTGGAACCTCATAAAAATTCAAAACTTTTGCTCTTTAAAGATACCATTAAGAAAGTAAAAAAGTAGTCACAGATTGGGAGAAAATACTATATATATATAAAGAACTCTTAAAATTTAATAAAAAAATAAAAAGCAAACAATGCAATAAAAAATGAACTAAAGATTTGGACAGACACTTCACCAAAGAAGATATAGGGAGCAGCTGTGGTTCAAGTGGTTGAGTGCCTACTTCCCACATGGGAGGTCCTGGTGCTTCCTAAAGAGAAGATGAGCAGACACAGAGAGCACACAGTGAATGGACACAGAGAGCAGACAGCGAGCACAAACAAGAGGGGTCAGGAGGAATAAATGAAAAAAATATTTTAAAAAATAGCATAATAAGATACAACTACTTGTCCACCAAAATGGCAAAAATAAAAAGACTGACTAAACCAAGAACTGACAAAAATGTAGAACAACTGGACCTCTCGTGCATTGCTGGTGTTAATGAAAATGGACCAACAACTGTTTGTCGGTAGATAAAAATACATTTGCCATACAATCCAGAATTCCACTCCTAAGTAGCTACCCAAGATAAATGAAAACATACATCCACACAAAGACTTACCATGAATATTCATAGCAGCTTTATTCATAATATTCCCAAACTATAAATAATCTAAGAGTCTATCAAGAGGTGAATGGATAAACAAATTTCACATATCCATATAATGAAATACTATTTAGAAATAAAAAGAAACAAACTTGGTGAATGCAACAGCATTGAGCACATACTGTGCGGTTTAGTTATATAAAATTCTAGAAAATGTAAACTAATCTTTAGTGACAGGAAGCAGATCAGTGGATGCATGGGTCAGGGATGGAGTTGGGAAGATGACTCCAAAGGGCACAAGGCAACTCTGAGGATGATGGAAATATTCTGTGTTGTGATTGTGGCAGTGAGTACACTGGTGTCAAAACTCATTGAACTGCACACTTTAAATTACTGCAGTTTATTGTATGTCAATGATACGTTAAAATCTGAGAGATGCTGTGCATGGCAGGGAGAATGCTAAAGACTTGCAGGCACAAAGATGATAAAACATAGTTCCTGGGAAGCAGATGTGGCTCAAGCAACTGGGCCCCCATCTACCATATAGGAGGTCCAGGGTTCGATTCCCAGGGCCTCCTGGTGAAGGCGAGCTGGCTGAGTAGCGAGCTGGCCTGAGTGGAGAGCTGGTGCAGCAAGATGACACAACAAAAAGAGACACAGAGGACAGACAATAAGAGAACGCAGCAGACCAGGGAGCTGAGGTGGCACAAGAGTTCCTGGGATCCGTTCCTGGTGTCACCTAAAGAGAAGACAAGCAGACACAGAAGAACACACAGTGAATGGACAGAGAGCGGACAGTGAGTGCAAAACAATGTGGGAGGAGGAGAGAAAAGAAAGAAATAAACCTTTATAAAAAACAAACATAATTCCTGTCCCTTAGTCCTCTCAATCAAATAAAGGAAAATAATATATGCATAGTTTCAGTAAAGAAGATAGAAGCTTGTTGCCTTCATGCCGCCCCCTTCTAATCCACCTATCTAATGAATATTTTTGAGCTCCTATCATGTGCCAGGCATTTGGCTGGAGGCTAGGAGCACAAAAGGCAGGCCAGCAAGCTTGACGAGGTCTCTGACTGCACAGAGCCGCCAGTTTAGTGGGGGAGAGGCAATGTCCACCGTAGTGCAGTGATGCCTTCCCCGCTGGTGCTGGGAAGCCTAAGAGACGCCCCTGAGTACATCTGCATGGTTGGAGAAGGCTTCCTGAGCAAGCAACATCTCAACTGGGCTAAAGGGGGGAGTCTTGATTATTCAAAACAAACAATTGTTACCCTGAAATGCTCCCTTTTAATAGTGACAATGGATTCCAACATGCTCATACTGTTTTGGAGTAATATACTTCTCCAACTAATCAGTTTTTCAAGAAAAGAGGATAATTTATCCATGCTTTTAAGTAATTTTATTTTTTTAAAGTTTTAAGGAAATAACCTGGAATGAACCCAGGACCTCACATATAGGGATCAGGTGCTCAACCACCGAGCTACATTCACTCCCCCGTGCTTCTAATTTAAAACCCCAAAAATGCATATATGCTAACCAAAATACTGGTAGTTTTATGACTAATATCCTTACCCAACTTTGTACATTATAACCTTTAGTGCCATTTAGTTTACATTTTAAGCCTTTTTTCAGTAGTGTAATTTATAGATTCTCTTTACTACAAAATAGTATAATACAAATATTTATACTGTTTATTCAGGAAAAGAAAGCAACAGTCCACATATAAGATATGGTAAAACTAAACTCGTAAATTTGCTTCCTCCTGTAAAAGATGCGAGGGCGGGTTCTTAACGAAGGACAATATCTCCAACCGTACCAGCTGTTTAGAAACCAGCGCAATTGCTTGTGTTTATCCTGGTGATTAGAGGAGCTACTGGTATTCACCGACTCAGGTCTGGAATGTTAACTACCCTGCAATGCTCATGACAAAACCCCTTATCCAAAAATTGTCCTGCCCCAAGGCTTAGTAACATTCCCATTGAGAAATGCCTGCAGATGGTCTCCAATGGCCTTTCAGCTCTAAAAGTTAGTGAACTCTCTTGAGCATTGTTTTAGTATTCTAAATGTCATGTGTAATGAGTAGACAACATTAGCCAACTGGGTATTCTTATTACTGGGCATAAAGTTTAGAAAATCTGGGGAGGAGAAATGAAGTTAATGCGTATTTTCTTGACTATCTACTCTGATATGACAGGCCATGGTCTCATTGAGTGCATGCCTCAAAGCAAACAACATTTCAAGTATTTGAGTTTTGGAATTCCCTTGAGCATTTTTCTGAGCATGTTTTCCTTTGCATTTTTATACTCATGTGTGCTTGGAGGAGTACAACCCATATGTTTCTGATTCATTTACACTTAACCTCTCAAACTCTCTTTTCGGTTATTTGACATGTTGTACCTTCTAAATGCTTGAAATGGCTCTATTAAATCTTTGTTCTAAGAACCTGAAGTCACCTTTGCTCCTACAAAGAAATGAAATAAAACAAGAACCGAAGATGGAATGATCTCCAAATACGTAATTATTGAGTTCACTACTCCCTTTCGAAGTGCATATTTATTTTTGCTTATCACTTGTTCATTTGGAAAAACTGTCTTGTATCTTAAACCTACTCAAGGTTCACTATTAGACATTTTTAAATATGTACATAACTTCAAATTAACAGCAGCAAGCAATTTTTGCATAAAACGTATTTCTCTTTTGCCTTGATTATATATACTGTTGGTGGATTAGCATCAAGATCGGCGGATCCAAATACAACCTGTTACAGAGTTGATTTTTTTCTTTTATAAGTGCCTCATGTTGTCTTGCAGAGTCTGTGTAATTCAATCTATGTAATTAACCTTTCAACACAAAAACTTTCCTAGGGCTGCTTTATTCCAAAAAAACAGCACTATTCTATCCAACAGGCTAATACTCCTGAGACATCATACACTAACAAGCCAATGTGTACACAGGAAAAAGGAAAACCAAATATTGAGAAAGAAATTGGAATACAGTTTTGTGCTTCTAAGGGACTAGCGTCATACTTCTAAATTAAACATCAGCTCTCAGAACTGTTTGGGCAGTGACTCTAATTTATAGATGTGAGGGAATTTCTTATGGCTGACAATCTTTCAGACACTTTAAAGATTATAAATGTTGTAAAAACAAACCTCTGTCGCTCTGGTTTTGATGGCTAAATTTTATCTCAGAATTTGGCCATTTATCTATAATGCCCAGACTTTAAGATGATGACAGTTAATTAATCTGGCATAATTGTAGTCTACTTTTCAGAGATTTATGTGCATAATATGTACTACACACCAGACAAGACTCTGTCCCTGAACAGCAAAGTACTTAGTGCTTAAAATCAAAATTAGATATAGAAGTGTGCATTTCAGGGAATGAATGAGAATTGGGTTTTTTTTTTCAAATAATGACATTGATCAGATTTTTAAAAATTAAAATAGCTTTTCTTTTTAATCCAAAAGCAATACATGCTTATTACCAAAAATACAGGAAAGGAAGGAAGAAAGGAAGTTAGAAAGGAGGGAGAGAGGTAGGAAGGAAGCAAGGAAGGAAGGAAGAAAGGAAGGAAAATACACAACTCCACTCAACTAGAAATAAATATGTTGCAGCTCAGTGCAAAGCCATATGGTGCTGGGATTAAGAATCCGGCTCCCAGAGTTAGGCTGTGTGGATTCAAACCTAGTTCTACCACTTATCACCTCTGTGCCCTTAAGCTAGTAATTTAACTTTTCTGTCTCAGCTCGGTTGTCTGTAAAATAGAGAATGTTTGCTAGCACATAGCAAACATTCCATGATTGTTACCTCTTAGTTCAACTTTCTGGATCTTTTTTTGTCATAGTCTTTTCAAGTAGGGATGTTGGTTTTGATTTACATTTGAGAAGCACACTGAAAGTCTGAGAAGATAATCATTTATAATCAAACTACATTTTTAGGCAAATTTAAAAATTACATACGTAGGGAAATTTGTGGATAAAATCTTAATTTTCCTGAAATCCAGTTTCTGCTGGATTTTTTTCTGCTGGGTTTTATCAATCTGGTAGAAGCAGCAGCTTTTTCTCTTTCTTTCTTTCTTTTTTTTTCAGGATCTACAAATAATTTTATTGAAATTGAACAAATAACACAGCAGTCTTCCTAGGCTGGGGGCCACCCTCCCGGAGCCAGATCCCACACTCTAGAAGCACGCTGCTTGTACAGTAAAGAATTGAAAAAAAAATCCTCTCTATAGAGAAATCAGACTCTGCCCCAACACTATCATGGACTAGACTATTTACAAACCTTCACAGTTATTACTCCTTTTATGGTTGCTCCCTCCTTTTTGTTCCTACCCTACCCAGTGCACAAAGGGTAGGCACTCCAGGACTTTTCCTTAACTTACCCGGAAGGGGTGGGAATACCGGAGGGGGAGGGTTGGAAGGCTCCGCAGAGGTCCTGGCATCGGCCCTGGGGTGCTGTCCCTTACCTCAGGGTGGCGGATGCTTCCCTTCCCACGGAAGGGGGGGGGGGCTGGTGCAAAGGCGAGGATTAGACAGAGTAGGGGGGGTGGGGCAACTCCCCCTCAGCCAGGCACCCACAGCCCTTCCTGATCCCGCCTGCACCCTCTCAACTGGGGGGCCAAGGCGCTAACCTAGCTGCAGCCGGGAGGGCTCAGCGCAGCCCTGGGTGGAGAGAGAAGCCTCCCACCACTGGTGCCTACTCCCACCAGCAGCCAGCAAACTGTCCAGCTCATCTGGAGGTGGGAGCAGACGGGCAGGTGGGTGGGAACCATCAGGCTGGTGCTGCCCCAGACTGTCCAACACAGGAGAAGTCGAGGCAGCAAATGGCTGAAACGCTCCGACAAGGGGGTAAGAGAGGCGAGGGCAAGGACGCTCCCGCTGGTGCACAGCCCTCCCAGCCCCGGCGCTGGGAGGCAGACCTGGATTGTAGAGTGCTGCAGGCCCTAGCGGGCGGCGCCCCGGGCAGGCTCGGAAGAAGGCAGCCCAGGCGAGGGCACAGGAACCCAGCGCCCCTCAACAGGCTACCCCCTGCCTTCTCCTGGCGGGGATTGCCAGGCAGGGGGCTGGCAGCTCCACCATTAGCCCTCACCAGTCACGCCCCCTTGTTCACACACAATCCAGCACCCCCCACACCGCGGGCCTGACCCGCTCGCGGGGGAAGGTTCCAGCCCGCAGCGTTTACTCAGGGTGTGGCCCCAGCCTGGGCTCCCCGAGGGGAGCCACACCTCGAGCCTGGGGGTTTCCTGCTGGGGCAGGGGCTCGTGCCTGCCACCCCCTGGCCCCCAGGCTCACATCAGGGACATCCACGTGGATGCGGGGGGACCCAGCCTCACGCCGCCCTGAGGAATCGGGTTCTTAGGCACCCGCCTCCGCTTGGCCGCTTGTGCCCGCTCTCGGTGGCGATCGTCTCCTCGCAGCACTCGTGAGCCAGATCCCCGTCCTCGTCTGAGAACATGGAGCCGCGGCGCGTGAGCACCAAGGGGCGCGGCTTGCCCGGCCCTGCCGCCCCCCGCCGCCGAGGCGACCGGCCACAGGCCCGGGCTTCGGAGCCGCTGGCGCCCACATCAGGCCGCTCCGCGCGTGCAGCGCCGCCGCCGGGCCCTGCCCCGGCCTCCGCTCCCGGCTGCTTTTTCTCTTTCTTCAAAGGCAGAGTCTGCTTGCCGAACAGAGTCTATGCTGGTCTGTTCCTGCCTACGGAGACTTTTTAAAAATAGCAAAAAATACCGCATGGGCTCGCAGCAGCTCTGCTCCTGACCTCTCCTTCATAGCACTCACCAGAGTTGTAATTTTTTCGGTGTGAAGATTTGGTTGCTGTTTGCTTCCCCCGCCTTTGACCATAGGAACCCGGATGGTTTTATTATCAAGTATCCCCAGCACCTAGAACAGTGCCTGCCACATAGTGGGTACTCAGTAACTGTTTATTAAATTTATGAGGTATTTTTTTAATGTTGGAAGAATAATAGGCTTTTTGAAGGTAAGGGCTCTGTCTTATTTTCCCTTTTATCCCTCATGGAAATTACCATTGTGTTTTCCATACAAATGGCATTCAGTAAATTCCTCCTGACTAATTTTGAAATGTTCAAAGAAGCCATATGATCTTCTGTTCTTAGAAAACTAGGTCTGCAAGCATATGATTACATATTGAATGAGTGACGAACAGCAGCTATTTATGAAGCGGAAGAGACAAAAAATGGTGAATGAATGGGAAACAGACTTCAACAGATATGGGAAGAATTTAATTTAGCTTTTGAAACTTATTTCCTGATATGAAGTTTACAAGATTCTAGAAGACAATGCCAACGGAGATTGTGAATTTTCTTTTTCCAGATAACTAAATGATTTTCAGAGTTTTTCAAGATAGCTTAGCCACAAATCTGGAAGACTAAGAGATATTTTTTTACTGGAGTTCTCAACAATCTAAGATGACCTTTTTATTAAAATAAATTTTTTATTTTGGGATGATGTTACAGAAGAGTTACAAAGATAGCATAGAGAGCTTATATAAGCCGCATCTTTTTTCCCATTAACATTTTACATTACCATGGTCCATTTGTCAAAATTAAGAAACCGAAAATATGTACCTTATTATTAACCAAGGTCTGGGCTTTACTTGGGTTTCACCATTTTCTCCAGTTATGTCCTATTTCTCTTCTAAGTAAGATAGTGGTGATCTTTGCTAGTATGTAAAAGATGATGTGGTCTAAAGGCCAAGCCCTGTGAGCAGAATTAGAGAAATCTAGAGCTGTCTGGTCGGGTCCTTCGACTCAGGCAGCAGTGCTTCGGCTTTGAGTCAGGCAGGCTTCTTCCCCAGCTCTGCCACTTGAAGAACTGAGTGTCTTCAGCCAAATTGTTTAAAGCACCCTAGGTCTCAGTTTCCTCATTTGTAAAATGCAGGTTAAGTGTTCTCCAACTGTGATGGTTCCTGAAAGCTTCCACAGTAGAGTAGTGTTGAGAAAAGTGGTTTTTATTAGGTAATTAGCCTTTTATATTTATTAAATTAATACCATAAGGGTAGTGCTATTACATAGAATACCTGTGATAATTTACATATCTTAAATCAGTAATAATAGTAACTAATTTCCATTTAATATCTATGACTCACCATAAAAAGGTTAATATCCCTCCAAGTTTTAATAAGACAGTTATTATTCTTGCTTTGTTAGATAACAAGTATGCTGAAAGGCATCTGCCCCCTTTAGCCAAATGTTCAGCACTTTTAAAATTTTATGACTAGAAGTTGACTTCCACTCCCCCCTGACCCCAAACACCAGAGTAATTCAGATTTAAAATACTTTACTTGGGAAACGGACTTGGCCCAGTGGTTAGGGCGTCTCTCTACCACATGGGAGGTCCGCGGTTCAAACCCCGCGCCTCCTTGACCCGTGTGGAGCTGGCCATGCGCAGTGCTGATGCGCGCAAGGAGTGCCCTGCCACGAAGGGGTGTCCCCCGCATGGGGGAGCCCCACACGCAAGGAGTGCACCCGTAAGGAGAGCCGCCCAGCGTGAAGGAAAGTGCAGCCTGCCCAGGAATGGCGCGGCCCACACTTCCCGTGTTGCTGACAATAGAAGCGGACAAAGAAACAAGACGCAGCAAGCAGACACAGAAAACAGACAACCGGGGGAGGGGAGGGGAAATAAATAAATAAATAATCTTTAAAAAAAAAAAAATGCTTTACTTAAGTATCCTTAACCTATAGAGCTGTGTTTCACAAACAACTTTCCCAACAGACAAGAGGGGTGTTTGTTCATGAAAATATCATACTAAAGCACATCTTTTCTCAGGGGCTTATACCATACCAATCTCATCTCTTTTCTCACCAGCTGAGGAGTACTTTTCAGTGTCTGACACTTTAAAGGGTTCAACAAACAACTGCAATTATTATTACTAAGACTTGAACTTTTTTTTAGCTTCCTCATTTTTCCTGAGACTTCACTGCAAATCCTTTTATTCTGCCCTGACATGACTTTACCTTGATTTTCTCATTTTCAAACGAGTTCTCTCTTCTTATCTCCAAAAAGAGCGTGACTTGCAATCTGCAGATATTAACACTGTTAATATCTCTGTTAGGGGGTCCTGTAGAAGTAATTCAGGATACCAGAATTTTATGGATAGGGTCATCTCTGAATAGACTAGTTATCCTTTGGGTGATGCATTGAGGCTAAAGGAGAAAATGTATAAAACATCAAATAGGTGCTCAAGGCGTGTTAGGCTTCTCCCTACCTTCTCATTTCATAGACGAGGACATTAAGAGCCAGCAAGATAAGTAACCACAACCATGTTCTCAAAAAAGGCCGAGGGGGCTAGATTTTATTTCTTGCTTTATTTCTGTCTTTTTCCCGCTGCTCATTCAGTTGTGTGGCTATATGACACACCTAACAAATCCACAAGTTTCATCAATGTATTTGGCACCTGTCAGACTCCAGATATGGTAACGCTGAGACAAATATTTTGGTTAAGTATACGTGCCTTCCCCTAAAATTTTATTCTATCTGATGTGCCCAAAAAATATTGTCCGTCGTCTTAAGTCTCAGTTACACATACAGCTGAAAACAACCACTGCTTTATAGGTCTTGACTTGTTCAGGGACTCGACAATCCTTTAGCAGTTAGTCATCGGGCTCTAGAATCCTATTTCAGGCTAGTCCTACTTAACCTTACCTAACATTGGCACTGGCTGGGTGAGGACACCTGTTCATGGCAACAACTACTCATCAGAATAAACAGTCATCGAGAACTCGGGACGCATTCGCAGCCTGCGCTCAGTAGCGCCCGAACCCAATGCGGGTTACGGACCCCGGAGGAAAACTACCTGGTTCGACAAACTAGATTTCGAAAAGAGGAGGCGCTTGGCGGAGGCGGGTCCGCACAAGCCAGCGCGAGAACACGCTGCGGCACATGCGCGTCTCCCAGGGCGAAACTTCCATTTGCTGAGGGGGGAGGCGAGCGGGGAGCAGCCCACGGCGTGGGGGTTTCTGCGCCCAGTCAAAACTTAGGTTGACAGCAGCTCCGCGGTTTCTCGAAAAGCGTTATCCTCCGAGCTCAAGACCAAGGACACGTGGCACACGCCGCTAAAGCAAAAGGTGACTTCTCAGCGCTCCCCCCCCGTCCCGTGGGACATCTGTGGTCTAGCCCATTCCTCAGAGTTTCGAGCCCCGGCAGCGGGTCGGTGATCCCAGGATTGGGCCAATTGCGGCTGAAACGCCTCTGGAAGGAGGCAGGGGACGAGGGAGCTTATCTCGGAGTCCCGCCTCCCCTTTACGGGGTGGTGGTGGGGAAGGGGAAGGACGAAGTACCGCTGCCCTCGACAGCCAACGGACCTCACATCTCCTCCGGGCAAACTGCCGGCAGGGCGGCGGGAAAAGGGCGAGACGCGAGTAGGGAAAGAGAAGGAGCCAGGAAGCCGCGCGGGAGGGCGCGCACGCGCGCCCCTTTTTCAGCAGTGTGGCGGGGTCGCACGCACGCCCGCCTCGGCGGCTGGGCGCGGTTTGCGACAGTGGGGGGAGCGGCGGAGGTGGCGGCGGCAGCGGCAGCTTTGCGGCAAGCTCTGGCCGGGCTTGCTTGACGGCGGTGTGGCGGAGGCCCCGCCCGCGGCGGCAGGAATCTGGAGGGAGGCGGAGGAATATGTCCGAGAGGGAAGTGTCGACAGCGCCGGCGGGAACAGACATGCCTGCAGCCAAGAAGCAGAAGCTGAGCAGCGACGAGAACAGCAACCCGGACCTTTCTGGAGACGAGAACGTGAGTGCAGCCCCGAGGAGTGCGGGCGGGACTCTGGAGTGAAAGTTTGAAGTTCTTTTTAAACTCTAGGCTCGGGGACGGGCGCGCTCTTGTTGGGGGAGGGAGAAGTGTCACCCCGTGCCCCGGAAAACGCGGGCGTGGGGGAGAACCCCGAGCTTGTCTCTGGGAGGGCGAGCAGGAACTTTGCGGGGGAGAGTGGCCGAAGTGGTGGGGGTGCCGGGGAGGGGTGCGAGGGGCCTGTGCTGCGAGGGATGGGGAAGGCGCGGGCCCCGGGAGGGGTGGGAGTGCGGGGCTGAGATTCCACGAGTTTAAAAGGCCCGCTCGGGATTCTTCTCCCGGTAGCCGGGAGGGCGAGTGCCTTCGGGGCCTCTTGGGGGGGAGTTGGAGGGGGTCTCGCTCTTTCAGCCCCGTCGCCTCTCCGGGGTGGGGTCTGTGAATCTTCTGGAGGGCTTGGTGTCCTGGGGGGACCTCGTGGAGCCGGGCTGGAGTGTCGGGGCTTTGCCCGAGGAGCCGGAGTGAGCGGCGGGGCTTGGGTCTTGGAGGAGGAAAGACCTTTGAGAAGGGGCTTCTCCTTCTGAAAGTTGTTACTTAAGATGGGGAGGACGACCGGAAAGACAGGCAGGCGCTGGCGGCCGAGGCGAGCGCTTCGAGGTGGGCTCGTGGCTCCAGCAGAGTGTAAGGTATTTTGGAATCACACTCTTTTTTTTCTTCCTAAGATGAATATTAGTAACTTACTCCCAACAGTTCACCAAGCTGAAGTTTAGGTGTCTCGCCAGTAACAACTAAGTTGGTGTTAATAAGTGTAGATTGAGGAAAGACATTCAATCTGGAAATACTCAAGTTGGAATTTTTTTTGTTGACAAATAAGAACACTGAAATTATAAATAAGAGTAGGGAGTAAATGATGCTTTAAGTAACATATACTTGGAACTGCCGGGTGATAACTAGAGGACATGGAAGTTTCAGATTTACTTAGAATTCTTTAGAAAGGCTAATATTACTTTGACTTTCAGACCAAAGCTCTTAGAGGAAAGATGAATTCGTTCTCCCCAGTTGCTTTCGAACCACTTAAGTATTATGAAAGTGGTTAAATAAAAAATTTGATAGCTACTTCAGAGTAATTAATTTTTCTCTTAAGTGTACAGATGTTAGTATAAATCAGTTTCATGTTTTTACATTTATATCCAAAATAAGGTCAGCAAATATTCAAGACACTTCTTTCAAGGATATTACTCCAAATATTCTTGAGTCCTTGAACCCTTTTCTCACATTATATTGCAGTATCTGATTTTTTTTTTAAAGTAAGTACCAGGGATTGAACCTGAGACCTCGCACATACTAGGTAAAACCATTTAGCTACAACACCTCAGCTTTCTGAACTTTTTAAGCGCGTGTGACTGCAGAGGTAATGGTTCCCTGGTAATAAGATCAGAGGGCTGAATCTGGAGACTTGTTTTTTGCTTAAGCAACCCGTGGCAAGATTAAGGGACAAATTCCTATTTGTCCTGTGTCGTCTTTGGTGGAAAAATGAAAATGATAGTGTTGTATTTGTTGCACAGTATCATTCTTTAATTTAAGGAGAGGGGCAAGGTGGAAATCAACCCCTATATAAATTAGACATATGGGTAAGGTTTGATTTTAATTTAAAGATAAATGAAAGCATTGTGGCTGTTTCATATCCATCTAATTCCATCTTGATTTGCTTGTCTGCATATTATTTCATTTCTCTAGTGTTAAAAGATAATCTTCAGAAAAGGGCGAACTAACACATACTAAAGCTTTTATTTTACTCATGGAGTAAAGGAATGTATATTTGAGTTGCAAATGTGGGCAAAAACTGACTTTTTCAACAAATAGAAAGGAAGACCATTTGAACCTCTACCTGGCAAGGCATAATTTGCATGTATATACATTTAGAACTGTGAACTGCAACATCAGCTTTAATCTAAGCCTAGCGGCAGTGGTGGGAACTGTGTTCATCAGTTGCAATGAACGTACCTCACTAACGAAGGATGTTGTTAAGTGCGAAGATGTGGGAGGTGTGGGGAGCGGGGCATATGGGAATTCCCTGTATTTTTTATGTGACATTTGTGTAATCTAAGTATCTTTTTTTTCCCCTAAGTATCTTTTAAGAAGTAAAAAAGAAATTTTTAAATAAAAGACAATGAAGAGGGTTAGACTGTGGTAACCTGGAAGGGTGTGCTATAGACAATGCATAGTTTTCCACTGAAACACATTTTTTTCTATACTAGATTTTAACTGTGTAAAGGAACTTAAAGGTAGGATAAATAGGGGGAGAGAAAAAATGATTTACACAGAGGAACAGAACTTAAAATTTTACATTTTCTACTTCCATAAAATTATAGCAGTGCGCCATCTATGCACGGCATTCTTTTTTTCCCTCCTAATCAATGTACTCCAGAATAATTAGTGTCTGTCTTTAAAAACATTTCATTTTGGGACCATTTGAAATTTTGAAAGCCATTCCCCCAAACGATTATATAATAACATGTTATTTTTAAACGAATTGATGTGAATTTTTTATATAATTGGTACTTTGGTTAATTTTTTTTTTAGATTTACTTCTCCCCCCCCCCCCCCCCAGTTGTCTGCTCTCTGTATCCATTCGCTTTGTGTTCTTCTGTGACCGCTTCTGTTGTTATCAGCGGCACTGGGAATATGTATTTCTTTTTGTTGCCTCATCTTGTTGTGTCAGCTCTCCGTGTGTGCAGTGCCATTCCTGAGCAGGCTGCACTTTCTTTCGCGCTGGGCGTCTCTCCCTACGGGGCACACTCCTTGTGCTTGGGGCTCCCCTATGCGGGGACACCCCTGCATGGCCCAGCACTCCTTGCGCGCATCAGCACTGCGCATGGGCCAGCTGCACACGGGTCAAGGAGGCCCGGGGTTTGAACTGCGGACCTCCCATGTGGTAGATGGATGCCCTAACCACTGGGCCAAGTCTGCTTCCCCCTGGTTAATTTTTAACCTATAATTTTATAAAACCAGCTTTATTATATAGGAAGCAATAATTTAGAATAGCCTCCAAGGCAGTGTTTCCCAGTCTGTGTTCTAATAGATGTTAATACGTGCTGCATAAAAAAGTTTTCCTCTGTGGAATGAATATAGGAACTACTACCCTGCTGTGATAAGTTTAACTAATTTTTATTCTAAAGAAGACGTATGGAATGTATAATCAAAGGAGGTTTTGAAATGCCCTTCTGAGTTTAGTGGACTATTAAAATACCTTCTGGGCTGGGGTAAGGTAAATTAGTTTCAATCATTTTTATATTTAGGAGTTTATTTTAAGAATTAATTTGAACATAACTTATTATTTTAGAGCTATGAAGTAGGTTTCACTTGTAAATAGCAAAGAATATGTAGGATTTTCTTTTTTTAATCCTAAATGGCTTAAGTGTTCATGTTTAAGCAGAATTTGAGTGATAACAATATCTTCAAACCTGCATTTGCAGTGGGAATCACTAACATTCCTGCCTGGAGTAACCACCTACTCCTATGCTGTATTTGAACTAGCAGTCAGGTAAATTCTGAGGATGATATGGTTCAGTCAAGTAGATTTATGAGTCAAAGTTTGGGATTTGCTTCCCACCTTGAAGAGTTGTGTGGATAAATGAGCCGGTATATTAAAGTGGCTGGCCCTGCCCTTATTAAAATCAACAAAAATTCTTTGCTCCTGATTTGCTTTTGTATTAGTCAGCCAAAGGGGTGCTGATGCAAAATACCAGAATTTGATTGGTTTTTATAAAGGGTATTTATTTGGGGTAGGAGCTTACAGATACCAGGCCATCAAGCGTAAGTTCCTTCCCTCACCAAAATCTATTTTCACGAGTTGGAGCAAGACGGCTGCCAACATCCACGAGGGTTCAGGCTTCCTGGGTTCCTCCCTTCCTGGGGCTGGCTTCTCTTTCCTCTGTGTGCTTAGTTCCTGGGGCTCCAGCTTAAAGCTTCAGCATCAAACTCCGGTATCAAAACTCCAAAATCAAAAGCCCCTCCAGCCCTGTCCTTTGCCATGCTTTTTATCTGTGAGTCCCCACATGGGTGGGAACTCAACACCCTAATGACGTGACCCAGTCAAAGCCCCCTAATCATAATTTAATCATGCCCAGTACAGACCAGATTACAAACATAATCCAATAACTAATTTTGCAATTCATAACCATATCAAACTGCTACAACTTTTTATCCTTATTTGGAGAAAGGAATACCTTTTTCCATTTATCGCAGAATTTATTATTTAGTTCTTTTAGGTTACTCAGCCCCTACCCAGAACAAAGTCATTTGCTGTTAAATATGATATTGCTGTTTCATGTAATGTTCCCTTATTTACTACCTACAGGATGATGCTGTCAGTATAGAAAGTGGTACAAACACTGAACGTCCTGATACTCCTACAAATACTCCAAATGCACCTGGAAGGAAAAGTTGGGGGAAGGGAAAATGGAAGTCAAAGAAATGCAAATATTCTTTCAAGTGTGTGAATAGTCTCAAGGTATGTGCAAAAAGATAGATCCTATGGGCTGAAATGGTAGACCTCAGAATTATTTCTCAGTGGTAAACATTATACTTAAGATACTCTGCCAAGTTGAATTATTTCAAGATTAGTGTGTTTTGAATATTGATTTTTATAATTCAAATGATTATAAGCCATCTTATCCTTCTTTAGTTTAGTTTAGTTTTTTTTTAATGTAAATGGGCTATATGTAGTATTACAAGTTGGATTTGCTTTATATTTTGCACTCAAAAGATTTAGGGAAACGTTACTCTCCATTTTTTGGTAAAACTTAAAGTAAGTATCTTCCTAGCTCTAGTTATCATTAATAAAAAGAACTAAATGTGACCCATTAACTTTGAATCAGTCAGCATAAATTGAAACAGATTTCTTTTTTTGTCCATTTTTAAAAATTTAACTTTGTTCTTAATTTTACTTGTGTTTGTTTTCAAAGAAAAAGGTAAAAATTTTAAAGTTTTGAATATTCATTATTTGGGGAAAACAAGAGGTTGGATGATTTCAATCACTGCTTCCTCTATTGTATATTTACTTTATAAACAAGGTTTACCTGTACTTTAAAGATGTTTTCCTTTACATATATTCATTTTCTGTTTTTTTACATTTGGGGTTATTTTTCCTGTACCAAATAAAAATGTTACATTATCTTATATATATATAAATTAAAACCTTCTTTAAGTATCTAAATATACTTTTAGGGTAAAGTCTTTGGAAAGTATGAAAAACTATTGCTCTGATACGTTTTCCTATCTATGTAGCAAAATTAGGTGCTTCGTGTATCGAATTATATAGCCCCTTAAAGAGAGAAATTAATTGCAGCATATAAAAAAAGTTAATTATAATTCCATGTTAATATTTGTTTATATTAACCTGTTATTTTTAGGTACTGTATTTGGAAGGCATTTTTGT
This sequence comes from Dasypus novemcinctus, assembly GCF_030445035.2. Taxonomy (NCBI): domain Eukaryota; kingdom Metazoa; phylum Chordata; class Mammalia; order Cingulata; family Dasypodidae; genus Dasypus; species Dasypus novemcinctus. The sequence goes on from NC_080682.1 coordinate 120,214,535, forward strand.
CATTTTAAATATTTTGAAATCATAGATGTGTAGCTTTTCAAAAGTGAAAATAGTTCCCTAAAGTGAACATTAAGTTTCATTATTTCTACAGGAGTTAGATATTCTTCACTTTAGAAGGGAAAAATTAAACCCAGCAAAGTTTATTGAATGCTAGAGAAGCTGTGTTAACTCTCTTAAGATCATTTGTTAGTTTCCTGTTTTAGAAAAATAAAACATCCTTATGGCTGGAGAGGTTCAGTGCATCCACCAAAATTATCCAGTTTATTATGATTCAGAAGAATAACATGGGGTTTAAGAAACTAAAAAAGTGTTTTCATAATAAGCATTTGTTATGTAACATGATTTTGCCCTTGCATAAAATATATACTAGTATTTAAAAATACGAAAACTGGACTAGTAAATATCTTTTAATTTGTGTACCACAAGTCAGTTTGTATATGATATACAAAATAGTATCTTGCATTTTGGAAAAAAGTTTTAAAAGGAAAGGTCAGTTTGCTCTTTTATTTTTTGATTTCTAAAATATATTAATTTGTCTTATTTCGTGATTATTTTATAGGAAGATCATAACCAACCATTGTTTGGTGTTCAGTTTAACTGGCACAGTAAAGAAGGAGATCCTTTGGTATTTGCAACTGTCGGAAGCAACAGAGTGAGTGTTTGGCATTTGGCTTGATTTATTGGACTTGTGTTAAAAATTGAAGTGGAATGATTTTGAAGTAAAATATTTTGTTTTGTTTTGAGTGCTTGAAAGAACTGACTGCTCATTTTCTTGAAATGATTTCCGTGGTTACTTCTTAGTCAGATAAGAGAAGGCTGTGGTTTGGGTTTTTTTAAAAATAATAAACATATCAGTGGCAGTCTATAAATGCAAAGCATAAATCCTGTGGTCTTAAATAATATATATTGAAGGTGTTGTTTTAATTGTTTTTTTAAATTTATTTTTATTAGAGAAGCTGTAGGTTTACAGAAAGATCATGCAAAAAATAAAGATCTCATAACTTCCACCATTTTAAACATTTTGCATTAGTGTGGTACCTTTGTTGTAGCTGATAAGAGAGTATTATAATTGTATTACTAACTATAGTCCATAGTTAACATTAGGATTCACTGATTATATTTTACAGCCCTATGGTTATTTTTTTTTAATTTTTTATTCTACAAGTACATTCTGCCCAAAATTTCCCCTTTTAACCACATTCAGATATATAATTCAATGGTGTTAATTACATTCACAATATTATGTTACCATCACCACTGATTCTCATTTCCTACCACTATCCCAGCCCCTGGTAACCTGTATTCTACTTTCTAACTCTATGAATTTGCTTATTCTAATTACTTCATATAAGAGAAATCATACACTCTTTGACTTTTTTGTGTCTGGCTTATTGCACACAACATGTTGTCTTCAAAGTCATCCATGTTGTCACATGTATCAGAACTGCATTTTCACCGCTGAATGACATTCCATTACATACATCATATTTTGTTTATCCATTTATTTCTTGATGGATACTAGGGTTGCTTCTGTCTCCTGGAAATTGTGAATAAGTTGCTATGAACATGGGTGTGCACGTATCTCCCCTCTCCGAGGTGGCTCTCTCATCTGTCTGCTTGGACTGGGAACCGAACCTGGACCTCTCATGTGGAAGGTGGGCATCCACCTGCTTTAGCCATATCCACTTTCCCACAGATCTTTTGGAGGCCCTGCTTTCAGTTCTTTGGGGTATATTCCTAGAAGTGGGATTGCTAGGTCATAAGGTGATTCTTTACTTTCTGAGGAACCATGAAACTGTTTAACACAGTGACTATACCATTTTACATTCCCACCAACAATGAACTAATGTTCCTATTTCTCCACATCGTCTCCAACACTTCTTATTTTTCATTTTATGGATAGTAGCCATTCTTGTGGGTCTGAAATGGTATCTCATTGTGGTTTTAATTTGCATTTCCATAATGGGTAATGAGCATATTTTCGTGTTTTGGGTAATGAGTATACCTTCTTTGAAGAAATTTCTATCCAGGTCTTTTTGTGTTTGGGGGGAGATATTCAGGGCCTCTACTTTTCCATATAAATTTGATGACTGCCTTTTCCATTTTTGTGAAGAAGTCTTGGAATTTCGACTGGGGATTGTGTTGAATCTGTAAAATGCTTTGGGTAAACATGACATCTTGCCTATATTTAGTCTTCCAGTCCACGAATATGGATATCCTTCCATTTATTTAGACATTCTTTGATTTCTTTTAGCAATATTTTGAGTTTTCTTTGTATAAGTCCTTTACATCCTTGGTTATGTTTATTCTTAGATATTTGATTCTTTTAGTTGGACTTGTAAATAGAAGTTTTTTCTTAATCTTCTCTTCAGATTGTTTATTTCTAGTTTATAGAAAGACTACTGATTTTCACATGTTGATCTTGTACCCTGCCACATTGGTGAATTTGTTTATTAGCTATAGAAGCTTTATTGTAGATTTTTCACGATTTTCTGTAGATAGAATCATGTTATCTACAAATAAAGAAAGATTTACTTCTTTTCCATTTTGAACGTGTTTTATTTCTTTTTCTTATCTAATTGCTCTGGCTAGATTTTCTAGTACAATGTTGAATAACACTGGTGACAGTGAGCATCTTAGAGGGAAAGCTTCCTGCTTTCACCATTGAGTATGATATTGTTGGCTGTGTGTTTTTCATGTTAAAGAAGTTTCCCTCTATTCCTAGTTTTCTAAGAGTTTTTATCAATAAGGATGCTGGATTTTGTCAAACGCTTTTTCTGTGTCAATTGTGATGAGCATGTGGTCTTTTTCTTTTATTAATGTGGTATATTACATAAATTGATTTGGTTATGTTGAACCATCCTTGGATGCCCTGGGATAAATCCCACTCGATTGTCATGTATGATTCTTTTATTGTGCTGTCGGATTTGGTTTGCTAGTATTTTGGTAAGGATTTTTGCTCATTATTTATATTGGTTAGTTGAGATCTTCTATATCTTTTTCAGTTGGTAGAGGTTTATTTTTATGTTTTTAGGAATTTGTCCATTTCATTTAGGTTATCTAATTTGTTGACATAATTGTTTATAATGTCCTCTTATCATCCTTTTTATTTCTGTGGGGTTGGTAGTAAAATCCTTTTCATTTCTTTTTTTTTTCCTTGTCAGTTTAGCTTAAGGGTTTGCTGATTTTATTGATCTTTTCAAAGAACTCCTTTGCGCTGCGTCCCATACATTTTGTATGTTGTATTTTCATTTTTATTCGCCTCAAGATACTTCCTCATATCCCTGTGATTTCTTCTTTGACCCATTGGTTGTTTTAAGAGTGCATTGTCTAATTTTCATGTATTTGTGAATTTTCTAGTTCTCCCTCTTTTTTTTTAAGGTTTATTTTATTTATTCCCTCCCCCCTCATTGTTAGCACTTGCTGTCTGCTCTCTCTGTCTGCTTTTCTCTTTAGGAGGCACTGGGAACTGAACCTAGGACCTCCCGAGTAGGAAAGAGGCAGTCAGTCTTCTGAGCCACCTCCTCTCCTGCTTTGTCGTTTCTCTCATTGTGTTTCCTCTCTGTGTGTCATTGTTGTGACCAGCTCTCTGTCTTGCTCATCTTCTCCAGGAGACACTAGGAACTGAACCTGGGACTTCCCATGTGGTATTCAGGAGTGCAGTCGATTGAGTCGTGTACACTTCTCTCTCCTCGTATTGATTACTAGCTTCATTCCTTTGTGGTCAGAGAATACACATTGTATGATTTTGATACTTTTAAATTTGTAGAGATTTGTTTTATGATCTAATGTATGGTCTGTCCTGGACAATGATCCATGTGTGTTAGAGAAAAATGTATGTTTCCTACTATTGGGTGAAGCATTCTATATATATGTGTTACATATAGTTGGCTTCAAGTCTTCAATTTCCTTGTTGATCTTCTGTTTAGATGGTCTATCCGTTATGGCAAGTGATACATTAAAGTCTGCTACTATTAATATAGAACCATCTATTTGTCCCTTCAACTCTGTCAATATTTTTTTCATACATTTCTTCAATTTCCTTGTTGATCTTCTGTTTAGATGGTCTATCCGTTATGGCAAGTGATACATTAAAGTCTCCTACTATTAATATAGAACCATCTATTTGTCCCTTCAACTCTGTCAATATTTTTTTCATACATTTGAGCCTCTGCCATTAGATGCATATATATTTATAATTATGTCACCTTGTTGAATTGACCCTTTCAGCAGTATAAAGTAACTTTCTTTGTTCTTTGTAGTTTTTTTTTTTTTAAGATACCGGGGGCTGGAGATTGACCCCAGGACCTGGTATGTGAGAAGCCAGTGCTCAGTCACTGAGACACATTGGCTTCCCTAAGTTGGTCTTTTTGTTTGTTTGCTTGTTGTTCTTTTTTTTTTTCAGGAGGCACTGGGAACTGAACCCAGGACCTCCCATGTGGGAGGTGGAAGCTCAACCATATGAGCCACATCCACTCCTTGTAATTGTTTTTGACTTAAAGTCTATTGTATCTGATATTAATAAAGCTACTCCAGTTCTCTTGGTTTCTGTTTGCATGATATATTTTTTCCCTCCTTTCACTTTCATCTTGTGTCTTTGAATTTAAAATGAGTCTCGGAAACAGTATATAGTTGGGCCATGCTTTTTTATCCATTTTGCCAATCTCTGCCTTTTGACTAGAGAGTTTGATCTGTTTACATTTAAAGCAACTTCTGATATTAAAGAACTTCCTGCCCTTTTGCTACTTGGTATTTTACTTTTTTGTCCCTAATTCTTGTGTCACTGCCCACTTTAATATTCATTTGACTTTTTTTGTATTATAACCATTTTGAGTCTCTCATTTCTGAATATATTTTTCATGTATTTGTGGTTACTATGGGTTAAAATCTAACATTACTAAATCTATAGTATCTTACTTGATTTTGACACCAACTAACTTCAGAAGTGTAAAATATGCAATACACTTTTTGTATATATCTCCATCATATGTATTGGAAATGTTATTTTAATGTTTGCAATAAATAAGTTTGATTTTATTTAAGGAGTCCAAAAGTAAGAGAAATGTGTAGAAAGAACCATTTTGGCTTATTTTAACTTAAACCATTACCCAGCTTTTTAGTTAAATCATGAATTGAATTGGTGGATTGCAAAGACTTAATTCATTACTTTTACTTTAAAATGGGTGGAGACCTGGAACATTCCATAATGCTTTCTAGAGAGTCTTCAGGAGTTTTCTATTCAAGTGAAATTGCCTCAGGGAAAAGTTGTAGCCCTAAGTCTTTATTAGGTAACATTTTGCTTATCAGTTAATACTGCAGGAGGAATTATGAGGGATTGCATTGAAATAGGTTGATGTATTATTGGGAAAAAAAGATGAAGGAAATAGAAGAATTGGGTATGGGTTGGCAACAAATGTCACTTCCTTCATCCTCAAGCCATGTGGGGAGAAGGGATAAATCTAAGAGATGTTACTTAAGTTGTTATTTTAAGTGAGTAAAGTTTTTGTTTTGTTTTTTTTTTTTTTTGGCAGTTGTGCAAGATCTTAGAAATAGAAGAATTCACACTATACCCGTTTCCTATATTTGTTACCTTATCCTTAGCATAGGTATTTTTCTGGCCTTGTTCAAATTGTTTCAGAGGAGTTGAACATCAGCATCTTACCTAGCTTTTTAAATTTTCTTATTTTTTTCTTTTTTCTTCTAAAAGTTAAGTCTTTGAAATTCTGAAGTTTTGAAACTTACCACTGAAGTTCATCATATGGGATAACAGCCTTTTTTGATGTTCATTCAAACATTGGTTGATAGGTAGGCTGCTTATAGTTGTATAGTTCCTAAATTATTTTAAAACAACCATACAAAGGAAAAGTGATGTAATTTCAAGTAATGATTGGGTATACCACCCACCCACCCATCCATCCATAGAAACATAATCCATTAACTAATTCGAATTTACGTTTTTTAATTCATTTTTTTAATTAAAAAAAATTTTTATTAGAGAAGTTGTGAGCTTATAAAATACTAATGCATAATGTACAAAATTTCCATACAACACCCCTCCACCAACAGTTCACATTGTTGTGGAACATTCATTACAGGTTATGAGAGAACATGGTCAGACTATTAGCACTAACACCACTGTGTTCCATAGTGTATACTTTGTACATTTTTTACAGTTAATCTTCTACCACATGGTTTACTGTTGTACATTCTATCCAAAGTGTACACTCAGTGGCTCTCACTTGCATCACAGAGTTCTATAGTCATTGCCCAATAAACCTTTGAATGGTTTCCTTAGTACAAAAGACTAAGTCCTATTATTGACCCTTAGTGTTGATATAGTAGCTTCTTTGACATTGATGCAAGTATATTACAATACTGCTGTTAACTATAGTCCATAAGTTACATTAATTGTATTTTTCCCATCATTATAGTCTTGGCATCTTGAAATAGTTGTGTACATTTGTTCTAGTTCATAAAAGTGTTCTTTTTTGTTTGCTTTGTTTTTTGTTTTGTTTTTTTTGTTTTTTTTAAGAGCATTCCTTTATTTGTATTATTAGCCACAATCCTCATCCATGTCTGAATTCACTATGTTATTCAGTCCCTAGATTATTCTCTAGCTTTCTTTCAATTGTTTACATCCCTAGACTGCCCCTTTCAGCCATGATCCATTTATAAACCAGCTGTGTTAGTTACACTACATTGTGCTACCGTCAGTTCTATTCATTTTCACATTTTTACAGTCAAGCTAATTAAAAATTATACATCCATTAAGCATCAATGCCTGTTCTTAGCTCTCATCCTATCTCCTAGTAACCTGTAGTTTAGGTTTAAGTCCATGTGTTTATTCTTTGTATTTTGTTCATATTAGTGAGACCATATAATACTACTTTTGGGTCTCACTTATTTCACTTAATGTCCTCAAGGTTCATCCATGTTATCATATGTGTCCCAATTTCATTTCTTTTTACAGGCATAGTATTCCATCATACATATATTACACATTTTATTTATCCATTTGTTGTTTGACAGACACTTGAGTTTCCATCCTTTGGCAATTGTGAATAATGCCACTGTGAACATTAGTGTGTGAATGTCTGTTTGCGTCACTGTTTTCCTTTATTCTGGATATATTCCTAGTAGAGGGATTGCCAGATGATATGGCAGTTCTATATTTAGCTTCCCGAGGAAACACCAAACTGTCATTTAAGTCTTTTGCCCATTTTTAAATTGTATTGCTTGCTCTTTTACATTGAGTTATATGATCTCTTTATATAGCAGGGAAATCAGGTATATGGTTTTCAATTCTTTTTTCCCATAGAATTGCCATTTCATCTTCCTGACAAAGTTCTTTGAATTGCAAAAGTGTTTAAGTTTGAGGAGGTCCCATTTATCCATTTTTTTCTTTCGTTGCATGTGCTTTTTGATGTAAGGCTTAAGAGTCCATCACTTACCACCAGGTCTTGAAGATGTTTCCCTACATTTTCTTCTAGGAGTTTTATGGTTCTCATGTTTATATTTAGGTCTTTGATCCATTTTGAGTTAATTTTTGTATAACGTGTGAAGTAGGGGTCCTCTTTCTTTTGGATATGGATGCCCAGTTCTCCCAGCATGCTTTGTTGTAGAGACTCTTTTGCCCCAGCTGAGTAAGCTTAACAGCCTTGTCAAAAATTACTTGACCATAGATGTGAAGGTCTGTTTTTGAACCATTGATTCAGTTCAGTTGATATTTGTGCCAGTACCATGCTATTTTTTTTTTTTTTTTTAAAGATTTATTTTTATTTATTTAATTCCCCTCCCCTCCCCTGGTTGTCTGTTTTCTGTGTCTTTTTGCTGCGTCTTGTTTCTTGTTTCTTTGTCCGCTTCTGTTGTCGTCAGCGGCACGGGAAGTGTGGGCGGCGCCATTCCTGGGCAGGCTGCTCCCTCCTTCGCGCTGGGCGGCTCTCCTTATGGGTGCACTCCTTGCGCGTGGGGCTCCCCTACGCGGGGGACACCCCTGCGTGGCATGGCACTCCTTGCGCGCATCAGCACTGCGCATGGGCCAGCTCCATACGGGTCAAGGAGGCCCGGGGCTTGAACCGCGGGCCTCCCATGTGGTAGACGGACGCCCTAACCACTGGGCCAAAGTCCGTTTCCCAGTACCATGCTATTTTTACCACTGTAGCTATGTAATATGATTCAAATCCTGGAATTGAGAGTCCTCCAACTTTGTTCTTCCATTTTAAGAAATTTCTGGCTATTCAGTGCCCCTTACCCTTCCAAATAAATGTAATAATTGGGTTTTTTGTTTCTATTTAAAAGGCTGTTGGAATTTTTATCGGGATTGTATTAAATCTGTATATCAATTTGAATAGAATTGATATCTTAATGATATTTAGTCTTTCCGTGCACAAACATGGAATTCTTCCATTTATTTAGGTCTTTGATTTCTTTTAGTAAAGCATTGTAGTTTTCTGAATACAAGTGCTTTATATCCTTGGTTAAGTTTATTCCTAAATATTTTATTCTTTTTGTTGCTATTGCTAATGGAATTTATTTCCTGACATCCTCCTCAGATTGCTCATTACTAGTGTATACTGATTTTTGTTTCCTGCCACCCTGCTGAATTTGTTCTTTAGCTCTAGTTGCTTTGTTATAGATTTTTCTGGATTTTCTAGGTATAGGTTCATATCATCTGCAAATAGCAAAAGTTTTACTCTTCCTTTCCAGTTTGTATACTTTTTATTTTTCTTGCCTGATTGCTCTAGCTACAACCTCTAGCATTATATTGAAAAACAGTAGTTATAGTGGGCATCCTCTTCTTGTTCCTGATTTCAGTGGGAAAGCTTTTGATCTCTCACCATTGAGTATGTTAGCTGTGGGGTGTTTTTTTTTTTGTTTTGTTTTGATTTGATTTTTTGTTTGTTTTTAGGAGGTACTGGGTATCAAACTCAGGACCTCATACACAGGAGGCAGGTACTCAACCACTTGAGCTACATCTGCTCCCCTGTGGGTTTTTCAAAAATGACCTTTATCATATTGAGAAAGTTTCCTTTGATTCCTATGTTTTGGAATGTTGTTATCAAGAAAGAATGCTGGATTTTGTCAAATGCCTTTTCTGTATCATTCGAGATAATCATGTGATTTTCTTCTTTGATTTGTTAATGTAGTGTATTACACGGATTTTCTTGCTTTTCTCGTGTTGGACCATCCTTGCATGCCCACTTGATCATGGTGAATAATTCTTTTAATGTATTGTTGGATTTGATTGGCGAGTATTTTGTTGAGAATATTTGTACCTATATTCATAGGCAAATGGGTCTGTAATTTTCTTTTTTCATAATATCTTTATCTAGCTTTGGTATTAGAGTGATTTGGCTTTATAGATGTGAGTTTGGTGCATTCCTTCCTGTTTAGCTTTATGGAAGAGTTTGAGTAAGATTGGTATTAAATCTTCTTTGAATGCTTGGTAGAATTTACCTGTAAAGTCATCTGGTCCAGGGCTTATCATTTTGGGAAGCTGTTTGATGACTGTTTCTATCTCTTCGCTTGTGATTGGTTTGTTGAGCAAGTATAGCCCAGTGGTTGCGAGCCTATGTCACATGTACTAGATGCTGGGTTCAGTCCCTGTGGGGTACCCCCTTTAAAAAAAAAACAACTTTACTATCTTGGCATGATACTACCAGAATTAATATATAATTTTTGCTCTGGTATGCTTACTGCAGTGTTCAGTGCTTCCTAATGAAACGAATTCCTCTTCTCAGGGAACTCTTTATTTTTAAAATGGTATGGAAGGGTATTTGTTGAGTTATTAAAAGTTCTGCTAATAGGGTTTCTTTAAAGAAAGAAAAATAGAACAAAATTATTACCTAATTACCAATAGTGATAGTTTATAGAATCTTCATTGAGTTCTTTTATGTGTTGATTAAATTTTCATAACTGATGATTGCCAACATGAATAAGCCAAAAGAATGTAAAGAAATTTATGAAAATTTAGTTATATAAAATGTTATGTAGTATGCGTATATAGGTATATATGTTAAATTTTAGAATATATGAGATATATGCAAAAGTTAATATTAGATGAACTGTGTCCATGATAGTATAACTCATTAGGTAGATTATAGATTTTCTTATATTGTAATTAATGTGTAAATGAGCTAAAACTACCAAGACTTTAAAATTAGAATCTTGGTTAAAAGATTAAAAACCACGACTTCAGGAAGTAGTTATGCTTTACTTTGAGTTCTTTGGCTCTCTTCAGCCTGAATAGTTGATGCAGTTACATTATATGAGAAAAGTTTAAAAGATTGGAAATAGAAGAATTTATGACCACTACCATATTATCAGTCTGGATATTATGTAATATCTTAGGCTTTGTAATGACTTTCTTAAATTTAAAGGTGCTATTTTAAGGCATTTTCTTCAGAATATACTTGTAACTAAAGTGTGTTCAAAAGCTGAAGAGAGTGCTTCTATATTTTAGATAAAATTTACTGATTTTTGTTCCCCCCCCCCTTTTTTTTTTAATTAGGTTACCTTATACGAATGTCACTCACAAGGAGAAGTCCGGTTGTTGCAATCCTATGTGGATGCTGATGTATCCTTTCCTTCATTTTTAATATCTTTGATTGAAGAAATGGATTTTCATCGAGAAAATGAAACATTTCTAAATGGATTAGTTCTAAAATTACATTGTCCTTTCTTAATTTTAACCAGTGCTGTTCCTTCATTACCAAATTCCTACAAGAGATTCCTGGTATCTAGTTTCCGAGATCCCTGGAAATCCATTACGGGGTGGGTGTGGGACAGTAGAGTAGTAGTAGCTGGAGATGAGCATCAGAAACAATTAGTGTTAGCATAAACTAAAGCCTTCTGTTTCTTTGTCCTTGTATAGAATTATATCATTTTGTTGTAGTTATAATGATGAACTTGGGTTGATCAGAAGCTGCAACCGTTAGTGATAACATGTATTTGCTTAACAAAGCCTAAGGAGAAAATAAACGTGCATTTTGTACATAAAGTTATTGGAACACAGCCATGCCCATTCATTGTATATTGTTGGTGGAATTATACATACTGTGTTGCATATAATGACAGTTGAGTAATTATGTCATAGAGCAGGTGGCACTTTAAGAAAAAGTTTGCTTATCCTTTGTAGAGAGTAAAATGATACAATATCTGGAATTTATGTTTAAATTGCTGTGGAAGAAAAAGGCACAAAGGACTGTTTTCCTATTTTTGTTCTTATATATAGAATTTTTTTAACTAAATATTTTGGAAGGGGAAAAAACTATTGGTATGTCTTGTGGAAGTTGAGAGATATGCCAAGCTGAAAGTATAGTGGTGCCATAAAGAGTTGAAATCATCTTAAAGATGGTAAAGTACTGAAAAGACAAAGTTGATGAAATTAAACTTCCTTTTAGACTTCATATCTACCTATTTAATTAAAAACTATAAATTTTCTTTCAATTAAGATTGTTACTTGAATCAGCATGTCATAGTCTATTTTATATTAAAAGAATTTAAACATGTTTATTCTTAAGGAAATTATACAGTGTTATTTGTGTAAGTTATACAGTATTGAATAATCAATCCTATAAGATATGGTTATCTTTACTGTAAATAAATGATTATTCCATTTTTATAAAACATTTTCTCAAATGTGGCCCAAGACTGACTGACTATGTCAGAATTACCCAGAATGCTTTTTAAAATGCAGTTTCCTTCGTCTTACTCAAAAGAGTTTTACTTTTTAGGGTGAGAGTACAAGAATCTGCATTTTTAGTAAGTGTAGTCAAATTTGAGAACTAATGAATCAATATCAAAATTTGAAGTTAAAATTGGACTAAATGAAATGAAGGCTTACACAGTGAATAAACATGTCAACATGGATAAATCTTTATCTTAAAAGGTAACTCACATAGAAATCAAGTAAGTTTAGAAAGGTTTTATATGACAAATATATCATAAAATAAGCTGCCAGAGAAGACTAGAGTAGTTGAAGAAAAAGTTGAGTAGGTAAGACAAGTACTAAGTATAAAATTCAAGAGTATGTGATGAAAAATAAGTCTTACCATCTTTTTCCAAGAGCCAACGTTATCACCTAGTATAGCTTTCCCCAAAGATCCTATAGAGATGTGTGTGTATAAATAAATCACCAATATGGTAGTGTACACTGTTCTGCACCATGCTGTATTTAACATTGCTATATTGAAAATCATTCCAAATCAGGATTATCTCATCTTTTTAAATTTATGTGATTTTGCACTAATTTATATAACCATTTTCACATGAATGATCATTCCAGCTATTTCCAGTCTATCACTATTACTAAAAGCAGAGCTTTGTACTCTGACTCGTTCAGTGGTATGGTAGTGAGGATTGAACTAGGCTTTCTACATCAGTTTTTACTGTTTTATTTCTGAGGTGGCAGACTAGGATTTACGTGCTAGCCGCTGATATTAGAGACTTTTTCTTCTGAACCATAATTGGCCTCATGGGAGTAATCAAGTTTATAACTCGATTTTGTTAACAGCCATCCATGTGTCCCTGTTGGCCTTTCCAGTCTGTGGCATTAGAGATTAGAATCAAATGTTCTATTGATTGAAAAACTTGTTTGTGTACCAACAGTTAAATAGTAATCAGAATTGAGTAGAGGAACTGCGGCTTTGTTGGTTCATTTGGTGTAGATTTTAACCAAATATCACCATTGTATAAAATCTCTGTCTAAAGAAATGTGAAAACTTCCATGTCGCGAACTTCAGTGGTCCTTTGGAAGTGTCTGTGTGTTGTAATTGTCAATGTGTGTTTTTCAAAAGCATTGTATTTCTTAACCATGGCATTTCTTAGGCTGATGAAAACTTTTATACTTGTGCATGGACATACGATAGCAATACCAGCCATCCTCTGCTGGCTGTGGCTGGATCCAGAGGCATAATTAGGATCATTAATCCCATAACAATGCAGTGCATAAAGGTGGGTTTTCAGTTTAAATTATACATCTGCTTCTTTAGAATGCACAGCTCTAAGAACATGTCATTTTTTTGTTGTTGTCCTTGTTCGTTTTGTATTTTTGATGTACTAGGGGGCCGGGGATTGAACCTGGGGCCTTGTGTGTAGGAAGCTGGCGCTCAGTCACTCAGCCACATCGGCTTCCCATCATGTTGAATTTAAAACTGTATAGAGTCAATAATGTCTAAAATGTCTGATTTGATTGGCACTTTGCTTTTGCTTTCTTTAGATAAGCTTTTTGAGTCCGTGGCACATTTGGGAAATGTAAACTAAAGAATTAGCTATGGAAAAATCTTACTATTTGCAATATTTTCTTTTGCACATTTCACCTTTTCAGCCTTGCCTTGGTCTGGGAGAATAGCGATGCTCTTTTACAAGGCACCCAGATTGGGGGGTGTATCATCAAGGGTACCTTGGGATGAATTGGAAGGTGAAGCCGAGGGTGTTGATCAGAGTTTTACAAATCACTTTAGATTAGCAGTTTTTAACACTGGCACACATTAGAATGGCCTGATGATCTTAAAACCTGCCAGTGCCTGAGAATTCTTTGCAGGTGGGATTGAGCATCTTCCCCCCCCTTCCTGTTTGTTAGATGGTCTTTTTAATGTGCAGTCAAGGTTGAGAACCGCTTCTTTAAGTAGGCTTATTTTTCCATTCTCAAGATTTATGAAAGAGTATTTAGTTTTGAAATATGAACGCTGAAACATTTTATATTATAGCACTATGTTGGCCATGGAAATGCTATCAATGAGCTGAAATTCCACCCCAGAGACCCTAATCTTCTTCTGTCTGTAAGTAAAGGTAAGAGAAACAAGCATTTCTTTAGTCCCATTTATTTGGAAATTATTTTTTTAAAAGAAAGTTTCATAACAGTACATTTTAGGCAGAAAAATCTCAGTCTAAATTAGCATCTCCAAAACAAGTATCGGGGAAGGGGACCATGAAAAGTATTGTCATTCTTTAATTTTAAGTGGCGTGTCTTTAAAAGTGTTTTAAGTGGTTTTATCAGTCATCTACCAAATTACCTTCACTCTGTCCGATTATGTAATAAGATAATGCATCTGAAAATTATATTTCCTTTATAAAACATTCCTTAAAATGCTGAGTTCTCCAGTGCAAATTCTTCGAAATATTTCTCAAACTTCTGAAGCATTGAATTGCTCTTTGTGCCTGTGTTGGCTCTGTAAGTTTACTCTGGTTCAGACAAGCCTCTCAGTCATTTCTGAGCTCTCGGAAATGATTTTTAAGTTGTTTTTACTTCTACTGTCTCTTCTTGAATGCCCTGTTCTTTATTCCGTTCTACTTCTTTATTATTTTAATAAAATCTATTCTTAGGCTTTTCAAATTTATACTCCCCTATTAGAGGTGGTGGTAGAAATCACCACCTCTAATCTTAAATATATTTTCTCTTCCCTTGATAGCAGTAGCTAGCTTACAGATTCCTCTGCAGGTTACATAGGTCATAACACCTCACTTGTTCCAAGTATCACCACTTCTTAATCCTGCTCTGTCCTTATTGCGTGTCAAAGCAACTGTGGCCACAGGTTCTGAATAGACATTTCTCCAGAGAAGATTCTTTGGCCAATAAATATAAACTAAGGTAATGTTTTATACTGATGCATGCTCCAACATGTACGAATCTTGTAAACAAATGCTAAGTGAAAGAGCCAGACACAAAAGAAGACCACATATTGTGTAATCCCACTTAGAGGAAATGTCCAGAATAGCCAACTCTATAGACTGAAGGCTGATTAGTGGTTGCCAGAGGCTAGGAAGGTTGGGAGGGCCAGGGAAATGGGCGGGTGATGAAAATGTTCTAAAGTCAATTGTGATGGTTGCACAATTCTGTGACTATTCTAAAAAACCATTGAATTATATCTTTTGTGTTGCCTGTATGTTAATATTCACGTATGGATGTTGTCATATTTCAGGCAATGAATGTCATTTCTTATGTTTATTATTATTGCTGTGTATTATTTTGTTACTAATGTTTAATGGAATATTAAATTGCTCTAACACTTTTTAAAGGAGGATTATATAAAATGTATGTAGTTTTCAGTCATATTTTGGGCTTGCTGTAGAAATCTTATAAATCTACTCCATCCCCTTGAGTTTGTTAATGTGAGTGGGCGGAGGAATAATGTACAAAAAATCTTAGTATGTCAGATCCCTAAGTGTTTATTCTTAAGCATGTATTCATCAGATTGCAATATTAAAGAAAATTATTTGAGGTAAATAAGCCTAAAATATTTCTAAGATCACATAAATAATTCTTATTTGATCTTCATGCCTTATTCTACGTGTGATATGAATATTTGAAAAATGCTATCTTAATTTTTGTGTGTTTATATAGATCATGCTTTACGATTATGGAATATCCAAACAGACACTCTGGTGGCAATATTTGGAGGTGTAGAAGGGCACAGAGATGAAGTTCTGAGTGCTGTAAGTTGAAAGCTACAGGGCCGTGACCGTCGTGTTGACATAGCTGTGAACAATCCTCAAGGAACTCTGCTTATATAAAAAAGCATGTGGTTTGTTTTATGTAGCTTGGCAGCCAGTCATATCATTTATTTGTGATATACCAGTTTTTTTTTGTTTTTTAATTACTTGTGCTTTTTTACCAGCTCCTGGAAAGAATACAGTGAACTTGGAACTTTCCTTTATTTAAAATCAAGTTAACTTTTGTTTTTTGCTGTTTTCTTCTTTTATTAAAGAAAAACGTTGGGAAACGGACTTGGCCCAGTGGTTAGGGCGTCCGTCTACCACATGGGAGGTCCGCGGTTCAAACCCCGGGCTTCCCTGACCCGTTTGGAGCTGGCCCATGCGCAGTGCTGATGCACTCAAGGAGTGCCGTGCTACACAGGGGTGTCCCCAGTGTAGGGGAGCCCCACGCGCAAGGAGTGCGCCCCGTAAGGAGAGCCGCCCAGCGCTAAAGAAAGTGCAGCCTGCCCAGGAATGGCGCTGCCCACACTTCCAGTACCGCTGACAACAACAGAAGCGGACAAAGAAACAAGACGCAGGAAATAGACACCGAGAACAGACAACCGGGGGGGGGGGGGGGGGGGGGGGCGGCGTGCGAGGAGGGGAATTAAATAAATAAATAAATCTTTTAAAAAAAAGAAAACCGTTAAACTTGGTAGCCATTATAAAAACTTTTTCATTAAGTACTTTATTGTACTCACACTGAGTTGTTTCCAGCCCTTCTATTTGGGTGGCATTGTGCTATAACAATTTTGATTATTTTAAAAGTTAATCAAATGTTATCTTTATAATCATAATCTATTGATCTAATATAGTTATATGATACAAGTGTTTTTAGTCAGGTTTCAGGTTTTTATATTACTATTTTAGTTGCACTTATGTCTTACAGTTTATTTTTTAGTTGTAGAGCTCTTCAGTTCTGTTTTATTAAGCTATGTAAAAGGACACCATATTTGGAAGCATTACATCATTTTAATGGGAGATACTGAATATTCATTTAGTTTGGGCTTGTATGCCTTTGTGAGAATTACATATGTCTTAGGGGTACTATTGTCAATTTGCAAAAAGTATCAAAGTTGCTGCAGCACTCTCTGTGGCTTTATGTGCACAAAAGCCAAGTTTACATCCCTTATCAAGAGCTCTTAATTAAAGGTCCTAGCGCTAAGGGAATTTGGTTGATGTTGACAGCCCTTAGTTTGGTTAAAAAAACTGTTAACCTAAAGCTTCTCTCGGCTTTGTTAAAACTGTGTCTGTGATTAATTGGAAAGGTCAGATTAACACAAAATGTCTAGGTTAGTAAGGGAAATATCCTTCTTAAATAGAACTCTCCTGTTCTTTCTTAAAATGAGAGCAGGAGGCAGCAACAAAGGAGTTCACTGCTAGAGCAACTGATGAGTGAGATTTTCATTTACCCATTTTGATTATGTGCCTTGTGCTAATAAATAGCTGTCACTCAGCAACAGCTTTATGATGCTTTTGAAGATTTTGCATCTTGGACCAAGAGAAATTAAAATCCCATTTTTGGAACTACGAGTTTTGATGGAATCTTTGATATATTTATTAAGGATGTGGTATTTTAACATCTCTGGATCTGTTTCTTTACCTGTGGAAAAAAGTGGTTATAATAAATGATCTCTAAGGTTCCCATTAAACATCAGTAAAACATTAAATAATTAAAATGTGATTTCCTTTATTATATGTTTTTTTCTTCATGTTAAAAACTCAAATCACTATAACTTCTTTGGAGTGTTTGACTTAGAAGTACAGATGAAGTAAAAATTTCAGCTTTTGAGGATTCATTGCAATTGCACATACAGATGTTGGTTTATTTCTTGATTAGGGTTGTACAAGGGAGAGTTGAAAGTTATATTGATCATTTGCTAGTATTTTTAAGATGTTTAGTAGGAAATCAAATTGAAGGTACTTTTGATTAAAGAAGGCAGTTTTTATTGTAAGGGAATTTATTCAGTGGCTTCTCACATTTTAGTGAAAAATTAACTATTTGAACCGTAACCTCGAAATGTACTGTTGTACTTTTGTAAAGTTAGTAACAGTTGTAAAGTCAGCATATGCAACAATATAACTTTTCAGGTTCTTGTGCCTTAGAGTAATTATTTTTACTTCATTCTACTGTCAAAATCAAGCAAAGGAAAATTTAAAGATAATTGATAAAACTAAATTCAAGTAATTTACATCCTTGCTTATATACGCAGATTGTGTTGAGCCTGGATACAAAGCAGTCAAAACTTTAAACCATGAAAGTAGTAAACTGCCTGTGACTTTTATGCTAAATAGATGAAACTCAAAATAGAGTTAGTATTGTGTTTGGGTAGAAATACAATTCTGACTATATTGTACATCAGGTGAAAAGTTGATAAATATTGTAATTTGGGACTGTAATTTATATATGAATTTAAACCTTGTTTTGTTTTGTTTTTCATGTAGGATTATGATCTTTTGGGTGAAAAAATAATGTCCTGTGGTATGGATCACTCTCTTAAACTTTGGAGGATCAATTCAAAGAGAATGATAAATGCAATTAAGGAATCTTACGATTATAACCCAAATAAAACTAACAGGTAACAGTTTTGAAATTTAAAACAACTTGTCATCTTATACTGTTGAATAGATGGATTTCACTTTTTGCCCAAATTGTTAAATAAGCCCCCAAAGTGTAGGTAAAGAGTCCCTCGTTCAGAAACATTGGGTTATAAATTACAAATCATAAAAAAAGCGGAAGCCCTTTATTTTTAATTTAACATATTTGGCTTGGCTTTTAAACCCCTTTTTTAAATTATGGTTTCATCTTAAATTTAATAGCATATTTCACTCAGATTTGCTTGGCCTTTTAAGTTATAAATAATAAAGTTTCAAATCACCTTAATTTATTGTGGAATAGAGCTAATAAAGGGCACTTCAGTATATATTCTGTTAGCATTACCTGTCAATACATTCAGTATAAATGATCATACTTTAAACTTAATTCAAGACGAAAAAAAAACATGTATTTTTAAAATGAGGTTCCGCGCTTTAATTCATGAGGGTATGTTTCCCTCTACATGATGTTCATTTCATTAACAAACATGGATGGTGGGATGGGGAATTTTATAATTTTTTATATATATATATTTTTTAAGCCCAACCAGAATCTGTTTTTAATGTTTACTGTTTTTGTTAGCACAAATAAATTAATCACTCTGTGAAAATGATTAGCAGAATGATACCAGGGAGTACCTGAAGCCATACAAAGCCGAAGGAAAAAAAAAAAAGATATGCTTAAGAGTATATGACAAGGGGCATACCACTACACATCTGTGACCAGTTGCTTTGAACAGCAAAAGGTTGTCCTTTAAAGAGGTTTGTGCATGTGAATTTTGCTGATTAAAAGAGGGGGGAGAAAATGATGCAAACCCCCGAGGGTACATGTAAAACTGCAGTGGTATTAGCCCTTGTTAAGAACAGATTTACTTTAGGCATAATGATTATTTTGCTAATTTAGGCCCATTTGATTGAATACACAAATCTGAGCACCATCAGATTTCTTATATACTGATGTGGCTATTTTCTCACATTATCTGGAGGTGGGTAATTTTTTATATTTTTGAAGTGGTTCTGTTCTTAATGCTTTATAATTATCTTTTCAGAATGTTATCAAGTTACCATTAACATTTTCACTATAAATAGCTTATGCCTATGTATGTTAACTCTGCAGTTTTGTTTTAACAAAGAGTTTATTTTCTGGTTTATAAAGTCAAATTATTAGTAGATTGTAAATATTTCGGTATCCTAGGACTCATCAGACCTAAGTGGCCCCTAAGAATTACTGCAGCTTTGCAATTTCTGTTTTAAAACACTGGAGGCATGCGGCTCATCTCGAGGACACCTGCAGTCCATGTTGAGGATACTCTTGTTCCTAATAAACGCTTAAAAAAAACACTAAAAGTCAGCACAATATTAAATATGTTTTGGATTCTTTCTAGAGCTCTGGAATAAATATAAATTATGTTTCACATCTTACAAAAAGTAACATTGTGCTGTGGTTGGTTTTCTCCTTGAGGTTTAACCATAAGATTATAGTATGTACCTGTCTTAAGAAGCAATTAACATATTTGTAACATTATTAAAATTTATATCAGATCATTAAATAACATTTCAATATTTAAGAAACAAAAGATCCCAGGATTTTGAATTGGAAGTATTAGTTGGGCTGATTCAGCCTAACTTTTTTTTACGAATGAGGGGAAAGGTAAAGAAAGGGTGTATGAGTTGCCCAGGACACATAAAATTCATGACCTATTGTACTTCTACAGTTACAGCAATATAACAAATGAATCACTATTAGAGGAGTTAGGTTTACTGTTAATTAACCCTAGAATTGGTGGCAGTTTGTTAATGGTCTTCCCACAAATACTTTTGGAAAGAATGCACTACATTTTAGGCTCCTAAATGCAGTAATTATTTGGAAAAGTTCTAACCTAAAAATGTCCTGCTGGTTATTTTCAGAAATATTGCTCTAGGCAGGACTTTCTCATCTAACCTCATCTTCAGCAGACCTTGGGAATCATGTCTCTTGTTGTTCCTGGAAAGATGACTTTCTTTTGAAATATTGTAGATACGTAGACTTTCGTAGACTATTAATGGTTAATGTTAAAGGTTTCAGTAGATACGTTTAGTAGTATTTTCTGTGAGAAACTCACTACTGCAGTCAGGTGTCTCATGATTGATTAGGATAACCAGAATTGAAGTGATTAATTTTAGACTATATATAGTAACAGGCAAGAAGTTACAGTTTTTATAAATGAAAAGTCATAGGACAAGAATAAAATTGAATTTGAGAACTGAAAATGGAAAAAAATATAGAAACAAATTTGGAATGAGACTTGACCTCAAAAATAGATAAGAAGGTATTCAGGAACATGAAATTAAGTTGTCTGTTTCAGTTTTATAAATGTAAAAATGCAAATTTTTAAAGTTTTGACATTTTCATTCTTCCTTCAGGCCATTTATTTCTCAGAAAATTCACTTTCCTGACTTTTCTACCAGAGACATACATAGGAATTATGTTGATTGTGTGCGATGGTTAGGCGATTTGATACTATCCAAGGTATGGTAACTGCTATTAAGCGTGTGTTGTGTGTGTGAGTCTGTGTGCTGGAACTTTGCAGGTGGTTTTATGCAGCCAGTTAGCACATGGGATTTTTTTAAGTCTCATGATATTTTGATACATTTGGAAACTTGTTTTAGGTAGGAAATATTCCTTATGCTCTAATAAGATTAAAACTGTAGCTTTTAAGGTGATACTGTTTTCTGATATTTAATGTTGTTGCAAAATAACCCAGTAAGGCGCTTTTTTTTTTTTTTTTTTTTTTGTAAGTTTGTATGTATTTTGATAAAATTTTATTTATAAAAATAGGTGGCTGGAGTTGACTTTTAGCCTGTAGTTTGCCAACCCCTGCTCTGGCATGTTGGTGAAAATAAATATACTTTTGCTGATACTTTAGAGAAGTGATTGGTGGTGTCATCTGAAAATTTAATAGTGTCAAATTTGGGGAAAATAACTATCCATTTTCTTTCCTCGATGTGGATTTCAGGGCATTTCCTGTTTTCTTGGGTAGAGCCTGAATTTTTGTTTTCCCCTTGGCCTTTTGTAGGTATATATTTTTTCTTTATTTTTTTTTTTTTAACTTTAGATTCTTGAAATAATTATAGATTTATAGTAAGTTTCAAAATTAGTTCAGAGAGGCCCTGTGCTCTTCATCCAGTTTTCCCTCAGTGGTTATATCTTATATAACTGTAACAGTTTCAAATCCAGGAAATTGGCATTGGTGCAATATGTTTGTGTAGTTCTATCATTTTATCACGTGACTTTTGTCATTTCAAAAATGTTAAATAAATGGAGACTAGAGTATGAGATCTTTTGAGATTGGCTATTTTCACTCAGCATAATGCCCTTGTGATCCATCTAAGTTGTTGCTTGTATCAGTAGTTCTTTTTTATTGCTGAGTAGTATTGCTTGGTATGGATGTACCATAGTTTCTTTACCCATCCATCTATTATAGTATATTTTGGTTGTTTCCAGGTTTGGGCTATTATAAATAAGGCTGCTATAACCAATTGTGTACAGGTTTTTTTGTGTGGACATAAGTTTTCATTTCTCTGGGATAAATGCCTAGGAGGGCAATTGCTGGGTCAATGGTTACCTTTGTTTAGTTTTTTAAGAGACTGCCAAAATATTTTCCAGAGTGGCCGTGCCATTTTACATTACCACAAGAAATGTAGGAGAGATCCAGTTTCTCGGAAGCTTCGCCGGCATTTGGTATTGTCACAATTTTTTATTTTAGCTGTTCTGATAGGTGTGTAGTGATATCTCATCATGGTCTTAATTGCATTTCCCTGATGGCTAGTCATGTTGAACATCTTTTTATGTGGTTATTTGACATTCATATATCTTTTTGGTGATGTCTCTTCATTTCTTTTGCTCATTTTCTAATTAGATTGGGATTTTTTTGTTGTTTTCTTTTTAATTGAGTTTTGAGAATGAATATATTCTAAAAATGATTTCTATGTCAGATATGTGATTTGCAAATATTGTCTTTGATCTATAGTTGTATTTTCATCCTCTTAACAGGGTCTTTTGCGGAGTAAAAGTTGTACATTTTAATGAAGTTCAATTTATTGACTTTAAAAAAAATTTTTTTTCTTTTATGTATAATATTTTTGGTGTCGTGTCTAAGAACTCTTCACCAAGCTCTAGATCCTGAAGATTATTATCTTGGTTTTCTTCAAAAAGTTTTATAGTGTTAAGTTTTATTACATTTAAAATGTATGGTGCATTTTGAGTTGATTTTTGTATGAGGTGTTGGTTGAAGTTCTTTTTTTCTTTTTTTTTTTTTTTTTTGCCTATAGGCATCCAGTTGTACCAGCAACATTTGTTCAAAAACTATCCTTAATCTAAATTGCCTTTGCGCTTTTGTCAAAAATTATTTGGCCAAATTTGTGGGAGGCTCTTTCTGGTTTATCTATTCTTTTCCAATAATCTACAACATCCATTCCTCCGCGAGTACTGCAAAGTACCTAAGTCTTAAAATCCAGTAAGAGTGCTTTTCTCACTTTATACCACTTTTTCAAATTTTTTTTTAGCTCTTCTAGTTTCTTTGCCTTTCTATATAAATTTTAAAATCTTGTCTATATAAAGAATTCTGTTGGGATTTTAATTGGAATTGTGTTACTTTACATAACAATTTGGGGTAGAATTAACATCTTCACTATATGGAATTTCTAACCCATGGGCATAGTATGTCTCTCCATTTAGATCTCTTGATTTCTTTCATCAGCATTATATAGTTTTCAGCATTTAGTCCTACAAATGTTTTGTTGGAGTTACACCACAGTAATATTTTCTTTTGAGCATTTTTAACCGGTGTTTTTAAAATTTCCTTTTTCACATATTCATTGCTAATATAAAGAAATAGGATTGATTTTTAGCAGGTTGATCTTGAATCCTGGGATCTGGCTGAACTGTTTATTAATTTTGGGGAGTTTTTGTTGGTTTTGCTAGATTCCTTGAGATTTTCTATGTAGACCATTGTGTCACTTGCAAGTAGGGATAGTTTTTATTTTTCCTTTTGAGCTGCTTGCTCTTTATTTCCTTTTCTTGTTGTTTTGTGCTAGTGAAACTCTAGTACTACGTTGAATTGCATTGGTGAGCAGACATCCTTCAAGTGTCCCCAGTATTAATGGGAAAAGCTTAATATATTCATCATTAAGTATATTATATTTGCTGTGTGTTTTTTGAGATGTTCTCCATCAAGTTGAGGACCATCCTCTCCATTGCTAGTTTCCTGACAGTTTTTCTTATGAACAGGTACTGAATTTTGTCTTAATTCTTTGTCTGCAACAATTGATCGGATCTTGTGATTGTTCTTTCTTCAACTATTAGTACATTGGGTTACATCAATTAACCTAGCCTTTCATTCTTTTCAGTGTTGCTGAATACTATTTGCTAATATTTTTGCTAAGGATTTTTACATCTCTTATATGAGGAATACTGGTGTGGATTTTTCTTTTTTGGTACGGGTTTTGTCTGGTTTTATATCAGGGTAATATGGACTGCATAAAATGAGTTAGAAAGTGTTCCATCTGTTTTCTGGAAGAGATTGTAGAGTATTGGTGTTGATTCTTCTTTAAATGGTTGGTTGAAGGTAGAATTTTTCAATGAAACCATGTGGGCCTGGAAATTTGGGGGGAGGAGTTTTAAATTTCAGATTGAATTTCCTTTTTATTTATAGGCTATTCAGATTAACTTTTGTATTGGGTGAGTGATATAAGGTCAAATTTATGTATAGAGAGTTTGTAGTGTATTCCTTTATTATTTTGATAACTTCATAGTCTGGTGATATCTATGCTTCGTTTTTAAAATTGGTAACTTCTCTTTTTAAGGTGAGTTTAAACTGTTGGGATTTTTCTTCTTTTCTAATAAGATCTTCATTGATGGTGTTGAATTCTTCTATCCTTGTTGACTTTCTGTCTACTGGTATCAATTATTGAGAGAAGGATGTTGGGCTATTCAGCTGTAATTACAGATGTCTCTTTTCTTTGCAGTTATAGCTCATGTTTTACAGCTCTGTTATTTGGTATATACCTTGAAAATGATGTGTCTTGTTGGCTTTACCCTTCTATCTGATCCTGACAATTTGCTCTGAAATTTCCTTTATCATTATTAATATAGCCATTCCTGCTTTTGTTTGCATGATCTTTCCATTTTTGTACTTTCCATCTATTTATATCATTATATTAGAAGTGAATTTCTTGTAGATGACATATAAACTGGGTTATATGTATTTTTTCCACTCTGCTTTTTAGGAGGTGTATTTAGACCATTTATATTGAAGTTTGAACTTACCAATAACTACATTAAGACTGCCATTTTATTTTACTGTTTTCTTTCACTCTGTTATTCATTCTTCTTGTTTTCCTGCCTTGGGGTTACTTGAACATTTTTTTAATTCCATTTTGATTTATTTATATTTTTTAGTGTATTTCTGGGTAGCTTTTTTGGTGCTTGCTCTAGGTATTATGTATACATAATTTATCACAATACTGGTATGACTTTTACCAGTTCAAGTTACTTTACCCTTCCCCATTCATAATATAATTAACTATTTCCTTTATATTTGTGAACCATATCAGTGTTAATTTTTGCTTCAGCCATCATAATTTAGAAGGAGAATAATGTATTAATACGTTTTGCTTTTTTCGTTTTTCTTTCCTGATGTTCCAAGATTCATTTTTTTAGGTACTGGGGAACACATGCTCAGCCACTGAGCTACAACCATTCCCCCAAGATTCCTTGTTGTATCATTTCCTTTCTGTTTATTTTAGCCATTATTTTAGGGTAGGTCTGCTGATGACATCATCTTAGTTTTTAATCATCTGAAATGTCCTGATTTCTCTTTCATTTCTGAAGGATATTTTTACTGAATATAGGATTCTGGGTTGACAGTTCTTTTCTTTCAACACTTGAAAAATGTATCACTTCCTTCTATCCCCCATGGGTTTCTGACAAGAAATCTGCAGTCATTAGAATTCTTTACTATAGGTAAGTTGTTTTTCTGTCTTGCAGCTTTCAAGATTTTTTTCCTTTGTCTTTCATTTTCAAAAGTTGGACTATGATGTGTCTTGATATGGATATCTTTGGGTTGATCTTGTTTGGGGTTTGCTCACCTTCCTGAATCTGTAAGTTGATGTCTTTTAGGACATAATATTTCCCAAATTTGGGGGTGTTAGCCATTTCAAATTCTTTTTCAGCCCTGCCCTCTCCCTCTTCTCCTTTTGGGACTGTGACACACATTATATCTTTTGTTTGGTCCTAAGACTGTGTATGTGTGTACATGTCCATACCCCTGCCTATATCCCTTCCTCTACCCCAGGTTCTCTCTTGTTCAGATTAAGTCATTTCTTTTTAAAATTTACTGATTCTTTGTTCTCATCTCTTCTGCTCTTGAGTTCATCTATTGAAATTTTATTTTAGAAAATTTTTTTAGTCCTCTAAAATTTTCATTTGGTTCTTCATACTTCTGATTTTTTTGCTGAGACTTTTTTTGTGTTTTAAGCGCGTTTGTTAATTGTTCATTGAAGCATTTTTATGATGGCTGCATTAAATCCTTGTCAGTTCCAGCATCTGTCTTCTCATTGTTGGCATTTTGATCATCTTTTCTTGTTAACGTTGAGATTTTCCTAATTTTGGGTGGTTTTTTTTAAACACCTGGATATTTTAGGTGTTATGTTGTATTATGAGACTGAATCTTATTTAAAGCATCTCCTAGAACAGGCTTCCTCTGTAGCTGGGGAAGGAAAGTACTGACCTGTCATCACCTAGGGGGCGGGGGCAAATTTAGGTTCTTCGCTCAGCCTGGGTCAGTCCCTCCTTACTCTAGGTGGAAGTTCAGGCTCCCCAGCAGGTCTCAGCTGCAGGCCTCCTCAGCTGGAGAGGCTTAGTGCCTCCTCACTGCTCCCCAAGTGTTCTGTCCTGGCCCTGGTGGGAGGTGGGAGCCTCTTACTGTCGGTGGTTGTGGAAGTCCAGTGTCTCTGCTAGGCCTCTGATACCATTGCTGCCAGAGAGAATGAGGGTAGCCTTGTTACCATGGGAAGGGGCGTTAGGGTAGGCACTGGAGGTGTTAGTGTCTCCAGAGGGGCCACAGTTTTTTCTGGACTAATGTTTGTTGCCTGAAAGTTTTCTGTCTTGCTAGGCTGCTACTTTCTTGGTCCTTTGGCGAGAGAAAGCAGCCTTTCATTGATGCTGCACGCCCACTAGCACTCCTGGGTTGCCAGCTTCTCTAGCGTCCAGGGTAGGATCAGGACACGTAAGGCAAAAGAAAACCAGGGAGCTCACCACTGTATTCTTGAGGCCCCAAGACCCAACTGGTCTGCCTCCTCGCAGCTTTCAGCAGCATCTTACGTTTACCTAATCCCCAGACCTGTTAATGGCACAGATAGGGAAAAGGAGGTTTACTCCATCTTCCAGGGGGTGGAAATAAAAACCAGCTAGCTTTTAAAAAATCTCTGCTCTTAATAGGACTTAATCAGACCATGGGAAGGGATTTCTGAATTTTGGATGGGAGACTAGGTAAGATCTTTGGTCTCAAATCTGGCTTTGCCCCAGAATCACAGGGAGAACATGGTGAAAATAAATTCCTAGGCCTCACCCCTGGTAATTTTTAAAAGCTCTCTAGGTGGTTTCGAAGTGCAGCCATCTACTAGCTTGGACAAATTCTTTTTGCCACTTCAGTAGACTCTACTAATTAAGGGTCCTTTTCCATTGTAGTCAGTAAGAAGAACTTGAGTTGTTCTACAGTCAGTCTGTATCCATCTTCCTCTAAGAGATTCTGCTTCAGTAGGATCAGGGCTAAAATGAGTCTTTTGAAAAAACTCCAGGACTCTTAGTTAAGAACAATCAGGGCAGGTGATCTGTAAGTTCCTTAGCAGTAAAGAACATGTGTAACAGATATAAAGCTTTGTGATTTTTATAAAGTCTAAAAATGGTAGAGAAATATACCATTTTGAGATGTGCCATCCCCTCAAACTGTTTAGAACCTGCAGGACTGGCACACGCAACCCTGCAGGCTGTGTCCTGTAAACCCAGAGGGCACTTCACCCAGACCAGGGCTTCTCAGCTGGCATTGGGCTAGATGATCTTCCTTGTGGGAGACCGTCCTGTGCTTTGTAGACTGTCAAGCAGCTTCCCTGGCCTCTACCCACTAGAGGCCAGAGATGTTGCCAGTTGTCCCTAGTGGGTAGACTTGCCCTGCCTTCCCTCTTCTTCTGAGAACCACTGACTTAGAAGGTAATGTGAGTGCTGCCCACTGTTGTTCTTCCATTGTATTCTTTACCACTCGCTGCTAACTAGAAGTTCATGCAGAGATTTCATGCTAAAGGATGGGGAGGCAGGGCTAACTTCTCACCCTATTTCCATCCAGTCCCCTTTCTAGTGCCTTGGCAGTGAACCAAGGCACTTTTATTGTCTTCTATTGCCTTATCTGTAATCCGATCTCTAAGCCCCTTTCTATGAATTCTTTAACTTTCCTAAGATATCTGTTGGGCATCTGCCATGTTGCAGGCACTGGGGATGAAGGAGGAGGAGCAGTTAGCCAGGTAGAGGGAACCATGCATGGTTAGAGGTAGAATGGGCAGGGCGGTATGGCATGATGAGATTAGTGTTCAGAGGACAGGTTATGAATGGCCATACATTCTAAGCTAAATGCTTGTAATGTTATGTTTAATGTATAAAATACTTCAAGTCTCTAGGTACCAAAACATCGAGTTGAATTTGGTTTGCTCTAGAAGACAAATTGTGGCTTCTAAAATCAATATCTCTGACAGTATAATGCTTTTGTACTATCTAAGTCTATCATTAACTGAGTTCTTCTTCTCCAGAGTGGACATTTAACCTGTAAATATGATGAATATATATTGCTGATGGTCTATATCATTAACCATATTCTAAGAGCTGTTAGTTAAAAAATGATAATAGATGTTAAAATTGGTGGATCTGGGTATCTGAGTTAAGGGTATGCTAGAATACTCTCTGGGGTTTGTGTTATTATTGTAACTCTCCTTTAAGTTTGAAAGTATTTCACACTAAGAAGCCTTAAAAAAAAAGAAGAAAGAAAGTGGTAAGATATTGAGAGGAAAAAATGATAGTGGAAAACAAGCCTTGTTTTTAACTTAACATTTCTTTAAATTTCTCTCTCTCTCTCTAAGTCTTGTGAAAATGCCATTGTGTGCTGGAAACCTGGCAAAATGGAAGATGATATAGATAAAATTAAACCCAGTGAGTCTAATGTGACTATTCTTGGGCGATTTGATTACAGCCAGTGTGACATTTGGTACATGAGGTTTTCTATGGATTTCTGGCAAAAGGTAGTAATAAATTTTCACATTTTGAAGTTATTTGGCTTGTGAAAGACTATTGTAATTTTATTTCTTCCTGTTGTATCTGTATTATTTTTCCTCTGAGAATCTACCTTAATGTTTTGTATTGATTACTTGGCCCTTTGTAATTTTTTTCTACTTCGTGTATCTGTAGACCATATCCAGTGCTTATTATGAATGAATTGGCATTTAGGTGAGGTATCAAGATTTAATTAACACCTGTTACTAAGATTTACTGTTTTAGTAGTGTGTCAACCTGTTGATGTTAGCTTTTTAATAGATAAACTTGAAAAAAGTCACTGGAATGCAAAGACAAAATTTGCGTTATCTAAAATTCTAAAGAAATTTGGAACTAGTATTTTTGGTAGCAAATTACATGGGCATTTATTTTTATTAATAAAGCCCTGGGTATGTTTTCTGTAGCTTTTGTTACAGTTCTTGAAGACAGAAGAGCACCGTGCTAACCATGTAAATTATAAAGCCCTTCCTAAATTTGCAAGCCACCTCTTATTTATTCAAGACATGTTAAGTTTGTATTAGTGTTTTTATTTTCATTTACAAACTAGGCAGAAAGGTTATCAGGAGCACAGCCAGAGTCCTGGAGCTGAGATTTTACTGAATAAAAAAGGTCTCTTAGGGTTGCTTTGAATGCTTTATATTTTATTATTAATTTGTTGTGTTTTTAAATATGTTTAAACAGATGCTTGCATTGGGCAATCAGGTTGGCAAACTTTATGTTTGGGATTTAGAAGTAGAAGATCCTCATAAAGCCAAGTAAGTATTTGGAATTCTGTCAGAATTTCTGCCTTTTTCTCTTAACTGGTATGCCAGTAAAGTATTCATTTTTAATCTAATAATGACTGGTTTTTGTGAATATCTTGGTGGTAATTTATTTCTCTATATAAATTATATGGTGCCTCTTGAACATAAAATATGCCCCAGGTTTTTGGAACTTGAGATTGAACTTGTGAAGTATATTCTAGATTTTAATGCTGTTTGACTTAGAACATGCTTATGCTCTAATTCGCTGTCTTAAGGTACTGACAGCATGAAGTTTTCCTCTTTCTCCCAGGTGCACGACACTGACGCATCAGAAGTGTGTTGCTGCTATCCGACAGACCAGCTTTAGCAGGGACAGCAGCATCCTCATAGCTGTCTGTGATGATGCCAGTATTTGGCGCTGGGATCGGCTTCGATAAATACTTTTTCCTATTCAGAATTAGATAGTTGTATGTGTATAATAGACTCTTTTTGATGTATCTTGTTAGTAAGCGCACATAGAGCATTTAGAGTTGTCTTTAAGCATTCAATCAGGCTGAGCTGAATGTAGTGATGTTTACATTGTTTACATTCTTTGTACTGTCTTCCTGCTCAGACTCTACTGCTTTTAATAAAAATTTATTTTTATAAAGCTGTTTATTAGTTTATTTTCAAGGTGATGAAATGTTGAAAGTAATAAAACTATGTCTTTTTGTAACAATTTTTTTTTTAGTGTTCTTAACTGGAGAAAAATTAATGTAGAGGTTAAAACAGTGGGCTCTAGGACTAAACTGAGCTCAAATCATGGCACTGCCATTAACTGAGACCATGCATGAATAAGTTAACATTTCTTTTGATAGGTGTAAGGCAATTAGAATAATTTTTGACATAAGTAACCTCTGAATGCATTTCATATTGTTTATATATTGGAATATTATCATTGGAGCAAGGAATGAGGCACAAAAAAGGCAAGTGTAGTGGGTTAAAGAATGAAATAAATGGGGAGTATGCCCATGTAACAAGTTGTTGCCCCTTTATCTAGAAAGGTATTATTTAAGAGTGGTCGTCACCAAATTTTGTTGGCCACGTGTTGAAGCAAGTTGGGGGGTGACATCTGCGAGGGGTCAGCCTGCCTCTTCCTCTTCCTCCTCCTCTCAGGGGTCCATGCCGAGCCTCTTCGAGCTCAGCTGTGGGCTGGGTCGGGCTCGCTGCTGGCTGTCAGGAGCATGGCCCAGCTCTCTGCAGGGCCCCAGGATCAGAGTCCTCTCCTCGCCCATGTCCATGGAGCTCCCTCTGTTCCTGGCTGTCTTCTGGTCTTCTCGAGTGTCCGTTTATACAGCCCACCAAGGGGACAGGGATGGGGATTCAACCCTGCGCACCCAAATGAACTGAAGCCCTCATCTTGAATTAACCAAGTCAACCTCAGCCTTTGATTTAAATCAATCAAAGGGTACCAGGCCCAGAGGAACAGACCAGTTCACAAACATCATCTGTATCTTTGGAATTCATAAAAAATACTATCAACTGCCACAGAAGGGCTCATTGTGTATAGGGTAGAGGGCAAGGAAATTGATAATACAAAAGACTAGAAAATGCCAGCAGAGTTAGGACCAAGACCGTGTGGGGAGGATTTAACCTGAAGCAGGGAATGCATACCTGAGCGAGTATGATGCTCAGGTGGCTAATCAGGGGAGCTGTGGTGACAAATGAACTTTGTTCCATAAACCATATCTATATTTTAATTGGTTTTTATATCCTGTAGGTAGAGTTTTTGACAGTGCCATTTTGAGCTGTCTCTGAAGTAAGGTTTACTTCCCTGAAAATAATATAAAGTGCTTACTCTTCAGTAAACAGGAAAACTTATACCACCATTTACCATCTTCATCCAATGGACCCTTTAGGTTTTTTAATTAGGAATTTTAATTAAAATTTAAGCAGCAGGGAAAGTGGATGTGGTTCAAGGAATTGGGCTCCCGTATACCATATAGGAGGTCCAGGGTTTTATACCCAGGCCTGTCTGGTGAAGGTGAACTAGCCCACGTGGCCTGCTGCCCTGTGCAGAGACCTGGTGCAGCAAGATGATGCAACAAAAAGACACCGAGGAGACAATAAGAGAAGCCGACCAGGGAGCTGAGGTGGTGCAAGAGAATGATAGCCTCTCCCCCATTCAGGAAGGTTCCAGGATCGGTTCCTGGAGCAGCCTGATGAGAATACAAGCAGACACGGAAGAACATACAGTGAATGGACACAGCAGACAATGGAGGGAGGGAGGAAAAATATTTTAAAAATTCAAGCAGCAAATCATTTTGTAAATTTTGGCAGTCATAAAATATGAAAATACTGTCACGTCTGTTTAGCAAAGTGAGGTGGTCCAGAGTATTGTAAAAAACATGAAATTCTGTTTGCTTTTCAAGTAACTGGATGAGAATATCATCTACCCTCTGTCTTTAGAAATACATTTTTCACTACTTGATTCTTGAGGTTGCAAAACTAGGATATGGCTATCTTAAGACTCAGACTGAGATTTCACTTACATAGTAAAAATTTATCACCATCATTAGAGTGCTGCTGCTATATTTGTCTCGATCTGGTTTATCTACTGATTGTGAAATATTTGCCTCTATCAATTCTAATGAAAATAAATTCTTAATAAAGATTGCATTGCCTCTCATACATTCTTGAAAGAGGATGCATTATTTTGTGGAGTGCATTAAGATTTGAATGATGGTTTGTTTCACTATTGCAGCTACCTTCTAGATAATTACATCAGTCTTTTATTAGTCTTTTAAAAATGTGGTTGGGAATTATTGATGCATATTGCAATCTTAGCTTTATAGAATAGCAAAATATGTCAAGTCATAGGGAAAATAAGATTTTTAAATGTCCTATAACCTGCTCAACTAAGATGATGGCATAAGATGCTCCATGGTACAACCTCCCAAAGAATCCGAACTAGAAAAATTGGCAAAGCCATCTTCCTAAAAAGTGGAAAACAAAGTTGCAGTAACTGAGAAAGTGCCCAGTTAGGAAAAAGCAGCTTGTGAAATGGTAGGCAAAGCTAACGGTGCCCTTCCAGCCGCCCCTGGCGTGTGCAGCTGGCCTGTGCTCCCATGGGTCCCTGGCCCCGTCCCATGGGGAGCAGGCAAATTCTACGTACATATTGCTGTGCTTGTGTACCACCCAGTCAGGTGGAAACCTGAGAGTGAACCAGGAAATTTGGGGGACTCACTGTTCCAGAATCTGTCCTGAAAGAAGAGAAGAAGCTTGCAGACACATTAAGTTATTACATCATAGCGGCCTGGGGTGAAGGACTACCTGCATTAAGTCATACAATAGTTTCTTGAAGGAAGTAGCCGGGTATGTGAATTCCTGAAAACTGGGTAATCCTAAGGCCAGGAGCAAGTACAAGCCCAGAAGTAGGCTACCCCTGGCTCAGATACGACAGAGGACCCTGCACTTCTCTGAGCTAATGTTGACAGGAGGCCTAAGCTCGAAGGAACCACCAGCTGAAGCAGAACCAGTCGGCAGTCTGTGAAAGGTGCTTTTTGCTTTGGTTTGTTTTTGTTAGTTCTTGAAACGCAAATCTCTCATATCACTAATGATATAAACTTGATCAGTGCAGGGGCTAAGCTACAGAGTTAACAAATGCAGTGTGTGACAAATGATTAAAAGACAAGCAAAGAAACAGGAAATGATGGCCCATCCAAAGGAACAAGGTAAAAATCCAGAAACCACCGATGAGGAGGACATCCAGACTTTGGACTATTAAACTATGGCTTCTAATAAGATACAAATTTTAAAAGAACCAAACAATTCCTGGAGTTGAAGACCACAATAACTGAAATGAAAAATTCCCTAGAAGAGAGAAGGGAAAAGAGACAGAAGGAATATTTGAAGAAATAATGGTAGAAAATTTCCCAACCATACTGAAAGACATAGATATTCCTGTCCAAGAAGCACAATGTACTCCTATCTGAAAAAATTCAAATAGACCAACTCCAAGACACATACTAATCAGAATGTCAAAAGGTCAGAGACAGAAAATTCTGAGAGCAGCAAGAGAAAAGCAATGAATAACATATAAGGGATACCCAGTAAGATTAAGTGCTGATTTCTCACCAGAAATCATGGAGGCAAGAAGACAGTGGTCTGATGCATTTAAGATACTACAAGAGAGAAACTTCCAGCCAAGAATCTTATATCCAGCAAGACTGTCTTTCAAAAATGAGGGTGAAATTAGAATATTCACAGATAAACAGAAACTGAGAGAATTTCTAAGCAAGAGACCAGACTTTCAGGAAATACTAAAGGGTGTGCTAGAGCCTGAAAAGAAAAGACAGGAGAGAGAGGCCTGGAAGAGAGTCTAGAAATGAAGATTATATCAATAAAAGTAACAAAGTGTCAAAAGAGTGGTGGAAATAAAATATGACAGATAAAACTCAAATATATTTGTCAGGAATAAACTTAACCAATGATGTAAAGCACTTGTATTCAGGAAACTGCAACTCAATGTTAAATCAAGAAAGCCCTAAATAACTGGAATAACATTCCATGCTCATGGACTGGAAGACTAAATATCATTAAGATGTCAATTCTACTCAAATTAATATACAGATTTAATGCAACCCCAATAAAAATAACACCAGCATTAAAGAAAAAATTGAAAACACGATCTTTAAATTTACTTGGAAGGGTAAGGAGTCCTGAATAGCCAGAAACATCATAAAAGGGAAAAGTGAACCCTCATCTCCAGACTTTAAATATAATACTTACCTATAGTGGTAAAAACAGCATGGTACTGGCCTAAAGACAGACACAATAGACCAATGGAACCAAATTTATGGTTCAGAAACAGACCCTCATAGGTATGGTCAAGTGATTTTTGACTAGCCTGTCAAACACACAGCTCAGGCAGAACAAACCATTCAACAAATGGTGCTGAAAGAATTGGACATCCATAGCTGAAAGAAGGAAAGAGGACCTCTATCTTACACCTTATCCAAAAATTAACTCAAAATGGACCAAAAAACTAAAAAGCAAGAACCATAAAACTTCTAGGAGAAATTATTGGAAAATATCTTCAAGACCTGGTGGTCAGTGGTAGATTCTTAAAGGAGATAAGAGAAGGAAAGGACTACTGATGTTTAATGTATGTGGAAGTTTTAATTAGCTTTATTGTAAAATTGTGGAAATGTATAGAGTGGATGGTAACAGTGAGTAACAGCTAGTTTATAAATGGGGTTGTGGCTGAAAATGGTAGTCTAGTTATGTAAATGCCAATTGACAGAATGCTTGAGAATAATCTAGGAACTGGATAGCACAGTAAACCAAGAGGTGGGTGAGAATTGTGATTGATGGTAGAAGCAAGAGTGTCCTTTGTTAGCTAGAATAAATGTATATCACTACTGCAGGGTGTTGGGAATGTGGAGAAGCATAGGAAAAATACAGCTGGAGTGACCTATGGACTGTAGTTAGTAGTAATGATATAATATTCTTGCATCTATGTAAAAGATGTACTGTGTTGATAACTGAGGCAGTATGGACAACGTGAGCCAAATGTACATTATGGACATGGTAATAATCAGATGATATTATTTTATCTGTAGCAAATGACACACCACATTTTACTGTGTTGATGAAGGGGTGTTGTTTGGGAATTCTGCACATGTGCATGATTGTTTTATTTGTTTACAACTTCTGTCATAAAAAGTATATTTAAAAAATAATAATAGGGTGGGATGGGGAAAAATACACCAAATGTATAGGTATAGAACTATGATTAGTAGTAAGATTTTGACAGTGTTCTTTCATAGTTTGTAACAAACGTCTCATGACAGTGCAAGGTGTTGGTGGAGGGTTGATGTATGGGACCCCTGTATGATGTTATGCATGTTTGCTTTGTAAGTTCACAACTTTTACTATACACTTAATCATTTATGTATGTTCATGTATAAATGATATAAAGATAATAATTGGATTGGTTAGGAGAAAAATACTTTGTTCAGTAGTAATATTTTGACAATGCTCTTTAATCATCAGCTAAAAAGGTTTAAAAACAATGCAAGTTATTGGTGGTAGGGTGAGATGTTATATATGTTTGTTTGATGTTATATATGTTTGTTTTGTAAGTTCACAACTATTATACATTTATTGTTTATGTATGATATATTTCAATAAACTAAAAAAAAAATTCCCTAGAAGACTTCAACAGCAGATTGAAGCTGGCAAAAGAATCAGTGAACTTGAAGACAAGATAATTGAAATGATTCAGTAGAAGCAGAAAGAAAAAAGTAAAAATAAATACAAACAGCCTAAGAGACCTGTGGGAAACATCAAATGTACCAATATATGCATTATGAGAGTCCCAGAAGGAGAAGAGAAAGGGGCAGAAGGAATATTCAAAGAAATAAAGGGAAAAAGCTTCTCAAAGATAATGAGAGACATAGATATGCACATAGAGCTGGCATGATGAGCAGGTGTGGCAAGCTGACACAACAAGGTGACGTAACAAGACACAACAAAGGAGGGAGCAGAGGTTCCCGATGCCTCCTAAAGAAGGCAGCAAGATGACACGTTCGGCAGGCACAGTGAACTGACACAACACATGACACAAGAGACATAGGGAGGAAAAGCATAGTGAGAGACACAACAAAGCAGGGAGTGGAGATGGCTCAAGCAATTAGGTGCCTCCCTCCCACATTGGACATCATGGGTTCAACTCCCAGTGCCTCCTAAAAGAAACAAAGAAGACAAACAGATAAAGCAAGTGCAAAATATCAAGGCAGTGGGGAAAAATAAATAAAATAAATCTTTAAAAAAAAACTCTAAAAAAAAAAGCCTCCAAACAAATGTTAGACTGTATATGTATGGTAACAGAATAAAACTTTTGTTTTTTATTTTTTTTATTTTTTAAAGATTTTATTTATTTCTCTCCCCTTCCCCCGCCCCCCACCCCGGTTGTCTGTTCTCTGTGTCTATTTGCTGCATCTTCTTTTGTCTGCTTCTGTTGTCAGCGGCATGGGAATCTGTGTCTCTTTTTGTTGTGTCATCTTGTTGTGTCAGCTCTCTGTATTTGCGGCACCATTCCTGGGCAGGCTGCACTTTCTTTCGCGCTGGGCGCACTTTCTTTCGCGCTGGGTGGCTCCCCTTACGGGTGCACTCCTTGCGCGTGGGGCTCCCCTATGCAGGGGACACCCCTGCGTGGCAGGGCACTCCTTGCGTGCATCAGCACTGCGCATGGGCCAGCTCCACACGGGTCAAGGAGGCCCAGGGTTTGAACCGCAGACCTCCCATGTGGTAGAAGGACGCCCTAACCACTGGGCAAAGTCCGCCGCCCCAGAATAAAACTTTTTAAAGAAAGTCCATGGAACTTCACTACACAAGCCCTGAATTAATCTTGTAGGGAATCTTGTAGGGAATCTTGTAGTTTATGCAAGATTGTTCCATAAACTCACAACTCTCTAATAAAGAAAAAATAAAATAAAATAATAAAACAAACCAAAAACCTTCCAACAAAGGAAAACCCAGAATCAAATGGCTTCACAGGGAAATTTTACCAAACCTTACAAGAAGATTTAACTCCAGTTCTACTCAAAGTCTTCCAGAAAACTGAACATTCTAATTTATTCTGAGGCAATATCACCCACAAACCAAAGCCAGATAAAGATACCACTAGAAAAGAAAATTACAGATCAATGTCTTTTATGAATAGAGATGCAGAAATCCCTAACAAAACACTAGGAAACCAATCCCAATAGCACATTAAAATAAGTGTATACTATGATCATGTGGGATTTATCCCAGGTATGCAAGAGTGGTTCAATATAATATAATACACCACATTAACAAAATGAAGGGTAAAAACAACATGATCATCTCAACTGATGCAGAAAAGGCATTTGACAAAACTGAGTACCCCATCTTGATTAAAAAACACTGAGAAAACCTGGGGGAGTGGATGTGGCTCAAGTGGCTGAGCACCTGCTTCTCACATGGGAGGTCCCAGGTTCAGTTCCTGATAGCTCCTAAAAAACAAAACAAACAAAAAGCAAATGAAAAAATCAACTCAGGGAGCCAATGTGGCTCAGTGGTTGGGCACTGGCTTCCCACATACGAGGTCCCAGGCTCATTTCCTGGTCCTGGTACCTAAAAAAAAATAGATAAGTGAAAGAAAGAAAAGAAAAGAAAAGAAAACTAGTATGGAACATACCTCAACATAATAAATTGCATATAATAAAACCCACTGCTAAAAGCACACTCAGTGGTGGCACACCACTCAAGCTTTCTCTCTGACATTAGGAACAAAACAAAATATCACACTGTCTCCACTGTTACTGTACTGGAAATTCTATCTGGAACTATTAGGCAAGAAAAGGAAATAAAAGACATCTAAATTGAAAAGGAAGAAGTAAAACTTTCTCTATCTGCAGATGACACAATCCTATACACAGAAAAATACAAAACAAAGCTCTTGGAGTTAATAAATGAATTCACAAAGTGGCGGTGTGTGGCACAGATGACTTGCATTCTCTCCCCCAAACTTTCCGTTCTTACTCCTCCCAATCAAAGCAACATTCCATTTCTAAATAGTTAAAAGACAGGCCTCCAGCACTGGTTGTGAACGTGACTGATCAGTAAATCTTGGCATGCTTCATTCTTTAGAAGTCCTGCTGCCTCGTGTGCCTCCCCCATCTGCACGTAAACATGCATTCTAGAAGACTGATCTTGTTTTGCAGTAACTGGATGATTGAGCTCAGAACTGTCATCTCTCCTCCCACTGCCAAGGACAAGGACCCCACATGTGCCCCCTAATAAACGCTCATTTATTCACCAAGCTGGACTTGTCTGCGTCATTATTAGGTCTGATGTACCCCTGTCGGTTCGGTGGGAAGTTGTCATTTTATACAGCTCTTTGCTATACTCAGAATAGGCTGGGTACAAGATCATCATTTAAAAAATCATTAGTGTTTCTGTGCAGTAGGAATGAACAATTTGAAGAGGAAATCAAGAATAATTATTCCAGGGAAGCGGATGTGGCTCAAGCTACTGGGCTCCCGTCTGCCACACGGGAGGCCGGGTGTGACTTCTGAGCCCTCCTGGTGAAGGCGAGCTGGCCCGTGCCGCTGCAGAGAACTGATGGCCTGCACTGCTGTGGAGAGCTGAGAGCAGAGAGTGGCGGCGCGGGGGTAAATAAAATAAAGTAAAATAAATCTTTTTAAAAATTTCTCCATTTACAATAACAACTAAAAGAATCAAACATCTAGGACTAAATGTAATCAATGATATCAGTAAAGGACATGTACACAGAAAACTACAAAACATTGCTACAAGAAATCAAAGACCTAAATAAATGGAAGGACATTCTGTATTCATGCATTAGAAAAATTGGCAGACTATGGAGCAGAAACATTTACCCGTTTTCTAGATTTGCAAATCTCTCAAACAAATAAATCCTTTCAATGAGGATATGCTGAATAGAATACAAGACTTACTAGCACTTGTAGCCACTTGAGAATGTTTATCAGCCTTGTTGAGCAGCAACAGTGTGCTGTTTACCCCTGAAAGCTGGGGTGCTGACGGCTAATAGTGAACACTCAGCAGAAAGGAAGCGAGCATTAAGGAGGAGTCTGTTGACTCTACTAACAGAGAAGTTTAAAATTCTGTTGGAAAAACTGATGCTGGCACCAGAAGAAGAAAGGCAGGCATCTCCAGCAGACTGCTTCAGCCATGCTGCTGAATTGCCAGCTGAGCCAGCAAAGGTTTCAGCAACAAGCAAACTGTAAAAATAATGTGACTGTTTGAAGGTTACCTAGACTGTTTACAAGCGTGCTTGCCAGTCCTCAGTTGTCCCGTACAAAAGGATAGTCTCAAAAGTGGAGTTTGGACTTTCCTTTATCACCTGGTTATATACCTAGAGGAAGAAGTTCTGTACATCCCATCTGCCACAGAGCATGTGCTCAAGGATAGCGAAGCCGAAGTCCTCCACGAGTTCATTCCCCAGCCACCACACCAGGAAGCTGAGAGAGTCCACAGCTGCGAGCAGGAGAGTCCCATCCATCAGCCATGTGGGCTCTAAGCCCCCTCTCAGTTTAGAGGTGGAGCTGCCATCGCCATCCCAGGGTCCTTAGGATGGAGGAATAGAGAATGGATTAGAGGGGAAAAAAACCTATAAATGTATACAGTGCAAAATGTAAACCATAATGTAAACCATTCACCGTGGTTAGTTGCAATGCCTCAATATTTGTACAATTGTAACAAATGTACCATCCACATGTAAAATGTTATTAATAGGGGACAGTGGGAAAAGGGGGAGGGCCTTGGGTATATGAGAATCTCCTCTATTTTCTGTATGACTTTCCTGTAACCTAAAGCTAGTTTGAAGATAAATTTTAAAAAATAAAATAAACTGAGACCTGAAAAAAAAGAGTTCATTCCTCCTATCAACCAGATTACAGCCAAATTTAAGATACAGGTATCCCCATTTTTACAACAAATGTTCATGCCCCTTTTTCATGCAAGTGTCGAATTACTGCTCTGTCCAGCAGAAGAAAATAACCAATCTGCTGCTTTAGAAAAGCAAATGTTGTGGAGGAGTTACTTTACTTTACTTTCCGGCAAACTGTCACAGGGAGGGGAATGAGTGATGTCATAGCAAATCAAGGGGCAGAGAGTGTAGAATGGGTATTGGTTACTGTCATCCAACGAGCAGTCAAATACTCAGCCCACCTGCAGTAGAAAACATGTTTTATCATCCTCTCAAAGTTGGAGGAGGTAAAGATACACTACTGGGATTTGCTCATTTTGTTATAAGCACATTGTCTCTGTATGTCTCCTAGTACATATAAAACAAACCTTTGACCTGGCAGATGCACACACAGTGTTGGCTTTACCTGAATGTGGGTGACACTGAAAATAACTCACCTGAAACAGGCTCAGAATGTGCTATGTCTTCAGCAAGAACCCCTGTCCTCCTAGCAAATAGCCCCCAAAATAATTCAGGCGTTTTGTTGAGGACTGAAGCAGCCTGAGGCTAAAGTTCTTAAAAGTTACTAAGAGGAAGCGGCTGGGGCTGGATCAGTTGGGCTCCCATCTACCATATGGGAGGCCCTGGGTTCATGTCCCAGGGCCTCCTTGTGAAGGCAAGCTGGCCTGCGCAACATGGAGAGCTGACAGCTTGTGTGCTGTGGAGAGCTGGCACAGCAAGATGACGCAACAAAGGGAGACAAACAGATCCAAAAAAACGTGCAGCAAGTGGACACAAGAGAAGAGACAGCAAAAGAAAGGAACAAGGGAAACGGACTTTGGCCCAGTGGTTAGGGCGTCCGTCTACCATATGGGAGGTCCGCGGTTCAAACCCCGGACCTCCTTGACCCGTGTGGAGCTGGCCATGTGCAGTGCTGATGCGCGCAAGGAGTGCCCTGCCACGCAAGGGTGTCCCCCGCGTGAGAGCCCCACGCGCAAGGAGTGCGCCCATGAGGAGAGCCGCCCAGCGTGAAAAGAAAGTGCAGCCTGCCCAGGAATGGCGCCGCCCACACTTCCCGTGCCGCTGACGACAACAGAAGCGGACAAAGAAACAAGACGCAGCAAATAGACACCGAGAACAGACAACCAGGGGAGGGGGGGAAATTAAATAAATAAATAAATATTAAAAAAAAAAAAAAAGAAAGAAAGAAAGGAACAAGCCACAAGAGGGGAAATAAATAAATAAATAAATAAATAAATAAATAAATCTTAAAAAAAAAATGTTACTGAGAAAGTTTGATTTGCCAGGCTCTGAATGTTCCTGATGCAGGATCCACTGTAACATTGTTGCGGTTGGTGCTACAGCAAACATTCTGACCAGGGTTTGAACTGAAATGGCCAACAAGAAGCACCACCTGCTGGCTGGCCAAGGAAGTGCATGGTGGAAATAAGTAATAAGAGGCCTTTTCTGGCCTTTACAACCTGCCTCCCCAAGGTACTTGGAAGCAGGTCTGCAGCACATTACTGGTCCGTAATTAAACAGGGATAACCCTAAAAAACTAGAACAAGTTGTACCAAGAATCAAAGAGCACCAGTAACACACAGCCTCCCACCACTGAATCCCTATGCAAAGAGAGAAATTGAACATCAGAATAACCTTATCATCATAATCAAATGCCTACAGATCAGAAAAATATTACAAACCTTACTAAGAAAATGGAAGAAATGGCCCAAGCAAAGGAATGTATCAAACCTCCAGATGAGACACAGGATTTGAGACAACTAATCAACAAGGTCCATACAAATCTCTAAAATCAACAAGTTGAAAGACAATATGGCTAAAGATATAAGAGACATCTGGGTGAGTATAAAGAAGAATTTGAAAACCTGAATAGAAAAATAATAGAGGTTAAGGGAATGAAAGACACAGTAGGTGAGATAAAAACACATTAGAGGCATACAACAGCAGACTTGAAATGATAGAAGAAATAAGTACTGAAGAAGACAGAACAACTGAAATTGAAGCGAGAACAGAGAGAGGAAAGAATGGAAAAAACTGAGCAGGGGCTCAGGGAGTTGAACAACATGAAACACAATAGCATGCATGTTATGAGAGTTCCAGAAGGAGAAGAGAAGGGAAAAGGGGCAGAAAGAGGATTTGAGGACATAATGGCTGAAAATTTCCCAACTCTCATGGAAGAAATGACAAGACACATACTATTTATGTCAAATGTCAAAGATAAAGAGAAAATTCTGAGAGCAGCAAGGGAGAAGCAAACCATCACTTACAAGGAATGAAGACATACAAGTCAGTGTGGATTTCTCATCAGAAACCTTGGAAGTGAGAAAACAGTGGTTTGATACAATTAGGACACTGCAAGAGAAAAATTGCCAGTCAAGAATTCGCTATCTAGCAAAATTGTCCATCAAATATGGAGGTGAGTTTAAAATATTCACAAACAGAAACTAAAGAGTTCATTAAAAAGAATCTGCCTTTGCAGGAACCATTAAAAGGAACTTTACAGCCTGAAAGAAAAAACAGGAGAGAGAGGCTTGGAGGAGAGTATAGAAAGTAATCCTACCAGAAAGGATAACCAAAAGAGTATAAAGAGAGAAGAAAAAGAGATATGACACATGGAAGCCAAAGAATAAAATGGTGGAATTAAAAAATAATGCATTTACAGTAATATCATTGAATATGAATGAATTAGACTCCCCAGTCAAAAGATATAGACTGACAGAATGGATTAAAAACCATGAGCCATCCATATGCTGCCTACAAGAGACTCATCTTAGACCCAGAGATACAAATCAACTGAAAGTGAAAAGCTGGAAAAAGATACTCCAAGCAAACAGTAGTC
Source organism: Dasypus novemcinctus (assembly GCF_030445035.2). Taxonomy (NCBI): domain Eukaryota; kingdom Metazoa; phylum Chordata; class Mammalia; order Cingulata; family Dasypodidae; genus Dasypus; species Dasypus novemcinctus. Next base: position 120,257,020 of record NC_080682.1, read on the forward strand.
AAAAAAGAGCAGAGGTAGTTACACTAATATCAGACAAAACAGACTTTAAATGCAAAAAATTTATAAAAGATACAGAAGGACATTATATATTAATAAAAGCAACAATCCACCAGGAAGAAGTAACAGGCATAAATATCAATGCACCCCACCAGGGTGCCCCAAAATACATGAGGCAAATTCTGGCAAAACAGAAGGGAGAAATAGACATCTTTACAATAACAGGTGGAGATGTCAACACCCCACTCGCATCATTAGATAGAACAACTAGGAAGCAGACTTGGCCCAGTGGATAGGGCATCCATCTACCACATGGGAAGTCCGCGGTTCAAACCCCAGGCCTCCTTGACCCGTGTGGAGCTGGCCCATGTGCAGTGCTGATGGCAAGGAGTGCCCTGCCATGCAGGGGTGTCCCCCATGCAGGGGAGCCCCACGTGCAAGGAGTGCACCCTGTAAGGAGAGCCGCCCAGTGCAAAAGAAAGTGCAGCCTGCCCAGGAATGGCGCTGCACACACAGAGAGCTGACGCAACAAAAAGAAACACAGATTCCTGTGCCACTGACAACAACAGAAGTAGACAAAGAAGATGCAACAAACAGATACAGAGAACAGACAACCGAGGTGGGGGGGAGGGGAGAGAAATAAATAAATAAATCTTAAAAAAAAAGAACAACTAGACAGAAGATCAGCAAGGAAACAGAGAACTTGAACAATATGATAAACAAGGTAGACCTAGTAGACATTTATAGAACGTTGCATCCAAACTCAGTGGGTTATACATTCTTCTCAAGTGCTCAAGGGATTTATTCCTGGTAGGCAAGGATGGTTCAACATAAGAAAGTCAATTAACATAATACATCACATTAACAATTTGAAGGAAAAAACCCACATGATCATCTCAATCAATGCAGAAAATGCATTTGACAAAATTCAGCTTCCTTTCTTGATAAAAACACTTTGAAAGATAGGACCAGAAGGAAAGTTCCTCAATATGATAAAGGGTATATATGAAAAACCTACAGCTAACATCGTACTCAATGGGGAAAAGTTGAAAGCTTTCCCTCTAAGATCAGGAACAAGACAAGGATGCCGACTGTCATCACTGGTATTCCACATTTTGCTAGAAGTTCTAACTATAGCAATTAGACAAGAAAAAAAAAAGGCATTCAAATAGGAAAAGAGGGAATAAAACTCACTATTCACAGATGACTTGATCCTTATTTAGAAAATTCTGAAATGTCCGTCACAAAGCTACTTGCGCAAATAAATGAGTTCAGGAAAGTGGAAGGATATAAGATCAACACACAAAAGTTAGTAATGTTTCTGTACACTACTACTGAAGAACCTGAGGAGGAAATCAGGAAAAAATTCCATTTACAACAGCAGCAAAATGACTCAAATACCTAGGAATCAATTTAGTCAAAGATACACAAGACCTGTATGCAGAAAACTACAAAACAATGCTAAAGAAAGCAATGAAGATCTAACAAATAGAAAGACGTTCCATGTTTATAGATTGGAAGACTAAATAATCATGAATATGTCAATCCTACCCAAACTGATTTATAGATTCAATGCAATACCAATAAAAATTCCAACAGCATCCTTTACAAAAATAGAAAAGGCAATTACCAGATTCATTTGGAAGGGAAAGTACACCAAATAACCAAAAGGAGTGATATAGGAGGAATTACACTGCCTGACCTTGAAACATATTACAAAGCTACAGTGGTCAAAACAACATGGTATTGGCATAAAGGTAGACACACTAATCAGTGGAATAGAACTGAGAGTCCAGAAATGAACCCTCATCACTACAGTCAACTAGTTTTTGACAAACCAACCAAGTCCATGTTAATGGGACAAAACAGTCTCTTCAACAACTGGTGCTGGATATCCATAACCAAAATAATCAAAGAGGACTCCTATCTTACTCCCTATACAGAAATCAATTAAAAATGGACCAAAGACCAAAATATTAAAACCAGGACCATGAAACTTCTAGAAGAAAATGTAGGGAAACATCTTTAAGACCTTGGTAGGTGGTGGTTTCTTGGACCTCACATCCAAAGCACGAGCCAAAAAAAAAAAAAAGATAAATGGGATCTCCTCAAAATTAAAGTTTTTCTCTTTTCTTTTTTTTTAAAGATTTTTTTAAAAATTTCTCTTCCCTCGCTCCCCCTCCCCCAGCTGTCTGCTTTCTGTGTCCATTCACTGTGTGTTGTTCTGTGTCCACTTCTATTCTTATCAGCAGCACCTGGAATCTGCGTTTCTTTTTGTTGAGTCATCTTGTTGTGTCAGCTCTCTGTGTGGGCAGTGCCATTCCTGGGCAGGCTGCACTTTCTTTCACGCTGGGCGGCTCCCCTTACGGGGCGCACTCCCTGCGCGTGGGGCTCCACTATGTGGGGGACACCCCTGCGTGGCAGGGCACCCCTTGCGCACATCAGCACTGTGCGTGGGCCAGCTCCACATGGGTCAGGAGGCCTGGGGTTTGAACCGCGGACCTCCCATGTGGTAGGTGGATGCCCTATCCCTTGGGCCAAATCTGCTTCCCAAAATTAAACACTTTTGTACCTCACAGGACTTTGCCAAAAGGTTAAAAAGGCAGTCAACTCAATGGGAGAGAATATTTAGAAATCACCTATCCAATAAGGGTTTAATATCCATGATATATAAAGAGAGTCTACAACTCAGCAATAAAAGACATATGACTTGACTTTTAAAATGGGTAAAAGACTTGAACAGACATTTGTCCAAAGAAGAAATACAAATGGAAAAAAAAAAAACCACTTAAAAAAATGTTCACCATCACTAGCAATTAGGGAGATGCAAATCAAAGCTATAACAAGCTATCATTTCATACCTATTAGAATGGTCACTATTAAAAAGATGGACAAGTGCAAGTGTTGGAGAGGACGTGGAGAAATAGTAATGTTTTTCATTGTTGGTGAGAATGTAGACTGGTACAGCCACTGTTCATCAGTTCCTAAGGAAGTTTAATATAGATTTGCCGTGTGACCTGGCAATACCGTTATACCCAGAAGAATTAAGAGCAGTGACATAAATGGACATCTGCACACCGATGTTCATAGCAGTGTTATTCACAATGACCATAAGATGGAAACAACCCAGGTGTCCATCCACTGATGAATGGATAAACAAATTGTGGTATACACATGAGGGAATGTTGTGCAACAGTAAAAAAGAATGAAGTTGTAAAGTATATGGCAACATACATGAACCTGGAAGACATTATGTTGAGTGAAGCAAGCCAGAAAGCCAGACACGAAAGGACAAATACTGTGTGACTATTATGACTAAGTATATTGTATAAATTCATGGAGTTAATAACTAGAATATAGGTCACCAGAAAATAGAATGAGGTTAAAGAATATAAACCTGAGTAATAACCTGTGCAGAATTGGTAAAAAGATTGCTCGTAAATCTTTGGAAGTTAGCAGAAATGGAGAAAGCTCATGGTAGTGTTTGTAACTAGACAAGCTAATATACGGGTATGACAGTGGCTGAGAAGGAATGTCTAAGGTCATGTATATTACTACAAGCAAAGCTAAAAAATGTAACCTGGGACTGTACAGAATAGCAAGACCTCATGTGAAATATGAGTATGGGTAATTTTGTATATGTAAGACTGTTTTTCTTTGAAACTGAACAAATGTACATTATTGTTACAAGGTGTTAAAATCAGGCAAAAATACAACCAAAGCAAAATATAGATAGTAAGCTATAGCAATATATTAATAATCTTTCATTAAGGGTAAAAAAGGAAATATACTAAGTGAAAGAAACTAGACAAAAGGTCCTACATATTGTTTCACTCCATCTATACAAAATATAAATACAAATAAAGTAGGGAGGAAACAGAATTGCAGTTATGTATGGCAGGGGAAGAATAGAGATGGTGATAGGTGATTAGCAAGGGGAAGAGCTTTTTTGTTTGTTTTTATTTATTACTATTATGATTCCAATAATAAAATGTTCTAATAATGATTGAAGTGATGAATGCACAGCTCTGTGATTATACCAAATCCTGTTTATTGTACACTTTGGGTGGATTTTATGCTTTATTAATATGTATCAATACAATTGATTTAAAAAAACAGTGGAGGGGTTAGTAGTAGATTAGATTCAGCTAAAGAAAAATTAGTGAACTGGATGATAGATCCTAAGAAATTACCTACAGGGAAGCAGACATGGCTCAACTGATAGAGCATGCGCCTCCCATATGGAGGGTCCAGGGTTCAATCCCCAGGGCCTCCTCACCCGTGTGGTGAGCTGGCCCACGTGTAGTGCTGCCGTGTGCAAGGAGTGCTGTGCCACGCAGAGATGCCCCCGTGTGGGGTGCCCCATGTGCAAGGAGTACACCTCGCAAGGAGAGCCATCCCCTGTGAAAAAAGTGCAGCCCGCCCAGGAGTGGTGCTGCACACATGGAGAGCTGACACAGCAAGATGATGCAACATAAAAGAGATGTAGTTTCCCAGTGCTGCCTGACAATGCAAGTGGATGCAGAAGAACACACAGCAAATAGACACAGAGAGCAGACAATGAGAGGAAAGGGGAGAGAAATAAAAATTAAAAAAAAAATTACCTACAATTTGGCACAGAGAATCGATAAAATATAGAACATGAAAGATTAAGAATTATAGAGGACAAAATGAAAGGCCAGGCATATATTTAATTGCAGATGGAGAAAAAAATTGAAGAAGATATTTTCATATTGCACATATTTCAGGAAGAATAAAACATTTTCCCAGGACAAAGTAAGTCCTGAATTCACATATTAATGAAGAAGTACATACATGGATCAGAATAAAAGGAATCCACAACTAGATACTTTTTTTGGTCAAACTTCAGAATACCAACAACTAATAAAATATAACCTGGCAGAAAAAGGTAAATCACCAAATAACTACATTTAGGCCAATGTTAGGCTTTTAAACAGCAAAAATGGAAGGCAGTAAACAGTTAAATAATATTTTCAAAGTGAGGAGAGAATTACCTTATTCACCTACAACTTTGTACCCAGAAAAAATGCCTTTAGAAAGAAATAAAAAATCAAGACATCTCCAAATATACAATAAGAGAGAGAGTTTACAAGTAGCATATTTTCACCAAAGGAACTCCTAAAGGATATGGTTCTAAAAGAAGGAAAATTACCCTAGAAGGAAGACTGAGATGCAAGAAGCAATCCTGAGCAAGGAAGTTAGTTTATTTGCTACGGAGATCCCTAACAGTGTCATAAGGGCAGGTGTAATCCAGCTAGGAGAAAGATGGTGGTTCTGGCATTTCTCACTATCATGTCTCTGGCCACTTCCATTGCCATCATGGCCACTGGCGTGCCCGTCTGCTTCAGCCTCTACCCATCCTAGAACCACACTATCTAGTTCATGAGCTGTAGAAAAGCAGCCTGCACATGTATTCCAAGTTGGGTGAGGGGCCAGTTGATGCCACACCCCTGTGGTAGCTTCTTGTGGTGAACCAAAGTGCCCACCTTCTGGACAGTAAGATCTTACAAGGCCTTCCACACTACAATCTGAAGGACAGTCAGATGTGGATGTCCCTGGATTTTTGGATGGGCAACGAGAACCAAGGATGGCATCCCATCCCTATACTCTGAATCCTACTCAGGATCTGTCACTTGATCTAACCTCCTCCAGGTATTTACCGTAAGGAAGCCAGTGCTCCGATGAGCCCCAAGCTCTCCACTTAGTTGCACATCATGAACCCATTTCTTCTGGGATCACAGCTGCATCTTGGATCCTGAGGCTATTTTTGAAAGTACACACCTAGCCCACCTGGAACTCCAACCCCAGAGTGGACAAGACTATTCCAAGAAACCCACACTGCCAATGCTCAGGCAGGCCAAGTCGCTCCCAGTGGAGCCAAAGTCATGGCGACACCTGCAGAGCTTGGTTGAGGGACAGAAAGGAAGATACTTGTCTATGGCTCTCAGAATGAAGTCTTCCTAAAGCCTCCTGAGCTCCATGGACCTGCCCCTCCGCCTGCTCACTGTGTAAGAAGCACTGAATAATGCAGAAAAAGGTGATGGGATCGGTCTTGCTTCTAGTTCTGGTGCCAGGATTAACTACATAATTTTTGAGGCCCAGTGGAAAATGAAAATGCAGGCCACTTGTTTAAAAGCAGAGAGAAAGAGCTGTTAAATGTGCTAAAATAAAAAGCTTTCCTTTCTTCCATGTTCTCTTTCTCAACTTCTCATGTGTTGTTTTTTCTGTTTGTTTTTACTTTATGTTTCTTTTTTATTCATCCCCACTTCCTCCAGATGGTTCACAGTCTGTTGGCTCACCTTCTCCAGGAGGCACGAGGAACCAAACCCGGGACCTCCCACGTGAGAGGCGAGTGCCCAACGGCCTGAGCCACATCTGCTCCCTGCAGGCTGCAGCGTCTACCGGCTTGTGGCCTCTGCTTGTTTTCTTTTTTAAAGATTTATTTTATTTATTTCATTCTCCCCATGCCCTTGTTTTTCACTTGCTATGTCCACTCACCTTCCTTATTTCCTTAGGAGGCACCAGGAGCTGAACCCACAATCTCTGATGTGGGAGGGAGGTGCCTATTCGCTTGAGCCACACTTGCTCCCTGCTTTGTTGTGTCCCTCATTGTGTTTTTCCTCCCTGCATCTCTTGTTGCATCATCTTGTTGTGTTAGCTCGCCATGCCCTGGTCGTGTCCACTCACTGTCTTCTTTAGGAGGCACTGGGAGGCTATGCTCCCTGCTTTGTTGTGTCTCTCATTATGTTTTTTCTTCTTGTGTCTCCTATTGTGTCAGCTTGCTGCACCTGCCTGTTGCGCCAGCTCACTGTCTTCTTTAGGAGGCACCCAGATCTGAACCAGTGACCTCCCATGTGGTAGGCAGGAGCCCAGTCGCCTGAGACACATCCACTTCCTGGCCTCTGCTTGTTGTGGCAGGGCAAGAGTCTAGCTCATTGTGGTGGGAGGTGGCATCTTCTCATTTTATATTAGGAGGCACTGGGACTGAATCCAGGACCTCCCATGTGAGACGGGCGCCCAACTGGCTGAGCCACATCCGCTTCCCTCGCGGTGTTTTTTTAATTTGCTATTTAATATTGTTCTAAGTAAGGAAAAATTTAAAAATTTAATTATTCACATGAATTTTACCATTCATCTTCATATTGTGCAATGACAGTTTTAAGTGCAAACCTAGGAGCGTTTACCTTCTGTGTGGAAACACTGAAATTGCACAATTGGTATATTGTTCTTATCAGACCAATGGAAATGCTGCCTAAAAGTAAGTCAGTTGTTTAAATTTCACTTTTTGATATGCACATATTCTATCAGCACTCCCTACTATGACATATTGATGAGTAAGGATGGTCTGAAACGGAAAGGAATGAAAGGTTGCCCTATTTTTTCCTTATTTTCTATGTCATCATTTTCAGTGTAAGTGATTGACTAATACAGGGAAATAACAAGAGTTAAGAATAGGATTCTTGGTTTTTATATTCTTAAAAAGCCTTTGGCTTCTTTCTGCGTTTGACCCAAGTTCTGCCTTAAATGGAAAACATGTTTTCTTGGGGGTTATCAGCACCCCTGCTTACCCAGTTGCAGGTGTTGAACGCCGGCCTTAGGTCATGTTGAGTCTCACTGAACTACACACATTTCGGTCCACTGGATGTATCCTCATGGTTTCTCCCGAATATTTTATGCAAATGAAGTGGCAAGGAGCAGGCGGCATGCATATTGTCTGCTCTCCTCTGCTCATACACATGCTCAATTGCCCCAGCGGATTTCACTTGCAAAACATAATTTCAAAGATAAAATTACAATTACAATTTCAAAATGGCAACAGCAGAGCATTTTTTTTTTTTAAGATTTATTTTATTTATTTAATCCCCCCCCCCTCCCCCAGCTGTCTGTTCTCTGTGTCTATTTGCTGCGTCTTGTTTCTTTGTCCGCTTCTGTTGTCGTCAGCGGCACGGGAAGTGTGGGCGGCGCCATTCAACAGCAGAGCATTAAACCACGTATGGAGCCTTTTAAGAGCAGTGCCATGCACTTAAAGCATCTGTAGCAGTCTGATATGGTTATGAATTCCAAAAATAGATACTGGATTATGTTTGTAATCTAGTCTGTACCTGGGTGTGATTAAGTTATGATTAGGGCTTTGATTGGTTGATTGGGCCACATCATTAGGGTCCTGAGTCCCCCCCCCCTTGGTGGGTGGGGATTCAGATAAAATATATGGCAAAGGACAGAGTTAGGGTTTCTAATGTTGGGGTTTGATGCTGAAGCCTTAAGCTGGAGCCCCAGGAAGTCAGCTCACAGAGGAAAGAGAAGCCAGCCCCAGGAAGAGAGGAACGCTGAGTCAGGAGAAAAACACAGAAGAATAGAGACGGCTCTTTAGACATGGCAGAAACCCCCAGGAGAGAGACAGAGCCATTCACCTGATAGTCTACAGCTGACCTCATGGAGAGAGGCAAAGCCTGGGGAGCCTCATAGTCTACAGCCGACCTTGTGGGGAAAACAGGAGCTGAGCCCAGAGGAGCCCAGGAAGCCTGAACCCTGGCAGACGTCGGCAGACGTCTTGCTCCAGCACGTGGAAATACTGTGGTGAGGGAAGTACCTTACGCTTGATGGCCTGGTACCTGTAAGCGCCTGCCCCAAATACATGCCCTTTATAAAACCAACCAATTTCTGGAATTTCGCATCAGCACCCCGTTGGCTGACTAATAGAGCATCCACTCACTCAAAGGCTAGCCTTGCCTAAGACTGCTCTGAGGACCTGCGCCCCTTCCCTTAGCACTTCCCTCTGGCACTGATCTCTCTGTTGATATGGTTGGTTTCTTTTCAAACTATTTACAGTCTTGTTATCAGTCTCTTTCTGGCTCTATCTCGGTTTCTTTGGTTAGATGAAGTAAAACGAATAGAACAATTCTCCATCCTCACCCTGCCTCCACACACACACCACATCACACACATACACAACAAACACTCTCACAAATACGAATAATAACTCAGTCCTTGTTTTAGGAATAGGAAATAGAGGAGACGCTTGGAGAACTATACTGTGATCTGCTGCAAGTGTTCCTGGATCTGAAGGGATGCATGAGTTAGAGTAGATAGATGGTAGCTGCTGCAGAGAGGACAAGTAAGATGAAGTCTTGGGGCCTTTAGAAGAAATGAGATACCTTCTTGGGTATATTTTACTACCACAGAATAATTGGAAAAGGGGACTGGATAGGAATTGAATGATATTTAAGTCCAGTTTTTAAGCAAATGCCTGAGAAGGGTAGAAGTCTAAAGAACTGATGGGCCACCCTGACCAGAGTGTTTGAAGAATTAAAATGCTCCCTTGAGACAAGGAGGAAAGTCATTCTGCTTAATTGCATCTTCATACTTGGACGATGTGTCAGCTAGGACAGTAGTTTTGAAACTTTTTTTTCCAATTCAACCCACAGTAAAATTCACTATATATCATATCCTAGTTACACACATATTCACGACTGAAACAAAAACTTCTGTGAAACAATAAACTTACCATATATGTATGATGCATTCTGAAATTTTCTAGGTTTTTTTTTTTTTTTTCCAATGCTGGCTTTGACTTGCTAAGTTGCTTTCCAAACCCAGCTCAGTCTGTAGTTTGAGACACGCTGATCTAGGGATAATGAATCTAGATGCTTTTTATCAAGGTGATTGGAAGTGGGATCACATTTCAGAAATTAAAGCGCAAGTAAAAAATGCTTCACGGTCTCTTTTTAACCAGAGACCATAGTTTTAACACTGTAAAGGTTGTAATTTCCCCACTTTCATTTATCATTTGTGGTTTCCCCTGTGTTAATTTGTAGAAAATGACTATCATTTTGGAATTGAGTTGGTGGATTTCTAAAAAGATCCTTGGTATTTTATGGTTATTCTCTGATGCAGAGCAAGACTTCAGATAAATGAAGGCACACTTGTTTTACCTTTCTTGGCTTTAGTAATCCCAGGTGTGAAATATAAAATGTTGGGTTATTGTGACTGCATTCTATGTAATGAGTGTAAATCTGTGTTTAACTCTGAAACTATTAAATTTTGGATTGTCAGAAAACCATTGATTGTGAGAAGTGTGTAGTACTGAATTGGCATCCTGTATCATTTTGGCCATTATTTGATTTTTTTTAGTCAATGCACATTTTTAAATTGTTAAAAATTTGGATAAAACTTTTCTTTCTGAAAGTCTGATTCCAAGACAAGGCTTAATAATTCAATTTCTGAGTAGAAGCCTATGTAAAGTTTCCTGTATTTTTCTCAAATTCCTGAATAAAGCTGACTGAAACAGTGTTTATAGATCTTAGAGGTCAAAACCCATTTGTGGCGGCGGACTTGGCCCAGTGGTTAGGGCGTCCGTCTACCACATGGGAGGTCCGCGGTTCAAACCCCGGGCCTCCTTGACCCGTGTGGAGCTGGCCCACGTGCAGTGCTGATGCGCGCAAGGAGTGCCCTGCCACGCAGCGGTGTCTACCCGCATAGAGGAGCCCCACACACAAGGAGTGCGCCCCGTAAGGAGAGCCGCCCAGAGCTAAAGAAAGTGCAGCCTGCCCAGGAATGGCGCCATGCACACGGAGAGCTGACACAACAAGATGATGCAACAAAAAGAAACGCAGATTCCCATGCCGCTGACAACAACAGAGGCAGACAAAGAAGACGCAGCAAATAGACACAGAAAACAGACAATCAGGGTGGTTGGGAAGGGGAGATAAATAAATCTAAAAACAACAACAACAAATTAAAACCCATTTGTTTTGTTTTTTAAATTTTTTATATATTTTTTAAACTTTATTTTGTACATTTAATAATTAAAAGTATAAACAATTAAAAACTAAAAAGAAAACACAGTTGAATAAAAACATACATTTCTCAAATGTACTGGATACATATAAATTTATTTTTGAATCATATAATGTTACACTATATTTGGTTCATAGTAACGCAATCATACAGTATTTGTCCTTTTCTGTCTGGCTTGCTTAGCTTAACATAATGCTCTCCAGGTTCATCCATGTTTTCATATGCTTTATGACTTCATTTCTTCTTACAGCTGCATAATATTCCATTGTGTGAATAAACCACAATTTATTTATCCATTCATCTGTTAACGAACACTTGGGTTGTTTCCAACTTTTGGCAATTGTGAATAATGCCGCTATGAACATTGAAGGGCAGATGTCTGTGTCACTGTTCTGGATATATACCCAGTAGTATATCCAGATATATATACAACCCAGTAGTATATATAGTTCATCTGGATATATACCCAGTAGTAGTATTGTGGGGTCACATCGTAAGTCTATATTAACTTCTTTAGGAACTGCCAAACTGTCCTCCACAGTGGCTGTACCATTCTGCATTCCCACCAACAGTGAATAGTGTTTCTATCTCTCCACACCCTCTCCAAAACTTGTAGTTCTCCATTTTTTCAATAGTGGCCATTCCGAGGTGTGAAATGATATCTCATTGTAGTTTTGATTTGCATTTCCCTAATCATTAGTGATGTTGAGCATTTCTTCATGTGTTTTTTTGCCATTTGTATTTCTTCTTTGGATAAATGTCAATTCAAGTCTTTTGCCTGTTTTTTAATGGGTCATTTGTCTTTTTCTTGTGAGTTGTAACATCTCTTTAAATATCCTGAATATTAAACCATTATCGGATATGTGATTCTCAAATATATTTTCCCATTGAGTTGACTGCCTTTTCATCCTTTTGACAAAGTCCTGAGAGGTACAAAAGAGTTTAATCATGAGGAGGTTCCAGTTATCTATTTTTTTCTTTTGTTGCATATGCTTTGGGTGTAAGGTCCAAGAAACCACCACCTACTACAAGGTCTTGGATGTTTCTCTACATTTTCTCCTAGTAGTTTTATAGTCCTGGCTTTTATATTTAGGTCTTTGATCCATTTTGAGTTTATTCTTGTATAGGGAGTGAGACAGGGGTCCTCTTTCATTCTTTTGGTTATAGATATCCAGTTGTCCCAGCACCGTTTTTTGAAGAGACTGTTATGTTCCATTAACATTAACTTGGTAAGTTTGTCAAAAACCAGTTAACTGTATAGATGAGGGTTTATTTCTGGATTCTCAATTCTATCTCACTGATCGATGTGTCTATCCTTATGCCAGTACAATGCAGTTTTGACCACTGTAGTTTTGCAATATGTTTCAAGGTCAGACAGTGAAATTCCTCCCACATTGCTCTTCTTTTTTAGAATGCTTTTGGCTATTCGGGTGCAGTTTCCCTTCCAAATGAATTTAGTAATTGCCTTTTCTAATTCTGTAAAGTAAGCTGTTGAAATTTTGATTGGTATTGCAATGAATATATAAATCAGTTTGGATAAGATTGACATCTTCATTATATTTATTCTTCCAATCCATGAACATGGAATGTCTTTCCATTTGTATAGGTGTTTTTTTTTTTTCTTTTTGCAGTATTTTTATTTACCCATGTAGATATGCAATTATCATCAACATTTGAAGGGCACTTTTTAGTTATTAGATTATAAGAAAACACGATACAGAAAGTTTGTATACATTATACTCCTAAGTAATTTGGGTCCTCAGTAACAGAGAGGTAAAGAAGCTCTAAAAGGCCACTGCTCAGCAACCTCTCATAACTCAAGAGAGCAGAATACAAACTGCTTTTTGTGAGTATGAAGAATTCCCCCATAAAAATAGCTTTCACACATTCCTTATCATTATTCTCTATTACAAAAGGGAATAATAAATCTCAGTGCCATAGTTTATTCTGTATAAAATAAATCTACACCGAGAAAAGCCATTTTTTAGTGTTTTTTGTTTTTTTTTTTGCTTAAAGATAAAGGCCATATCCCAGATATATACTCAAAACAAAGTGCAATATTTTCCATTATTTTCTGTCCTTATTGAAGTCTACCTGTATATTCCAAAGCAATTTTCTAGACTTTACATTGTTGACTAGCATATTCTAAAATAGAATTCTTCAGCAACTCCCAATACAATGGACACAGGCTAAAACAATCCTCACAAATATACTTTGAAAAAGGTATATTCAAAATATAAATATAGTAACATTTCAGTCCATTATTTTCCCTGACTAAATTCCAAAAAATGGAGGTTTTCAAACAATGGTGTGGGAAACCACCCTCTTGTGACAGTCTTTTAAACTTCTCATTTGGTATGAGAAAAAAGTTTTATTTCTTCCCTTTGCCTGGCAGAATAATTTAGGTTACCACCTTGGGCATGATTCACCAAATAGAGCAAGACCACAGCTAAAAGTGACAAGGAAACAGAGGCAATGAAAAAAGACTTCTAAAAATAAATATCCCCAAGAATCCAACCACATGCCAGCAATGATGGAAATAATCACCAACTTTACGAATGGACTGCATAAAGCTATATGTAGTTCCCAGCTGATGTTCCAGAACCACAAAGGCCACCACTGGCCACAGTGCTCAGGTAAGCAATGAACAGGAGAGTCCCAGGAGGCACAAAGCAATCCAAGGGCTCCACAGAGTAAAGGCCCACATCATGTGAGAAGCCAGAGTGGTTGCCACCACACACAGAACCCAGATGCTGTTTTTTCCTGTTTTAGCCACCAGGATCCCAAATATTGGGGAAATAGAAGCTGATATGACATATACAACACTGTTAATTGCACTTGCTGCCTGGGAGGAAAATCCAAATTTCTCTGTAAAGAACACTTTTCCAGCGGCAGACTTGGCCCAGTGGTTAGGGCGTCCGCCTACCACATGGGAGGTCCACGGTTCAAACCCCGGGCCTCCTTGACCCGTGTGGAGTTGGCCCATGCACAGTGCTGATGCGCGCAAGGAGTGCCCTGCCATGCAGGGGAGCCCCACGTGCCCTGTAAGGAGAGCCGCCCAGCGCAAAAGAGAGTGCAGCCTGCCCAGGAATGGTGCCGTACACACAGAGAGCTGACACAGCAAGATGGCGCAACAAAAAGAAACACAGATTTCTGTGCCGCTGACAACAATATAAGCGGACAAAGAAGACGCAGCAAATAGACACAGAGAACAGACAACAGGGGTGGGTGGGGGAGGGAAATAAATAAATAAATCTTTTTTAAAAAAATCCATAATTAAAAAAAAAAAAGAACACTTTTCCCAGCCCAATAAAAGGGAACACCACCACATAATAGCAGACGCAGATAATGAATATGAGCCACAGGCATAAGGAGAAGTCCTTTACATCAGTCAACTTAATAACTTCACCTGTTTTTCCTTGTTCTTTATGAAGAATCTCTCTGCTCTCTGATTCAAGTAAGCAAGGGCCAAGGCAGAGATTAGTGAAAGAATACACGTTATACCCCCGATCATAAGTGTGATGCCAAGGGCTGTATGACCTGCAGAACCCAACGAAGCTTCAATCTTAGGATACGGTACTTCCAATTCAAGCCTTACTAAGTTGACGTCCAAACACCGGGTTTAATTCTTTGCCTTTAAACCAACTCACAGTGCATGTATTCTGGGCAACTGTTAAGGACTCCCCACTAATCCCAGACACAAACCTTCCAAATTCCGTCAGCCAAAAACCATGAACTACTGCGCCCAGAGCAAACACGACCTGTCCAATGCAAACAAAGCAGCTAAAAATAATGGTGCCCCCATCGTATTCCAAATAATCTAGCAAAAGAAACACAAAACTGCATTAGGCCATGAATACCAGGCACGCAGCAGCATGGCAGCTACCGAAGCCCAGGAGGCACAGCAGCAGCAGCACCGAGTCAGTGTGCCAGGCGACTGGGGTCACAGAGGGCCTCGGGGCAGCGCTCACCTCTGCCGGCCTTGCCGGGACTGCCTGCCAGCAATGAGCGGGCACTTCCTCCTCTTCCACCAGGCAGCTGGAACGAAATAAGCAAAGACGTTAGCAACTAGATTATCCCACAGGAAGCAGTGCCCCTGGAGCCCAGCGGAGGCTGCGATTCTGTTTAGGTCTTTTAACATTTCTTTCAGCTTTGTTTTGTAGTTTTCTGCGTATAGGTCCTGTACTTCTTTGGTTAAATTAATTCCTAGGTATTTGAGTCTCTTTGTTGTTGTTGAAAATGAAAACTTCCCCGATTTCCTCCTCAGATTATTCAATACCAGTGTACAAAAACATTACTGATTTTTGCGTGTTGATCTTGTATTCTGCCACTGTGCTCAACTCCTTTATCAGCTCAAGTAGCTTTGTCGTGGTTACTTCAGGATTTTCTAAGTACAGGATCATGTCATCCGCAGTGAAAGTTTTACTTCCTCTTTTCCTATTTGGGTGCCTTTAAATTTTTCTTCTTGTCTAATTGCCCTAGCTAGAACTTCTAGTATAATGTTGAATAACAATGTGACAGTGGGCATTCTTGTCTTGTCCCCACTCTTAGAGGGAAAGCTTTCAACCTTTCCCCATTGAGTATAATGTTGGCTATGGGTTTTTCATATGTCTTTTGTCATATTGAGGAATTTTCCTTATATTCCTCTTTTGAAGTGTTTTTACCAAAAAATGCTGGATTTTGTCAAATGCCTTTTTTGCATTGATTGAGATTATCATGTGTTTTTTCCCCTTCAATTTTGTTAATGTGGTGTAGTAAGTTGATTTTTAAATGTTGATTCAGCTTTGCATACCAGGATTAAATTCCACTTGTTCCTGATGCATAGTCTTTTTTTTCCTTAAAGTTTTATTTATTTATTTCTCCTCCCCCTCTCATTGTTTGCTCTCTGTGTCCATTCGCTATGCGTTCTTTTGTGTCTGCTTGTCTTCTCTTTAGGTGGCAGAATGAAATGATCCTGGGATCTTCCAGAGTGGAAGAGAGGTGCTCAATCTCTTGCACCATCTCATCTCCCTGGTCTGCTGCGTCTCTTAATGTCTCTCCTCGGTGTCTTTTTTTGTTGCATCATCTTGCTGCACCATCTCTCCACTTGGGCGAGCTTGCCTTCACCAGGAGGCCCTGGGAATCGAACTCTGGACCTCCCACATGGTAGACCAGAGCCCATAATTGAGCCACATCTTCTTCCCATAAGTCTTTTGATATGCTGATGGATTTGATTTGCAAGTATTTCATTGAGAATTTTTGCATCTATATTCATTAGAGACATTGATCTGTAATTTTCTATTGCAGTATCTTAATCTGGCTTTGGTATTAGGGTGATGTTGGCCTGATAAAATGTGTTGGGTAATTTTCCCTCTTAAATTTTTTGGAAGAGTTTAAACAGGATTGCAGTTCTTTTAAAAATGCTTGGTAGAATTCACCTGTGAAGCCATCTGTTCCTGGACTTTTCTTCACTGGGAAATTTTTGATGACAGATTCGATCTCTTTAATGTGATTGGTTTGTCAAGTTCTTGTATTTCTTGTAGTGTCAGTGTCAGTTGTTTGTGCATTTCTAGGAATTTGTCCATTTCATCTAGGTTGTCTAGTTTGTTGGCGTACATTTTCTCATAATTTCCTCTTATGATTTTTTTTATTTCTGAGGGGTCAATTGTAACTTCCCCCATTGCATTTCTGATTTTATTTATTTGCATTTTCTCTCTCTTTTTCCTTTGTTAGTCTAGCTAGGGGTTTGTCAATTTTATTGATCTTCTGAAAGAAATAGCTTTTGATTTTTTTTATTTTCTCTATTTTTAATTTTCATTTATTTCTGCTTTATCCTTTTCTTTCTTTATGCTTGCTTTGGAGTTGGTTTGCTGTTCTTTTCTAGTTTCTCTAGTTATTTAATTAAATCTTTGAGTTTAGCTCTTTCTTCTTTTTTAATACAGGCATGTAGGGCTATAAATTTCCCTCTCAAGACTGCTTTCGCTGTGTCCCATAAATTTTGATAAGTTGTGTTCTTGTTTTCATGTGTGTCAGTTTATTTACTGATTTTACTTGCAATTTCTTCTTTGACTCACTGATTATTTAGGAGTGTGTTTTCAGCCTCCACACATTTGTGAATTTACTTTTCTCCTATTATTGATTTCCAGTTTCATTCCATTATGATCTGAGAAGGTGGTTTGTATAATTTCAATCTTTCTATATTTATTGAGAGCTTCATTATGCACTAACATGTGGTCTATCCTGGAGAAAGATTTGTGGACACTTGAAAAGAATGTATAACCTGCTGAGTTTAGTTCCAGTGTTCTGTACATGTCTATTAGGTCTAACTTATCACATTGTTCAAGTTCTGTTTTCTTGTTGATCTTCTGTCTAGCTGTTATATCTAATGACGTGAGTGGGGTGTTGAAGTCTCCAACAAATATTGTAGAGATGTCTATTCTTCCCTTCAATTTTGCTAGTTTGTCTCATTTGTTTTGTGCCTGGTTAGTTACATAGATATTTATGACTGTTATATCTTCCTGGTGGATGGTCCCTTTTATTAATATATAATGGTCTTCTGTATCACATAACTTTTTTGCATTTAAAGTCTCTTTTGTCTGATATTAGTATAGCTACCCCTACTCTTTTTTGGTTATTATTCATGTGGAGTATCTTTTTTCAACCTTTCACTTTCAGCAATTTTGTATACCTGGGTCTAAGGTGAGTTTCTTGTAAGCAGCATATGGATGGTTCATGTTTTTTAATCCATTCTGTCAGCTTGTGTATTTTGATTGGGGAGTTTAATCCACTCACATTCAATGATACTGCTATAAATGCATTATTTACTTCCACCATTCTATTATTTGGTTTTCATATGTCATATCACATTTTTGTCTGTCTTTTTGCTCTTTTGGTTATCCTTTATGCTATTCTTTCTTCTAAACTCTCCTCCAAACCTGTCTATCCTTTCTTTTTCTTTCAGGTTCTTAGGTTTCCTTTAACATTTCCTGCAAAGGTGATTCCTTTTTGCAAATTCTCTTAGTTTCTGTTTGTTTGTGAATATTTTATACTCACCTTCATATTGGAAGGACAATTTTGCTGGATAAAGAATTCCAGGCTGGCAGTTTTTCTCTTTCAGTATCCTAATTATATCATACCATTGTCTTCTCCTCCATGGTCTGCCCTAAGGTTTATGGAGGTCCCTTGTATGTGATAGTTTGCTTTTCCCTTGCTGCTCTGAGAATTTTCTCTTTCTCTTTGATATTTGACATTCTGAGTAGTATGTGTCTTCTTGTAGGTCTATTTGGATTTATTCTGATTGGGGTACGGTGTGCTTCTTGGACATGTAAGTCCATTTCTTTCATAAGAGTTTGGAACTTTGCTGTTATTATTTCCTTAAATACTCTTTCTGCACTCTTTCCTGTCTCTTCCCTTCTGGAACTCCCATGACATGTATGTTTTTGCATTTTGTATTGTCATTCAACTTTTTTAGCACCTGCTCAATTTTTTCCATTCTTGACTATCTTAAAATTTTAGCTGCTCTGCCTTCCATATCACTTATTTTTTCTTCTATCATTTCAAGTCTGCTGTTTATGCCTCTAATGTGTTTTTGATCTCACCTATTTTGTCTTTCATTCTCATGAGCTCTGTTACTTTTGTGTTCAGGATTATCAAATTCCTCTTTGCATTTGGTCAATATCTTTATGATGTCATTAATCTCTTTATCCATATTGTCTTTCAACTCATTAATTTGATACAGGAAATTTGTGTGCATCTCACTCATTAGTTCTCTCAAATTCTGCATCAATTATGGGACTTTGATATATTCCTTATTTGGGGCCATGTCTTCTATTTTCTTAGTATGGCTTGTAATTTTTTGCTGACTTCTAGGCATCTGATCAGGACCTACTTTACTTGGATACTCAATTTCTTTCTCTTTTGTAGGGATTTACTGGCAGGAGGCTTTGTGTTACCATTGATCTTTGATTCTTGCCTTGACCTGGATTATTAGGATTATCCTGTTAGTTGCTCAAAACTGTGCACTGGACTCAGTAATTTGTTGTAGACTTGCTTCCTAGTGCCTTGAGGATGGAGGCTATAGAACCTGGAAAAAGCCTCTCCTATTTATTTTAATTATAGCTTGGTCTGTCAGCAGATGGAGCTCTTTGACAGCTCTCAGTTCAATGGCTCGATCTGCGTGTACTTGTTGCAACACAGATGGGATCAATGTGATAGAGCTTCCTGTCTGGAGGCTAGGATCTTCAAACTTTCTCTGAGACAGTTCTCCAGCCTTCTCTGGAAGCCCCTTCCCTTTTCCTGGCTAGGAAATATTTCCAGTCTTCTCTGAGTCCTCAGCAATGAGTCCCAGTTAGTAGAGAAGGAGATTGGGAGGGTCTTATATCTTTAGCCCCTTTGCTGGCTCCCCAGGGAAAGTGGTGCAGCCCTAGCCAACCTGGAAGGGCTCCTGGGACACAGCAGACCAGATTTGTGGGTCAGAAGCTAAGTCAGCCTTAGGCTGTGTCCCTCTCTCTCCCCTTTCCTGGGGTGGTAGATCCCTGGAGCCCCCTTTGTCTGTAGTTGCAGGCCCAGATGCCTGAGAATTTTAAAGTGTCTTTAGTGTGGGGGATGGTGCTGGTTTCAACTCATAGTTCTGTGATTGTTACTTCCCTTCGTCCCTCTCTCCTTTAGGCAGTGTTCAGCCTTCACCTGGTGTCCTAAGCCCTAGAAGATCTTTTTCTAAGCTGTTTCATCCTATCCTCTAGCTATTTTTCTGGATGAGAAGAGAGTACCAGGTCTTTCTAGTCTGCCATCTTACCAGAAGTCCAAAACCCATTTGTCAAGGGCCCTTGAAAATAATAATTTCTTACCTCTGTTCTAAAATATGAGTTCCTACTGAACAGAAGAGTATAATTCATTCTTTCAAATAATTGTCTAGGAGTACAAAGTATTGCATTAGTTAAGTTTCTGTATATATCTGAGCCACACAATTGTTCCCAAAAGCTGATCAGTGGAAATAGTAAGAATCATCCAGGGAACAAGCTACAGATCCCCAGGTCCCAATCAGAAAGATAAAATTTCGGCATTTTAAAGCTCCTCTCAGGTGATTCTCATACACAGATTTTGAAATCATTACTCCATTTTGAAACTTTTACTCCATTGCAAATAACTTATGCTATTTAGAAAATCTTTTCTCTTGGTTTGAAAACCGCTCTGGGCAATTACTTTTGTTTACCAAAAGCAAGGGTTAGCCAAATCTGGCCAGCTGTCTATTTTTGTAAATAAAGATTTATTGGAACACAGCCATGCCTATTCTTCAACTTACTTTAATTTTTTTGGAAACTTACTTATTAAGTTCCCTGCCCTCTTGGAGCTTATTTTCTAGTGAGGGGCTAATTAATTATACCTTCAGCAGCACAAAGCCAACTAAAATGGGATTAAACAAGAAAGAAACATATTATACTGCATAACCAGAAGTACAGAGAAAAGACAGGCTTTAAGGCAGGCTGGCTCAGTAGTGCAATGATGTCAGTGAGGATCAAAGTTCTTTTCATCTCTTTGTTCTGCCTTCCAGATTGTGCTGTTCTCCCCTGCCCCTCTCAGGTTGGTTCTTTTTGAGGTTTCAAGATGGTAACTGTACCTCCAGGTGTCAACTTCAGATAATCAACGTTCAGAGGGAGGAGGTGGCCATTTCTTCCTGTGGCTTTCTTAAGACCAAGAAGTCTTTCCCAGAAGGCCCTCCAGCAGGCTTCTTGTCACAATTCATTGACCAGAAATGGGGTATGGACTGTCAGGTATTGAAGTGACTGATGAGAACAATTAGTCTAATAAAAGTAACAATTAAGGCTTTATTAACCTATACAATATAGGCAAGGAGCAAAAGAAAAATGTGTTGGCTTTCCAGTGTTCCATTTTTTCCCTGTAAACAGCACCTTGTGAGGATCATATGATGAGCAGAGTTGTCTCACTGTCATGGAGCCCAAAACAAAAGGCTCCTACTATTTATGGGCCTCGGGGGCCAGAAGAGTGAGAAGGGGAAGGGGTAGAAATGAAAAAATGTTGAGTCTGTATGCAGAAGCGCCTTGACAAGGGCCTCCCTGTCCACAATGTGGTCCTGGCGGAGGCACCTGGGAAGTATCTCTTCCATGCCTCCCTTCCCCCCAGTGGAGCTGCCTGGACTAGAAATGCAGGTATGTGTATGAGCATGGCTGATCCAAGCAGGGTGCCGGAGCCCTTGACTGCAATGGCTTCCAAGAACTGCAAGACAATGGCTATGCACAAGCCCGGTGTGGGAAGGGCAGATAACCTTCATGAGGACTTCCAGGAAAAGCCTTGTAACTGACTATGGTTGAGCATGAGAGATCACATGCAGGATTTTGACCTTGAGCTGCAAGTGGGATGGGAAAATTCTTATTAGATTAAGTAAGATCTTCCTCTGGGGCAACTGAGGCCCATGGAAGAGGGGTGGAAACCTGAACAAAACTGGGATTCTCTTAACAAGGAAGAAGAGGGAAATGGATATTAAATAGATAACTGCCATCATCTACTGTAGGGAAGAAAATCAAGAGAAAAAAATAATTATAGATCATGAAGGATCTACATAGAAGGATGTATCCCTTGGTTAATTAAGTATTTATTTAAAATTGTAGTCAAATGTACATACATAAAACTCATTTAACCATTTTATTGTATTTTTTATTTATTTATCTCCCCTTCCCCCCCCCCCCATTGTCTGCCATCTGTGTCCATTCACTGTGCATTCTGCTGTGTCCACTTGCATTATTGTCAGGCAGCATGAGGAATCTTTCTTTCTTTTTGCTGTGTCATCTTGCTGCATCAGCTCTGTGTGTGTGTGGCGCCACTCTTGGCAGGGCTGCACTTTATTTGCGTGGGGCAGTGCTCCTTGCGGGGTATACCCCTTGCACATGGGGAACCCCAACACAGGAGGCACCTTGAGTGGCACAGCACTCCTTGCAAGCATCAGCACTGCGCGTGGGTCAGCTCACCACACAGGCCAGGAGGCCCTGGGTACCAAACTCTGGACCTCCTGTATGGTAGGCGGATGCTCTATCAGTTGAGCCACATCTGCTTCACCATTTAACTGTTTTATGAGGACAATTCTTTTACATTGGTGCATTAACAACACTATCTTCCGTCACTATTTCCAAACTTTTATCATCGTTCTAAACCAAAACTCATATTCATTTAGCAATAACTCCCCATTCCCCTCGCCTGTCACTTCTTTTAACTTAGGCTTTCTGCCTCTAAGAATTTGTTTATTTTAAATGTTTCATATATGAGAAATCATACAATATTTGTCCTTTTGTGTCTGTCTACAAGGTTCAGCCATGTTATAGCATATTTTGGCACATCTCTTCTTTTTACAGCTGAGTAATATTCTTTTGTATGGATATAGCACATTTTGTTTATCTACTCATCTGTTCATGAACACTTGGATTGCTTTACCTTTTGGCTAGTCTGAATAATGCTGCAATGAACACTGGTGTGCAAACATCTGTCTGAATCCCTGCTTTTATTTTTTTACTTTTTAAAAGATTTATTTCTCCCCACCTCCTTGTTTGCATTTGCTTTGCCTGTTTGTTGTACACTGTTCTTCTCTTGTTAGGAGGCACTGGGACTTGAACCTGGGACCTCCGATGCAAGAGGGAGATGCCTAATCGCCTGAGCCACCTCTGCTCCCTGCTTTGTTGCATCTCTCCTTGTGTTTCCTTGCTGTACCTCTTGACTGAGTCATCTCACTGCCTCATCTTGCTGCATCAGCTAGCCATACCAGCCTGTCGTGTCACCTTGCCATCTTGCTTGTCCTTTCCAGGAGGCACTGGGAATCGAACCTCACTCTCCCATGTGGTAGGCAGGAGCCCAGTTGCCTGAGTTCCCCAAGTTGCTTTTAATTCTTTCGGGTATATACCTAGGAAAGGAGTTGCAAGATCACATGGAATTCTATGTTTAACTTTCTGAAGAATCACCAAACTGTTTTGCACAAGGCTGCACTATTTTCCATTTCCACCCACAATGTTCAAGGGTTATACTGCCTCTCTACATCTTCAACATTGTTATTTTCAGGTTTTAACATAGTATCCATCCTGCAGATGTGAAGTGGTATGTCATTGTAGTTTTAATTTGCATTTTTCCAATGGCTAATGATGCTGAGGAACTTTTCATATACTTACTGGCCATTTGAATTCTACCTTTGAAGAAATGTCTATTCAAATCCTTGGACCATTTTTTATACTTGGTTGTTTTTGTTGTTGAATTTTAGGAGTTATTTTAATATATTCTGGATATGAAACCTTTACTGGATATATGGTTTCCAAATATTTTTTCCATTCTATTATTGGCTGTCTTTCCATTTTCTTGCTAATGTCCTTTGATACACAAAAGTTTTACATTTTGATGAAGTCCTATATATATCTATACTTTTCTTTGGTTGCTCGTGCTTTTGGTGTAAAATCCAAAAACCCATTGTCTTCTACAAGGACCTGAAGATATTTTCTTATGTTTTCTTGTAAGACCCGTATAGTAAATTAACCCATATTTTGGTATTTTATCCATTTGGGATAAATTTTTTTATATGGTGAAAGGGGTCCACATTCATTCTTTTTTTTCTCCCTTCTCCTTTAGAACAGTTTTATTGATGAACAATTGACATATAACAAATTTCACATAGTAGGTGCCTGTTGATAAGCTTTCACATATGCATACATCCTTGAAAAATCACCAAAATCAATATAATAAACATATTCATTATTCCCAAAAGATTCCTGTTATGTCCCTGATACTTTTCTTGTTCTTCCCCATCCCCAGGCAACCACTGATCTATTTATTGACATTATAGATTAGTCTGCATTTTCCAGGATTTAATAAAAATTGAATTGTATAATTTGTACTTCTTTTGACTTTTTAAAAGCAAATCAGGTGGCGGACTTGGCCCAGTGGTTAGGGTGTCCATCTACCACATGGGAGGTCCGCGGTTCAGAGCCTGGGCCTCCTTGACCCGTGTGGAGCTGGCCCATGTGCAGTGCTGATGCGTGCAAGGAGTGCCCTGCCACGCAGGGGTGTCCCCCGTGTAGGGGAGAGCCCCACGCATAAGGAGTGCGCCCTGTAAGGAGGGTCACCCAGCGTGAAAGAAAGTGCAGTCTGCCGAGGAATGGTGCCGCACACACAGAGAGCTGACACAGCAAGATGACGCAACACAAAGAAACACAGATTCCCATGCCACTGACAACAACAGAAGTGGACAAAAAAGAAGACGCAGCAAATAGACACAGAGAACAGACAACCAGGGTGGGCAGGGGGAGAGGGGGAACGGAAGAGAAATAAATAAATCTTTTAAAAAAACAAAAAAAAAATCAATTTTATTGATACATATTAATAAAACATACAATCCATTCATAGTGTACAGTCAATGGCATTTGCTATAATCACATACTTGTGCATTTATCACTTCAATCATTATTAGAGCATTTTCATTATTTCAATATAAAAATAATAAAAAAACAAAAAAATTCACCACTTTTCAATATCTCTATGCTTCCCCTTCTGTACACAGCTGCTCTTTCTGGCTATTCTTGCAAATTTATTTTTTAAAGCAGTTTTATTGAGACATATTCACTATACTATACAAACTATCCAAAGTATATAATCAATGGCTTTTAGTATAATCGCAATATTGTACATTCATCTCCACAAAAAATTTTAAAACAATTTCATTACTCCAAAAAGAAAAACTCAGGGAAGTGGATGTGGCTCAAGTGATAAGGCCTCTGCCTACCATATAGGAGGACCTGGGTTTGATCCCTGGGGCCTCCTGGTGAAAAACAAGAGAAAGTGTGCCTGTGCGGTGAGCCAGCGCCTGTGTGGTGAGCCTAATGCCTGCATGGTGAGCCAAGTGTCCACACAGTGAGCCGAGTGCCCGCCTGGCAAGCTGAGCCTGCACGAGTGATCACATGGCGAGCCAGTGCCCGTGTGGTGAGCCAGTGCCTGCAAGGTGAGTCAAGTGCCCAAGCAGCAAGCCGAGTGCCCGCACAAGTGAGTCACGCAGCAAGATGATGACACAAGAAAAGAGAGACAAGGGGAAAAGTCAAGGGGAAGCACAGCAGAGACCAGGAATTTAAGTGGTGCAATTGACAGGGAACCTCTCTCCACATCAGAGGTCCCCAGGATCGAGTCTTGGTGAATCCTAGAGGAGAAAGATGAGAAGAGAAGACAAAAAGAGAAATAGATAACAGAAGATCATACAGCGAATGGTCACAGACAGCAAGAAGAGCAGGGTGGGCGAGGGGGAGGGGAAGGGAAAGAAAAGTAAGAGTACTTTAAAAAAAAAGAAAAACTTCATACCCTTTAGCAGTCACTTCTCAAACCCATCCTTCCCCAGCCCTACATAACCAATAATCTAATTTTATTTACATTTTATAAAAATGGAATCATACATATGTATTATTCTGTCTGGTTTCTTTCACTCAGCTGTTTTTTTTTTTTTTTTTTTTGTCTGATATTAACATCTTGTGGTATTAACATATATTAGTTTGGTTTCAAAGAAAAACGGTCCTAAATAGGCAATTTTACTCATTCATATTTCACATGAGGTTTCACTATGCTATACAGTCCTATGGTATATTTTTTAGCTTTCCTTTTTGTAACATACATGACCTTAGACTTTCCCTTTAAAGCACTGTCATACCCATATGCTAGTTACAAACATTATGCTGTACTTTCACCTTTTCTATTTATTTCCAATGATTGATACATATCTTTTTTACCAATCCTATACAAGTTAACACTCAGCTTTCCATTCTCTAACCTCTAATTTCTGGTGACTCATATTCAAGTTACTAACTCCATGAGATTACACAATATAGTTAGTTCATAATAGTGCAATCAGACCATATTTGTTCTTTGTGTCTGGCTTGCTTCACTCAAAATAATGTCCTCTGGGGGCATCCATGTTGCCATATGCTTTATGACTTCAAATCTTCTTGCAGCTGCATAATATTCCACTATGTGTATACACCACAATTTGTTTACCCATTCATCAGTTGATGGACACCTGAATTGTTTCCGACTTTTGGCAATTGTGAAAACACCACTATGAACATTCGTATCCAGATATCCATCCATGCCACTGCTCTCAGTTCTGGGCATATACCCAGTAGTGGAATTTCTGGGACAGTGAAAAATTCTTCCCTATCTTTTTTCTTTTTTTAGAATGCTTTTGGCTATTCTGGTGCACATTCATATATGCCCTTAATGTACTGAGAAATTTTCCTTCTATTCTTATCTTTTGAAGTGTGTTCATCAAGAAAGGATGCTGGATTTTGTCGAATGTCTTCTCTGCATTGATCGAGATGATCATGTTTTTTTTCCCTTCAATTTGTTAATTTTTTTGAGAATTTTTGCATCTATGTTCATTACAGAGATTGGACTGTAATTTTCTTTTCCTCTATCTTTAAAATCTGGCTTTGGTATCAGAGGGATGTTGGCATCATAAAATGTGCTGGGTAATTATCCCTTCTCTTGAATTTTTTGGAAGAATTTAAACAGCATTGGTGTTTATTATTTTCGAAATGCTTGGTAGAATTCACCTGTGAAGCCATCTGATCCTGGACTTTTCTTTGTTGGGAGATTTTTGATGACTGATTTAATTTCTTTAAATGTGACTGGTTTGTTAAGTTCTTATATTTCATGTAATGTCCATGTTGGGTTATTTGTGGATTTCTAGGAATTTGTCTATTTCATCTAGGTTGTCTAGTTTGTTGGCATACAGTTTCTCATAATATCCTCTGTATTATAGTCAGCTAAAGGGATGCTCATGCAAAAACACCAGAAATCTGTTGGCTTTTTTCGGACTACAGATAACAGTAATATTTTAATGTTTGTTGGCTTTTATAAAGGGTATTTATTGGGGGTAGAAGCTTACAGTTACCAAGCCATAAAGCGTAAGTTACCTCCCTCACTAGTCTATTTCCACGTGTTGGAACAAGATGGCTGCCATCTGCATGGGTTCAGGCTTTCTGGGTTCCTCTCTTCCAGGGGTTTGCCTCTCTCTGGTCTCTGCTGCTGCAAACTGTCGGGTGAAAGCTCATCATTCTTCCCAGGGCTTTCTCTCTTTCCTTATGACCACGCTCCTCTGTGTGCTTACTTCCTGGGGCTCCAGTTTAAGACTCCAACCTTCCTTCTCTGTGATGTGGTTACTCTGTGAGTCCCTGCCCACCAATGGAGCAGGGATGCAATGTCTTACTGAAGTGGCCCAATCAAAGTCTTAATCATTATTTAATCAAGTAAAAGTAAAACTTCTGAATCCAATACATTCTAATATGCCCAGAGGAAAAGGTCATCTTACAAACATAATCTAGTATTTCTTTTTGGAATTCATCAAAATCAAAGTGCTACTTCCTCTTATGATCCTTTTTATTTATGGGGTCAGTCATAACTTCCCCCCTTTCATTTCTGATTTTATTTCATTGCATCTTCTCCCTTTTTTTTCTTCTTTAAAAAATTTACTATCTTTTTTTTTTTTTTTTTTAAAGATAAAGAGATCACACAAAATCTTTTTTGTTAGTCTAGTGAGGGGGTTGTTAATTTTATTGATCTTCTCAAAGAACCAGTTTTGGCCTTGTTGATTTTCTCTATTTTTTTTTGTTGTTGTTGTTCTCAATGTCATTTGTTTCTGCTCAAATTTTTATTATTACTTTGTTTCTGCTTGCCTTGGGAAGGATTTGCTGTTCTTTTTTCTAGTTTCTCAAACTGTTTAGTTAGATCTTTGATTTCAGCTCTTTCATTTTTTAATATAGGCATTTAGGGCTATAAATTTTCTGCTCAGCACTGCTTCAGCTGTATCCCATAAGTTTTGGTTAAGTTGTGTTCTCATTTTCATTCAATATATTTACTAATTTCACTTCCAATTTCTTCTTTGACTCACTGATTTTTTAGGAGTGTGTCGTTCAGCCTCTACACATTTGTGAATTTCTCCCTTTCCCATTTATTATTCATTCCCAGTTTCATTCCATTATGATTTGAGATGGTGCTTTGTGTAATTTCAGTCTCTTTATATTTATTGAGACCTGCCTTGTGACTTAACATGTTGTTTATTCTGGAGAAAGAGCCAGGAGCATTTGAGAAGAATGTATAACCTGCTGATTTGGGATGCAATGTTCTATATATGTCTGTTAGGTCTAGCTTGTTTATCATATTGTTCCAGTTCTCTGTTTCCTGGTTGCTCTTCTGTTTAGTTCTACCTAATTATTTGAGTGGTGTGTTGGCGTCTCCAACTATTATTGTAGAGATGTTGGGGCAACCTGGTTAGATACATAGATATTTATGACCGTTACTTCTTCCTAGTGGATTGTACCTTATGTTAGTATATACTGGCTTTCTATAGCTTATAATTTTCCTTTGCATTTAAAGTCCATATATTAGTATAGCTATATTAGTATAGCTACCCCTGCTTTTTTTGGTTACTGTTTGTATGGACTATCTTTTTCCAACCTTCCATTTTCATCCAGTTTGTATCCCCGGGTCTAATTATTGGTTGGCAATTTTTCTCTTTCAGTATCCTAATTGTACCATATCACTGTCTTCTCACTTCTGCGGTCACCCCTCGGGCTGAAGTGTGGTTTGCTGGCCTGGCGGGGGAGCGGCCGCGGTAGGCCTAATTCCAAGCCGCTGCCCCCATAATAGGGTGGCTGGTCGGACTCACCACCACCCCTGAAGGGAGCTCGGCATGGGCGCAGAGTGCCCTCGGGTCTCCCCTTCTCGGCGGCCATGCTTCCGCGGCCGCCCCTCCTCCCAGATAGTGCCACACGATGCCTTATGAGGCAACACCCTTCTTCTTTCTCCCTGCACAGGCGCAGGGCGGAAAACTCCAGTCTGCCCTTCCCCCCTCCCCGACAGCAGCAACAGCCAGGCGCAAGGCGGGAAACTCAAGTCTGCCCTCTACCGCAGCAACAGCAGC
The DNA here is from genome assembly GCF_030445035.2 of Dasypus novemcinctus. Lineage (NCBI taxonomy): Eukaryota > Metazoa > Chordata > Mammalia > Cingulata > Dasypodidae > Dasypus > Dasypus novemcinctus. The sequence continues at coordinate 120,285,761 of NC_080682.1, forward strand.
CACCAATCCCTAAACCCTGCCACTTCCCCCAGCAACAGCAACAGCCAATCCCTAACCACCACCCCTCCCCCATCCAGTACCTCCCACTGACCTTTCTCCGGCAACCAATCAGAACAGGGCGTGGCTTTGACCAATCAGCCTTCCCCAGCCCCTATAAAACTGTTGCCTCTCCCTCAATAAAGTTGGACTTGCGTGTTTACCTTGTCTCCGCGGTAGTTCTTCTGCCGTGCGCCCTCCAGTCCTGAGAGCCCCCGACAAGGGCCTGGCCTCCCTTGTCCCCAGTTCGTCACCTGCTTCTCCAGGCGACCCCCTTGTCGCCGGCTTTGCCGGGCAACCCCGTCAGCCGAACCGCGCAACCCCTGTGAGACCGACCCCTCGTCTGCTGTAGGACCGACCCCTCGTCCCAAGCGGGACCGACCCCTCGTCCCAAGCTGGACCGACCCCTCGTCCGCAGCCAGACCCCACCTCTACCGACCGAGCAAACCGTCGCAGCTGGCGCCCAACGTGGGGCCGAGCAACCCCACCACAGCCTCACTCCATAACCTGGCGGCCCCCCCCTCCTCTCTTCTCACCGTGGGGCTTCTCTCGTGCAACATTGCTGCTACCTGAGCCTTGGCTACCTCATATGATCCACAGCAGTCTGGGAGAATCGCTGGATGGCTTTCTCCTTCCATGTCGGGGGCTTATACTGACCCGCTATGATTAAGAGGAGCCTTGGATTTCTCGGGAGCGCATGCTTGCACGTCTGAAGTAACCCTACCACAGCCCTATGCCCTCCTCTCTTCTCACCCCTATCTTTTCGCTCTGCATTGCTGCTCCTGAACCTTGGTGACCTCATACGATCCACGGCGGTCTGGGAGAATCGCTGGATGGCTTTCTCCTTCCATGTCGGGGGCTTATACCGACCCGCTATGATTAAGAGGCGCTAATAAAACTCTCAGGAGCACGTGCCTGAGCACATCCACCCCTGCCTTCACCTCTGCCTCCTCCCCTCCGCGCTTGCTCCCCTTTGCCTTGCTCCACTGCTCGTTGTTCCGCCTTCCCCTCGTCGGGGCCTTCTTTTGGCCCGCGACCACCGTCGGGGTCCCATCAGCTCCGACCCCTCGTCTCACCGCGCACCTCAGCTCCCATCATTGCGCTCTCAAGGTAAGGGCCCCTTCTCTTATCGGCTCCAAAAGGCCATTAGCAATGGGTAACATCCTTTCTGCTAAGCAAGGCCCGCAAGCTCGGGCTCTCGCCGGTCTCCTAGACACTCACCGGTGTAAGATCTCTTTGAAACAGCTCCAAGTATATTGGGACCTTCTTCTCCCCTTTAATCTGTGGCTTACCACGTGTCAGCTTTGGGATCCGGATATCTATACTCGCCTTATAGATAGGGTCACTTCTGCTGTGGAGCAGGAAGGTAAAAGATTCCCTCCTGGCTTATTACCGGTGCTTTTTACCATCCGCTCCTGCCTTCAAGGCGCCCCTACCATCGACTCCCTCCGGCCGCGCCACCGCCACCACCGTGATTGTCAGGACGGCAACTTTAACCGGGATCCTGATCGGGATCCTGATGCCGGCTCCGACTCCGACTCTGAGTCGCTTGTCGAGCGCCTTAATAACGCGCTCGAGGGAAACGGACTTTGGCCCAGTGGTTAGGGCGTCTGTCTACCACATGGGAGGTCCACGGTTCAAACCCCGGGCCTCCTTGACCCGTGTGGAGCTGGCCATGCAGCAGTGCTGATGCGCGCAAAGAGTGCCGTGCCACGCAAGGGTGTCCCCCGCGTGGGGGAGCCCCACGCGCAAGGAGTGCGCCCGTGAGGAAAGCCGCCCAGCATGAAAAGAAAGTGCAGCCTGCCCAGGAATGGCGCCGCCCACACTTCCCGTGCTGCTGATGACAACAGAAGCGGACAAAGAAACAAGACGCAGCAAATAGACACAGAGAACAGACAACCGGGGGAGAGGGGGAAATTAAATAAATAAATACATCTTTAAAACAAAACAAAAAACAACAAAAAAAACAGCTTTAAAAAAAAAAAATAATGCGCTCGAAAATTGTCCCCCTAAACAGTGTAATCTTGCAGTGTCGAGCGCCGGTGAAGATGGTGAATTTCCGCCTTCTTCCTCGCTCGAAAAGGGGAAGCACTCCCAAGATGGCGGGCTTCCGCCTTCTTCGCCATCCGAAAAGGGGAGGCACTCTCAAGATGGCGGACTTCCGCCTTCTTCCTCGCTCGAAAAGGGGAGGTCCCTTTACCCCTCCTCCCCCCGACGACTTCCTGCCTGGGTGGGCCGGAAGCTCCCTCCCTGCCATTTTACCCCTCCGCGCAGGGCGGTCCAAGGCCATCTTGTAGCCCACGGCCATTTTGTGGCCCGCCGCCATTTCGTAGTACCGCTGGGGACGGCCCGCAGCCATTTTGTAACACCGCATGGGCAATGGCTCCTCTCGCGCCCTCCGCGCCAGCGGCCCCCCCCGGCTCCGCCTCCCCCTGGCAGCCCCCTCCATCCAATCTGTGGCAAGCTGCCCCACGCGCGGCCCCCTATAGCCTATTTTTGGACCCATATTCCTCCCCTGCCAGGCGCGAGTTCTGTGAGTCCCATGCCTGGGCTGCTGCCCTGGACTTTGCCCACCGTTTCCGCCTCTACCTGGCCTCCCACCCCCAATATGCGGGGCTGGGGGCTGAGGCTGCCTTCTCCCGCCGTTTTGCTGAGCTCTTCCTGCAGCATGTTGAAGCTGAGGTGGCCCGGGCCTCTGGCTCCCTCTCACCACCCGTCTTGGCTCCCCTGAGTCCTGGAGCGGAGATCCCACCACGTGACCTGTCCCTTGAGAGCTGCAGGGTGGGTGGGCCCCTGGCTGTGCTGGGCCCTTCTCGGTCATCTGAGGACCTGGCCAGCCCCCTCCCTTCCTCAGTCTCTTCCTCTTCTACGACCTCCTTGAAGCCAAAGCTAAAGAAACGCTTCTCCCTCCGCTCAGTGGGTCACTCCGTCCGCAGTTCAGTCCGTGGAATCCTGCAGTGGCGGGGAACCGTTGACCCACCCTCTCCAGCTGGGCCCCTGGAGACCTCCTCAGGCCCCCCAGTCTTAGGAGGAAACAGCAATTCCAACTCCTCTGGTGGGGCTGGGACCATTGGTAGGGGACTGGTTGGTGACGAGACGTCCCCTGGGGAAAGATGGACTCACCGTTTTGAGAGGCTGAGACTAAGTCGGAGAGGGGGGGCCTTGAAGGATGGAACAGGGATGGTGCAGAGGGAAGAGCTGCTGAGCTTCATGGGGGCTGAAGAAGCAGCCCCTGACCCAGCTGGAGTGAGCCGGGGAGGAGGGGCAACTGGGCCTACCTCAGGGGGAGGAGGGCAACCTCAGTGGCAGAAGTGCCGCTTACTGATTCGGAGTGAAGGAAAAGGAGGAGGAGGAGGAAGTCGCCTGGAGTTCTTTGTACCACCCAAGGCTTCTCGGCCCCGACTCAGCATTCCCTGCTCCACTATAACAGACGTCCGAACGACCACAGCCCTGGAGATGCCTGACTGGGAGAACACATTCGTGGTTAAGGTGGAAGGCCCCTCAGAGTATATCCTGGAGACAGCCGATGCACTACATGTGAAGGTCTGGGTGTCTAATATCCAAAAATGCCTGAGCCCAGGACCTTGCCCTGCCACCAACCCCTGCCCCATGACCCTCCCTCGGGCCTCTGGGACCTCATTCCTTGCAAGGGAGAACACAGACAGCCTGGAGCTGCCCTGCCTGAATCACTCAGAGAGTCTGCCCAGCCAGGATCTGCCGCTGGGACCCAGCGAGAGCAATAACCGCCTGACACAGGGGCCATATGGAAGCCTCTCAGACCGTCCCTCCGCATCCATCTCCCCCAGTTCTGCCTCCATTGCTGCCTCCCATTTTGACTCAATGGAACTGCTTCCCCCAGAATTACCCCCTCGCATCCCCATTGAAGAGAGACCTCCAGCAGGGACAGTGCATCCCCTCTCAGCTCCCTCCCCTCCCCTGGACACTCCAGAAACGGCCACAGGGTCATTTCTGTTCCAGGGAGAGTCAGAGGGAGGTGAGGGGGATCAGCCCCTCTCAGGATATCCTTGGTTCCATGGGATGCTCTCTCAACTCAAGGCTGCCCAGTTAGTGCTGGCAGGAGGTACTGGCTCCCATGGCGTTTTCCTGGTACGTCAGAGATGAGGCAGGGCAAATATGTCCTCACTTTCAACTTCCAGGGCAAGGCCAAGCACCTGCATTTGTCACTGAATGAGGAGGGCCAGTGCCGAGTCCAGCACCTGTGGTTCCAGTCCATTTTCGATATGCTCGAGCATTTCCGGGTGCACCCCATCCCTCTGGAGTCTGGAGGCTCCAGTGATGTTGTCCTTGTCAACTATGTCGTGTCCTCCCAGCGGCAGCAGGGTGAGCAGAGCAGGTCTGCAGGGGAGGAGGTGCCCGTACACCCAGGAAGTGAGGCCGAGAGCAGGCCGAGAGCCCTGCAGAGGTGTGCGAGGGAGATGCGTCAAACCCGCCACCTCTGCAGCGGATGTCCCGCAGGGAACGGCGCCAGATGCGAGTGATCCAGCACCAACTGAGCCAGCTCACCCTCCACCCCGAGAGACAACCATCCAACCCTGAAGTCCGTTCGCTGCTCGCACTCTACCGTCAGTGCAGACGCCGCAACCCTCAACCCTTGCCATGCTGGCGAGCCAATTAACATAGTCTCTCTCCTCCTCATGCTCTCTCTCGCCACCTCTGGCCAAGCTAACCCCTCTCACCAGCCCTTCAATTGGGACACTCGCTCTCTGGCAACAAGAAAGAGTTCTCGCCTATAATATCACCTCAGGTGCCCCGTCCTTCACTGCAAGTGTGTGTGCTCTCGCTAATCAGCAGAGCTGCTGGGGGTCTAAACAACAATATGGCCCCCACAACCACCTTATATCGGGCTTTTACATCTACCCTTCCTCTGCTCGAGGCTGCCACAACCCTGCACATTATTATTGCCCCTCCTGGGGCTGTGTAACCGTGGCATACTGCTGGAGAGGCGCTCCAAACCGGGACCCCTATCTCTCCTTCCGCATCGCAAATACTTCCCAGTGGAACATGATCATCCTCACTGTTAAAGACCCTACTAACACTGCCTGGTTGCAGGGCCGTATGTATGGCATCCGGCTTTACATGTTGAGCTATGATTATGGCGCCTTCTTCATAATAAAAAAGAAATTGCCTGCTCCCACCCCTTCAGTTGCAGTTGGTCCCAACGCAATCATCAACCCTCCCTCTCCTCCTTCTGCTGCGCCGAGGCCAATCATCAATCCTCCTTCTCCTCCCCCACCATCTACCATTCCCTCCTACATAACCTCCAGCAGTCAATCCTCTAATCCCGTCCGTACCCCTCCTACCCCTCTACCCCCACTACAGATCCATAACCCGCTTCTGTCTCTAGTCCAAGCTACCTTTCGTACACTTAACTCCTCCAATTCTAACATTACCGTTAGCTGTTGGCTATGCCTCTCCCCCTCACTTCCTCTCTACGAGGCCATAGCCACCAATGCCTCTTACCAATCTTCTAATAGCAGCAATCCCGCCTCTTGTAATTGGAACCAAACGAAGGTAGGACTGACAATCCAATCTGTCTCTCAAAGCGGGCTTTGCGTCACCAGAATCGGAGGCGCTGTTCACCCCTCCATGAAGACTCTTTGCAACCTTACAGTCACCCCTAACATTGCGGTCACCCCTCGGGCTGAAGCGTGGTTTGCTGGCCTGGCGGGGGAGCGGCCGCGGTAGGCCAAGCCGCTGCCCCCATAATAGGGTGGCTGGTCGAACTCACCGCCACCCCTGAAGGAAGCTCGGCATGGGCGCAGAGTGCCCTCGGGTCTCCCCTTCTCGGCAGCCATGCTTCCGCGGCCGCCCCTCCTCCCGGATGGCGCCACACAATGCCTTCTTTCTCCCTGCGCAGGCGCAGGGCGGAAAATTCCAGTCTGCCCTTTTCCCCTCCCCCGACAGCAGCAACAGCCAGGTGTGGGCGGAAAAATCCAGCCCGCCCTTTTCCCCTCCCCCAACAGCAGCAACAGCCAGGCGTAGGCGGAAAAATCCAGCCCGCCCTTTTCCCCTCCCCCGACAGCAGCAACAGCCAGGCGTGGGCGGGAAACTCAAGTCTGCCCTCCACCCCAGCAACAGCAGCCACCAATCCCTAAACCCTGCCCCTTCCCCCAGCAACAGCGACAGCCAATCCCTAACCAACACCCCTCCCCCGTCCAGTACCGCCCACTGACCTTTTGCCGGCAACCAATCAGAACAGGGCGTGGCTTCGACCAATCAGCCTTCCCCAGCCCCTATAAAACTGTTGCCTCTCCCTCAGTAAAGTGGACTTGCGTGTTTACCTTGTCTCCGCGGTAGTTCTTCTGCCGTGCGCCCTCCAGTCCTGAGAGCCCCCGACAAGGGCCTGGCCTCCCTTGTCCCCAGTTCGTCGCCTGCTTCTCCGGGCGACCCCTTCGTCGCCGGCTTCGCCGGGCGACCCCGTCAGCCGAACCGCGCAACCCCTTGTGAGACCGATCCCTCGTCTGCTGCCGGACCGACCCCTCGTCCCAGGTGGGACCGACCCCTCGTCCCAAGCGGGACCGACCCCTCGTCCAGAGCTGGACCGACCCCTCGTCCGCAGCCAGACCCCACCTCTACCGACCGAGCAAGCCGCCGCAGCTGGCGCCCAACGTGGGGCAAGGCAACCCCACCACAGCCCAACGTGGGGCGCCAACTGCGGCGGCTTGCTCAGTCGGTGGCGGTGGGGGTGCTCTGCCCCACGTTGGGCGCCAGCTGCGGCGGCTTGCTCGGTCGGTAGAGGTGGGGTCTGGCTGCGGACGAGGGGTCGGTCCAGCTCTGGACGAGGGGTCGGTCCCGCTTGGGACGAGGGGTCGGTCCCACCTGGGACGAGGGGTCGGTCCGGCAGCAGACGAGGGATCGGTCTCACAAGGGGTTGCGCGGTTCGGCTGACGGGGTCGCCCGGCGAAGCCGGCGACGAAGGGGTCGCCCGGAGAAGCAGGCGACGAACTGGGGACAAGGGAGGCCAGGCCCTTGTCGGGGGCTCTCAGGACTGGAGGGCGCACGGCAGAAGAACTACCGCGGAGACAAGGTAAACACGCAAGTCCACTTTACTGAGGGAGAGGCAACAGTTTTATAGGGGCTGGGGAAGGCTGATTGGTCGAAGCCACGCCCTGTTCTGATTGGTTGCCGGCAAAAGGTCAGTGGGCGGTACTGGACGGGGGAGGGGTGTTGGTTAGGGATTGGCTGTCGCTGTTGCTGGGGGAAGGGGCAGGGTTTAGGGATTGGTGGCTGCTGTTGCTGGGGTGGAGGGCAGACTTGAGTTTCCCGCCCACGCCTGGCTGTTGCTGCTGTCGGGGGAGGGGAAAAGGGCGGGCTGGATTTTTCCGCCTACGCCTGGCTGTTGCTGCTGTTGGGGGAGGGGAAAAGGGCGGGCTGGATTTTTCCGCCCACACCTGGCTGTTGCTGCTGTCGGGGGAGGGGAAAAGGGCAGACTGGAATTTTCCGCCCTGCGCCTGCGCAGGGAGAAAGAAGGCATTGTGTGGCGCCATCCGGGAGGAGGGGCGGCCGCGGAAGCATGGCTGCCGAGAAGGGGAGACCCGAGGGCACTCTGCGCCCATGCCGAGCTTCCTTCAGGGGTGGCGGTGAGTTCGACCAGCCACCCTATTATGGGGGCAGCGGCTTGGCCTACCGCGGCCGCTCCCCCGCCAGGCCAGCAAACCACGCTTCAGCCCGAGGGGTGACCGCATAACATAACCTCAAAATTTCTTTTACCCCCCCAATAACACAAGATGGCTGTGTTCCTCCACAGGTCACACCCCGTGTCTTAATGTCGGCACCCTCAACTGCGGCTGGGGCGGCTTGCACCCCGACGCTGACGGGGGGGTTTGGAGGGGTCAGCTGGCTGCAAAGGCGTCTGAGGCTGCGGCAGACAGCCTCAGAGGGGCTCTCAGGCGTGGAGGACGCGCGGCGAGGGGAGAAAGAATGCCGCGGAGACCAGGTCTGGTACGCAAGTCCGGTTTATTGCGGAAGGGAACATAGCTTTATAGGGTTAGGGACTGCGTGGAGGGATTTGATAGGTGCGGGCGGGTACTGCTTCCTGATAGGTGATTGTAAGCGGTTGCTAGGCAGAGGGCTGGCGGAGAGGTTTGGAATAGGGGAGGGGAAAGGGGGAGTGAGAGCTGGCCGGATGTTGGGCTAGGCGGGAGATTAAAAGGGGGAGGGCAGCGCCGGCCAGCCGTTAGCAGCAAAGGCCTAGTCAGGCATGGTCACCTTATCTAGGCCCAGTGGGCAGAGGCGGTATCACTTCTTGCTGCACCGTTTGCTACTGTGGCAAGCCGGGCGCCCTTCCTCCCACATTTCCCCCTTTGTTTTTATTAAGCTCCTCCGAAAAGCTTGATTTGAGGAGGGAGGGGGACTGTGCCTGTCTTAGGTCGGGATTGCGCCCAGCCGGGCAATGCCCGTGCCACACAGGTGGCCAGTCTTACCCGTCATGGGGAAGCGCGGCAGCAAAAGGCCGTGTCCCTGCCTTAGGTTGACTGGCGGGCCGATCCCGTTGCCCGTCATTGGCTAACCAGTCCAGCGCCTCGATGGAATGTTGGCGGCCTTAGATAAACAGGGCGGGGGAGGGGAAAGGGTAAGGGTAAGGGGTTAGGATGGGCGGTGAGAAGGGGTAGGGGCAGGGGGGCTGGGGCTTGGGTGCGTTGAGAGGCGGCTGGCCATTTGGGGAGGACAGCAATTAATGGAGACTCCTGGTGCGTCTTCGTCGGTGGTGTGGATTCGCTGGTACCGGACCTGGATGGGCTTACTAAGGACAGAGTTAACTTGATTTTTGACAAGCTGGACAATTCGCCTGATGATCCAGGGTCCTAGGGCTAATAGGAGGACAAGGGTGAGGAGCAGGCCTAGAAAGGGGAGAAAGTAAGAAAGGATTCCATTGGGCAGCCCCCAAGAGAAAGACCATCCGGCTTCACGTTCCTGCTTTCTCTTGCGGAGGCCCTCCCTAACTTGTGCGAGGTTATCTCGAATGAGGCCAGAGTGGTTAGCATAGAAGCAGCATTTTTCTCCTAACGCTGCTCAGAGCCCCCCTCTTTTAGGAGGAGGAGGTCTAGGTCCCTGTGGTTTTGGAGAACGACCTCGGACAGGGAGTTGAGAGATGTTTCAAGGTGGGCCATGGAAGTCTCAAGGTGGGCGATGTCTGCATCGACAGCTTGCCCAAGGGTTGAAAAGGAGTTATCTTGGAGGCTGAGAGCTGCAGCTCCAGTGGCTGCGCCGGCAAGACCTAGAAGGGTGGCAATTGTGATGGCGGTGGATGCATTCTACTATAGCCTGCCCCTGGGGGTTGTATGGAATGCCGAAGTGGTGAGTAATGTTGTAGAGCTGGAGAAATGCAGCGAATGAGGAGCTGCAATACCTAGGCCTATTATCGGTTTTAACATCCCAAGGAACCCCGATGAATAAGATGGCTTGCCGCAATGCTTTAATGCAATGCTTGGCTGTTTCCCCCGGTAAGGGGACAGTGTAGCAAAGGTGAGAAAAGGTGTTGACTGTGACATGGACATACTTGAGGCGCCCAAATGATGGCACATGGGTGACGTCTATTTGCCATCGGGAGTTTGGCTTGAGGCCGCGGGGGTTGACCCCTTGTGGCTGCAACGGTCCAAGCGGCAAGAAGGGGGCGCATGTTTTACAGGCACGCACCAAATGCTTGCACGTTTCCTTGGGGAGGCCCGGCAAAAGACGTTGAAGTGAGGCTGCTGAAAAGAGGAACTTAGAATGGAGAAGTTTGGCTTGATTGACCAAGTCTCCGACAGTGGCTATTGTATGGGTGGAGACGGCTTGGTTGGCAACAGAGTTACCCGCGGCTAGAGGCCCGGGCAGCCCTGAATGGCTGCGAATATGAGAAATGTACTATGGCTGTGTGCGGAGCTTGAGCTCTCGCTGCAAGGCATGGAGTGCTTGATCAATGGGTGTGTCACGTGGAAAGAAAACAGCGTGGGCAATAACTGAACAAACTTGCAGGGCGTACTATCAGTGAAGATGTTGACGGGCTCATTGCCGTGGTGTTGGAAGGCAGTGAGGATGGCTAGTAGCTCGCCCACCTGAACGGATCTGGGATGGGTTTGGCAGTAAACGGTTGGCAAGTCACGGCTGGGAGAGTAGGCAATATAAGTAAACTTGGTCTTAGAGGCGTCCGTGAAGACAGTAGTGGAGTTGGAGAGAGGCTTGGAGCCAGGGAAAGGGTGGTATAGTGGGGAGAGGGGGAGCCTTGTGAGGCCCTGGAGCAACTTGTGTGTGGGGGGGTAATGGCAGTTAAAGGTCCCGTGGAAGATTTCTAGAAGAATTTGAGCACAGGGGTTTTCGGAGAAAAGGGCAGTGGTGTGCTTGTCAGTAAGGCATACATATTCAGAATCAGAGACAATATTCAAGGACTCTTAAAACATTTGTAAAACTTTAATGATGGCTCAAAGCTCTGTGCATTGAGCAGATGAATAAGGAGTTGGCTAAACCTGTTCTTTTTGGAAAGTAACACATGCTGTTTTTTTTTTTTATGCTGCTTTTTCATTACTATTACTATCAGTAAATACTGTACAAGATGGTTGGGCTATGCACATAGCCTTGAAAAGCACTGCAAAAGTTTATTGTTGGGTTCTTTACAGATAAAGGAATGCAGTTGGCTTGATTTGTGTAAGACACTAAAGAGAGTCTCAGCAAGTTTTAAAACAAAGTGATAGCAATACAGCTGGACTTTAACTTTTTGCAACAAACTAGCAGTATTTGGGATTGCTGCATACTAGTGTTGTTACTTTAATCTATGGTAAGGGGTTGTTTTTGTGACATATACTCTTTTATAATAATTAAAACTATAATTAACCATATTGTACTTTTCTTTAATGTTATGCTGAAATATTGGTAACTTTATACACTTTTAAACATTCATAGAAACCTTTTATCCATACGACTTTAATTAATAGAGGGTTTAAGGGAAGAAAAAGTTGTTAATTTTATAACACTGTAAAACACCTTTATTTAGCTTATAACATATTAAATGAACTTAATTATTACTTTAATTTTTCTTTCAAGGTAAAAGAACAAATCTCTTATAATTAGTTTGGAACAAAAGGCCACTGTTCAGGATTAGGTCTTGAGAAAGCAGTTTTGAACGTTATGTTCCTTTAAGAGATAAAGCTTTCTTTCTTGGAACACCGAGGAAAGGAAACAATAAGCACAAGAAACATTAGATAGACTTTCTTTGTATACTGACTGAGGATAAGAACTTTTATCAAAACAGATTAATGGTGAGAGGCCTTGAGAAAGAACAAAAATTTTCAACTTTGCATCAGCATACTACCCGACACCAAAGCTTGTAAAATTTTATAGATAGACCCATTAAATTTTATTTAACTTTAACTGTAAAAATTCTTTGTCCATTAATCTTCTGCAGTTTTAGCATTCACTCAGGTTTCATCCTATACTCTACTTTTTCCAATAGTCAATTATTTTATTTCAGGACAAAATTATTTTCTGTTTCCTTAATAATAAAAACACATTCCATATAGCCTACATCAAAGTTATCAAGCAAACCTCTTATAACAATACTGTGAACATTAAACAAGCTTGTTGAAATAATGAACTTTTCTTTAAATACTTAGTAGCATGCAATATTGGCCATTTGTATAGAGCTCTTTTATAAATTTTTATTAATTTATATTTACCATCCGGAGGTATCAAAATATACACTGACATTGAACGAACAGACAAACACAGAACAATCACAACACAGTAACAGAAACATACAGTTTACAATTAATTCATAATTCTTAGTTTCTTAGTATAGCTGCTTTTAAATCCTCTGTTATATAGCACATTTTAGATTGTACCTTTCAAGATTTTCTCTGGAACCCATGCTGCCTGCAACACGAAAGCCTGTGCTCGGAAACATTCCTATCAGTTATCAGCAATCAGCTAAAAAACTTGAGAAGCAGTTAGGCAGACCATTAGCACACATTTTTGGATAATTACTGTAAGACTATACTGAGACTTGAAGTTCAGGAGTAAACTATTGATTTAAAACTGAAAATTCCTTTTTAAACCTTGATAAAATTTTTGTACTAATTTTAATATCTTGGTTAAAGAAGTCCAATTAGAATTAGCATGGAAATAAAACAGAACATAAATGTTGCCACGTTTTTCTCTCATACCAGTGGATTAATTATATCAGCCTTCACTAGCCCAGAGATACATTGTCATGTAGATAGTAGGGAGCTCAAAGAGTTGTGAAAGGGGGTGGGCGTTTGCTGGAACAGAGTTGATTGCCTTATAAGCTTGTGTGGATTTTCGGGCTTGTGGCTGGCCTTGTTGATAGGCAGGGCCAATTTCAGGTAGGTATCAGGGTCCGAGAGATTGGCAGTAGAAAGCCAGGGGTTGAAGGGGACCAGTAGATCCCAGTAAGCCTGGAGTTGCCTGCCCGAAACTTTACATTGGTGGCAGGCTAGTAGGCCAGCAAGCGCTCTGACTTGCGGCGCTTGGCGGGAAGATAGACGCCCGCCCATTTTTCTGCCGGGGGCCGATAACGGGGGTCCTTACCTTGAGAGCGTGGCGAAGGGGTGGGAGCAAGGTCCCACGGGGGTGAGGCAGCGGTCACGTCGGACCGGACTTGAACTGCCCCACGTTGGGCGCCAGTTGCGGCTGGGGCGGCTTGCACCCCGACGCTGACGGGGGGGTTTGGAGGGGTCAGCTGGCTGCAAAGGCGTCTGAGGCTGCGGCAGACAGCCTCAGAGGGGCTCTCAGGCGTGGAGGACGCGCGGCGAGGGGAGAAAGAATGCCGCGGAGACCAGGTCTGGTACGCAAGTCCGGTTTATTGCGGAAGGGAACATAGCTTTATAGGGTTAGGGACTGCGTGGAGGGATTTGATAGGTGCGGGCGGGTACTGCTTCCTGATAGGTGATTGTAAGCGGTTGCTAGGCAGAGGGCTGGCGGAGAGGTTTGGAATAGGGGAGGGGAAAGGGGGAGTGAGAGCTGGCCGGATGTTGGGCTAGGCGGGAGATTAAAAGGGGGAGGGCAGCGCCGGCCAGCCGTTAGCAGCAAAGGCCTAGTCAGGCATGGTCACCTTATCTAGGCCCAGTGGGCAGAGGCGGTATCACTTCTTGCTGCACCGTTTGCTACTGTGGCAAGCCGGGCGCCCTTCCTCCCACACTCAACTCCACCAACGAAACCTGCGTGCTCGCAATCATACTCCCCCGGGTTTTCTATCATACAAATGACCAATTCTTTGATTCCTGGCAGCACTATCTTCTTCCAGTCCATGTGCAGAAAAGAGAAATCATTACCGCCATTACTATCGCCTCTCTTCTAGGTCTTGCAGGAGCTGGCACCGGAATTGCAGCCTTAACCACTCACAGCACCGCTTTCTCATCTCTCAGGGCAGCCGTTGACGAGGATGTTGCCCGTCTCAAAACATCCGTCCGCCACCTAGAAAAATCGCTTAACTCCCTATCCGAAGTGGTTCTTCAAAATCGTAAGGGGTTAGACCTCCTCCTCCTCAAAGAGGGAGGCCTCTGTGCCACTCTCGGCGAGGAGTGCTGTTTCTATGCTAACTACTCTGGTCTCATTCAGGACAATCTGGCCCAAGTCAGGGCCGGCCTGGAAAAGCGAAAAAGGGAGAGAGAATCCCAAGGAGGCTTCTCCTGGGGATTCAATGGCATCCTCCCCTACATCCTCCCTTTCGTAGGCCCCCTAATTATTGTCCTCTTCGTACTGGCAGTCGGACCATGGGCTATTAGAAGGATCATCCAACTCGCCAAGGATCAGGCTAATGCAATTTTTAGCACATACGTACAGGTCAGCTATCAGCGACTCGCCACTGCCGAGGACACCCCCCCCCACTTCATCTTCTCGGCCTCCTCCTACCCGACCTCTTCCTGCTCACTCTTCCCACAGGTGCCCCAAGTCTTCTGTAACCGCGGCCCCCCATGCCGCCATCGCTCTCAAGCAGCTCCAGCCCCGCTAAACGGCCCGCAACCCGCTTTCCCCGGCCCGCGGCCTGCTTTCTAGCATCCAATAACGTCTCTACTTTTGCCTCCCCATACTTCTGCGGAGCTTCATCCTGTCTCGACCTCACTCCTCTTCTCAGCCATCCAAAGCGTCCTTTCTCGTCCCCCGCCCCCCTCCTTTTTGTTTGCTTGAACCCCCATTGCGTTGCAGATTGGGCCGCCCCATGTCGGCCCGCCCCGTTAACATCGGCCTCTCTCGCGCCCGTGGAGACTTTGGCCTTCTTGTTGTCCTTGCCTATGTCTCCACTACTCCCGACGCTGCCGCCACCACCGCCGCTGGTGCCCTGACGCGACTTGTCCTCACAGCTGTGATCCTCCAGACCATCACACAGTCTGCCTCTACCGCTCGTCGCCGCCAAGAAGAGATCAACTACCTGTAATGCGCTGTCATCCTGGACTTTTAACAGCAGATGGACCTTATAGCTGCTGAGATCAACGAGAATTGGACATTGGCCACCGTTGTTTGCAACGGCAAGATACCGCCCCCCAAATTGTACATTTATATCCCCGTCATACTCACCTCCCTCTTCAGCCCTGCTTCCCTCATTGCTTACTGCCTCTTGGGCCTCAGCTACTTGTTGCTGCTGCCATCCTGGCCCTTATTTGAAAAGAAGGGGGAAATGCGGTCACCCCTCGGGCTGAAGTGTGGGTTGCTGGCCCGGCGGGGGAGCGGCCGTGGTAGGCCTAATTCCAAGCTGCTGCCCCCATAATAGGGTGGCTGGTCGGACTCACCGCCATCCCTGAAGGGAGCTCAGCATGGGCGCAGAGTGCCCTCGGGTCTCCCCTTCTCGGTGGCCATGATTCCGCGGCCGCCCCTCCTCCCGGATAGCGCCACACGATGCCTTATGAGGCAACACCCTTCTTCTTCTTTCTCCCTGCGCAGGCGCAGGGTGGAAAACTCCAGTCTGCCCTTTCCCCCACCCCAACAGCAGCAACAGCCAGGTGCAAGGCGGGAAACTCAAGTCTGCCCTCTACCCCAGCAACAGCAGCCACCAATCACTAAACCCTGCCACTTCCCCCAGCAACAGCAACAGCCAATCCCTAACCACCACCCCTCCCCCATCCAGTACCTCCCACTGACCTTTCTCCGGCAACCAATCGGAGCAGGGCGTGGCTTCGACCAATCAGCCTTCCCCAGCCCCTATAAAACTGTTGCCTCTCCCTCAATAAAGTGGACTTGCGTGTTTACCTTGTCTCCGCGGTAGTTCTTCTGCCGTGCGCCCTCCAGTCCTGAGAGCCCCTGACAAGGGCCTGGCCTCCCTTGTCCCCAGTTCGTCGCCTGCTTCTCCAGGCGACCCCTTCGTCGCCGGCTTCGCCGGGCGACCCCGTCAGCCGAACCGCGCAACCCCTGTGAGACCGACCCCTCGTCCCAAGTGGGACCGGCCCCTCGTCCCAAGCTGGACCGACCCCTCGTCCGCAGCCAGACCCCACCTCTAGCGACCGAGCAAACCGTCACAACTTCCATGGTTTCTGAAGAGAAATCTAAGACTTATAGGGCATCCCTTGTGTGTGATGATGTTTCTCCCTTGCTGCTCTCAGAATTTTCTCTTTGAGTTTGGTATTCTGAGTAGCATGTGTCTTGGAGTAGGTCTATTCAGATTTATTCTGATTGAGGTATGCTGCACATCTTGGACATGTAAGTTTACTTCTTTCATGAGAGTTGGGAAATTTACAGCCATTATTTTCTCACATCCACTTTTTGCCCCTTTTCCTTTCTCCTCTCACTTTGGAACTCCCATGACATGTATTTTCCTCCATTTTGTGTTATTCAACTCCCTGAGTCCCTGCTCATTTTTTCCCATTATTTTCTCTTTCTTCTTTCTCAATTCCACCTGTTCTTTTACAGCACTTATACTCTTTCTTTCTCATTCCCTCCTTCCCCAATAGCTCCCTCGTCTGTTTGCTTGTTTGTGTGTGTGTGTGCATTGTTTGTGCTCATTGTCTGCTTGCCGTTTTTTCTTTAGGAGGCACCACAAACCAAACCTGGGACCTCCTGTGTTTGAGGCAGGCACTGAACTGCTTGAATCACATCCACTCCCTGCTCTTTTGCTTTTGCTCATTGTCTGCTCATTGTTTTTGCCTGTTGTCTACTTATTGTTTTTGCTCCTCGTCTCCTTGTTGCTTTTGCTCAAGGTCTGCTCATTGTTTGTTTTCTTTAGGAGGCACTGGAAACAAAACCTGGGAACTCCCATGTGAGAGACAGGTGCTCAAATGCTTGAGCCAAAACTGCATCCCTTCCTTTCTCATTTTGAGTCTCCTATTGTATGCCTCTAATATAGTTTTTATCTCAACTATCAGGTCTTTCATTCCATGAGCTCTGTTACTTTTCTATCAGGTTTTCAAATTCTTCTTAGTGCTCACTCAGTGTCTTCTTGATATCCTTTATCTATTTAGCCATGTTGTCTTTCAACTCATTAATTTGATTTTGGAAATTTATATGAATCTTTTGATTAGTTGTCTCAAATCCTGTGTCTCATCTGGGGCTTTGGTATATTCCCTTGGGCCATTTCTTCCATTTTCTTCAAATGTCTTGTAACTTTTTTGCTGATGTCTAAGCATCTGATTATGACAGTAAGTTTACTTAGATGCTCAATTTCTCTCTTTTGTAGGGATTTAGTGGCAGGAGGCTGTGGGCTCCTGCTGTTCTTTAATTCTTGGTTCAATCTTGGTTCTCGGTCTTTAGGGCTGTCCTTGTTAGTTGCTCAAATCTGGACCATGGACCCAGTAATGGATTGCAGACCCATTTTCAAAGGCCTTGGGAAGGGAGGCTTAAAGGCCAGAAAATGCCTTCTTAGTTTCCTCACATGCACTTTCTTGTTGGCCAGCAGACAGTGCTCTTTGGTAGTGCTCCCAGTTCAAAGACTGCTTGGAGTATGTTCACTGCAACAAGCATCGGATCAATGTGATAGAGGACACTGCCTGGAGGCTGAGAGACTTGTAATTCAAACTCTACAGAGATTGTTCTCCAACCTTTGCTGGCAGCTCCCTATCTTTTCTTGGGTGGGTAGAGAGAGTGACTGAGAGGGTCAGATCTCTTTAGTCCCATGCAGGGTTCCAAAGCAAACAATGGTGTGGCCTCACCCAGTCTGGAAGGGCTGGCTCTTTACAGCAGACCAAATTTGTGGTTTAAAAGCTGTCAGCCTTAGGCTGTGTCCTTCTCTGGGGGAGCAGATCCTTGTGGCCCTGTTTGTAGCCATATGCCTGAGGCTAGAGACTTCAAAATTGTCTATAGGGTGGGGGAAGGCACTGGCAGCTGCAGCTGCAGCTGCAGCTTTTAGCTCAGTTTTGGCATTCTTTTCCTTTGCCCCTCTCTTTTCTGGGAGGTTTCCAGCCTACCCTATTGTCCTAAACCCTAGAAAAAAATTTTCCAGGCCTTTTCTGTCTGTTCTGTAGCTATTTTTCTGGGAGAGGAGAGAGTCATATATCTTTTTAGTTTGCCATCTTCCCAAAGTCCCATATTCATTCTTTTGCAAATGGATTTCCAGTTGTCCCAGTATAATTCATTGAAGAGAATATTCTTTCCCCATTCAATGGACTTGGCACACTTGTTGAAAGTCAACTTGCCATGATGTGTGGACCTTACTCTGGACTCTTAGTTCTATTCCACTGGTCTATGTCTATCCTTATGCCAGTATCATACTGTTTATATATTGTAGTTTTGTAGTAAGTTTTTTTTTTTTTTTAAAGATTTATTTATTTATTTAATTTCCCCCCCCTCCCCTGGTTGTCTGTTCTTGGTGTCTATTTGCTGCGTCTTGTTTCTTTGTCCGCTTCTGTTGTCATCAGCGGCACAGAAGTGTGGGCGGCGCCATTCCTGGGCAGGCTGCTCTCTCTTTTTCACGCTGGGCGGCTTTCCTCACGGGCGCACTCCTTGCGCGTGGGGCTCCCCCACGCGGGGGACACCCTTGCGTGGCGCGGCACTCCTTGCGCACATCAGCACTGCGCATGGCCAGCTCCACACGGGTCAAGGAGGCCCGGGGTTTGAACCGCGGACCTCCCATATGGTAGACGGACGCCCTAACCACTGGGCCAAAGTCCGTTTCCTGTAGTAAGTTGTCCCCTGCTCCCACCCTGCTCTACGCTTCCCTATACTTTACCCGACTGTTCTTCGTAACCTCTCTGTATTATGGCCCTTCTCAGCAGCAGCTTATGCTGCTGCCTCCCTCCGCCCCTCCTCCCAGCCACTGTTATCTTCCCCCTCCCAGCCGATCGCTGTTCTCCCCGCCTCATTTCAACCGCCCTCATCCCGTATCCGCCCCGGCACAACCTCCGAAACAACCCCCTCTGCCATCAATGGCTTACGCCCTAAACCGCAGGTCTGCCCTTGCCTCTGCAGCCAATCCCCAGCTGCCCCGTGGACATGCCCCTCCCACAACCTCCCCGCCTCCACGAGACTATAAAACCCCATGTACTTCCCTAATAAAATCAGACCTGCGTATAGACCTCGTCTCCGTGGTTCTTCTTCCATCGAACCGCACGTCCCCACCAAGCCTTGAGCCGCCCGCTGCTGCCCCAGTCCGGCCGTGGGCTCGGCCCGACTCCCGGCAGCGACCCGCCCGCGCGGCAGCGACCCGCCCGCGGTACCGCAGCAGCGGCCACAGTAAGTTTTGAAATCAGGAAGTGTGAGTCCTCAAGTTTTTTTTTTTCCAAGATTGTTTTGGCTAAATGGGCCTCCTTGCAATTATGTATGATTTTGAGGATCAGCTTTTCTATTTCTGAAAAAAAAAAGAAAAGCCTGCTGGAATGTTGATAGGGACTCCCTTGAATTTATACATTGCTTTAGGAAGAATTGACATCTTAACAATATTCAGTTTTCCAATCCCTAAATATGTGATGCCTTTATTTAGGTGTTCTTTTTTATTTTTTTTTATCACACACCGTGCCCCCCCCCCCATTGTTTACACTTGCTGCTGCTCTTCTCTTTAGGCATCATCAGGAACCAAACCTGGGACCTCCCATGTGGAAGAGAAGCCCTCAATTGCTTGAGCCACCTCAGCTCCCTGGTTTGTCATATCTCTCATTGCCTTTCTATTTTGTGTCTCTTTGTTGTGTTATCTTGTAGTGTCAGCCTGCCTTCTCCAGGAGTCCCTGGAAACGAACCCAGGGCCTCCCATATGGTAAGCAGGAGCTCAATTGCTTGAACCACATCCGCTTCCCTAGGTGTTTTTTTCAGCAATGTTTTATAGTTTTCACTGTACAAGTCCTTCATATTCTTGATTAAATTAATTCCTAGGTATTTTATTCTTTTAGATGCTATTGTAAATAGAGTTGTTTCCTTGATTTCCTTTCCAGATTTTTCATTATTGGTGGAGTTACTCAGATAACTTCTGCATGTTTACCTTGCATCCAGCAACTTTGCTTCATTTGTTCATTAGTTCTAGTAGCTTTCTTTTGGATTTGTGGGATTTTCTATATATAGGATCATGTTATTTGTGAAATTGGAAACATCTAATTTGGATTTTAAAAATTTCTTTCTCTTTCCTGATTGCTCTAGCTAGCTCTTCCTATACAAATTGAGTAACAGTGCTGATAATTGGCATTCTTCTTTTGTTCCTGATCCTAGGAGGAAAGTGTTCAGTCTTTCACTATTGACTGTATTTGCTGTGGGTTTGTCATAAATGCTTTTATTGTTTGAGAACATTCCTTTTATTAATTATTTTATTCTTTGGATGCTGGAGACAAACATCTTTATTAAAGATATTACCAAAAACTTGGCAAACGTTTCAAAACAGATTTGTAAACATAATGCTTCCCTTTTCAACTGGCAGAACTTTGAAAACACAATACAGTAAGACAACACAACTTGAATGAAATTTAGTCCAAAATCCTTACATTTCTGACTACATAACTTATGTTCCCACATGATAAAATGCTTGATAGTTTAAATCAAAGTCAACAGATACACCCTGTGAAATGAAAGTCTGTGCTATTTGATGAATCACAATATGGTATAGTTAAATATATCTGCTCTTTTTTATATTCCTGGTACCCAGGGTGAAAAAAAATTTATATATATATTTTATGTAGGTAATAGCTTCTTCACATATCTCTCTTCAAAAAATACCTATAGTGGTATATAATAGGTTACCTACATGTTTAATTTTACAATTTTGCCCCAAAACTATAGATCTGTTTCATCATATCAATTTTTCCCAATATTAATAAAGCTGACAAACTGTTGAAATGGAAATGCTTTTGTCTTTCAAGAATGTTCCCTTTTATTCCCTAAGTTTACTGAGTTTTTTTTAAAATCCCCTCCTTGCAGCTTGCTTGCTGTCTGCTGTGTCCATTCGCTGTGCGTTCTTCTGTGTGTATTTTATTTTTATTTATTCCTCCCCCCCCCCTTGCAGCTGGCTTGTTGTCTGTTCTCTGTATCCATTTGCTGCATGCTCTTCTGTGTTTTTACTTGTCTCCCTTTTTGTTGTGCTGCCTTGATGAGTCAGCTCTCTGCAGCGCTTGCAGGTTGGCAGCACTCCACATGCGGGTGAGCCTGCCTTCACAAGGAGGCCTGGGGCACGATGTGTTTTTATCATGAAAAGATGTTGGAGTTTGGCAAGTGTCTTTTCTACATCAATTGAGAGGATGTGTCTTTTTCCTTCATAAAATTAATGTGGAGTACTACATTGATTTATTTTCTTATTTTGAACTACCTTTGCATTCTGGAAAAAATCCTCCTTGGTTGTGGTGTGTAATCCTTTTAACATACTGTTGGATTTGTTTTGCTAGTATTTTGTTGAGGATTTCTGCACCTACATTCATAAGTGATATTGGTCTAAAAATTTCTTTTCCTGTGCTGACTTTATCTGGCTTTGGTATTGGGGTAATTCTGGCCTTATACAATGAGTTAGGGAGTAATCCCTCATCATCATCTTTTTTTTTTTTTTTTTTTTTTTAAGAGTTTTAGAAGGATAGTGTTAAATCTTCTTTAAATGTTTGATAGAATTCAGCAGTGAATCCATCTGGTCCGGACTTTCTTTGTTGGGAGGTTTTTGTTACTGATTCAGTCTCTTTCGTTGTTATAGATCTGTAGAGATTTCTATTTCTTCTCATGTAAGAATAGGTATTTTGTATGAATTTTTCCATTTCTTCTAAGTTTTCTCATTTGTAAATACCACTTATACACTTGATCTTGGCCAAAAGGCTGAGAAGTGATTGATATCACTTATAATCCTTTTTATTTCTGTAATGCCAGTACTAATGATGTCCCCACTTTTATTCCTGATTTTAGTTATTTGTGTGATCTCTTTTTTCTATGCCAGTCTGGCTAAAGGTTTGATTTTATTGACCTTTTCAAGAAACCAACTTTTAGTTTTGTTGATTCTCCTTGTTTTGCTATTATCTATTTCATTTATCCTTCTTCTGATCTTTACTCTTTCTTTCCTGCTACTATATTTGGGTTTACTTTGCTCTTCTTGTTCTTTAGTTTCTTTGGATGTGAAGTTAGATTATTGATGTGTGATTTTTTTTTTAATGTATGCATTTACAGATATAAATTTGCCTCTGAGTATTGTCTTTACTGCACTTCATGTTTTGGTATGCTGTATTTTTGTTTCATTTGTCTTAAGATATTTCCTAATTTCCCTTGTGATTTCTTCTTTAACTTAATGGCTGTTTATTTATTTATTTTTTTTAAAAAAAGATTTATTTATTTATTTAATTTCCCCCCTTCCCCTGGTTGTCTGTTCTTGGTGTCTATTTGCTGCGTCTTGTTTCTTTGTCCGCTTCTGTTGTCATCAGCGGCACGGGAAGTGTGGGTGGCGCCATTCCTGGGCAGGCTGCTCTTTCTTTTCACGCTGGGCGGCTTTTCCTCACGGGCGCACTCCTTGCGCGTGGGGCTCCCCCACGCGGGGGACACCCTTGCGTGGCACGGCACTCCTTGCGCGCATCAGCACTGCGCATGGCCAGCTCCACACGGGTCAAGGAGGCCCGGGGTTTGAACCGCGGACCTCCCATATGGTAGACAGATGCCCTAACCACTGGGCCAAAGTCCGTTTCCCCTTAATGGCTGTTTAAAAGTATGTTATTTAATTTGTATGTATTTGTAAATTCTCCAGTTTTTCTTTTGTTATTGATTTCTAGCTTTACTTGATTGTGGTCTGGGAAGATACTTTGCATGGTTTGGTATTTTAACATTTATTAAAATTTGATATGTGGCCTAATATATGGTCTATCCTGGGAAATATTCCACGTAAACTTGAGAAGAAATGTGTATTCCATTGTTGTTGAGTAGTGTGTTCTATACCTGTCCATTAGGTCTAATTTGTTAATAGTGTTACACCATCTATTTCTTTGTTAAGCATCTATCTAGATGTTTTATCTGTTATTGAGAGTGGTATGTTGAAATTCTTTTCCCTTTAATTCTGTCAATTTTTCCTTCATATATTTTGGGGCTCTTTTTTGAGATACATATATGTTTATAATCATTATATGTTCTTGCTGGAAGGAAACTTTCATCAATATATAATATCCTTTGTTGCTTGTAATCTTTTTTCACTTAAAGTCTATTTTTTTCTGAGAATAATATAACTACTCTCTTTCCTTGATTACTGTTTGCATGCATATCTTTTTCACATCATTTTACTTTAAGCCTATTTGTGTCTTCGTACCTAAAGTGAGTCTCTTGTGGACAGCATATAGATGGGTCATACTTTTTCATCTATTCTGCCAATCTATGCCTTTAAATAGGGGAGTTTAATCCATTGACTTTTAAGGTAACTGAGAAGAAACCATTTACTTCTGCCATTTAGCTGTTTTCTGTATGTCTATGTTTTTTGTTCCTCAGTTACTCTATTACCACCTTTTTTCCAATTTAGTTGCTTTTTTGTAGTGTACTATTTTGAATCCCTTCTTTCCTTTTCTTTATATTTTTAAATTATTTTCTTAGTGCTTACTTTTGTAAATACAATGAACATCTTAGACTAATTTAGACTAGTACCAACCTAGTCAGTAACATAAATCTCCCTACTCTTATATATCTCTGTCCCTCTCCCATTACATTGTTATTGTCTCAGATTAAATGTTTATACATTGTCTGGCCATTGACATAAATTTATAATGTTAATTTACACATTTTTCTGCTAAGTCATATCCAGGGGAAACAGTTACAGATCCAGAACAAAACAGTTACAGGCCAAAAAGTTCAATATATTTACCTATGTAGTGAGTGACCTTCATTAATGTTCTTTACTTGTCCTTATGGCTTTGAGTTACTGCATGGTGTCCTTTTATTTCAACCTGAAGAACTCTCTTTACCTTTTCTTGTAGGGCAGATCTTCTGGTAATGAACTATTTTCAGTTGTTTATCTGTAAATGTCTTACTTTCTCTTTCATTTTTCAAAGATAATTTTGACAGATATAGAACTCTTCATTGATAGTTTTGGTTTTTTCCCCCCCCTTTCTCTAAGGACTTTAAATATGCCATCACACTGTCTTCTGGCTTCCATGATTTCTGATGAGAAATCTGCTGTTAATTTTATTGGGGATCCCTTGTATGTGAGAAGTTGCTTTTCTTTTGCTGCTTTCAAAATCCTCTCTTTATCTTCGGATTTTTACAATTTTGTTATAATGTGTCTTGATATAGATCCCTTAGGGTCGATCCTGTTTTGAGTTGTTGCACGTCATGAATGTGTACATTCTTATCTTTCATCAGATTTGGTAAATTTTTGGCCATTATTTTTCAAATACTTTTTCTGCCCCCTCTCTCATCCTTTTGGTACACCAAAGATGTGTATGTTAGTTTGCTTGATTTGTCCCATATGTCCCTCAGACTCTGTTTATTTTTCTTCATTACTTTTTTCTGCACCTTACACTGGATAATTCTTAATATCTTATCAAGTTTGCTGATCTTTCTTCAGCTTGTTCAAGTATGCTGTTGAACCTAATGAGTTTTTCATACCAATTACTGAACTTTGCAGTTGCAAAATTTGTTTGGTTCCTTTTTTTTAAATTGAAATATATCACTCATACATAAACATACATAAACAATAAATGCATAATAGTTGTGAACTTACAAAACAAACATATATAACATCAAACATATATAACATGTCACCCTACCACCAATAACTTGCATTGTTTTTAAACCTTTTTAATGACTAAAGAGCACTGTCGAAATATTACTACTAAACAAAGTATTTTCACCAACCAATTCAATCAATTATTATTATCTTTATATCATTTATATATGAACATACATAAACAATTAAGTGTATAGTAAAAGTTGTGATCTTACAAAGCAAACATGCGTAACATCGTACAGGGGTACATTACACTCTCCACCAACACCTTGCGTTGTCATGAGATGTTTGTTACAAACTATGGAAGAACACTGTCAAAATCTTACTACTAATCATAGTTCTTATCTTACATTTGGTGTGTTTTTTCCCCAACCCACCCTATTATTATTTTTTAAATATATTTTTTATGACACAAGTTGTAAACAAATAAAACAATCATGCACATGTGCAGAATTCCCAAACACCCTTCCATCAACACACCACAATGTGGTGTGTCATTTGCTACAGATAAAATAATATCATCTGATTATTGCCATGTCCATAGCATACATTTGGCTCACTTTTTCCATACTGCCTCAGTATCAACACAGTACATCTTTTCCATAGATGCAAAAATATTCTATTATTACTACTAATCACAATCCACAGGTCACTCCAGTTGTATTTTTCCCACGCTTCACCACATTCCCAACACCCTGCAATAGTGATATACATTTGTTCTAGCTCACAAAGGACACTCTTGCATCTGTACCATCAACCACAATCCTCAGCCACCTCTTGGTTTACTGTGCTATCCAGTTCCTAGATTTTTCTCAACTATTCTGTCAATTGGCATCTACATAACTAGATGACCATTTTCAATCACATCCCCATTTAAAAACTAGCTCACTGTGTGTTACCATCCACTCTATACATTTCCACACTAATACAGTAAAGCTAATAAAACTTCTATATACATTAAACATCAGTAGTCCACTCAGTCCTTCTCTTATCTCCGTTAAGAATCCACCACCTACCACCAGGTCTTTAAGATATTTTCTAATAATTTCTTCTAGAAGTTTTATGGTTCTTGCTTTCATTTTTAGTTTTTGGATAAGGTGTGAGATAGGGGTCCTCTTTCCTGCTTTCAGCTATGGATGTTCAATTCTTTCAGCACCATTTGTTGAATGGTTTGTTTTGCCTGAGTTGTGCAAGTTTGACAGGCTAGTCAAAAATCACTTGACCATACCTGTAAGGGTCTGTTTCTGAACCATAAATTTGGTTCCATTGGTCTATTGTGTCTGTCTTTAGGCCAGTACCATGTTGTTTTTACCACTATAGGTAAGTATTATGATTTAAAGTCTGGAGATGAGGGTTCACTTTTCCCTTTTATGATGTTTATGGCTTTCAGGAATCCTTACCCCTTCCAAATAAATTTAATGATCACGTTTTCAATTTTTTCTTTAATGCTGGTGTTATTTTTATTGGGATTGCATTAAATCTGTATATCAATTTGAGTAGAATTGACATCTTAATGATACTTAGTCTTCCAATCCATGAGCATGGAATGTTCTTCCAGTTATTTAGGGCTTTCTTGATTTGTTTTAACATTGAGTTGCAGTTTCCTGAATACAAATGCTTTACATCATTGGTTAAGTTTATTCCTGACAAATATATTTTGAGTTTTATCTGTCATATTTTATTTCCACCACTCTTTTAACACTTTTAGTTACTTTTATTGATATAATCTTCATTTCTACACTCTCTTCCAGGCCTTCCTCTCCTGTCTTTTCTTTTCGGGCTCTAGCACACCCTTTAGTATTTCCTGAAATTCTGGTCTCTTGCTTAGAAATTCTCTGTTTCTGTTTATCTGTAAATACTCTCATTTCACCTTCATTTTGAAAGTCTTGCTGGATATAAGATTCTTGGCTGGAAGTTTCTCTCTTGTCGTATCTTAAATATATCAGACCACTGTCTTCTTCCATGGTTTCTGGTGAGAAATCAGCACTTAATCTTATTGAGTATCCCTTATGTGTTACACATTGCTTTTCTCTTGCTGCTCTCAGAATTCTCTTTGTCTTTGGCCTTTGACATTCTGATGAGTATATGTCTTGGAGTTGGTCTATTTGGATTTTTTTTGGATGGGAGTACAGTGTGCTTCTTGGACATGGATATCTATGTCCTTCAATAGGGTTGGGAAATTTTCTACCATTATTTCTTTAAATATTCCTTCTCCCCCTTTCTCTTCTCTTCTCCTTCTGGGACACCCATGACACGTATGTTTGCACACCTTTTGCTGTCATTTAGTTCCCTGAGTCCTTGTTCAATTTTTTCCATTCTTTTCTTCACCTCTTCTTTTGTATGTTCACTTTCAGAGACCATTTCTAATTCCAGCTGTGGAGCAGCTCCCGAGGTGCCTTGTGCTTCCAGTGGAGGATGGGCACCAGCCTTTGTGGTGTGGAGCCTCTACTTACGAGTCTTCTCTGCAGACGGGCAGTCTTTTCCTTCCACTCCCCCAAGGATGTTGCAGGATGCTTTTCTGGTCTCCTGGAGCCCCCAAATAGGTGCTTCAGATAGCTCCAGAGAGTTCTGGCTGTTTGCTAGCTGCCCTGTAGCAGGAGCTGAATCTAGGAGCTCCTTACTCCACTGCCATCTTGTTTGTTCTGTTTGGTTTCTTTTTTATTATTTCCATCTTTTTATTTAGTTTAATTTTTTTCTAATTTCTTTCAGTTCTTATTATATGGATTTCTATTAAGATAGTTGGCTTAAAGTCTTTGACTAAATGTTCCAATGTATGAACTTCCCCGGGGATGGTTTCTCGCAAAAAATTCTTTGTGTGCTTTGAAATTTCTTTTGTTGCTTAACATTCTGACTATTAAGTTGTAAATCTGGAAATCTAGTTCTTCTCTGTAATTGCAAATGTTCTTGCTAAGTCATCTTGTTGTTGTTGTTGAGAGTTGGAGCTGTCAATTTGTAACTTTTCTAAATTATTTTTGTTCCCAACAGAATGAAAAGTGTCGAGAATAAACTAAAAAAAAAAAAAAAAAAAGGTATGCCTCTTTAAGAATCTTAAGAATTCTCTGCCATTTTTCCCTAAGGGAAGTTGGAATTAGGATTGCATTCAAATCTGCCCCCCCACACACACCCTGCACTAAGGTAGCCGATCCATAGCAGTGAACAGCTATCAGACTATACCACCCCAAGTTATGGAACACTAGTCTTTTTTTTTAATATTTATTTTATTTAATTCTCCCCCCTCCCCCCTTTGTCTGCTCTCTGTGTCCATTTGATGTGTTTTCTTTTGTGTCTGCTTGTATTCTCATTAGGTGCTCTAGGAACTGATCCTGGGACCTTCCAGAGTGGGAAAGAAGTGATTACTCTCTTGTGCCACCTCAACTCCCTCTTCTGCTATGTCTTATTTTCTCTCCTCTGTGTCTATTTTTGAGTCATCTTGCTGTGCCAGCTTTCTGCATTGGCCAGCACTCCTATGCAGAGTGGCTTTCCCACGCTGGGCGGCATTCCCACGCAAGGCAGCACTCCTGCATGGGCTGGCACTCTGTGTGGGCCAGCTTGCTCTCACCAGGCTGCCCTGGGCATCAAAGCCCGGACCTCCTATATGGTAGATGGGAACCCAGTTGGTTGAGCCACATCCATTTCCCCAGAACTAGGTTCTTATAGCCCTCCCTGGCACGAGCAAGTTGCACCAAATTGCAGTTCCCACCACTGCCTGTTCTGTGATTGGGGGGTGACGGATGGTAGCTGTAGCATGTATGGTAAAATTCACCAGTACTTATTGCAATTTACCAGCCTCTTCCTCCAGCTCTTCCCTGGATGCTGCCCCATGTTGCAATAGACTCCAGAATTTAAAATAGTCGATTCAGACAGTTCCTGCCAGTTCAAGAGTTGTTTTTGGTAAGCAGACTGATTCCTGGAGCTTCCTACTCTTCCATCTTCCCACAATCCTCTCCTATAGTTGTTTTTTGCTGCATAACAGAACACACCCAAATTAATGGCATAAAACCACCACCATCTGTTTAAGTCATGATTCTATTTGGGCTAGGCTCAGTTGGGTGGTTCTTCTTGACTGGACTCACTAATGTGTCTGTGGTCACCAAGTCACCTAGTCAGCTCTGTTCCCAGGGTCTGGCTGATTTTGGCTGGAACGATGTGGGTGACTAGCAAGCTATCCCATGTTTGTTCAGGTGGTAGATTCATAAACTTCAAAGAAGTAGAGCAGAAGCATGCATGTATTCTGAGATATAGGCTTGGAACTGGCATAACATCACTTGTGCTCTACTTTCTTGGCCAAATCAGGCGAGAAGGCCAGGAGGATGGAGAAAAACTCCATCTCTTGATTCAAAGAGCAGCCAAGTAAGTCACATTGCAAGGGCATGGACATAGGGAGAGGAAGAAATTGTGGTATTTTTGCAATCTACCAGAGGTTATAAGACAGAGTAAGAGCGGAAAGCCACTCATCTCCTTTCAAGAGAAAATCATCACTTGGAAAGTTCCTTTTTTTTTTTTTTTTTTACTTTTAAAAAAAATATTTTTATTTTTAAAAGATATTTAGACTACATAAATGTTCCATAAAAAAAAAATGAGGGAATCTCATATGCCCCACTCCCTACACCTCCCACTTTCCCCCACATTAACAACTTCTTTCGTAAGTGTGCTACATTCATTGCAATAGATGAACACATTTTGGAACATTGCTACTAATCATGGATTATGCTTTACATTGTAGTTTACACTCTCTCCCACTCAATTCTGAAGGCTATGGCAGGATATACAATGACCTATATCTGTCATAGCAATGCCACTCAGGTCAATTCCAACTCCTGAAACTGTCCCCATATTACACTTCTTTTTTTTTTTTTTTTTTTTTTTTTTTTAAAGATTTATTTATTTATTTAATTTCCCCCCTCCCCTGGTTGTCTGTTCTTGGTGTCTGTTTGCTGCGTCTTGTTTCTTTGTCTGCTTCTGTTGTCGTCAACGGCATGGGAAGTGTGGGCGGCGCCATTCCTGGGCAGGCTGCTCTTTCTTTTCACGCTGGGCGGCTTTCCTCACGGGCGCACTCCTTGCGCGTTGGGCTCCCCCACGCGGGGGACACCCCTGCGTGGCAGGGCACTCCTTGCGCGCATCAGCACTGCGCATGGCCAGCTCCACACGGGTCAAGGAGGCCCGGGGTTTGAACCGCGGACCTCCCATATGGTAGACGGACGCCCTAACCACTGGGCCAAAGTCCGTTTCCCCATATTACACTTCTTTGTACCTCTCCCTGACTTCAGCACCTCCAGTGGACAATATCTCCACATCAATGATATAATTTTTTCCATTGCTAGAATCACAATAAGTCTATAGTAGAATACCAGTAAGTCCACTCTACTTTATTACCCAATCATTAGGATTCTGGGATGGTGAGGCACACTCCACCTCTAATTGAGGGGGGTATTTAGTCCCATACGACTGATGGATGGTACTCTCTTGCTTGCAGTTGTAGATTCTCTTGGTTCCTTGGTGTGGTGGTTGTCCATCCTCACCTCCTTGTTAGTTGTCCTGGGTGAGTTCAATGAACTGGAGAGGTGTTGCAACTCTGCTGAGGTGTAGGACCCAGCTGGCACATGGACTGTCCAGAGATTCAAGTCTCTTGGAAGTACACCTACTAACACTGGCACCAACTATGAGTTCAAATAAAGGCATGTGTAGAGAAGTCATATCTGGTCCAACTCTGTCACATCAGGGAGTAAAAACACCAAAGTAGGGCCCACTGGCGAGGCACCAGCCACTGGAACTATCTGCCATAACCCTAGGACCTGGGTGTCTCCAGAGTCCTCAGGAACCCCACTATTTGGGGCAGTCTGTACTTTGGCAATTTATGAGATCCTGCTGAGACGTGCATAAAAGGGTTACCTCAGGGAAGATCTTCTGACTCATTTTGAAGTCTCTTAGCCATATAAACTCATTTGTCTTTACCTTTCCCCCCCTTTATTCAAGGTCTTTTTCCAGTTGCATCACCAGCTGGTGTTTGGGAGTAATCCCTGGGAGTGATGTGCCGTGCTGGGGGGAATGCAAAGCATTTATATGCTGAGCTTGGCTCAGAGAGAGGCCACATTTGAGCAACAGGGAGGATGTCAGGAGGTAACTCTTAGGCACATTTCAACACTAGGCTATGTAGCAACTTCAAGGACAAAGGCTCATAAGGACAGCTGTAAATATCAAGGGCCCACCAATAGACACTAGTCATTGCCCCTGTGCTAGGTGATTGTTGCTGTTCCATTACAGAATGTGGCAGAGCTCCCCAGGATGGGAATTCAATATTCTTTCAGTTGTGTGAATCTCTACCCACTGTGGCAATGCCCCATGAACACCTGAACACATTTATATAGCTTATATGTAGGCCCAGGTGAACTTCCTCCCATGTATCCCCTATCACTGACACCCCACACCAACGATCCTCCTCTGTTATAGTTGTACCTCTTCTGTGATTCAAAACTTCCTTAAAAATGAAGCCCAGAATATTGCCAAAAACAATTATCAGGAAAATGAAATATAATAATGATTTAGAAAAACTGAAACTAAAATAAAGTCTAAAAAAATTGGGGTATTAAAAAATGTCAAAATTTTTTTTGACGTGTTGCCTTTCATCACTGTAATATCTGTTGTCCTGCATGTACAGTGGCATTTTCTTCCATTTCTTGATCAGTGTCTCACTTTTTTAACCTTTTTACATGTGGATGGTACATTTGTTACAACTGGTATACAAATATCGAAACATAGCTACTAACTTTGATCAATGGTTCATATTATGGTTAACATTTTAGACCACTTTTATAAATTTTTGATGAAATTTAACATGGTCTGTATCCATCATTGCAAGATCATGTAGAACACTTCCATTGCCCCCCTAACTACCCAAACTTCCATCTATTCTATTCTTCCCTCCCCCTCCCCTTGGAGCCTACAGCAACGACCAGTCTTCACTTCTTGAAGGACAAGATTCATAGATACTTGCAACAATGCTGAGGGCTTGACAAACTAGTCTGACGTCCCCTACTAGGAATTGCCCATGCTGTGGAGAGACACCCTACTCTCTGTCTGAGAATACCAGACCTCCCCAGGATGGGAGTCCAACTCCTTTCCATTGCAAAATAATCACTTGCACATTTTCCAAAAGACTGCTCCAAGGATGCCCTGTCCCAAATGCACCCCCCATCAACACCCTAAACCAGTAACCCTTCCTTGTCATATCAATGGGAGCTTTTTCAACATTGTAGTTTCAACCACCTACCTGCCGATCCCATGCTCACTTGCTCCCTCCCCTAGTCCTCCCCCCAGGTCCATGGACTGTCCAACCCATCCTCCCACTCTACCCCCATCAAATTTGCATGCCCAACCCAATGTATCACTACCCCCGTCATATACCTTCACTGCACAACTCCTCATTTCCACCTTATCATAGATTTCACCTGTATGGGCATTGGCTCACAACCTTCTTCTCCCTTTCTATTTTTTATAAACCTATGTTCCAGACTCTAGCTCTCAGGGTCAGTTTGATTTGCTTAATTCATATCAGAGAGATCACGTAATATTTGTCAGAAGAATAATTTTCAAGGGCAGAGGAAATGAAATAACTTTTCTCTCTCGATATCAGAATTCAGTGCCCTCTTTCTAGAAGGGTGGGGACCTAAAGCCCCTCAAAATGAAATAAATCATCTAGGCTAGTCAATGGAGAAGCCATAACCAGAATTCAGAATTCCTGGTTCTATGATAAATAATTCAACTATGATGTGTTTTTTTTTAAAGCAACTTTATTGAGATATAATTCAAAGGCCATAATATTCATCCATTTAAAGTGTACAACTTGGGAGGCAGACTTGGCCCAGTGGTTAGGGTATCTGCCTACCACATGGGAGGTCCGCGGTTCAAGCCCCAGGCCTCCCTGACCCGTGTGGAGCTGGCCCACATGCAGTGCTGATGTGTGCAGGGAGTGCCGTGCCACGCAGGTGTGTCCCCCGTGTAGGGGAGCCCCACGCGCAATGAGTGCGCCCCGTAAAGAGAGCCACCCAGCGTGAAAGAAAGTTCAGCCTGCCAGGAATGGCGCCACACACATGGAGAGCTGACGTAGCAAGATGACACAACAAAAAAAGAAACACAGATTTCCATGCCACTGACAACAACAGAAGTGGACAAAGAAGAACACGCAGGTGCTCGCTTTGGCAGCACATATACTAAAATTGGAACGATACAGAGAAGATTAGCATGGCCCCTGCGCAAGGATGACACGCAAATTCGTGAAGCGTTCCATATTTTTGGATGTGTCATGATGATGGGAACGAGTGTTGTTGGGGGGGGGGAGAGGGGGGATGGGGGGGTGGGGTTGAATGGGACCTCACATATATATTTTTAATGTAATATTATTACAAAGTCAATAAAAAATAAAAAAAATTAAAAAAAAAAAAAAAAAAAAAAAAGAAGAACACGCAGCAAATGGACACAGAGAACAGACAATTGGGGGGGGTGGGGAAGGGAGAGAAATTAAAAAAAAAAATAAACTGTACAACTCAGTGTTTTTGGTATATTCACAAAATTGTGCAATTATCACCACTAATTCCAGAACATTTTCCTCACCTCCAAAATAAACTCTTTACCCATCAGCAGTCACCCCAAATCCTTCCTCCCCCTAGCACATGGCAACCACTCATCTACTTTCTTCCTCTATGCATTTGCCTACTCTGAATATTTCACATAACTGGAATATGATTTGTTCTTACTCCATTGAATCATAGTCTGAAAGCTGGAAGATACCTTTGAGGTGCTAGGCCAATTTTCCTAAATTATCCATGAATCTCAACAAGATAATAAATAGATTCCAGCATTGGTTAAAATATCAATTTGAGTGGGGGATTTTACTTTATTTCCAGTCAGTCTATTTTTATTTCAGACAGCTCTAATTATGGGAAAAAATTTTCTTCCTGAAATGTTTTTCTGTTTCTTCCACACATTGTATCTAACTCTGTTCTCTGAAATTTTAAAGAACTATTTTATGAAGAAATGATATAGAATATCTTATGGATATAATATAGAATTGGAATAGAAGACTGACTTTCATAATATGGAGAAAGGGTACTTAAATTCATTGCCTCTGTTTTTTTGTCTAATCTAGAACTAGACAGTTCACCAGCAGAACAAGGAAAAAGTTTAAATTCCATAACAAAAATTGGGATAAATTATTACACAGCAACTGGAGTTTATAAAACATTCCTAAGCTAACCAGCTCCCAATATTTTATATAAGGTTCCTTTGTAAGAGAAGGAATGACTGATTGTTGGTTGGGACATGGAAGGATTCCTGAAAAAAAAAATTGAGCCAATAGGTGGGATGAGTATTAAATACCCAAGTAAATATTCCATGTGGATATGATAAATTGCTTAAGGACACAAAAGTTGAAAAGGAGAAGTTGCTCAAATAACCAAAAGTATGGCTACAACACAAAGTAGGTATGGTAAAAAACATGGAAAATTAGTCAGGAAAAGTAATGCTAAATGCTAACATTTATTGAGCTATGTTCTGTGCACTAACTAACCAAGCATACTGCAGGTAAGAACCCTCCTAAGAACCTTATGAGATAGGTACTATTATTACCCCACTTTACAGATGGGGAAAAAATGAGACTCAGGAGTATTTAGGTTAAGCAGCCTAAGTTTATATAGCTAATGAACGGCAGAGATGAGCTCTGTGAGGCTGCCCTTCATGAAGTGACCTTATCATGAGTGACCTTTTTATTCTGAAAGAACTGGGATTTCTTAAGTAGAAATGTGGAGACAAGGGTAGAAAGATCCTCTTCCAAATTTCATTTTTGGCTTGGCTATCTCAAAGGAGTATTTGAGATAAGATAGGTAGTCAGTTTATGGAGCCAAAATAGAGGCCAGTGGACTGTGCATTATATATTCTGATCCTCCATATATAATCTGGAGTTCAGAGTATGGACTTGCTATGGTTGATGGTCTAAGATAAATTATTTCAAGTTGGGCAGAGACCCTCTGCAAGGGGGTATCCTACCAAGGGTTAAAGGACCTGAAGTTCTGAAAAGGAGCAATTAATATTCAATGCCACTGCTTTGGTTATAGTTTTGTGTTTCCCATGAACCTTTTCTATAAATGGATAAAAAAAATACGATATTTTGCAGTAAAATTCCCATTAATTAAACACTTATTATTTGCCAGGCATTATTCTAAGTGTTTCATATATATTGACTCATTTAATTATCACAACTACCCCAGGATATTGGGACAATTATTTATTCTTAATTTTACAAGTGGGAACACAGAAACACAAAGATGTTACAAAACTTGCACAGAGTTATATAGCAAATAAGTAGGGTGAAGCTGGAAAGAGCTACAACAAACTCCTCAACAGATACAAAATGGTCAAAAATTAGTACTTCTGGGGAGTGGATGTGGCTCAATTCATAAGGCCTCCACCTACCATATGGAAGGACCTGGGTTTGACCCCCAGGGCCTCCTGTTGAAAAAGAAGAGAAAGCATGCCTGTGCAGTGAGCCAATGCCTGTACAAGTGAGTCACACAGCAAGATGATGATGCAACAAAAGAGAGACAAGGGGAGAGTCAAGGTGAAGGGCAACGGAGACCAGGAACTGAGGTGGCACAATTGACAGAGAACCTCTCTCCACATCAGGAATCTCCAGGATCAAAATCCTGGTGAATCCTAGAGGAGAGAAAATGAGAAAACAGAGAAGACAAAACAGACAGAAAAAACAACAACAAAAAACCAGCAGGGCAAAGGAGGTGAAGGGGGGAAATTTTTTTTTTTAATTAGTACTTTCGAGATAGCGTAGCAGAAAGAACCCGGATCTGGTGGGCGCCTGAATTGAGGCTGTGTAAAGACTGCTGCTTCTCACTCTGAGTCTCAATTTTCTCATCTATAAATTGGAGATTATAATACTTACCTTATATGCTTGTTGTAAGGATCTAGGGAGGTGATGATTGTGAAGATGCACCGTATATAATCTCTAAAATGTTACGCATTAATTCTCTCTTAGCATTGTACTCCCAAACCTGAGATCCGGACTAGGCGGTTACTGGAAACTGGCTACCACTCCCACCACGCAAACTCTCCTGGCTCCACTTCCGGGACGCCCGCGCAGGGCCCGCCGGGACTTGTAGTCTCGCATTCGCTCTGGACCGATTTTTTTCCTTTGTAGGAGCGGCTGCGCGCAAGACCCGGAAGTACTCTCTGGCTAAGTAGGGAGGGTCAGAGGTCACAGGGACCTTTGGCGTCGTGTTTTGGCGTTGTCGCTATGTAGTGGTGGGGCAGTCCCCTTTCGCGCAAGTTCTGCAAGATTCCTGAGCTCGGCTAGGGTGGCAGCCCTAGGACTCCTCGTCGCGGGCTTCAGGTTCCCTGCTAAGTGGAGCCGCCGCCGCCATGTTTGGCTGTTTGGTGGCTGGAAGGCTGGTGAGGATGGGGCCGGGCGGCAGCAGGGAGGGGGCGGGACACTGAGGGCAAAACCCCGGGGGAGCGAGGGGGAGGGCCCGCCGCTGCGCGGGATGCGGGGAAGCCCGCTCACGTCCGCTTTTTGGCTCTGTGTGAGGGGGGCGAGTGGACCACTGGAGTGCTCTCCTTTGCTCAGCTTTGTTCCGATTAATTTGAATAGTTGCCATTTATCTAGTGTGCATTATGGACCAGGCTTTGGGCGGAAAGTTCTGTCAGTTATTCAGTTCAGCCTTTTCGTGTAACGCCTATTTGGCATCTCAGATTTCTTTCTCAACTCGTGACATATTTGTTACCGTTCCCATTTTGCAGTTAGACTTGAGCTCAGTCGGTAGTATTAAGTATCGCCTAAGCCCATACGGTGAGTTAGAGGTAAATTTGGGATTTGAATCTGGTTTGTAGAGCCCCGTTTCTGGAAGGAAGATGAAGATGCCTGGGCACCTAAAACTTAGTGAACTATACCAGAAGGATGTGACCCCCAATAAGGATGTGGCTTATTGGTCAAAAGAGATAATAACCTATCTTGCCATGTTATTCGAATTAAATGAGATGAATACTTGGAATTGTTGAGTAACAGAGGAAAGTGAATCTTGCTTGCCACCCTAGAAACCATCCAAAAATCCATTTTCATACTTGACTCCTTTCACCTAGAGTTGTTTTTCTTTCATTTTTATCCCTGCTTTTTCCATTTTGTTGAATTGTTAAGTTTTTCATCATCTTTTGATAATATGTTGTATTCTGGGCAGAGTTGTAAGTAACCGTAAAGATAAATTGAAGTTAACTAACTTCAGAAAGCTGCTCTTGAGTGACTGGGAGTCCTCTTGTGTTGATGGTGGTAATTAATAATTCTGGTGAGGTAATTTTGGATTGCTCCTGCTCTTGATAGGGAAAATGAAGGGACCACCCTGGAATGAATGTAGGCTTGAGTGAGTGTCATTAAATAAATACATTAAAAACTTGTTGTCACCTAATTAGGAAGAGCTTAGTTCTATCAGTTCTGTGCATCTATTTGCCCAACAACATACCACTATAAGGCATGTGCAGTACAGGTTTTGTCAGGACAAGACATTTTTGGGGTGTTTGGTTCTTTAGTTCTGGAGTATTAGAAAAGGTTAATCAAAGCAAAGGACGCATAGACCTAGTGATACCTCAAATCTTAACCTACGTTATTGTTAACCAAAACATTCACTTTATCCAACTTATGAGCCCAGTTTTTCATTCCTTGAAAAATTCTTTCATGAATAAAAGAGGTACTCTTTTTTTCGTAAAGGCAAGGATTAGATTTGTGTAACATGGATTTACTGAATGTCTGGTGCCCTGAACAAAGTTGACACTTTAGAATGATTTATTTTACAGATAATTATTTAAGGACTTGTAAGTAACGTAATTTCACATGCCGTCTAAGGTCATCTCATGCCAAAAATGATGAAATTGAATTTAATACTAGCATTTCTTTATATTTAAATTGTAGGGTTTTAAACTGGGTCAGGAAACTTCAGAAGAGGAAATCAGAACCTTTTTTTTTTTAAGATTTATATTTTATTTATTTCTCTCCCCTTCCTTCCCCCATTGTTTGCTCTCTGTGTCCATTCGCTGTATGTTTTTCTCTGTCCACTTGCATTCTTGTAAGCAGCAACGGGAATCTTTTTGTTGCGTCATCTTCCTGTGTAAGCTCTCCGTGTGTGTGGCTGCACTCCTGGGCTGGCTGTGCTTTTTTCACGCGGATTGGCTCTCCCTGGGGGGCGCACTCCTTGTGCATGGGGCTCCCCTACACAGGGGACACCCCTTTGTGGTACGGCACTCCTTGTGTGCATCAGCCCTGCGCTTTGGCCAACTCACCACATGGGTCAGGAGGCCCTGGACCTCCCATATGGTAGGCGAATGCTCTATCAGTTGAGGCAAATCCACTTCCCTAGAACTTGTTTTTAACAATACTTACCCTTGGTCTCTTGGGAATTTAATTTAGGGCTATGGACATTACACTATCGATAATAAATAGATGGAATTATGTAACAGATATGTGTTTTTCTTAAATGTTGTTGTAGTAGATGTGATATAATGAGGGAAAAATAAACATTTCCGTAACAATGAGCAAATATTAGGAAAGGAAAAGAAATTGCATTCTAGGTAATTAAAATTGAGCATTTACTGTCTTCAGAAACAATGGTAGTAATTCAGATTTGGTGTTTTGGTGAATAGATCAGCAATAGCAGTTAAAAACAAAACTAGGGGGGAGCAGGTGTAATTCAGTGGTTTGTGCACCTGCTTCCCATGTACAAGGTCCTGTGTTCAATCCTCGG
This sequence comes from Dasypus novemcinctus, assembly GCF_030445035.2. Classification (NCBI taxonomy): domain Eukaryota; kingdom Metazoa; phylum Chordata; class Mammalia; order Cingulata; family Dasypodidae; genus Dasypus; species Dasypus novemcinctus. The sequence goes on from NC_080682.1 coordinate 120,323,609, forward strand.
GACCGCCTAAGAAACAAAACAAAACCAGAAAGCCTTACATAAGGTAAATTCTTGACAGCCTACCAACCTGAGTGCTCTCAAAATTAATACTTTTTACTAGTGATATAAATAGCAATTATCAGTTCTTTTCTAAAAGTGTAAAAAAGGAATTTTTCCTGTGAAAAATTTCTCAAACTTCAAAATAAGTTGACATTCTATTCCGGAACAGAAAATTAGATTATACAGTGAGTCAAGAGGAGGCTTTTATAAGTGTCCACTTAAATTCAAGTTAGAAATTTTATGTTTTATACAGTTACTTCTAGATTGCTTACGTACTTTAATCACATGGGTCTCTTCAAACTACAACATAAGACTTTGATGTGGTGGTACCTTGAACCACCTTTCATATTTGCAGTATTCTGAAGTTATTTAAATAAAGTCTTTTTAGAGTATTTCTGAAATAATTCTGTTATATTTCTAAAATATTTTCATTGTATGGTATTTTAAGTCTAAATATACATTTTTGGATTCTTTTTAAAAAATAACTATGGTATACTTATTAATTCTTTAGAGTATCAGATTAACCCAACTTTACAGGTTTTGACTTAAGTTGGTAATATAGTTTATAATGATATTATTACGGCAATATATACTCATGAAACTATTCAACTAAGACCTAGTTTTTTATTTTCTAGGTACAAACAGCTGCACAACAAGTGGCAGAGGATAAGTTTGTTTTTGACCTGCCCGATTATGAAAATATCAACCATGTTGTGGTTTTTATGCTGGGAACAATCCCATTTCCCGAAGGAATGGGAGGATCTGTCTACTTTTCCTATCCTGATTCAAATGGAATGCCAGTATGGCAGCTCCTAGGATTTGTCACAAATGGGAAACCAAGTGCCATCTTCAAAATTTCAGGTCTTAAATCTGGTAAGAATAATATATTAAAATACTTTCATTGTTAGTCAAACTTTTTTCTTAAGTAGCCTAACATGGAATATGTTTTTCATTTTCCATTATGTTTTTCTGATTGTAATGTAATACATAACATTAAAAAAAAATCAGATACAGAAACATTTGAAAAATAGTTTTGCTCCTCAAACTTCTCAATCTGTTGCCTCTTATACCACCCCACTCTCCACACTTGGAGAGAAACTCTCACTCTTAAATTTATTACATGTACTTCCATGGCACCACACACATGGAGAGCTGATGGAGCAAGATGATGCAACAAAAAAGAGACATAGTTTCCCAGTGCTACAGGATAATACATGTACTTCCAGACCCTTTGTATAATGATATATACCTTTGTAAAGGGATTTTTTTCTGACTTAATGGGTGTTCTAATAAAAAATAAGCGGAACCTTCTATAATTTAGAATATGCATATCTATGTTTTAAATCATAAATAAGCCAAGTAGACATGCATAGGAAATAAAATTAGAGTCCTTTTTTTCCATTAAGATTTTTTAACTCTTAGATTTGATTATCCTACCAACGTTCTGTTGGTTCTACTGGCATTGCAGATGTTGTACCTTATGGGGACATAATCCTTGCCTTGATACTTTGAGGTACTTTATGAGAATAAAACTAAATTAGGTGCCATTTATTCCCATTGACATTTTGTTTTCCTTTGAAAGTTCTTAGAATGCAAATATATTTTTTCCTAGAAATAGTTTGTAGAATCCAAGGGAAAATTATATTTAGGTAAAATGTAGGTAACATTTTTCATGTTTAATGAACATTTGGGGATTTATGGGGATTTAAAGATAATCATTAAACATTTACTGGACTATTTCATACTCCTGTAGGGGAATAACATTCTGTAGACCTGTAATTATAAGGGTAAAAAGTAATAGTGGATGTTTGTACAAAGTGTGCTAAGAGAATAGAAACAGAAGCAACTGACTTTTTTTTTTTAATGTTTTTATTTTTTATTTTCTAGGAGGTACTGGGGATTGAACCCAGGACCTCATATATATGAAGTGTGGGCCCAGCTGCTGAGCTTCACCCTCTCCATGCAATTAACTTTTTTTTTTGGAGGTACCAGAGATTAAACCCAGGATCTTGTACATGGGAAGCAGGTGCTCAACCACCGAACTACATCTACTCCCCTGTAATTTATTTTATAGGTCAGTAAATTTTAACCTGCTTAGGTCCTAGACCTATTTGATAGTGTTTGCAAAATATGTGACATAATGCAAATACTCAAGATTTGCATGTATTCTGAAACATGTCCATGTACCTTCCTTGTAAAGAACCTCTCGTGTAGATGTGGAGGACCAGTAAGCCATTGTCAGTAGGGGAATGACATGAAATTTTGTTTTTAGTCTATGGACTGTGTGGAGAATGATTTGGAGTAGTTCTAGCTGGATGGGGACTGTTTGTTAGCTACCACCTATTATTTTATATATTAGGAGAGTCACAAGAAGGAAGAAGAGTGCATTATTTAAAGCTAAAAGTTATCAAGTATTGATCAACACCAATCTCTAGATCCCAAAAGAGGCATGAATCCCTGCAGCCCTTCAAAAGGGGGTCCCATGAAATAAGTATCCCTAATTCCTAGGCTGGTCTTCAAGTATGGTTCCCCAAGAGCAGCATCAGCATCAGCATCACCTGGGACCTGGTTAGAAATTCGGATTCCTGGCTGGACCACGGGCCTACCGAATTAGAAACCAGGGTTGAGGCCCAGTAGTCTGTATTTTTTCTTTTTTTTTCACGTTTTTTTCTGAAATAATTTCAAACTTACTGGAAAGTTGCAAGAATAATACAAGGATTCCAACATATCCCATACCACCAGAAACCCGAATCTACCAATTTTAACATTTTGCTGCCTTTGCCGTTTATCTATTTTCTGAACATAGGTTGCAGACATCCTACTCCTTGAATACATACTACTTCCATATTCATTTCTTACAAACAAGGATATTCACTTACATAGTCACCTTAGGAATAGTTATCAAATTAAGAAGTGTAACCTTGATACAAAGTTTACATTTGATATTCCAGTTTTTTCTTTTTCTTTTTTAAGATTTATTTATTTTTATTTATTTCTCTCCCCTTCCCCCTCCCCCCCGCCCCCCACAGTTGTCTGCCCTGTGTCCATTCACTGTGTGTTCTTCCGTGTCCGCTTGTATTCTTGTCAGCAGCACCGGGAATCTGTGTCTCCTTTTGTTGCATCATCATGTTGTGTCAGCTCTCGGTGTGTGAGGCGCCATTCCTGGGCAGGCTGCACTTTTTTCGCGCTGGGTGGCTCTCCTTATGGGGCACACTCCTTGCATGTGGGGCTCCCCTACATGGGGACACCCCTACATGGCACAGCACTCCTTGCACGCATCAGCGCTGCACGTGGGCCAGCTCACCACATGGGTTAGGAGGCCCGGGGTTTGAACCTTGGACCTCCCATGTGGTAGGCAGATGCCCTACCTGTTGAGCCAAATCTGCTTCCCTCCAGTTTTTTCTTATGCATGAATAATGTCCTTTGAGCCTTTCTGCATTCATTTTTAAATCATATCCTATATCATGTCTTTCATTTAATTGTCATTATTTCTTTAGTTTCTGTCTTTTTATTAAATTGTGGAAATGTGTATACAACATGTCTTCCTATTCCACCCCTCCCAAGCATACCATTCTGTAGGATTAATCACATTCTCAGTGTTGCAGTATCCTCAACACCATCCATTTGTAAAACTTTCCTTTCACCCCTAACAGAAACCTCACTCTAATTTTGCATTACCTTCCTGTTTTAGTTTTCTTAACTGCTTAATGGTTGGCTTAAGCAATAAAAATTTATTGGCTCAAGGTTTTGAGGCGAGGAAAAGTCCAAATCAAGGCCTTATCAAGGTGATGCATCCTGCCCAAATCTGTGGCGCTCAGGAGCTGCCTGCCAGATCTAGGTCCTGGGCTCCTCTGTCACATGACAATACACGTGGTGGCCTCTGCTGGCCTCTCCCTTCCTTTCCTTTCACCCTGCAGAGCTACTCCCTTTAGCATTTCTTGTAGGACCAGTCTAGTGATGAGGAAGACCCTCCGCTTTTGTTTATCTGGGACTGTTTTAATTCCTTGCTCATTTTTGACAGACAATTTTGCTAGAAATAGAATTCTTGGGCAGCAAGTTTTTGCTTTTAGCACTTTAAATAATGTTATCCCACTGCCGCCTTGCCTCCGTGGTTTCCGACGAGAGTGCGGCACTTAATCTTTTTTTTTTTTAAAGATTTTATTCATTTCTCTCCCCTCCCTCCCCATTGTCCGCTCTCTGTGTCCATTCACTGTGTGTTCTGTGTCTGCTTGCATTATCAGGGCAAACTGTGTTGTCTCTTCTTTGTTGTGTCATCTTGCTGAGTCAGCTCTCCATGTGTGCAGCGCCACTCCTGGGCAGGCCACTCTTTTCTTCTTACAGGGCGGCTCTCCTTGCGGGGTACAGTCCTTTGCGTGGGGCACCCTTTTGCAGGATGCCCCTCTGTGGCACGGCACTCCTTGCCTGCGGCAGCACTGTGCGTGAGCCAGCTCATCACACAGATCAGGAGGCCCTGGGTATTAAACCGTGGACTCTCCACACGGAGATGCTCTATCAGTTGAGCCATGTCCGCTTCCCGCAGCACTTAATCTTATTGAATCTCCCTTGTATGTGACTGACTTCTCTCTTGTAGCTTTCAGAATTCTCTCTTTACCTTTTGCATTTAACAGTTTGGTTATAAAATGGCACAGTGTGGGTCTATTTGGGTTATCCCATTTGGAGTTTGTTGAGCATCTTGGATGTGTATATTCATGTCTTTTGTTAAATTTGGGAAATTTTCATCCATTTTTTTTTTTAAAGGTTTTCATCTATCTATCTATCTATCTATCTATCTATCTATCTATCTATCTATCTATCTATCTATCTATCTATCTATCTCCCCTCCCCCCTCCCCCCCCCCCCCCGCCCCGGTAGTCTGTTGTGTGTGTCTATTTGCTGCGTCTTCTTTGTCTGCTTCTGTTGTTGTCAGTGGCACGGGAATCTGTTTCTTTTTGTTGTGTCAGCTCTCCGTGTGGGCGGCGCCATTCCTGGGCAGCCTGCACTTTCTTTCATGCTGGGCGGCTCTCCTTATGGGGCACACTCCTTGTGTGTGGGGCTCCCCTACGCGGGGACACCCCAGTGTGGCACGGCACTCCCTGCGCGCCTCAGCACTCCGCATGGGCCAGCTGCACATGGGTCAAGGAGGCCTGGGGTTTGAACCGCGGACCTCCCATGTGGTAGGCGGACGCCCTATCCACTGGGCCAAGTTCGCTTCCCTGTTTTTTTTTTTCCATAGATAATTTTATTTCATTTATTCTTACTCATTTCTCCCTATTTAAATTATTAGGAAGGAAATTCTAGAATCACAACATGTAATCTATAAATAAATAATTACCTCTCTAAATGATAAGGCCTCTTTTTTTCCCCTTTAACATAACTTTAATACTATTATCACACCTAAAAAAACCTAGTAATTCCTTAATATTGAATTAATACCTGATCAGTATTCATATTTTCAATGATCACAAAAGTTTTATATTTATATATTTTTTAAGTTAAAATTTTTTTTATTATTTTCATCAGCATCCATAGAAGGTCCTTTTATTGCATTTGGTTTTTAGGTCTCAGTTACCTTTTATAAAAATTAAAGATTTAATGTATTTTCTGTCCCTTAGTTACAGTAAATTGGCAATTGGATTTAGAGGTTTGATCAGAGTTTGTTTAATTTTGTTTATATTTTGCAAGATTTTTATAGGTGGTGATGTGTTTGATTGGGAGGCTAATATATGGTTTACTCTTTTTTGTGAAATTAGTAGCCATTTATGTATAATGCTTATATTCTTTTTAATTCAGTAGGAATTCTAAATGATGATAGTCTAATTCTGTCATTTGCCTATTAGCTTTATTACCTCTATAAAGAGAAGCTTTTATGTTTGCTTACAGGAATATAGTCATAATAGAAAAAGCAGGATGAATGCTTGATTCTTTATCTGTATGTACCAATGTTCAAAATAAATAAGCCGATTCCTTAGCATCCTCCAAAGATAATCAGTGAGGTTTATTTCTTTTTGCAGAATTAATTGTATTATCATGATACAAATATATTTGATGTGTTCTAACCATTGGAATTCTATCAGGATTCACTGGACCCACTTTTAGGTTTTCAAGTTTCTTTTTTAAGCATATATTATTTCATGACTTTAATCTTTTCGAAAGAAAGCGTCTACGGAACAGAAAATTTACTTTTAAAAATTAACATATTTAACAGCTTATTGAGGTATAAAGCACATATTTATAGCCTATAATTTGCTAAGTTATGATATATGTCCACTCCCAAGAAACCATCACCACATTCACACAATGAACATAGTCATCACCTCCTAAGTTTCCTAGTGCCCTTTATTCTCTTCTGTCCTCTCTCCCACCCTGGCCAACTGCTTTCTGCAAATGCAAACTATTTCATAGTGATGTAGTTTTATATAAATGAGATCATACGTATGTATCTTTTTTGTTTGGCTCCTTTTGTTCTTTATAATTACTTTTGGAGTTACTCATGTTGTAGCACATAGCAGTTACTTTTCTTTTTTTATTGCTGGGTAATATTCCATTTTATGATTATATAACAATTTATCATTTACCTGGTGATGAGCATTTGGTTTATTTCCACTTTTTGACTTGTAAAAATTAAGCTGTTAGAAGAACATTTGTGTTCAAGTCTTTGTATTGCCGTTTGCTTTCATTTCTCTTGGGTCAATACCTAGGGATAGAATGGCTGGATCATATAATACTTGTATGCTTAACTTTTAAGAAACTGCCAACTATTTTCTAACATGGTGGTTCCTTTTTACATTATAACCAGTAGTGTATTAGAGTTCTAGCTCTTCCGTACTTGATATGGTCAGTTTTAGCCATTCTAGTAGTTGTGTAGTGGTATCCCATTGTGATTTTAGCTTGCATTTCCCTAGTGACTACTGAGAGTAAGCTTTTTTTCATATACTTATTTGCCATCTATGTCTTCCTTAGTGAAATGTCTATTCACATCTTTTGCTTATTTTTTTTAATTGGGTTTTATAATTTTTGAGTTTTGAGAGTTCTTTATTTATTCTCAATGCAAATTCCTTATCAGATATGTGCTTTGAAAATATTTCCCTCAATCTTTGGCTTGTCTTTTCTTTCTCCTAATAGTGTCTTTTGAGGTGCAGAAGTTTAAAATTTGATGAAGTTCGTTATATCAATCTGTCCTTTTCTGACTTGTGCTTTTGGTGTTGTATCAAGGAAATCTTTGCCTAATATTGTTGGGAGTTCCTAAGACTACCGTCAGATTCAGTGATTGGCTAGAAAGACTCATAGCACTCAGAGAAGCTGTTATATTCATGGTTTAATTTTATTACAGTGAAAGGATATAGATTAAAATTAGCAAACATACAAGGTACATTGGGCAGTGTCCAGGGAAGACTGGTACAAGCTTCAATATGTTGTTTCCCAGTGGGGTTGGATGGACAGTGCTTACATTCTCCTGGTTGAGCTGTATCAGCTAGGGAAGTGCGTCTGAGCCTTGGTGTCCAGGGTGTTATTGGTGGTTAGGCATGTAGGCACGGAGTGTCTGCGTGGATGATCTTAGTTACCCCAGTCTCCAGCCCCTCCTTAGGTCACATGATAGACATGGCCCAAGGTCCCCACCATAAATCACATTGTAGTATTAACTACCTGGCGTGGGCAATGGCCTTCGGTAAACAAAGTTGCTCTTATCAGACAGGATAATATAAGCGTGTCAGTGTCATATCTCAGGGGTTGGTCAAGTACCAGGACTTTTTTTGGAATGTGTAGGTGTGAATGCTGCACACTTACTGAATAAGTCTGCATATGTAATCCAGCATCATATTTTCTCCTATATTTTCTTCTGGAAGTGTTAGAATTTAAACTTTTACATTTAGGCCTGTAATCCATTTTGAATGAATTAATTTTTTTTTGAGATTTATTTTCTTCCCACCCCCCTCATTGTTTGCACTTACTGTGTCTGTTTGTCTTCTTTGTTTCTTTAGGAGGCACTGGGAACTGAACCTGGGACCTCCAATGTGGGAGGGAGGTGCCTAATTGCTTAAGCCACCTCCATTCCCTATATTGTTGTGTCTCTCATTATGTTCTTCTTCCTGTGTCTCTTTTTGCATCATCTTGCTTCACCTGCCCATAGCAGCAGCTTGCTGTCTTCTCTAGGAGGCTCTGGCAGTTGAACCACGGTCTTCCCATGTGATAGGCGGGAGCTCAGTTGCTTGAGCCATGTCTGCTTCCCTTAAGTTAATTTTAGAATTTAGTGCAAGGTATGGCTACTCAACAGTTCTGGCACCATTTGTTGAAAGACTAAGTCATGAAAACATTTATTTGTATACATAAGTCGTATGGTAGTGAGAGAAATAACAAAGCAGGGAGCAGAGGTTCCTGATGCCTTCCAAAGAGGATGAGCAGGACAGTGAGCTAGTGTGATGGGCAGGCATGGTAAGCTGACATGACAAGATGACGCAACAAAAGACATGAGGAAAAACGTAACTAGAGATAGAACAAAGCAGAGAACGGAGGTGGCTTAAGTGATTAGGCTCCTCCCTCCCACATTGGAGGCCCCAGTTTCAGTTCCCAGTGCCTCCTAAGGAAACAAGACAGACAGACACAGCAAGTGTAAATGAAGGGGTGGGGAGAAATAAATAAATCTTTTTAAAAAATTCATTTGGTATTCATTTGGGAGCTTTCAAACTGCTCTGTATTAAAATAAAAGCTTTTGTAATTTGTTTACGTATTATTTAGAAAAGAAAGAAGGAAATAGAAATAATATAGTTTCACTAACAATAAAATGCTAGTTGCAGAACCTTAGAATGGATGGACATGGGTATTTTTAGTAATAAACAGTACAGGAGGAGGAGAACTAATTGGGGGAAGAGGGAGAAAACGTTTTCAGTTGAGTTTAAAGAACCTGTGGGACAAGATAGCACCTTAATTATAAAGTAGTAGATTTTCTTTGTATAGCAGTAGGCTAATAGCTAACCATTAGCCTTTTGCATACTGGGAAAATGTGGGATGTAGTAGGCCTAATTTTGTACCCCAACTCATAGGCATTGATTAAGGATCTTTTGATGGTTTTTAGAGATGTATTAGATATATTGTATGTTTAAACATCCCCACCGTATCTTTTCTCTTTGCCAAGCCCAGGTCATAAGTCTCTTGTACTGTCCCCAGATTTGCCAACATTCTGAGTTGGGAAAGAGGCACACACATCCTTTTTCATTTATGATCAGCACCCTCTTCCCTGCTGGAGATGCTTTGGGGACAGTGAACAGTGCTTTCTTCCATCCTTTATGTACTGCCTTTAGCAGTCTTTTTTTGCCAAGATATTTGCGTCTGGAGGGCACTGTAGGATAGTAAGAACCCAGAAACCTTTTTCCAACCTAGAGAAAATTCAGCAGTCAAAACTGAACTAATCCAATTACTGTAATTTAAGTTGAAATAATAATTACTGAGATGTATTTTCTGTTGTGGAGTTAGATTTTTAGAAAACAGTGTAAAACTCAATCCTAGAGTAATTCTTAATCCAGTAGGGGGAAATGGAGTTATTTCCGTTATGATGAGTAGATTAGATCTTTTATTCTCTTGCCTCTTTTTAAATAAAATGTGGAAGTGGATGTGGGTCAAGCAGTTGGGCACCCACCTCACACACGGGAAGTCCTGGGTTTGGTTCCCAGTGCCTCCTAAAGAAGATGAGCCGGTACAACGAGGTGATGCAGTGATCTGACGAATGAGCAGACACAATGAGCAGGGAGCAGATGTGGTTCAAGCGATTGGGCACCCGCCTCCCACATGGGAGGTCCTGGGTTTTGTTCCCAGAGCCTCCTAAAGAAGACGAATGGACACAACAGGCAAAGACAGAGCAGACACAGTGAGCAGACAATGAACAGACAGACGAGGGAGCCATCTCAGGAGGTGTTGGGGAATAGTGTTTCTCATCTTTGTATTATAGCATGGCTTTTTTTTAATAGGAGAATTTGTGGGATTATAAAAATATGATTCATAAAATGCAGGATTCCCATATCACACTCTATTATTAACACTTTGAACTGGTGTGGAACATTTGCTACAATTGATGATAGCATATATTTGTAACTATTATAATAATTGTAGTCCATGGTTTAACTTTGGGTTCACTGTGTAGTGTAGTTAAATGGATTTTTTAAAAAATTTTATTCTGTTACTATATGTATATTCTGGCATACCCCCTTTTATCACATTCAGATATATGTCAGTGCTGTTAATTACATTCACAGTGTGGCGCTACCATCACCACCATTCAGTACCAAAACATTTCCATCATTCTGTATAGGACCCCTTACATTTTAATTTCCCATTCCCTATCCCCATCCCATCCACTGGTAACCTATATTCTAGATTCTGACTCTGTGAGCTTGCTTATTATAATTATTTCAAGTAGTGAGATCATAAAATATTTGTCCTTTAATGTCTGGCTAATTACACTCAACATGATGTCTTCAGGGTTCTTCTATGTTGTTGTATATATCATTCCTTTTTACAGCTGAATAATGTTCCATTACATGTCTATACCACATTTTTTTACCCATTATTTGGTTGATGGACACTTGGGTGGCTTCTATTTTTTGGCAATTGTCGAATAATGCTGCCTTGAACATCAGTTTGCAAATATCTGCTCAAATCCCTGCATTCAGTTCTTTTGGGTGTAAAACTAGTCGTGGGATTGCTGGTTATATGGTAGTTCTATACTTAGTTTTCTAAGGGACTGCCAAACTGTCTTCCACAGAGACTGCACCATTTTACATTGGAACCAACAATGGATGAGTGTTCCTTTTTCTCCAACACTTATTTTCCTGTTTTTTTTCTAACTATACAGCAGCCATACTAATGGATGTGAAATTGTCTAACACAAGGTCCTGAAGTTGCTTCTTTATGTGTTCTTCCAGGGGGTTGATAGTTCTTCTGCTCTTATGTTTAGAGCTTTGACCCTTTTTGCTTTGTTTTGTTTTTTAAGATTTATTTTATAAATTTATTTCTCCCCATCCCCTTGTTTGCATTTGCTGTGTCTATTTTTGTTGTGTGCTGGTCTTCTTTTTTAAGGAGGCACAGGAAACCAAACCTGGAATTTCCCAAGTGGGAGGGAGGCGCCTAATTACTTGAACCACCTCTGCTCCCTGCTTTGTTGTGTCTCTTACTATGTTTTCCTCCATCTGTCTAGTTAGGTCATCTTATTGTGTCAGCTGGCTGCACCAGCTTGCTGTCTTGCTTGTCTTCTTTAGGAGGCACCGGGACCCAAACCTGAACCTCCCATGTGGTAGGCGGGAGCTCAAGCGCTTCAGCCACATCTGCTTCCCAGCTTTGATCCATTTTGAGTTGATTTTGTATAAGGTGTGACGTGTAGGGGTCCTCTTTTTTTCCTCAAATGGAGATAGAGTTTTCCCAGCACCATTTATTGAAGAGCCTATTTCCCAATTGAGTGGCTCTGCCTCCTTGTCAAAAACCAGTTGGCTATAAATGTGAGGTTTGATTTCTGAGCTCTCAATTTGATTCCATTGTTCTGTATGTCTGTCCTTGTGCCATTACTATATGCTGTTTTGATTACTGTGGCTTTGTTTCAAAATCAGAAAAAAAAATTTTTTTTTAAGATTTATTTTTATTTATTTCTCTTCCCTCCCCCCCCCCAGTTGTCTGTTCTCTGTGTCCATTTTTCTGTGTGTTCTTCTTTGTCCGCTTCTGTTGTTGTCAGCGGCATGGGAATCTGTGTTTCTTTTTGTTGCATCATCTTCCTGTGTCAGCTCTTCATGTGTGTGGCACCATTCCTGGACAGACTGCACTTTCTTTTGCACTGGGTGGCTCTCCTTACAGGGTGCACTCCTTGTGCATGGGGCTCCCCTATGCGGGGGGCACCCCTGCATGGCACGGCACTCCTTGTGCACATCAGCACTGCACATGGGCTAGCTGCACACGGGTCAAGGAGGCCCGGGGTTTGAACCGCAGACCTCCCATGTGATAGACAGACGCCCTATCCACTGGGCCAAGTCCGCTTCCCAAAATCAGAAAATTTTAAGATCAGAAGGTATGAGTCCTCCAACTCCATTCTTCTTTTTATGATGACTTTAGCTATTAGAGGTCTTTTTTTCTACAATATAAATTTGATGATTGGCTTTTCCATTTCAGCACAGAATTTTGATTGGAATTGCATGGAATCTCTAGATTGTTTTGGGTAGGATTGACAGCTATTCATTCTTCCAGTCCATGAACACAATGTCCTTCCATTTATTTAGGTCATCTTTGTCTTATTTTAGCAGTGTATTGTAGTTTCTGTGTTCAAGTCTTTTATCCTTTGTTAGATTTTTTTCCCTAGATATTTGATTCTTTTAGTTGTTATTGTAAATAAAATTTTTCCCTTGATTTCTTCTTCTAATTGTTCATTGCTTGTATATGTAAACACTATTCATTTTTGGATATTGATCTTGTACCCCACAATTTTGCTGAATTCATTTATTAGCTCTAGGAGCTTTGTTGTGCATTTTTCAGGGTTTTCTGTATAAAGGGTCATGCCATCTGCAAGTAGGGTGCCTTTTATCAGTTTGAATGCCTTTTATTTCTTTTTCTTGCCTAATTGCTCTGGTGAGAACTTTCGTTACTTCCGTGGTAACAGTGGGCATCCTTGTCTTGTTCCTGCTCTTGGAAGGACTTTCTGTCTTTCATCATTAAGTAAGATATTAACTGTGAGCTTTTCATATGTGTCCTTTACCATATTGAGGAAGTTTCCTTCTATTCCTAGTGTTCTAAATGTTTTTATCAAATGGGGTGCTGGATTTTGTTAAACGCCTTTTGTATATCAATTGAGATGATGTTTGTTTGTTTTTTTCCTCCCTTCATTGTGTTAATATGGTTATAACATGGCTTTTCATAATTTTACCTATGTAAACAAATCATCAAGGCTGTACTTGTGATAGGTAAAATTACAATGCTTTATTAAAGAGCAATAAAGCAGCTTAAAATAGAGACTTTAGTGCATGTTAACATTAGAGAAGTGATAAAATGTTAAAATGTTTTGGGTGGTTCTTTACTAGTAAGTTGTTTGGAAAGTTCTTTCTGTTTAAAATATTAGAATTATTAATTTATATATAAATTAATATTTGTAGTAGAAAATGGTGTATTAAATATAATAGTAGCTGGACTTGTAATGGATTTATATTTTTCAGCCTGGGGTATAAGTTTGATTGTATCAGGCAATTCTAGCAAACTAGCAAGTTGTTATATATCGGGATGGGGAATGGGCATGGTGAAGTAACTACAGAGAGTTGTGATTGAATTGGAAATTGATGTCAATAACATCTAACAGAATTTTGTGGGAGCAGGTAGGGTAGAGACATAGTTCAAGTGAAGCAAATTTCATGTTCAGAAATTTGGCAGCATTTGCTCTTCTGTGCTGGGTGATGAAGAGATTTCTTAACTTTGTACAGAAAGATCTGGACAGTGACAAGAGGACTCTTGGTTGGGAGATCTAGCTGGTATGGCATCTTTAAAAGAATTTTTTTTTAAGATTTATTTTATTTATTTTATTTATTTCTTCCCCACTCTTCATTGTTGGTGCTTGCTGTCTGCTCTCTATGTTTGTTGTGTGCTGTCTGTGTCTGCTGGTCTTCTTTTTTCTCAGGAGGAACTGGGAACCGAATCCCGGACCTCCAATGCGGGAGGGAGATGACCAGTTACTTGAACCACCTTTGCACCCTACTTTTTGTGTCTCTCATTGTGTTTCCTCATTGCATCAGCTCGCCGCACCAGCCTGTCATGCCAGCTCACTGTCTGGCTTATCTTCTTTTAAAGATTTATTTATTTTTATTTATTTAATTCCCCTCCCCTCCCCTGGTTGTCTGTTTTCTGTGTCTATTTGCTGCGTCTTGTTTCTTGTTTCTTTGTCCGCTTCTGTTGTCGTCAGCGGCACTGGAAGTGTGGGCGGCACCATTCCTCGGCAGGCTGCTCCCTCCTTCGCGCTGGGCGGCTCTCCTTATGGGTGCACTCCTTGCGCGTGGGGCTCCCCTACGCGGGGGACACCCTGCATGGCGCGGCACTCCTTGCGCGCATCAGCACTGCGCATGGGCCAGCTCCACACGGGTCAAGGAGGCCCGGGGCTTGAACCGCGGGCCTCCCATGTGGTAGACGGACACCCTAACCACTGGGCCAAAGTCCGTTTCCCTGGCCTATCTTCTTTAGGAGGCACCAGGAACTGAACCTGACACCTCCCATGTGGTAGGTGAGTGCCCAACTGTTTGAGCCACATCCACTTCCCCAGTATGGCATCTTGAAAACAGTTACTGCGAGTTTTATTTTTATTTGAGAGATGATTCTTTGTAGACTTGAGTTCTGAAAAGGAGTTGTATGATTAATTCCAGCCTAGTGCTGGGGACATTCTGAGGGTGGCCATTAAGAAATAAGATACAACTAAAATTTGAAAATATATAATATTTGAAAATATAAAATGAAAATATTTTAAGAAACAAGAGAAAACTTTGCTTTTTCATCTTTTGGACATGGGATATAGAAATCCTTGAGATAAAAAATAAGGGCACAAGCTTAGGAGATAGGATTTTGTAGTTGGAAAATTTGAGCAAGTTTAAGTAAGTCCATTGCAATTTTGATTTTAGATGTTGGCCTTGGTCTTTATAATGTGGAAGAGACATCAAGAACTTTGCGGAAAATATGAAGAACTGGCAGTTCTCTATAAAGAAATTCTTTGATTTATAGGAAGCTCATGCAAATTCAAGTCAGTACATACAAGGGCATAGTAACAAAATTAAATTTTGTTTGTAAGTCTTTTCCTATACCATACTTCTTTTTTTAAAATTATTTTTTATTATTTATGTTTACCACAAGCTGTTAAGGATGAGAAAGTGATTGTAGAGGCTCCCTGCGGAGAGAAAGGTATCAAGGGAGACAGAATGATGATTGGTTAGAGAAACAACAGCTTGTGATGTGATCAATTTTTTCTTACTATATGTTTTTTCATGTATGTATTATATATAATTATATACACCTATAATTTTTAGTGATTTAAAGTGAAATATGTGTACTCAGGCTACTTTTTTCATTTAGTTTTCTGGCATGTTCTTTTTATATGACTTTTAGGGTAAAATATCCAGAAAATTATGAGAAAGTTTTGACACTTGGCTATACTATGACTTTTAAGTTGTCTATTTCCATTATGAAAGTGTGGGAAATATTTTAAGAAATTCATTAGGCATTTCTGTTAAGTTAATTACAGAAGAAAAAAGTATCTACTTATATAGTTGAGACTTGTTGTAAATTTTATTTATTGAGTGATTACTGAATGTTTACTTCATTCTTAGTACTTGTGCTTAAAATCGATGACTACTCTCAGGATCTGTATGTGTGTGTAAATATTAAAATACCACCACAAGACCATGTCCAAAGGAAAAGATTAAAGTGAGCTAATTGAGAATGGCTCTGTGGAAGACTAGAGATTGATTTTGAAGTAAGGGTCAAGTTTGGATGTTACAGAGTAGGAGGACGGGAATTGCATTTAGAGGAGATCAAAGTCATAAAAGTAGGAATAAACACTGTACTTTTAAGTGACAATGAGGAGGAGACTTTTATGGGTGGCATGATAGACATATTAGGGAAGAGTGTAAGGTGAGATTGTAAAGGCCAAGAAGGTTAATGCTAGATGAAGTTTAAATATTTTCTGGTTGGCAAGTGTTTGAGCAAGAGATTGGTATTTAAAATGATGCTTAACCCTGTCAGTGGGGCTTATTTTAGAATATACTATGAACTATTCCTCCAATGTATTGGAGTTGGACTCATTTATAATTTTCCTACACATGAGTCTTATGCCTCTTTTATTTGAATTTATAATTAGCACTATACCAAGTAAATGTGTGTTCCAGAAACTGAAATCTTCTGGCTGTTCATATGCCAGTTGAACCCTGTGTCTCAGCAGAGTTGCAGCCAGCACCTACCCTCCACTTCCTTAGACTCACCCAGGACAACTAACAAAAAGACGATGTTGGGCAATGCCAGTCCCCCAAAACAGTATCTGCAACTGTAAGCAAGACAGTTCCATCCATCCGCCCCAAGGAATCTCAGCCCCGTCTCAATTGGAAGC
Organism: Dasypus novemcinctus; assembly: GCF_030445035.2. NCBI lineage: Eukaryota > Metazoa > Chordata > Mammalia > Cingulata > Dasypodidae > Dasypus > Dasypus novemcinctus. The sequence goes on from NC_080682.1 coordinate 120,339,747, forward strand.
AGAGCGGGCATCACCATCCCAAGATCCTCAAGATTCAGGAATGAGCAAACATAAAGGGGGAATGCAACTATGGAGTAAAATAAAGTATACTCATTATTATTATAGTAATGAAGAAGTTGTAATACTGACGTAAAAGCAGTGATCACCAGAGAGTCTGAGGGGGGAGAGAGGGAAGAATAGGCATAACATAGGGCATTTTGGGGACATTGGAATTGTTCTGTATGACATTGCAATGACAGATACAGGCCAATATACATTTTGTCAAAACCTATAAAATGGTGTGGGGCAAAGTAAAACCATAATGTAAATTATAGACTGTGCTTAGTAGCAATGCTTTAAAATGTGTTCAGTTGGAGCAAATATACCACATTAATGAAAGATGTTGTTAATGGGGAAGTGAGTGGAAGGTGGGGTATATGGGAATCTCCATTGTTGTTTTCAACATTACATTTATGAAATCTAAAGCTTCTTTAATTAAAAAAAGTTTCGTAGAGTGAGATGTGAATCTGGTATGTTGTTTCACAGTCTTAGTCAAGTACATGCTTTATTCGATTCTGTGTGCTTGTATTAAGTTTAAAAAAATGTGAAAACAGTATTCATCTAGTGAACTGAGAATCTGATATGCTATTTTGTTTTGGAAACTGAGTAGAAGACATGTTTCGTTCACTTCTATGTGCTTGTATTGACTTACAAAGAACTTTAAAACACAATTTCATCCAGTTTTCTGTGAATCTGGTATGTTGCTTAGTTTCACAAACTGAGTAAAATGCATGCTTTATTCACATTTATGTGCTTATATTGACTTACAGTGTAAAAACTCAAGTGTCTTTGAGTGAGCAGGGAATTGGGTATGTTTCCCCCCACACATAAACTGAGTAGAGTACATGCTTCATTCACTACTATGTGGTTGTATTGAATTACAAAGAATGTTAAGAGAGAAGATTCATCTATTGAGCTGTAAATCTGGTATATTGGTTTTTTTTTTTGTTGTTGTTGTTGGTTTTGTTTTTCCCCTTTAACTGAGTAAAATACATGCTTCATTTATGTCTGTGCCTGTATTTACTTACAAAGAATAGTAAAAGTTTCATCTAGTAAGCTGTGAATCTATATGTTACTTAGTTTCACAAACTGAGTAAAAGATTGGCTTCATTAAAAAAAAAAAGAAAAAGATGGTTAAGGAAATTCATGTCTGAGATGGCTTGGAAAATCTTGAGATTAGAGCCGGTTAGGAATGAATGAAGGCTGAAGGAAAGGGTAACATATATTAAATATCTGCTATTTGCAATGTTCTGTGGCTTTCACATATATTATCTATTTAATCGTTAACAATAGCCTTTAGAGGTGAGTATTGTTAGACTTGGTTTTTAAGAGGCAGAATTTCAGAGAGGTTAAATATTTTGCTCATAGTCTGCCAACTTAGGTGATATGTATAGAGCTACCTCTTTCAAACAGTTGTATGTTGTATGGCAATACCTTAATTTATTTAATGCCCTATTAATGGAAAATTGTGTTCTTTCCATTTTTTATTGTTTTTCTAGTTATGCTAAAATATCCTTACACATATCTTTGTACATATTTTCTAGCACTATTTCTATAGAAGAAACTCCTAGAAGTGGAACTGAATTCCTGGATTAAAATGTCCTTTAAAACAAATGATATAGGAGGCCTGGAGAAAGGGTACTGAAAGTGGATAATGGATCATGATTGTCATGGCAGTTTTTAGAGAGTCGTAATAAAGGTACAGTGTGCTTGGTACTATGTAAAAAACAAATAGAGTGTATCCCTCTCAGGTATAGTAACAGAGTAAGCCATGAAATATTAGAAGGCCTATTTAAAAAACTAATGTAATTCCTTAATTTTATTGCTGAGTCTTTTGAGATCTATAATGCTTTAGAGCATTTCTTAACTAGAGTAGGGATTAGGATTCAGATACTTAGATTTTTAGTTTACTTTTCTAACTGTAGTCTTTTCTACTCCCAAGGCAAATTTAAGGAGAAAAGAATTATTTTCAAATTACTTTCCATTGTTTTATGTGTGTTTATAGTTCATAGTTCACATATTTATAGCTGCTGTGTTCTGCCATGTCTTAAAGTACTATTGGTTCTCCCTTTCTAGTCTTCTCTCCTTTATTAACCAAGTAAAAGTGGGAAAGAGACACATTCTGATCTTCAGATGAAATGGGGTAGGAATAGCAGATGAAGTTTTTTTTTCCTACTTGTTTAAATGGTAGTATAGTGTTAGACTTTAAGTTATGGTTTGATTACCCACTCCTTGTTGGACATTTTGACTTTTTAAAATTTTTACAAATGTTTGAACATTTTTTCCCCCAAGTGTTCATTGCTAGTATATAGAAATACAGTTGGTTTTTGAATATTGACTCTGTATCCTGAAGTATGTAGGAAAGGCCAACATATATATACATATATATTCATACACATGTGTATATAATGTTTGTACATATAATTGATATATATCTCTTGGCTAAACTCCTTGATTCTAGTAGTGTTTTTTTTTTTTTTGGTAAAACCTTGGGAATTTATACACACATGATCCTGTCATGTGAAAAAGACCTTTTTACTTCACTCTAATTTTTGTGCTTTTCATTTCTTTTTCTTGCCTTATTTCGTTGTCTAGGACTTCCAGCAGCATGTTGAATAGATGTGGTTAGAGTGCAGTGAGGCAAGAAAAAGAAATAAAGTGCATAATGAGTTAAAAAGTAGACTCTTCTTATTTCCTAAGTTCATATAAAATTGGTAATTTGACCCTTAGAACAATATGAAGTGTCCTTTATCTCTAGAAATTGTCCCTTGTCTTAAAGTCTACTTTTATGTATGATTTATGTAGCCAAACAGGTTTTTTTTGTAATTAGTATTATGACATACTTTTTCTATCCTTTCACTTTTAACTTGTATGTTTCTAGTACAAAACTGGTATATAGTTGTGGGTTTTTAAAAATTAACCCATTCTTGTAGTCTCTGCCTTTTAATAAGTATTTAGTCCATTAATATTTAATGTAGCTATAGATAAATTTTTATCTTGCTGGGGTTTTTTTCTTCTTTTGGTTTGAGTATTTTAATGGTTGCTTTTCTTTTGGTTTGAGTTTTTTGTTTTCTTTTTTCTTTTTTCATTTTTCATTATTGCTGGTTTGAGTTTTTTAATGGTTGCTCTAGGATTATAATATGCATCATTAACTGCACAGATGAGCATGAATTAACATTATAAAAAGCATCTATAGTTGACAATAAAGAAACCAGAATTCCTTATTTTTTATAGTCTTGTCTTCAGTTTTCCTTACTATCTTAGGCCACTTAGTGAAATTCTAAATATAATGACAAAAACTTTATGGTTTGAATGAAATTTGGGTGATTTGTTTTGAATTAAAGATATTTTCTCCTTCAACATCTTGGTTCCAAAGTTCAGCATTGAGGTGCTTAATACATGCAAGGGAATCACCCATGGGTAACAGGAAGCCACATGTTCCATCATAAAACTCTGCATAATTTTCCCAAAGTTCAGAATTTTCACACCCTTCATAATTGAATAGCAGAGGCAAAAAGTATTATTTATCTACTTTCACTTTGACTTAATCTAGTTCAGAGAAGTAGTTTCTGATCGGATCTGTGTTGTCCTGGGAATTTTCTTAATGGACTGAATCTTTAATTTCTCAATGAAGTCTTTTGGGAGATAGGCTGCTTTTCTGACGTGTGTCTGTCTCATTAACATAAAAGGTCTCTGGAATTAGAATTAGAAATCCATTTCCCCCACATACCTAGATATTTCTTTCTATTAATATTTCACTCTGTAATATTAGTACTGTCGTATCAGTGCATTTTTTTCTGAATATTTTCAGTGTTTTTTTGAAACTTTGCCTTAAAATGTATTACCTGGGTTCAGAAAATGATACCTAACCATAGTATTATTAACCTGCAAGATGCATAAGAAAACTTGGGAGTCCTTTAGTATTCAGATAGTAGGCCAACTGAATACTGTTTTCGTTATAACGACTTAAACAGCTGTTAAAACCTGTAACAACTATGAATAATGAGTTGCCATGTAAGGTTAAATTTAAGAGTTTTGATTTATGATATATCAGGAACATGAGTACAATGTTTTTTAAATTCTGGTTTCAAAACTTGATTCTGAATTTAGAAGGAGGAAACAGTTTCTTTACCAAAAATATGTAACTGAAAGAATTTATATTATGCATATAAATGCATGTTTATATGCATATTTTTCTGTCAAAGATAAATATTTATAGAGTACATGTACTATTTGAAGAGTTTGCTTAAGCCACATCCACATACTCTATACCCATGAAGTTCAACTTAAAACCTTCCTTTTCTCTGTAGGTTTACTTATTTGTAAAGTGTTTCAAGAGACAATGAGGAAATGGCTCAATGCCTCAGTCAGGGAAAATTCCAGTGACATCTACAGTCAAGAATTATATGGAAAATGGGAAACAGAAGAGGCCGATATTGGAAGAGCAGGTGGGGGAGTAGGAGACACTAGGTCAAATATAATAAAAACACTTATGTAGAGCTTTATGAATAAAGAAAATTTCATGTTTTCTGTAGCACTTCTGTATGTGATTATGCTTAATTTAAGAATGAGTAATAATTATTCAAGTCACCTGTGGAAGAAAGACGAGCGGTTATATGATTATGTGAATAAATTAGAGTGATGTGATAGAGCTTTGTACAATGTTCTTGCTTATGAGCAAAGGCTAACATTTTGTTTCAGGCCTTTCAAGTAAATTAGTCATCTGAACGGTGGGGTTTTACTTTATTTTTTTGCTAGTGCCCTCCTGTGAGGTACTGTTAATAATTTGGAATGAAATTCTGAAAGTGACAGTTCTGGTATTTTCTTTCTTTTTTTTTTTTTTACATTAAAGATTTTTTAAAACTTTCATTTTGAAATAATTTTAAAATTAGAGAAGAATTTTAAGAATAAGTACACAACTTCCTTACTTTTTTCTCCCATTTACATCAATTGTTATTTTCCTCCATTTTATTTATTACTCTTTGGATATATATTATTTGTTTTTCTGAAACACTTGAAAGTAAATTGTAGACATCCTCCTCCTTTACTCTTTTTTTTTTTGTCTTTATTTCTTTTTAATGTTACATTAAAAAAATATGAGGTCCCCATATACCCCCTACCCCCTCACCCCATTCCTCCCATAACAACAACCTCCTCCATCATCATGGGACATTCATTGCACTTGGTGAATACACCTCTGAGCATTACTGCACCACATGGTCAGTGGTCCACATTATAGTTTACACTCTTAAATGCATCAGCACATTAGCTGAGAGCAAGGGTGTTCCTTTATATAACCACACTAGAGTTAGCAGATTTAAGGCATTTAACGTTAGTGTAATACTTTGTCTAATACATAGGCTCCGTTAAAATTTACCAGTTGTCCCATTAAACAATTTCATCTCTCCATCTAGGATCCAATTGTATTTAATTGCCATGTCTCTTTAGTTTCTTTTTTTTCTTTTAGGAGGTACCAAGGATTGAACCTGGGACCTCATACATGGGAAGCAGGTATTCAACCACTGATCTACACCTGCTCTTCTCTCTTCAGCTTTTTTTTTTTAAGGATTTATTTATACCTCTCCCCCCTCCCCAGTTGTTTGCTCTCACTGTCTGCTCTCTGTGTCTGTTCATTGTGTGTTCATCTTTTTAAGAGGCATCAGGAACCGAACCCGGAACCTCCCATGTGGGAGGGAGTCACACAACTCACCTCAACTCCCTCTCTAGTTTTTAATCTGGCACAGTTGCTCAGCTTTTGTCTTTCATGACAGTAACATTAAAAGTACTCAGAGAATAGATGATGGACTAGAGTAGACTTAACAGTTCTACTGTAGACTTGTTATGATCCTAGCAATGGAAGAACTTTTATAATGGGTGTGGGGTCAGTGGCCACTGGAGGTTCTGAGGGGAGGGAGAGGGAAAAATGGGTGTTATTTGGGGGCATTTTCGGGACTTGGGAATTGTCCTGAATGACATTGCAATGACAGATGCAGACCATTGTATATCTTGTAATAACTTGCAAAAATGTGAAGGAGAGATTGTAAAGTATAATGTAAACTATAATCATTGCTTAGTGGCAATGCTCCAAAAAGTGTTCATCAACTGTTGCGAATGTACCACCATAATGAAGGATATTGATGTGGTAAAATGTGGGAGGGCTAGGGAGCAGGGCATATATTTTTTGTGTAGTATTTATGTAATCTAAGTTTCTCTAAAAAATTTTTTTAAAGTATATTTATAAAAAAGTAAAAGAATATACTCATACTTATTGTTTATAAATGTTTGGAAATGAATAGAATCCTACATCATTGGATTTGTAATTAGTGGCGCTAATATAAAGGTATGATAGTTGTTTGTTTTTTGTTGCTTTTTTCTTTTTTTGTTTTGGAGTAATGAAAATGTTCTAGTATTGATTGAAGTGATTAGTGCACAACTTTGTGATTATACCAAATGCCATTGATTGTACACTTTAGATAAATTGTATGGTTTGTCAACAAAAAGAAATAATAGTTATTTTGGGGGAAAAATACACCAAATGGAACATCTAGACTAAGGTTACTAGTAATAATTTTGATGATGCTCTTTCATGATTTCTAACAAATGTTTCACAACAATGGAAGGTATTGGTCCTGGGGTGATACATCGGAGCCCTGTGTGATGTTATTCATGTTAGTTTTATGTATTCACAACTTTTACTATATACTTATTGTGGTTTTTTGGATTTTTAAATTTTTTGGGTTTTTTTCTATGCAATATATTTTTTTAAATTAAAGTTAATAGATCACAAGGAATATTACATTAAAAAACATAAAAAAACATAAGAGGGTCCCATATAACCCACTCCCTACCCCCCACCACATCATTTTTGTAAATTGTATGTTTTTCCAGATATATACATCACACAAAAAAAGTTACACTAAAAAATATGAGGTTCCTGTATACTCCCCACCCTACTCTTCCCACACTAACAACCTCCCTTATCATTGAGGCACACTCATCGCACTTGGTGAACACATATTGGGGCACTGCTGCACTACACAGATAATGGTTTACCCTGTAGTTCACACTCTCCCCCCAGTACATTCAGTGGGTTTTGACAGGATATATAAAGTCCAGCATCTGACCCTGCCATATCATTAAGCACAACTCAGAATCCCAAGAATGCCCCCACATCACATCTCTTCTATCCTCTCCCTGCCCTCAGCAACTACTGTGGCCACTTTCTCCACCTCGATGCTAAAATTTCTTCTATTACTCGTCACAGTAGTTTTATAGTAAAATATCAGTAAGTCCACTGTAGTCCATATTTTATTCCTCCATTCTGTGGACTCTCGGATGGTGATGTCCACTCCACCTCTAGATCAAGAGGGGGCTTAGGTTCCACATGGATGATGGAAACAATTCCTCTGCTTACAGTTGTAGGTACTCTTGATTCCCTGGTGTGGTGGTTGGCCATCTTCACCTCCCTCTTAGCTGACCTGGGTAAGACCAATGAACTAGAGAGTAGTAGTTGCCACTCTGCTGAGGCTCAGGGCCCAGCTGGCACATGGGCAGTCCAGAGATTCAAATCTCCTAAGTTTGCACCATCCCTAGCACCAACCACAGGTTCAGTAAGAGTAACAGAAGAGACGTGTAGAAAAATCACATCTGAGTCCAGGTCCGTCACACTCAGGAGCACAAATTCCAAGGTAGGGCCCTCTTACATGGCACAGAGCTCCAAATCCATCTGCTATGACTATAAACCCTGTGGATCTCTGTAGCCTTCAGGAGAACCAGTACCTAAGGTGATATCTACTTTGGCTTTTTCTGGGGTCCTGCTGAGGTGTGCGTAAGCGTGACCCTTCTGATGACCTCCCGACTCTTTTTGGAAGACTCTTAGCCATATCAACTCATTTGTCTTTGCCATTTTCCCCTTTTATTCAAGGTCAAAGAGCAGTTTTTAACACTTGATCCAACATGTAGGCTGAGATATTCTGCTGGTCTGAGTTGACCCTTTTATGCAAGGCCTCTTTCTAGTTGCTTCTCCAGTTAGTGATTGGAAGTAATCCTCGGTGCCAGGAGGGTCATTCCCAGGAGTCATGTCCCACACTGGGCGGAAGGTAATGTATTTACATACTGAGTTTGGCTTAGAGAGTGGCCACATTTGAGCAACATAGAGGCTCTCAGGAGGTAACTCTTAGGCACTCTACAGCTCTAGACCTAGTTCATATTTCAGGCACACAGGCTCATAAGTATAGTCATCAGTATCAAGGGCTCATTATTGGACCATCCTTCCTTGTTGATCTTTGCCGTTGCACTTGTGGGATTATTCCTGTTCCATTGGGGAATGTGACAGAGCTCCCCTGGGTGGGAACTCAGCACTCCCTCAGTTGATGTTCGTAACTGTAACTACTATAAAAATACCCAACATATGTCCTAATATATTTATGTTCCCTATATAATGCCCTGGAGAACTCCCCCCCACCCATATGCCCCCACCCATCAATAACACTCACACCAGAGTTCCTCACCTGCCATAGTTGAACCTTTCTGTGGTCCAAAACTTCTTCAACAATGAATCCTAATATACTGCCAAATTCAGTTAATAGGAAATTGAAATACATTGATGGATTTAAAGTTTAGAAATAGAATACATAGTAATTTAGAAATACTGAAATAAAGTAAAAATAAATTGATATATTAATAAAATGAAAACTATTATAAAGTTTTGTTTCTAATGTTTTGCCTTTAATCACTGTAGTAGATGTTGCCCTGTATGTGCAGTGGCAAGGCACTTTCATTTCTTCCTCAGTGCGTACATCCTTTTTTTTTTTTTTCTAATTTTTAATTTTGTCCTCAAAAAAATTTAGATCACAGTAATTCATATATACAATATAAGGGCCTCCCAGATATCCAACATCAAACCCTTTTCCCCTTTCCCCAGTAATGATCTCTTTACATGTTCATGTTATATTTGCTGCAGCTGATGTACAGATTTTGAAACATACCCAACAAACATGGTCCCCTTTTGGTTTACATTATTGTCTATATTTCAGATAGTACAAATTTCTAAATTTTTAATTTCCTTATGTTTTACATTATAGTTTACATTTTAGTTATAGATTTTTGTACACTTTAGATGTACGTTGACATGTCCATCATTGCATGATCTTGTGGAGTGCTTCCATTGCCCCCCAATTGCCCTGCTTTCATCCGTGCTATACTTCTCTTCTCCTCAGGGCACACCATGACACTCAATCTAAACTACTTGAGGAACCAGATTTACAGATACTGCAACAATTCTGAGGGCTTGACTACTAGACTGCCCTAACTATTTGGGAGCCAGTGATCCTCTCTCGAGAGACAATTCCCTCTCTTTGGGGACATCAGGTCTCCCCAGGATGTGGATATACCTTTCCACTCATATGAGTCTCCACCCAATGATATAACACACTATGACAAAATGAGCACCCACATTCTCCCTAGAAGCTTGCCCCTGTACCAGATGACCCCCCCCTTAAGCACCTTAAACACGTGATCCTTATTATATTTTCTAAAGAGTTTTCTCAACAGTATAGTTTGAACCATATACCTGATATTCTCCCATACTCAGTGTTTTCCCCCAGCCCTCCCCCCAATTCCTTGGGTCATCTGACCCATCCTCCCAACCCTAGCCATCCTCAAGCCTACAAAGCCCCACCCAAAGGTATCCCTATGCCCCCATCTTATCCTTCCCTGTACAAATACTTACCTCCAGCCTTTCATAGATTTCACCCATGTAGGCATCAGCTCACAACCTTCTTCTCCCCCCCAAATTCCTTTAAGCCTATCTTCCAGTCTTTAGCTCTCTGAGACAGCTCGATTTGCTTGTTTCATATCAGAGACGTCATGTAGTATTTGCCCTTCAATGCCTGGCTTGCTTCACTCAACATAAGGTCCTCAGGATTTATCCATGTTATCACATGTGTTTGTACTGTATTCCTTCTTATAGCTGTGTAGTATTCCATTGTATGTATATACCACATTTTATTTATCCATCCACTGATGGGCATTTGGGTTGATTCCAACTTTTGGCTATAGTGTGTAATGCTGCTATGAACATTGGTGTACATATATCGGTTTGTGTCCTTCTTTTCAGATCGTCTGGGTATATACCCATCAGTGAAAGTGCTGGGTCATATGGCAAATCTATAGCTAACTTTTCGAGAAACCACCAAACAGTCCTCCAGAATGGCTGGATCCTTCTGCATTCCCACCAACAGTGGATGAGTGTTCCCATTCCTCCACATCCTCTCCAGCACTTGTAGTCTTCTGTTTTTTTGAAAGCTGCCGGTCTTATGCGAGTTAGATGGTATCTCATTGTAGTTTTGATTTGCATTTCCCTAATAGGTAGTGATTTTGAGCATTTTTTCATGTGCTTTTTAGCTATTCGTATTTCTTTGGAGAAGCGTCTGTTCAAATCTTTTTCCCATTTTTTAAATGGGTTGTTTCTCTTTTTATTTATTTTAAAGATATATGAGTTCTTTATATATGCAGGATATAAGTCTCCTATCAGATACATGGTTACCAAATAATTTCTACCAGTGGGTAGGCTCTCTTTTCACTTTCATGACAAACTCCTTTGAGGTGCAAAAGGCTTTAATTTTGAGGAATTCCCATCTGTCTATTTGTTCTTCTGCTGCTTGTGCTTTGGGTGTGAAGTTCATGAAGCCATTTCCTATTACAAGTTCCTGTAGATGATTCCCTACATTGTTTTCCAAGGTCTTTATGGTCTTGGCTCTTACATTTAGGTCTTTGATCCATCTTGAGTTGATTTTTGTATAAGGTGTTGGATGGCAATCCTCTTTCCTTCTTTTGCATATGGATATCCAATTCTCTAGACACCATTTGTTGAAGAGGCCATTCTCTCCCTTTTGAGTGGGCTTGGTGGCCTTGTTGAATATCAGATGACTATATATATGAGAATCTATATCAGAACTCTCAGTTCAGTTCCATTGGTCAGTGTGTCTATCCTTGTGCCAATACCATGCCGTTTTCACCACTGTAGCTTTGTAGTATGTTTTGAAGTCTGGTAGTGTGATTCCTCCAATTTCGTTTTTCTTTTTCAATATGTCTTTGGATATTCAGGGCCCTTTTCCATTCCAAATAAATTTCATGGTTAGTTTTTCTAGTTCATTAAAAAATTCTGTGTTGGTTTTTATTGGGATTGCATTGAATGTTTAGATCAGTTTTGGTAGGATAGACATCTTAATAATATTTAGTCTTCCTATCCATGAACGGGGAATATTCTTCCATTTGTTTAGGTCTTATTTGATTCCCTTGAACAGTTTTGTGTAGTTTCCTGTGTATAAGTCTTTTACATCTTTGGTTAAATTTATTTCTAGGTATTTGATTTTTTAATTTACTATTGTAAATGGCATTTGTTTCTTGATTTCCTCCTCAGATTGCTCATCATCAATGTACAGAAATGCTACTGATTTTTGTGCGTTGATCGTATACCCTGAGACTTTACTGAACTCATTTATATAAGTTCTAGAAGCTTTGTTATAGACTTCTCAGGGCTTTCTATGTATAGGATCATGTGATCTACAAATAGTGAAATTTTTACTTCCTCCTTTCCTATTTGGATTCCTTTTATATCTGGATCTTGCTTCAGTGCTCGAGCAAGTACTTCTAACACAATGTTAAAAAGAAGGGGTGATAGTGGGCATTCTTGTCTTGTTCCTGATCTTAGAAGGAAAGATTTTAGGATTTCACCATTGTAAATGATGTTAGTTGTGGGTTTTTCATATATATCATTTTTTATATTCAGAAAGTTTCTTCTATTCCTATCTTTTGCAGTGTTTTTATCAAGAAAGGATGCTGTATTTTGTCAAATGTTTTTTCTGCATCTATAGATATGATCGTGTGATTTTTTTCCCCCTCAATTTGTTTTTGTGGTGTATTACATTGATTGATTTTCTTATGTTGAACCATCCTTGCATACCAGGAATGAAGCCCACTTGGTCATGGTGTATAATTTGTTTACTGTGTTGTTGAATACAATTAGCAAGTATTTTGTTGAGGATTTTCACGTCTAGGTTCATTAGAGAGATTAGTCTGTAAATTTCCTTTCTTGTGGTGTCTTTGACTTTGGTATTAGGTAGTATTGGCATCGTAAAATGAATTCGGCAATGTTCCTTCTATTTCAGTTTTTTGGAAGAGTTTAAGCAAAATTGGTATTACTTCTTTCCAGAATGTTTGGTAGAATTCACCTGCGAAGCCATCTGGCCCAGGGCTTTTCTTAGTTGGGAGGTTTTTAATGACTGATTCTATCTCTTTACTTGTGATTGGCTTGTTGAGATCATCAGTTTCTTCTTTTGTCAATGTAGGCTGCTTATGTGTTTCTAGGAATTGTCCATTTCCTCTAAATTGTCTTTCTTGTTGGAATACAGTTTTTCAAAGTATCCTTTTATGATAGTCTTTATTTCAGTGGGGTCAGTGGTGATATTATCCTTATTTCTTATTTTGTGTATTTGCATCTTCTCTCTTTTTTTCTTTGTTAGTCTAGCTAAGGGTTTGTCCATTTTATTGATCTTTTCAAAGAACTAGCTCTTTCTTTTATTTTTTCAAGTGCTTTCCTGTTTTCTATTTTATTTAGTTCTGTTCTGATCTTTGTTATTTCTTCTTTCTTTGGGGTTAGTTAGTTGTTTTTTTTACTAATTCCTCCAATTGTGCAGTTCTTCAGTTTTAGCTCTTTTTTGATGTATGAATTTATGGCTATGAATTTTCTTCAGTACAGCTTTTGCTGCATCCCATAAGGTTTGATATGTCGTGTTATCATTTTCATTAGTTTCAAGGTAGTTATTGATTTCTGTTGAGATTTCCTCCTTGACCCACTGTTTGTCTAAGAGTGTGTTGTTTAACTCCATATCTTGGTGCCAAATCTGGGCCTCTGGCCTTTGCAGATTTCCAGCTTCATTCCACTGTGGTCAGAGAAATTATTTTGTATGATTTTGATCTTTCTGAATTCATTGAGACTTTCTTTGTGGCCTAGCATGTGGTCTGTCTTGGAGAATGATCTATGTGCACTTGAGAAAAATGTATATCCTGCTGTATTTGGGTGTAATATTCTGTATATGTCTGTTATGTTCAGATTCTCTAATATACTGTTCAAAGTCTTTGTTTCTTTATTGATTCTCTTTTGAGATGTTCTTCCAATGGTGATAGTGGTATGTTAAAGTTCCCCAGTATAATTGTAGAGACATACATTCCTTTACTTAGTTTCTCCAGTGTTTGCCTCACGTATTTGGAGGCACCCTTGTTAGGGGCATAAATGTTTATGATTGTTCTTTCTTCTTGAAAGATTATCCCTTTCACTAATATGTAGTGTCCATCTTTGTCTCTCACAACAGTTTTGCATTTAAAGTCTATTTTGTCTGATACTAACATAGCTACACCTGCCGTTTTTTGGTTATTGCTTGCCTGTGAGATTGTTTTCCAGCCATTCACTTTCAATCTCCTTGAATCCCTGGGTCTAAGATGAGTTTCTTGTAGACAACATATAAATGGGTCATATTTCCATATCCGATCTTCCAATCTGTGCCTCAACAGGTGAGTTTAATCCATTGACATTTAGTGTTATTACTTTCAAGGCATTACTTATATTAACCATATTTTCTTTGTATTTGTCTTACGTTTTTTAATTTTTTTTCTCTTTTTGTAGTTTTAGTTGTTCTTACACTCTTCTCCAACTCTGTTTCTCCTATTTTTTTCTTTCCTCCTGCAGACTCCCTTTAGTATTTCCTGAAGGGCTGGTTTCTTTTTGGCATACTCTCAGTATCTGTTTACCTGTGAATATTTTGAACTCTCCATCATTTTTGAATGCTAGCTTTGTAGGGTGGCACCGTGTGGGAGCGCGGTGACAGCAAGGATCGGCTCGTCTCCAGGCGCCGGTGCGAGTCGGACCCGGGTGGCGGGAATGGGCATTAAGGCCCTCCGCTTGGGGTTCGGGCGTACTGCCCGCCCCTCTGCCCAGCTGCACCCGCTTCCCCCTCGGTGGCCTAACCCCGCCTCTCCCCCGAGGGCCACCGCCGCGCCATGACAGCCCCGCCTTGCTGCCGCCGAGAACCCTGGCTACCCCGTCTTCTGCCCGCAACCAGTGATGCACCCCTGCACGAACCTATCAGCCGTCTGCCGCCCCCGGCCACGCCCCCTGCCCCTCCCCCGTCTTCGCCCTATATTAACCGCTGTACTTCCTGAATAAATCAGACTTGCGCACAGATCCTGGTCTCCTCGGTAGTCTTCTTCCTACCGCGCGTCCTCCGCACCTTGCCGGCCCCGGAGCGCCTTCTTGGAAGGCCCCTCCGTGTGTTGCAGCCCTCCGCCCGAGCCCACACCGCCCCTGCAGCGGCCCTCCGGGCGAGCCCACACTGCGACAAGCTTTGCTGGATAGAGTATTCTTGATTGGAAATTCTTTTCTTTTAGTACCATGATTATGTCATACCATTGCCTTCTTGCCTCCATGTTTTCAGATGATAGATCAGAACTTAATCTTATGGAGCCTCCCTTGTATGTGATGGGTCTCTTTTCTCTTGCTGCTTTTAGTATTTTCTCTTTGTCTTGAGCTTTGGCTAATTTGACAAGTATATGTCTTGCTGTAGGCCTGTTGGAATTTATGCTGTTTGGGGTGCGTTGTGCTTCCTGGACATGTACATGCATCTCCCTCAATAGGTTTGGGAACTTTTCAGCCATTATTTCCTCCAACACCCCTTCTGTCCCCTTTCCCTTCTCTTCTCGTTCTGGGATGCCTGTAATGCATATGTTTGTGTATTTTGCATTGTCATTCAGGTCCCTAAGTCCCTGCTGGATTTTTTCTATCTTTTTATCGATTAATTCTACTATCTGTTTGATTTCAGATATACTGTCTTCCACATCAGTAATTCTTTCCTCTGTGTCTTCAAACCTGCTGTTATTTGCTGAGTGTATTTTTGATTTCTTGGATTGTGCTATTGATCCCCATCATCTCTGTGATCTTTTTGTGCGTGATCACAATTTCTCCTGTGTGCTCTCCAAGTGTTTTCTTAATATGCTTAATCTCTTCCTTCTTT
This sequence comes from Dasypus novemcinctus, assembly GCF_030445035.2. Taxonomy (NCBI): domain Eukaryota; kingdom Metazoa; phylum Chordata; class Mammalia; order Cingulata; family Dasypodidae; genus Dasypus; species Dasypus novemcinctus. The sequence goes on from NC_080682.1 coordinate 120,354,854, forward strand.
ATTGAACTGGTCTATGATACATGTTTTGAGATCTTTAATTACTTGCTCAATGTTCCACTTCTCTTCCTGGTTTTTAGTTCTTTGCATTCGGCCATGTCTTCCTGATTATTGGTATGGTCTGTAGTTTTTTGTTGCTGTCTGGTCATCATTTTATCTTGTTGGGTTTATTCTGGTGATTATCTTCTTCGTCTAGTCTTGGGGTTTAATTACTTGTTGTTTTTGTGTGCGTGTTAAGTCTTCTCTTTGTCACTTCTTTCTTCTTATTCTATTTCCTTGTTGTTGGCTAAGTTCCCTTGAAGGAAAATATTTGGTCCAGAGAAAGCAAGAAGGGTAAGAAAAGAAAAATATAACAGTAGTATTGATCGTGAATGTTAGCAGAAGAACCATGTAAGATCTATGAGAATGGATATAGAACTCATGTAAGCTGTGTATAGTTATAACCATAAAAAAGTGGAGTACCTATAATGACATATTAAACTGAATATGGGGAGGAATATACTATGAATTAAAAGGTCAGTGTGGTCAGGAGAGAGGGAAAAAGTAAAGTGAGGACCAAAATATAAAGAGTGAATAAATGATAGAAAACAGATTAGAAGTATTAGAGATAAAAAGTCAGAAATATTGGGGGCTAAAGAGAGAGAGGTGGAATGTAAGAGAAACAATAAATGATGGAGGAGAGAATGATGTAAAGGAAAGGGGGTAGTGTTGGTAGCCAAAATCGGAACACACTGAAAAGAGAAAATTGAGGATGAGGAAGCACAGCAAATAAGAAATGTTGCCTGAAGCACTAATATAAAAAAAGAAATAAGACAAAAGAAAAAGGAAAAAGAAAGAAGAAAAAAAAAAAGCAGAGGGAGAAAAAGACAAAAAAAAAAAAGGTCAGTGGCGGGGATAAAGAGGCAGATAAAACAAGAAAACAAACCAACAAAAAGACTAGACAGGGCCTCAGGCAAAGAATCCTCTTTGCAATTGAATAAACTGCTTAGGAGTCTGACCTTCCCCCTTTCTCCCTTCCTCACTTCCTCTCTCCCAAGGCAGCAGGAAGACTGTGCAGGGGCTCCTGTAGGAAATTCAAATAGATCCTTGGTCAAACAACTCTCCTGAGAAAATAATGACTTAATTTCTCGAGAGAGCATCCACCCCTTGCCAGGAACCCTAAATTAGCTATTGGAAGCCTGTAAAGCACATCCTACTGTCCTTCTCCCTTAGGTGTACTACAAGGGGACTAGTTAATTTTCTGACTCCACCTTCTCCCAGACCAAGTTTCCTATCCCAGGGCGTTTAGGTAAGGTGGGCTCTCTCACCAGATTCACCTCTCTCTTCTAGGATCTCCCCAAGTCAGCTGATATGATCCTCCAAACTCAATAAAAGGGGGGGACCAGAAAATTGAGCCTGCACTCCTTGGCCCCACCGCACCTCCCACCTAAACTCTCCCACTCCCAGTTAGTCCACAACGGGAGGGGTAGGGCAATGCCGGTTTCTGGGAGTGCTGGGCTCGGGAGACAGAGGTGTGGGAGAATGTGGACTTGGGGTATGTAGGTCTGTGAAACATGGGCCATGGGGGTTCAGGGGACACAGGCTTGGGTATCATGTGATGGGGGATACGGGGCTTGGAAACTCCGCCCCACAACCGGCAGTTCTTGGTGAACACCGCAGCTCTTAACCGTAGGGGGAAGGGATGTACGTTCCCAAGGCTTCTGAGTTCAGTATTAGAATCCCGCAGTCCTACCTTGAGCAAACACCAATTCTGCTGCAGTTTGGCCAGATCGATGTCCAGACACCTCCCGCCCTGCAGGTTCCCGTCACCACACAGCCAGCCTTTTGTAAGAGAGATGACGACGGTGGACTTCCTCAGACGCCGTCTTGCCCCGCCTCCCCCACTTACTGCTTATGTATGTTCATGTATGAACCATATACTTCAATACATTTTTTAAAATGGAAAAAAAAAGAAAAAAGTACCCAGGAAAGAAGCCTTAGCACCAAAGAAGAATATTTAAGGAATAGTAAAATTGGAGTTTGTTGTAAATCATCATTTGAATTTCTTCTTTATAATTCTTTTCTTTTGGGGCTTGCTGTCATATTTTAATGTCATTGCTTCTGGCTTTTTCTGCACATGACATTTATGGTCTTGTCTCATTTCATTCAGCTCAGTTGCCAGGAAGAAACTTTTTAAGATAATTCTAGTTTTTATTTTAAAACAGAATTGTGCTTGTTAAGGGGCTTAGAAACGATAGCAAAAACTCAAGAGGAAACTCAGTGTATTCATCTAAATTGGAACTAGTGAGTCAAAATGGAAACCCCTTCCTCTCTGGCATTTCTTGATTGCTTTCTTGAATGACTTTGTTGTGAAGTAAATAATGAATAAAAATCAGCCAAAAGTTCACTCCCCAGATTTTGGTATGATAGGTAGGATATTGAACTGGAATGAGCTCTGACTTCAGATTTAGAGAGACCAGTTTTGAATCCAGTGATACTTGCTGCTGTTAGTGTAGCCTTGACCAAGATACTTAATCTTAGAGGAAAATTCAAGTATAACGGAGATAAAGGTACCCACAGTACAAGTGGTTTTGCATGCCTTGCTTCACGTTGTTGAGGGACCCTGTGCTGCTCGAAGGATGGATGTTTAGACATCTCAGAGGGAGGGGACCCTGCCATTATGCAAAAAGCATGTATCAAGCACACTTTGTGCAGAGATCCCGCCCAGATAAGCAGCTAGGGCTGTTCGTCCCAGTTTTGTGTTTAAGGTGTGTATCATAAAGTCCATTTCTTTAGACCTCATGTCTCTGCTGGGTTGTGAAATAGCATGTCCATGACTTCCCCAGCAATTTGTAACTATTATAGGGATTGATATATCATGAGTTCTTTTCCTTGGTGGAAGTCTTCCAAAGAATAGAGAGAACATTTACTTAAATATATATTTTTATTAAAGGTTTTATTATTTATTTATTTCTCCCTACCCCCTCATTGTACTCGCTGTGTCTGTTTATATTTTTGTTTCTTTAGCAGGCACCAGGAACTAAACTCAGAACCTCTGATGTGGGCGGGAGGTGCCTAATCACTGAAGCCACCTCCCTTCCCTGCTTTGTTGTTGTTATGTTCTTCCTCTTGTGTTTCTTGTTGCTTTCTGTGCCTGCCCATTGTGTCAGCTCACTGTCTTGCTTGTTTTCTTTAGGAGGCTCTGGGAACCTCTGCTTCCTGCCTTGCTGTGTCTCTCATCATGTTTTTCTCCTTGTATCTCTTGTGTCATCTTGTGTCAGGTTGCCATGCCTGCCTGTCACACCAGCTTGCTGTCTTCTTTAGGAGATTCCAAGAACTGAACCATGGACCTCCCATATGGTAGATGGGAGCTCTATTAATTGAACCATATCCGCTCCCCTTAAATATATTTTTAAAAGAATAATACTCATTCTCTCTTGCAATTACCATATGAATACATTGGACTACTTCATACATCTAAGATATATTTTGAAATATTAGTGATCTAGTTTTCCTATATTTTGAAACATTTTACTATTTTATTTTCCAGGGAATTTTTACATCATTATACATCAGTTATTCTCAACTATGCTTAAATTTTAAAAGGCTGAAATAGAAGAATGATGGAATTGCTTAGAACAGAGATTGGTACACTTTTTCTGTAAAAGGCCAGACAGTAAATATTTTAGGTTTTACAGACCACATATGGTCTCTGTGGCATATTTTCCTTTTTTTTTTTAAAGATTTATTTATTTGTTTATTTCTCCCCCCTCCCCCCAGTTGTCTGCTCTGTGTCCATTCGTTGTGTGTTCTGTGACCGCTTCTATCCTTACCAGCGGCACCCAGAATCTATGGTTTTTTTTTTTTTTGCGTCATCTTGTTGTGTCAGCTCTCCGTGTATGCAGCGCCATTCCTGGGCAGGCTGAACTTTCTTTCGCGCTGGGCGGCTCTCCTTACGGGGCGCACTCCTTGTGCGTGGGGCTCCCCTACGCGGGGGACACCCCTGCGTGGCAGGGCACTCCTTGTGCGCATCAGCACTGCATGTGGACCAGCTCCACACGGGTCACGGAGTCCCGGGGTTTGAACCACGGACCTCCCATGTGGTAGGTGGATGCCCTATCCATTGGGCCAAGTCCACTTCCCTATTTTCCTTTTTTTAACATTAAAAAATGTAAAAACCATTCTTAGCTTTTAGGCTCTACAAAAACAGTCATGGGCTGGGATTTGGCCTATGGATCTAAGTTTGTGAACTACTGGCCTAGAGGATGGTGCAGTAGTAAAATCATCACCTTGCATTATCCTTCTATTTTCATGTTGCAGTGCCCAAACTATTTTGTCATATTTTAAGAAGTACAAAGGGAGATTGGAGACATCATCTTTGTAGTCCGTTCTAAGCTTTTATTGAACATAGTTGGCATCGAACACAGTTGGCAGTTCAGAATTTTTCACTTTCTGTTCATAATGGCATAGTGAAGAAAATTGACAGAGGAAGGAGTTTCACTATTATTAGACAAATCAAAAGATGAAGTCAAAGGAGACAGCAGCATTCTAGACTCTAATGATGGTGAAATTGATAAGCCAAAATCTCTGACTATAAATCTTCAGGTGATTTCTTAGGTAAATTTTCTTAAACTAAAAATTGATGGCCTACAATTAATTTCCTTCCTTCCCTCCATCCTCCCTCTTCTTCCCTCCCTCCCTCCCTCATTCTGGTAGAACCACCATAAGTTATTTACTAGTTTTCTATTGCTGCATAACAATATTACCATAGTTTTAGCAGTTTAAACATCACACCTGCCACACATTTATTATTTCAGTTTCTGTGTGTGGGGAGTCCAGGCATGGTGTAGAGTCTCCTAAAACTCAAGGTGTCAGCCAAGGCTGGGTTATTTGGGGACTCAGTTGGGGACATCAATCAATGTATTTCTAAAGACCAAAAGAAAAAGGGTATTCCTACTCAGTCGTTCAACAGTAAGGAATTCATCACACGCTATATTGTGACAATGTCTAACATAGTGTAAAATAATGTGGGCTGGTATTCTTTTCATCCACTGTGATGTTTGTTCACCAAAATTGACTGGATACAGTTTGCAAGTATTACTAATGCTCAAATGGTATGTATGAAAAGTGATTGGAAGGAAATAGATATGGAAATGAAAAAATTACATTGATCATTCTAAATGATTATAAATCTAAAAATGAAAATGTTTTTGCAAATTATGACTCAAAGAAGATGGCTATATTCTTAAAATTATGAACCAACTGTTTAAAAAAATTCAAGTGTTGCTTTTTTTAAAAGTAATTTTATTTAACTTTTTATTTTGAAATACTTTCAAGTTCATAAGACAGTTACTAAAATAATACAAATGCCATACAGAAAATATCAACATACCCAGTTTTTGCATATGTCCCTGTAATATCCCTTTGAGCCTCTTCTCCTTTTTGCTAGATCCCATATAATGGGATCTTATAATGCGTTTGTCTTTGTCTCTTCAGTTGCTCTTTGTTTTTAATTGTAGGAACACACATACAACCACAACATAAACTTACCCATCTCAACCAATCCCAAGCATGCCATTCAATGGGATTAATAACATTCATAATATTGTGGTATCTTCAGCACCTTCCATTTCAAAAATTTTACCGTTTCCCCAAACAGACACCCTCTACCCATCATGCATTAGCTCCCCATTCCCTGTGCTCCCCAACCTGGCAACCTGTACTCTTAATTTCTTTCTCTATGAGCCTGCATATTCCATCTTTTCTTTATATAGTTACCCTGGAGCTTACATTTAACGTTTTAAATCTATATCAATTTTATTTGCTTTGATACCAATTTAACTTCAAAAGTATACATAAACTACATTCCTATACCCCTCCTCTCCCCAACTTTTATGTAGTTCTTTTCACAAATTACATATATATTGAGTTCAAAATAATTGATTTATTGTTATGCATTTGCTTTTTAGTATCTGTAGAAAGTACAAAGTCGAGTTACAAATCAAAAATACAACAGTACTGGCATTTGTATTTACCCATGTCACTACCCTCGCTGGAGACATCTTTGTTTCTTTATCAGCTTTGATCTATTGTCTTTTCCTTTCAACCTACAGAACTCTCTTTACTCTTATAGGGCTGGTCTAGTGGTGATGAAATTCCTCAACTTTCATCTATCTGGGAAACTAGTAATTCCTTGCTCAATTTAGAAAGGACAGTTTTACTGGATTTAGAATTCTTGGCAAATTTTTGCTTTCAAAGCTCTAAATATGTCATCCTACTGCCTTTTTGCCTCCAAGGTTTCCAAAGAGAAATTGGCATTTACATTGAGTCTCCTCATATGTGACACAATGCTTCTCTCTTATTTATGGCTTTCATAATTCTCTATCTTTGGCAATCATGAGTTTGACTATAATATGGCACAGTGTGGGTCTATTTGGATTTATCCTGTCTGGAGGTCATTGAGCATCTTAGATGTATGTATTCATGTCTTTCATTTAATTTAGGAAGTTTTCAGCCATTATTTATTTGAATAGTCTTGCTGCCTTTTTCTCTCTTTCCCTTCTGGGACTTCCACAATAAGTATATTGGTACACTTGATAGTGTCCCACTGGTTCCTCAGGCTCTGTTCACTTTTCTTCATTCATTCTTTTTGTTTCTCAGACTGGATGATTCATTTGTCTTCCAGTTCTCTCATTCTTTCCAGTTCCAATCTGCTGTTGAACCCCTTTAGGGAATTTTAAATTTCTTTTATTGTGGTGGTCAGCTCTATTGTGTGGCAATGCTTGTACACAAGGTTCTTTGTACTAGGAGGCTTCAGCTACTGTCTCAAACCCATTATGAATGGCAAAAGGAACATTTAATCACACAATGGATTCCTTTGAATATGTGGATTAATGATTGCTGAAGGGTTTTGAGTCTTTTTTATTTGTTTGTTTTAGGTCCAGAGAGCTTTAAATGAAAAACAGTCAGAATCTTTCCTTACTTCCAACTCTTATAATAAAAAAAAAGTCTTATCCAGTTTTACTTAGGGCTTCACTCATTTCTAAGAGCTTATATATGATAAAAGATGGAGGTTAAAGTTGATAAGGCTCTCTGCCTGGGCAGATCACTTCCAGAGTAGTTACAAATAAAGCATTAGAAGATTGTATTGAATCTCTTTCCTCAACTGGGATCGTTAGAGCCTGTTAGGCAGACAAACAGCAGTTCATTTTCTGGATTTAGCATAATTCTAGGTTTAAAACAAATGATTAGTGTGTCTGCAAAAATGGTGGTGTAGAGAACTCCAAAAAGTCTCTACCTCTGTACGAATGAAAAGACTGGCAAAAACTGTTAGAATAAACTTTTTTGGAATCTTGGAAATAAATGAAAAGCCTATAGCAACTAGGGAGATGCTTAATTATGAAGTACTGTCTGACTCTTGGTAAGCTTTGTAATGTTTTACCCTGGTCTAATCCCCTGCTGTCTAGATCAGTGGTAGCCTTGAAAATAACTGTGCATTTCCAGTACTGGTCCAGGTACTGGAGGAAGAAGAGTAGATCTCATTTGCAAAGAGTTAGAACTAATTAGTTTTGACCTGTTTGGTGGCCCCCAAGGGGACCAGCTTAAAGGCTTTATCTAGCCTAAATTCCAAGATAGACTCTGAGGGTGTTCTTTGAAAACATTTATAGGCACATATTTTAGTTGCTGTGGGCTAAGATAGTGGTTAACATTTAGGCAAACAATAGATAGAAGGAAAAGCTGGAGAATGAGATGCTTTGGGGAATAAGGGCTTTGAAAAACGCCTACAAATTCCTGGGAATCTAAAAGGTCTCATGCATGTTCAGGGCTTTGTGAATGGTCAGGAAAAATCTGTAAAAGCCCTAGGCTCTCGCCTCTAGCTGACCCTGAGGTTCTGTGCAAGCAGAAAGTAAAGGTGAGATAGAGTTGTGAACTGCTCGACTGAGTGTTGAAGGCCTCTCAGATTAACTGCAAAGCCTGTGTATTATAAGAGGATCAATCCATCAAGAAGATAAAACAATTATAAACTTGCGTACTTAGCAAGAAAACTGTAAAATACATGAAGCAAAACTGACAGAAATGAAGGGAGTAATAGAGAGTTAAACAATAACAATTGGAGTTTTAAGAATTTCCTTTTCTATAATGATATAGCATCTAGACCAAGGGTTCTTAACAAGGGGTCCATGAGCTTGAATTGAAATTCAAAAACATTATTCTTGTGGGGACATGTTGTTGTGGGTTTGATATATTAATTAAATAATAGGTTTTCACCTGACTGGCAAAGGGGTCTGTGAAACAAAAAAGGTTAAGAACCTCTGATCTAGACAAAAGATGAGCAAGGAAATACACTTGAACAGCACAACCAATCAACTAGACCTAACAAACCTTATAACACTGCCCAACAATAGCAGAATATACACATTCTAGTCATGTGCACATGGAACTTTTCTTCAGGATAGATCATATATGTTAGGCCTCAAAACAAGTCTCAATAAATTTTAAAAGATTGAAATCATAAAAAGTATGCTCTCCAGCCACCATGAAATGAAATTAGAAATAGGAGAAATTTGGAAAATACGCAAATAATGTGAAATTAAAATGAGTAATAAAAAAATGCTGAAAAATGACTTAGACCAGTCACTTTTAGTGAGGAATGTGTATGTGTATTTTTTTAAAGCATAGGAAAACTCAATAATTTTTTATTCATATTCTTGAAAACGTGAGAATTTAAATATTTTCAGTGAGTAGTCTAGTTATATATTAGGAGTGTTTTCCCAGACTTTTGTTCTTCACTATTTGCTTAGACATTTTATAGTCATGAGAACATTAGATAACCCATAAATCTATTTATTTTATGTTTTTATTTCATTAGACTTTTTTTATGTCTTAGGTGGATTAATAAAAATGTCCTCTGTTTTTCAAATATAAGTTAGCTGGCATTAGAGGTGCTAGTCCAGTTGTATACGTAATGAAATAGTAGTGTGTGAAAGGGAAAATAATTAAATAGTGTTCATGAATAAGCGCAAATTTCCTTATTTTTCTTCTTTATTTTCTTTTAATGTTACATTTAAAAAAATGAGGTCCCCAAATGCCCCCACCCTACCCCCCCCACCCCTCCCACATCAACAAGCTCTTCCATCATAGCAGCACATTCACTGCACCTGGTGAGTACATTCTGGAGCACCCACTGCACCACATGGACTGTGGTCCACATTGTAGTCCACACTCTCCCCCAGTCCACCCAGTGGGCCACGGCAGGACACACAACGTCCAGCATCCGTCCCTGCAGCACCACCCAGGACAACTCCAAATCTTGAAAATGCCCCCACACCATATCTCTTCTTCCCTCTCCCAACCATCAGCAGCCACCGTGGCTACCCTCTCCACATCACTACTACAATTTCTTCCCTTACTAATCACAATATTTCCCCAGCAGAACACCAGTAAGTCCACTCTAATCCATACTCTATTCCTCCATCCTGTGGACCCTGGGATGGTTATGTCCAGTGCAAATTTCTTTATTGCTTAATTGATGAATCATTGTGCAGTGAGTGGTGTGATTCCTAGGTTTTAGGCCACATTGTTTATTGGTGATAATAGCAAGTTAAAGATCATTCTTTAGGGAAAAGTCAGAAAGTATTAAAATTAGGTCTTAAAAACCTTTTAAAAACTATCGTCCCCTCAGGGTGTTTTACCTAATTAGATTGTGTCTTTAATTAATTCTCATTAATTTTTTTAAATGTCTATTTCTAGGTACAGTAATTTTAATGTTTTAGAAAAATAAACTATTTTCTAATTAGATAGCTTTTACTTTTCTTATTTTTTGTGAAATGTCCTTTTACGTTTATCTTAAAAGAGACAAACTTGTACTTTAAAGTCTATATAAACCAGAAATTGTTTACATATTTACAAAGGAAATTTGTAGCAATATGAGTTAAATTTGAAATATGTGATGCATGTTAATTTCTTTTAGGAGAAGGAAGCCAGCACCCTTTTGGAGCCATGAATATTGTCCGGACTCCATCTGTTGCTCAGATTGGAATTTCAGTGGAATTACTGGACAGTCTGGCTCAGCAAACTCCTGTGGGCAGTGCTGCTGTATCCTCAGTTGATTCATTTACTCAGGTAATGCAGTGCACATTTAATTATTTTCTAAAAGAAGTAAAGAAATCATATTTTTTAAAGATTTATTTTTATTTATTTCCCTCTCCCCTCCCTCCCCCACAGCTATCTGCTCTTTCTGTCCACTCGCTGTGTGTTCTTCTGTGTCCACTTCTATCCTTATCAGCCGCACTGGGAATCTGCGTTTCTTTTTGTTGCATCATCTTGTTGTGTCAGCTCTCCGTGGGTGCGGCACCATACTTGGGCAGGTTGCACTTTTCTTGTGCGCTGGGCGGCTCTCCTTATGGGGTGCACTCCTTGCACAAGGGGATCCCCTACGCAGGGGACACCCCTGTGTGGCATGGCACTCCTTGTGCGCATCAGCACTACATGTGGGCCAGTTCACCACATGGGTCAGGAGGCCTTGGGTTTAAACCCTGGAACTCCTTTGTGGTAGGTGGATGCTCTATCAGTTGAGTCAAATCCGCTTCCCCATATTTTTTAATTTAAAAATTAGTCTGGTGGTTGAAAACAGGTAAACATGTTTCAGGAGGCACTGGGTACCAAACCTGGGACTTCCCGGGTGGGAAGCAGGAGCTCAACTGCTTGAGCCACATTCACTCCCATATTTTATATTTTAATCCCCTTGAACATTTTATATATAAATTCTTTAACCCACGATTGACTTGAATATCTAGAACTGTGATGTCCAATCAGGTAGCTGCTAACTGCTTATGTATACTTTAATTAGAATTAAAGAAAATGTCCAAAAAATAGAAACAACCCATATGTCAATCAACATACGGATATAAAAAGATTGGAGTGAAAAATGGTATAGCCATTCAATGGAATGTTATTTGGCCATAAAAAGAAATGAAGTACTGATAGTTGCTAGGATATGGATGAATTTTGCAAATATTATGCTAAGTGAAAGAAGCTGTTTACAACGACCACATGATATATGATCCCATTTAAATGAAATTTCCAGAATATTCAAATCTATAATATTCATGAATTATTTTCTTTCTTTACAATGAAAAGAGTTTAATTGCTTTTTTGATGCTCTATAAAACAAGTCAATAGTTGGAAAAAAGTCAGTATACAGAAAAACAAAAGGAATAAAGTAAAAATCCCATGAATCTGTTTCCCTACAGAGAGCTGTTAGTAATATTTTGGACACCATTTTTTTTTTTCATGTAAACACCATTTTTTCACATATAGAGGATCATACTGAACACACTGAAAAATCATACTTCTTTTTTTTTTCTTCATATCCCCTTGAGCATCAGTAGTAGTAGTCTGGTTTATATATATCCTTTCATAATTTTTTCAAGGTACATGTGATGATATACAAATACATGTGACAGGTTTATAGAGGTATTTTGCCATTATTTTAGAAAAATGGGCCCCTGTTACATATGTGTTTTTTCCGGCACCTTTTTGGCTTACCTCTCTTATGGAAAGACCTGGAAGTGTACTTGTATGGACCAAATTTGTTCTTTTTAATAGTTGCAACTATACATGTAGCATAATTTGTACAGCTGTTTCCCATTAGTTGGCATTTATTTTGCTTTCAGTTTTTTCCCCACTTCAGAAAATCTTGCAAAAATCATTTGTGTAAATATATTCCTATAAACCTCTTTTTTTTTTCATGGGATTTGCTTTTTAAATGGTAATGCCAGTTTGCTTTTTCAAAAGGTGTGTTATAGTTTGCCTTTCTTTTTCCTGATTCTTTTTGTAGCAGAATATATTATTTTGGTTTTTGCCTATCTGCTAGGTGAGAAGTAGTATATCATTGACACTTTAATTTGTATTATCTGCTTGCCATTGAGGTTGAGTATCTTTTCATTTGTTTATTGACTGTTTAGATGTGATTTTTTTATGAATTGTGTATTTATATCCTTTGCCCATTTTATATTGGGTAGTTTATGAACACCTCGTTCCTTCCCTCATGTAGCTTATATTTTAGTGGGAAGAGACAGTTAATATGTAAATATATAATATATCATGCGAAGGCAGCTGGTATGAAATATCATAAAGCAAGGTAAAGATAATAGGAGAGTGATTTGGAAGATCATTTTAGATAAGGTGGAAAGGGAAGGCCTTTCTGATAAAATATTTCAGCAAAGACTTGAAGGGGAGAATGAGGTAGAAGTCTGTTATTTTTGATGAATAATATGAAGGTCTTTGTGGCTATAGTAAAGTGAGTAAGGGTGAGAGATGGCAGATGAGGTTGGAAAGTATGGGAAATGTGGCTACAGGACAAATAATACAGGGCCTCTTTGGACCTTTGCTTTTTATCTGTTTTGAGCAGAAAACTAAATATGATCTTATTCATGTTTTGTGTTTTTTTAAAACAAATGAATTTTATTGATACATAATAATGAAGCATATAGTTTATCCAAAGTGTACAATCAGTGGTACTTGGTATAATCACATAGTTATGCATTCATCACGTCAGTCATTCTTAGAGCATTTTCATTATTTCAATAATAATAATAAACGAAAAAGAAAATTCTTTACCGCTCAGTCTCTCTGTGTTTTCCCTGCTATATTTCTGGCTATTCTTGCACAATTTGTTTATTTATACTTTTAAACAGTTTTACTGAGATATATTCACATATCATATGATCTATCCAAAATGTATAATCAGTGGCTTTTAATATATTGCATTCATCATCACAAAAATTTTAAAACAATTTCATTATTCCAAAAAGAAAAACTCCATACCCCTTAGCAGTTACTTCTCAATCCTATCCTTCCCTAGCCTTACATAGCCACTAATCTAATTTCATCTTTATAAATTAATGTATACTTATATTTTATATAAATGGAATCATACAATATGTAGCACTTTGTATGTGGTTTCTTTCACTTAGCATGTGTTTTTTTGTCTGATATTAAAGTCTTGTGATATTAACAATATATTCAGTTTCAAACAAAAAAGGTCTTATGTATGCAATTTTACCCATATTTATATTTTCACATGGGATTTTACTATACTATACAGTACCTGATACATTTTTTAGCTTTCCTTTTAGTAATATACCTGATCTTAGACTTTCCCCTTAAACCACTGTTATACTCATGTAATAGTATAGCTAGTTACAGACATTGTGTTGTACTTTCACCTATTCTATTCATGCCAAAGATTAACAAACAACCTTTTTACCAATTTTGGACAAGTTAACCCTTAACTTTCCATTCTCTAACCTCATTCTATTTTCTGGTAACCCATATTCAAGTTATTAATTACATGATATTATGCAATATATTTAGTTCATGGTACCATAGTCATAAAGCATTTGACCTTTTGCATCTGGCTTGCTTCACTCAACATATCCTCCAGGCTCATCCATGTTGTCATATGCTTTACAACTTCATTTCTTCTTATAGCTGCATAATATTCCATCATGCATATACACCACAATTTGTTTATCCATTCATTGGATCCATTGTTGGACACCTGGATTGTTTCCATCTTTTGGCAATCATGAAGAATGCTACTATGAACATGGGTTTGGAGGTATCTATCTGTGTCACTGCTCTCAGTTCTGGGTATATACCCAGTAATGGTATTGCTGGGTCACGTGGCAAATCTGTATTGATCATCTTTAGGAACTACAAAACATTCCTCCACAGTGGCTATATCATTCTTCATTCCCACCAACAGTGAATAATAGTCCCTGTATCACCACATCCTCTGCAACACTTGTATTTCTCTGTCTTCTAATAGTGGCCATTCTTATAGGCATGACATGATATCTTAGTGTAGCTTTGTTTGCATTTCCCTAACCACTAAGGATATTTAACATTTTTTCAAGTGTTTTTTTGCCATTCGTATATCTTGTTCAGACAAATGTCTATTCAAGTCTTTTGCCCATTTCTAAATTAGGTTGTTTGTCTTTTTATTGTTGAGTTGTACCATTTCTTTAGATATCATGGATATTAAATCTTTACTGATATGTGATTTCCAAATATTTTCTCCAATTGAGTTGGCTGCCTTTTTACCTTTTGACAAAGTTCTTTGAGGTTCAAAGTGTTTAATTTTGAGGCAGCCCGGTTTATTTTTTCTTTGTTGTTTATGCTTTGGTTGTGAGGTTCAAGAAACCACCACCTGCCTACCATAAGGTCTTTAATATGTTTCCCTATATTTTCTTCTAGTTTTATGGTCATGGCTTTCATAATTAGGTCTTTGATCCATTTTGAATTAGTTCTTGTATAGGGATTGAAATATAGGGGTCTTTTTTCATCTTTTGGTTATGGATGTCTAGTTCTCCCAGCACCATTTGTTGAAGAGACTGTTTCGTCCTGTTAATATGGCTTTGGTAGGTTGCTTGAAAACCATTTGACCATAGAGATGAGGATATATTTCTGGCTCTCAATTCTATTCCACTAATCAATGGGTCTATCTTTATGCCAGTGCCATACTGTTTTGACCACTATTGCTTTGTTTTATGTTTCAAGGTCAGGCAGTGAAATTCTTCACACACCACTCTTCTTTTTTAGAATGCTTTTGGCTGTTCGGGTGTACTTTCCCTTCCAAATGAATTTGGTAGTTTCCTTTTCTATTTCTATAAAGTAAGCTGTTGGAATTTTGATTGGTATTGCATTGAATCTATAAATCAGTTTGGGTAGAACTGATATCTTTATGATATTTAGTCTTCTAATCTATGAACATGGAATGTCTTTCCATTTGTTTAGGTCTCCATTGACTTTTAGCATTGTTTTATAATTTTCTCAATATAGGTTCTGTACATCTTTGGCTAAATTGAGTCTTTATGTTGCTATTGTAAATGAAATTTTTTCACTGATTTCCTCTACAAATAGTTCAATACTAGTGTACCAAAACATCACTAATTTTTACGTGTTGACCTTGTATCCTGCCACTTTCCTGAATTCATTTATTCACTCAAGTAGCTTTGTCTTAGATATTTCAGAACTTTATAAATGCAGGGTCATATCATTAACAAATAGTGAGGGTTTTACGTCTTCTTTTCCTATTTGGATGCCTTTTATTTATTTATTTTTGTCTAATTGCTCTAGCTAGAACTTCTAGTACAATGTTGAATACTAGTGGTGACAGTGGGCATCCTTGTATTGTTCCTGATCTTTAGAGGGAAAGATTTTGTCCTTTCTCCATTGAGTACCATGTTGACTATGGGTTTTTCATATCAGCCTTTTATCGTATTATGGAATTTTCCTTCTATTCCTATCTTTTGATGTATTTTTATCAAGAAAGGATGCTGGATGTTGTCAAATGCCTTTTCTCCATCGATAAAGTTGATCATGCGGTGTTTTTCCTTCAATTTGTTAGTGTAGTGTATTATGTTAGTTGATTTTCTTATGTTGAACCACCCTTGTATAACAGGAATAAATCCCACTTGTTCGTGGTGTATAATAAATCTTTTGATAT
The DNA here is from genome assembly GCF_030445035.2 of Dasypus novemcinctus. Classification (NCBI taxonomy): domain Eukaryota; kingdom Metazoa; phylum Chordata; class Mammalia; order Cingulata; family Dasypodidae; genus Dasypus; species Dasypus novemcinctus. Next base: position 120,370,344 of record NC_080682.1, read on the forward strand.
GCTTTGGATTCTACTTGCAAGTATTTTGTTGAGTATTTTTTCATCTGTCTTCATTAGAAAGATTGAGCTATAATTTTCTGTTCTTGTCGTGTCTTTATCTAACTTTGATATTAGGGTGATTTTGGCTTCATAAACTATATTGGGTAATTTTCCCTCTTCTTAAACTTTTTGAAAGAGTTTAGACAGGATTGGTATTAATTCTTGAAATGTTTGGTAGAATTTGCCTCTGAAGCTGTCTGGTCCTGAACATTTCTTTGTTGGGAGATTTTTGATGATGGAGTCAATCTCTCTCTTCTTTTAAAAAATTTAATTTATTTATTTTACTTATTTCTCCCCACCCCTTTGATGTTGGCCCTTGTTGTATCTGTTCATCTTCATGGTTTCTTTAGGAGGCATTGAGAACCGAATTTGGGCCTCTGATACAGGAGGGAGGTGCCTAATAGCTTGAGCCACCTCTTTTCTCTGCTTTGTTGTGTCTCTCATTGTGTGTTTCTTTTTGCATCTCTTTTTCCATCATCTTGTTGTGTCAGCTTGCCACCTGCCCATTGCATCAGCTCACTGTCTTGCTCGTCCTCTGTAGGAGGCACTGGAAACCTCTGCTCCCTACTTTGTTGTGCCACTCATTATGTTTTTCTTCTTGTGTTTCTTGTTATGTCAGCTTGCTGAGCCTGCTCATCATGCCAGCTTGTTTTCTTCTTTAGGAGGCACCGGGAACCGAACCAGGGACCTCCCATGTGGTAGGTGGGAGGTCAGTCACTTGAGCCACATCTGCTTCCCTCAGTCTCTTTAAATGAGATTGGTTTTTTAAGTTCTTGTAATTATTTTAGTGTCAGTATAGGTTGTTTTTACATTTCTAGAAATTTGTCCATTTCATCTAGATTGTCTAGTTTATTGGCATACAAATTCCGATAATATTTTCTTATCCTTTTTATTTCTGTGGGGTCAGTCATAACTTCCTTTCTTTTTTCAAAGTTTTTTAAAAAAATTTCTTTCTCTCCCCTCCCCCGCCCCCATCTGCTCTCTCTGTCCATTTGCTGTGTGTTCTTCTTTGTCCACTTGCATTGTCATTGGCACTGGGAATCTGTGTTTCTTTTTTGTTGTGTCATCTTGCTGCATCAGCTTTCCGTGTGTGCAGTGCCCACTCCTGGGCAGGCTGCATTTTTTTTGTGCTGGGCAGCTCTTCTTATGGGGCACACTCCTTGCACATGGGACTCTCCTATGCGGGTGACACCCCTGTGTGGCATGGCACTCCTTGCGTGCATCAGCACTGTGCATGGGCCAGCTCACCACACAGGTCATGAGGCCCTAGGTTTGAACCCTGGACCTCGCATGTGGTAGGTGGATGCTCTATCAGTTGAGCCAATTCTGCTTCCCCATAACTTCCTTTTGATTTCTGCGTCTTCTCTCTTTTTTTCTTTGTTAGTTTAGCTAAGAGTTTGTTACTTTTATTAATCTTCTCTAAGAACCAGCCTGTAATTTTGTTGACTTTCTGTATAGATTTTTGTTCTCAGTTTCATTGATTTCTGCTATAATCTTTGTCTCTTTCTGCTTGCTTTGGGAATGGTTTGCTGTTCTTTTCTAGTTTCTCCGGTTGTTCCATTAGATCTTTGGTTTTAGCTCTTTCTTATTTAAAACAGGCATTTAAGGCTATAATTTTCCCTCTCAGCCCTGTCTTCGCTGTACCCAATAAGTTTTGATAAGTTGTGGTCTCATTTTCATTTGTTTTGATATACTTACTAATTTCGCTTACAATTCTTCTTTGACCCACTGATTATTTAGGAGTATTTCTGTCTCCACACGTTGCGATTTTATCTATTTCCTATCTATCATTGATTTCCAGTTCATTCTATTATGATCTGAGAAGGTGCTTTGTATAATTTGAGAGCTGCATTTTGCCCTAACATGTGGCCTATCCTGGAGAAAGATGCATGAGCACTTAGGAAGTATGTATAATCCAGTGAGTTTGGGTTCAGTGTTCTGTATATCTGTTAGGTCTAGCTTGTTTATCATATTGGTCATGTTCTGTTTCCTTGTTGATCTTCTTTCTAGTAGTTCCATCTAATGGTGTGAATGGTGTGTTGAAGTCTCTGTTACTGTAGAGATGTCTCTTTCTCCTTTCAGTTTTTCCAGAGTTTGCCTCATGTATTTTGGGCACTCTGCGTAGGTTCATAGATACTTATGACTTATTTCTTCCTTTGTGGATTGTTCCTTTAATTACTATATAATGGGCTTATTTATCTCTTATAACTTCTTTGCATTTAAAGTCTGTTTTGTCTGACATTGGTATAGCTACCCCTGCTCTTTTTGGTTACTGTTTGCATGGAGTGTATTTTTCCAGCCTTTCACTTTCAGCCATTTTGTATGCCTGGTTCAGGGATACAAGGTCAGTCTCTTGTCGACAGCATATAGATGGTTCATGTTATTTTATCTATTTTGTCATCCTTTATCTTTTGATTGGTGAGCTAAATCAATTCACGTTCAGTGACATTACTATAAACACCTTATTTACTTCCATGATTTTTCTCTTTGGTTTTTATATGTCACATCTTATTTTCTTTTGTCTTTATACTCTTTTGGTTATCCTTTCTGATAGTCTTGCTTTTTATACTCTTCTCCAAGCCTCTCTCTCCTGTCTTTTCTTTTCAAGCTGTGTAAGGCTCCCTTTAATGGTTCCATCAAAGGCAGATTCTTTTATATGAATTCTCTTATTTTCTTTTAGTTTGTGAATATTTTAAACTCATCTTTGTATTTGATGGTCAATTTTGCTAGATAGTGAATTCTTGGCTGACAGTTTTTCGCTTGCAGTATCCTAATTGCATCATACCACCTCCATCGTTTCTGATGAGAAATCCACACGAAGTCTTAATGGGCATTCCTTGTAGTGATGGTTTGCTTCTCCCTGCTGCTCTCCGAATTTCCTTTTTCTTTGATGTTTGACATTCTGAGTAATATGTGTCTGAATGGGGTACGTTGTGCTTCTTAAACATGTAAGTTCATTTCTTACATGAGAGTTGGGAAATTTTCAGCCATTATTTCCTCAAATACTCTTTCTGCCCCTTTTCCCTTCTCTTCTCCTTCTGGAACTCCCATAACACGTATGATGTTGCATTTCATGTTATCATCCAACTGCCCGAGCACCTGTTTATTTCCATTCTTTTTTCTTTTCTTTTTCTCTCTTCAATTTCAGCTGTTCTGTCTTCTGTATCATTTATATTTCTATCATTTCGTTTACTATTATATGCCTCTAATGTGTTTTTTTAATCTCATTTACCTTGTCTTTCATTCCCATGAGCTCTGTTATTTTTCCATTCAGTTTTTCAAATTCTTTGTGCTCGCTCAGTGTGTTCTTGATGTCCTTATCTCTTTAGCCATATTGTCTTTCAACTCATTAATTTAGATTTGGAAATTTGTGGGCATTTCATTGACTAGTTGTTTCAAATCCTGTATGTCCTCTGGGGTTTTGATATATTCATTTCCTTGGGCCATTTCTTCCATTTTCTTCCTTTTTAAAAAATGATTTATTTATTTCTCCCCACCCCCTTCACCCCACCCCCATTGTCTGCTCTCTGTGTCCATTCACTGTGTGTTCTTCTGTGTCTGCTAGTATTCTCATCAGGCAGCACCGGGGGTCTGTATCTCTTTTTGTTGTGTCATCTTGCTCCATCAGCTCTCCGTGTGTGTGTCACGACTTCTGGGTGGCCTACGGTTTCACACGGGGCAGCTCTCCTTATGCAAGGCTTTTTGCATGGGGACACCCTTACTTGGGGGCATCCCTGTGTGGACTGGCACTCCTTGCACGCAGCACTTTGCGTGTGGGCCAGCTCAGCACACGAGCCAGGAGGCCCTGGCTATCAAACCCTTGGACTTCCTATATGGTAGGTGGGCGCTGTACCTGTTGAGCCACACCCACTTCCCAGTTTCTTCCATTTTCTTAGTATGGCTTGTGATATTATGCAGATGTCTATGTATCTGATTACAGTGGTGAGTTTACTCAGATGCTCAGTTTCTTTCTTTCATACAGATTTAGTGGTGGGAGGCTCTGTGTTACTGCTGTTCTTTGATTCTCAGTTTAACCTGTTCTAGGTCTTTTGGATTGTTCTTATTATTAGTTGTTCACACCTGGGTCCTGGACCCAGTAATGGGTTGCAGACCCTCCTCCAAGGGCTTTGAGGAGGGAGGCTGTAATGTACAGGCTGGGAAAAGTCTCTCCTTTACGTTCAATTTCCTCATGTGCGTTTCCTATGTCTGCCAGCAGATGTTGCTATTTGGCAGACTTAATCAGTTCAAAGCCTAGTCGGAGTGTTTGCTGCATCAGAGACTGGATCAGTGTGCATAGAGGTTCCTGCCTGGAGGCTAAGGGCCTGCTAATTCAACCATTGTCAGAGGCAGTTCTCCAGCCTTTGCTGGCAGCCCCCTCCCTTTTCCCTGGCAGGAAATAGTTCCTCTCCCCTCTGTGTCCTCAACAGCCAGTCCTGGTCAGCAGAGAGGGAGATTGAGATGGTTGGATCTCTCAGTCCCTTGCGGGCTCCCAAGGCAAACAGTGGCCCCACCCAGCTTGGAAGGGCTCCTGGGACACAGCAGACCAAATGTGAGGGTCACAAGCTGAGCCAACCGTAGGTTATGTCCCTCTCTCTCCCCTTTCCTGGGGAGGTGGTTCTTCAGGGCCCCCTTTGTCTGTAGAATTCAAAAGTGTCTAGAGGGTGGGGGAGGATATGAGTAGTTGCAGCTGCAGCACTCAGTTTTACTGTCCCTGTTCTTTTCCTTTGCCCTTCTCTCTTCTAGGCAGTGTTCAGTCTTCCTGCTGCATCCTAAACCCTAGCAGATTTATTTCCAGACCATTTCTGCCTTTCTTCTAGCTATTTTTCTGGTAACTTATGTTTTAAAAGGATCACTTTTATACCTGTGGAGAGAAGATAATTTAGGGAAGGCTCTTGTGCAAATGTAGATGAGAAGTGATAATGACTTGTACCAGATCAGTAGGCTTGGAACTGATGAAAAATAATTGATTTCTAGAGATATTTTGAAGACGGAGCCAATAGTTTTTTGTTTTGTTTTTACTTTTAAACTTCATTTTGAACAAATTTTACATTTACAGGAAAGGTACAAAAATAGTACATAGTTTTTCTGTCTCTTTCTTACGAAGCTTCCTCAATTTTAACATCTTACATAGCCATCATGCAGTGATCAAAACAAAGAAATTAACATTGGTACAATACTATTATCGAGCTTATTTGAATTTCACCAGTTTTTCCACAAATGTCCCTTTTTTGGTCCAGGATACTATCTAGGATACCACAATGCATTTAATTGTTATTTCTCCTTAGTTTCCAGCAGTCTGTAACAGTTTTCTAGCCTTTTCTTGTCTTTTATGACCTTGACAGTTTTGAAAAGTATTTGTGAGTTTTTTCCAGGAAATTCCTTAATATGAGATTGGCTGATATTTGTCATGATTGGAATGAGGTTATACAGTTTTGGCAGGAAAACCACAAATTTGCTGTGTCCTCAGGCAAATGTCAAGGGGTTCATGGTTAAATATGTCTTAATACTAAAGATATTTAGCTTGATAATTTCATTACAGTAGTTTCTGCAGACTTCCACTACTACAAAACTATTGTCTTTCCCTTCATGATAATCTAATATGTATCTTGGGGTAGGTACTTTGATTATGCAATGCTGTTTTCCTTAAAATTTTAAGTTTTTCCTTAAATGTTAATTTTATCAATTCGTGAATCTTTTCTGCAATGATTATTATTGTGTTTGTCTAATGGTGATTTTTAAATGTTTCTTTTTTCTTCTGTATTTATTAATGGGAATTCTGTTCTATGAATGAGGTATCACTTCTCCATTCATTTAAATAATCAATTTGTTTATATCAGTATGGATACATGGGTTTTATTTTAGTCTGTGGATTAATATCCAGTATTATTGTTCTTTATTTTATTGCTTTGACCATTAGGAGTTCTTTCAAGTTGACTCTGGTATTTTTTTTTCCCCATTTTTTAAAAAAAATATTACATTCAAAAAATATGAGGTCCCCATTCACCCCCGCCACCCCCACCCGACTCTGGTATTATTTTGACCACCCCCACTCCTTTTTGTCTTAGTCTCTTTCGTTGTGGCAAAATATACATAACAAAATTTTCCATTTTAACCAGTGTTAGATGTACAATACAGTGGCATTAATTATATACACAATGTTGTGCAACGATCACCACTATCTTATTTCCAAAATATTTCTGTACCCCCAAGAGAAACTCTACCCATTAAGCAATAACACCCCATTCCCCTTTCCTCTAACCCCTGGTAACCTCTAATCTCCTTTCTGTCTCTTAAGAATTTGTCTATTCTAGGTATTTCTTACGAATGAAATTATGCAATAGTGGTCCTTTTGTGTCTGGCTTATTTCACTTAGCATAAGGTTTCCACGGTTTGTCCATGTTGTAGTATGTATTAGAATTCATTCCTTTTCATGGCTGTATTCTATTGTGTGGAATATATATATGTACACCATATTTTGTTTATCCATTCATCTGTTAATGGACACTTGGGTTATTTTAGTCTTTTGGCTATTGTGAGTAAATTATGATACTTTGAACTTTGGCCCACAAATATCTGTTTGAGTCCCTATTTTCAGTTATTTTGGGTATAAACCTAGGTATATATTGCTGGGTCATATGGTAGTTCACTGTTTAACTTTTTGAGGAACCAGCAAACTGTTTTCCACAGTGGCTGTACTGTTTTATCATAGGGGAATTTGGAGTGAGGGTTCCAGTTTTTCCACATCCTTGTCAACACTTGTTATTATCTTATTGCTATTATAGCCATCCCAGTGGGTGTGAAGTGGTATCTTGTCATTTTTTTTAAAAAATTTTATTAGGGAATGTTTTAGTCAGCCAAAGGGGTGCTGATGCAAAACACCAGAAGTCTGCTGGGTGTTAATAAAGGGTGTTTATTTGGGGTAGGAGACTACAGTTACCAGGCCATAAAGCCTAAGATACTTCCCTCACCAAAGTCTATTTCCACATGTTGGAACAAGATGACTGCCAACATCTGCAAGGGTTCAGGCTTCCTGGGTTCCTACGTTCCTGGGGCTTGCTTTTCTCTGGGTTCAAGGTTCCTTTCTTCCTGGGGCTGGCTTCTCTTTCCTCTGGGAGCTTACTTCCCGGGGCTCCAGCTTAAGTCTTCAGCATCAAACTCCAACATCAGAAAACCCTCAACTCTGTCCTTGGCCATGCCTTTTATCTGTGAGTCCCCACCCCTAGGTGGGGATACCCTAATGACGTGGCCCAATTAAAGCCCTAATCATAACTCAGTCAGGCCCAGGAACAGACCAGATTACGAACATAATCCAGTATCTATTTTTGGAATTCATAACCATATCAAACTTCTACATGGGTGTTGTGGGTTTATAGAACAATCATACATAAAATATAGAATTCCCATACACCACTCCACCACCAACATCTTGCATTGGTGTGGAACATTTGTTTCAATTGATGGTAGTTCTTTTTTATAATTGTACTATTTTTTTAACAGTAGCAGTCAGCATTTCTTCAGAGTGTCTTTGTTCTACACACTGTGTGAGCAGTGTACATGGATTACCTCATTTAAAATTCCCAATACACAGGCCTGTGAAATGTCCTATTTTTTTTCCAACTGGAGAAAGTTGTGGGTTTACAGGAAAACCATATAAAAAAATACAGTGTTCCCAATACCCCCCTATTGTTGGCACTTTGCATTAGTGTGGTACTTTTTTTTTTACAACTGATAAATGATTTATTAAGATAGCACTATTAACTATCGTCTGTAATTTATATTACATGTATTTTTTCCCACTTATCACCCTATTATTAACACCTTGTATTAGCGTCATACATTTGTTATAATTCATGAAAGAAGATTATTATACTTGTACTGTTAGCTATAGTCAGTTGTCTGTAGTAGGGTTCTCTATGTTATACAATAAGACCTAGGTTATTGAGCATTTTTGTCTGTGCTTATTGGCCATATGTATATCTTCTTTGGAAAAATGTCCATTTAAATCATTTTCCAGTTAAAAATTTTTTGTCTTGTTTAGTTGTAAGAGTTCTTTATATATTTTAGACTTTAAACCCTCATCAAAGATATCATTAGCAAATATTTTCTCCCATTCTGTGCGTTGTTTTTTACTGTCCTTTAATACACAAAAGTTTTTAAGTTTGATGATTTATGCTTCATCTCTTTTTTCTTTTGTTGCCTATATTTCTGGTGTCATATTTGAGAAACCAGTGCTAAGTCTGAGGTCATAAAAATTATAACTATGTTTTTTCCATGAATTTTATAGTTTTAGTTCTTAAATTTAGGTATTTAGGTATTTTGTTTCATTTTGAGTTAATTTTATGGATAGGGAATGGTGAGGGTACAACTTATTCTTTGCATGTTGATTTCCCAGCACCATTTGATGAAGATACTCTTCTTCCCTGTTGGAATGGTCTCAGGACGTTAGAGTTTTATGGTGTAGATAACGTGTGGGACCTGAGACACAGAGAGATGTCAAGTGTGGCTCCAAGGATTTTGGCTTGAGGGATTGCAACTCAGGAATATTATGTTGTAGGGTGGCACCGTGTGGGAGCGCACGACAGCAAGGATCGGCTCGTCTCCAGGCGCCGGTGCGAGTCGGACCCGGGTGGCGGGAACGGGCGTTAAGGCCCTCCGCTTGGGGTTCGGGCGTACTGCCCGCCCCTCTGCCCAGCTGCATCCGCTTCCCCCTCGGTGGCCTAACCCCGCCTCTCCCCCGAGGGCCACCGCCGCGCCATGACAGCCCCGCCTCGCTGCCGCCAAGAACCCTGGCTACCCTGTCTTCTGCCCGCAACCAGTGATGCACCCCTGCACGAACCTATCAGCCGTCTGCCGCCCCCGGCCACGCCCCCTGCCCCTCCCCCATCTTCACCCTATATTAACCGCTGTACTTCCTGAATAAATCAGACTTGCGCACAGATCCTGGTGTCCCCGGTAGTCTTCTTCCTACCGCGCGTCCTCCGCACCTTGCCGGCCCCAGAGCGCCTTCTCGGAAGGCCCCTCCGTGTGTTGCAGCCCTCCGCCCGAGCCCACACCGCCCCTGCAGCGGCCCTCCGGGCGAGCCCACACTGCGACATTATGTGAAAACACATATGGGCTGGGAGTAGAATTCAGAGTTCAGTTTTGTTAGTGCTATATTTGACATACCTGTTAGACATTCTGCTGGAGCTGACAAGTCTAGAGTTCAAGGGGGAGATCTGAGTTAGAGATATAAATTCAGTAGTTAGCACTATAGAGACAATATATTGGAGTAGAAACAGCCAGCAAGAGACTCCTATATTGGCCCTGTGGGATCACAGCCCCCTCTCAATTAGAGGTGGAGTGGGCATCACCATCCCAGAATCCTCAGGATTGGGGAATGAACTATGGACTAAAGTAAACTTACTGGTATTCTAATATAGACTTACTGTGATTCTAGCAATGGAAGAAATTATATCATTCATGTGGAGGCAGTGGCCACTGGAGGTTTTGAGGGCAGGGAGAGGGAAAAACAGGTTTAATATGGGGGCATTTTGGGGTCTTGGGAATTGTCCTGAATGACATTGTAACAACAGATATAGGCCATTTTAAATCTTGCCATAACCTACAGAATTGGGTGAGAGGAAGTGTAAACTTTTAATCCATGCTTAGTAGCAATGTTCCAAAATGTGTTCATCAATTGCAATGAATGTACCTCACTAATGAAGGATATTGTTAATGTGGGAAAATGTGGGAGGTGTGGAGAGGGGCGTATGGGAAACCCTTATATTTTTTATGTAACATTTGTATAATCTAAGTATCTTTTGAAAAATGAAAAAATGGAAAAAATACGATTAGATACAATCACTAGAGAAGTCAGTCAGTGACTGAGTTCACAGGTACTTCAAAGTTGAAAAGCTTGAGAAATGAGGAGAAATAAATGAAAAGGAGAACCTATGAATAAGAGGAGACCCAAAATATGGTATTTTGGAAGTAAAGTGAAGACTGTTTTAAGAAGAAAGAATTTAACAAGTTATGTTGCTGATGGGTCAAGTAAGACAAGGACCAATAATTAACCATTGTATTTTAACAAGATAGAAGTCATTGAGTACTTGGTCAAGAGTTGTTTCAATGAAATAGTAGGGGAATTTGGTGTGAGGATAAGAGAAGTAGAGGGGAGGAAATGGAAACAGTGAATATAGATGGCTTTTTTTTTTGAAGTACCTGGGCTGGGGATTAAACCTGGGACCTTGAATGCAGGAAGCCGGTACTCAACCACTGAGCCACATCATCTCCCCTGAGTTTGTTGTTGTTGTTGTTGTTGTTTTCATTCCTTTGCTTGTTGTTTGTTTGTTTCTTTTTTTTTTTTGGAGGGACCAGGACCAAACCCCATGTGAGAAGCAGGCACTCAACCACTTGAGCCACATCTGCTCCCCTATAGATGACTCTTGATGAGTTTGTGTTATAAAGGGCAGCAGATAAGTGGTATAGTATCTTGAGGGACTTGGAACAGGAAAAACAGGAAAGTTTTTTTGTTTTTTCATGTTTTTAATGAGAGATACTATATCATGTTACAACTGATGCAGTAGAGAGGGAAAAAATAAACGATGTGGGAAAGTGAAGAGAATTGCTGAAATGTCTGAGTAAGGAATGGAAGATGGATACATGGAAATGTTTGCTTTAGGTAGGATAGTGGCCAGTATTGATAGTAACGGATAGTGAGGCACTGATTCAGGTAGGTTGGTAGATGTAGTGATGAGAACTTGTGTGAGTTTATTTCTCTTTGCTCAGTAAAATAGGAAACAAGGTTTGTCAGGTAAGATTGAGGGGAAAGAAGCAATTGGAAATTTAAAGAAAAGGGATTATTCAGTAAGTCCCCTAGTTGAAGAGGAAGATGAATGGACTAGGGAAACTATGGATGTGCTGGGAAGCAGTAAAGGCACACTTTTGTGGGTTGTGGTCATGAATTTAAAGGGACACTTGTCACAGTCTCTTGAGAGTGGCTAGAATTAAGAGTGACAGAGGGGAGTGGCTGTGGCTCAAGCAGTTGAGCTCCCGTTTACCACATGGAGGACCTGGTTCCATCCCCAGCATCTCCTGGTAAAGAAAAGGAAAAAGTGGCTTGGAGAGGCGCAGTCCCCTTTGCAGCAAAGCGATGCACCAAAAAAGACGATGATGCAACCAGATAGAAAAAAAAAACGTGACAGTCGAGGTAAAATTAGTTTCCTATGGCTGGTATAACTGATTACCACAACATGGTGGCTTTAAATAAGAGAAATTCATTCTGTCTTAGTTCAGGAGGCCAGAAGTCCAAAATCAAGGTGTTGGAGCCATGCTTTCTCTGAAGGCGGTAGGGGAGAATCTTTCCTTGCCTCTTCCAGCCTCTGGTGACTTTTGGCATTCTGTGTTTCTGCATCACCCCAGTTTCTGCCTTCATCTTCACATGGCCTTCTTGTCTGTTCCCTCTCTCATTTCTCTCTTCCTCATGTATAAAGGTAATCCAGGACAATCACATTGGGAGATCCTTAATTAAACATGCAGAAAACTTTTTTCCAAATAAGGTCACGTTCCCAGGTTCTGGGTGAGCATATCTTTGTTGGACCACCATTCAATCCCTACTATATTTGATAAGTGTGTGTTATAAAGGGCAGCAGATAAACAGTATAGTTTCTTGAGGGACTTGGAACATCTGAGTTCTTTCATTAATCTTTTAAATAAACTTGCTGATAAAAGTAAGTTGTAATGCAAAACTTACAGTATTTTTTTTTAAACTTACAGTATTTTCTAGCACATTTTCTATATTAGAAAAATGTTTGGAAAAATACACATCAGAAGTATCCCTGGAGACAGGCAAGAGGCATTTATTCTATATAATAATAAATTTTTTGAGTTTGTTATAAAGCAGATAAATTTTTATTAAATATTTTATTATGAAATACTTTAAATTCACAGAAAAATAGAGAATAATTCATACATGCCACAAATGTTTATCTGCTGTAAGCCATTCATTTTCTAAATAAAATAGATAGAAAAGATAGAAAAAAAAAACCTGTCCTTGTAGAGCTCTTTTTATAGGGGATATATACTATGATTTCCATGTGTCTTACATCTAGATTTAGCTAATGTTATATTTTGTCATATTTGCTACTAATTTTTTTTCCTGAAGAAAGCATACAATACAACCCACCACACTCTGGCTTCTCCTGGCTTAACCCTCTAGGTAGCTACTCTTAACTTTTTATATCTTTCCTAGCCATATTTTATTACTTTTTTAAGAACATACATATATAGCTACAAATATATACATATATAATGCTATTTGTGTGTGTTTAAGCATGTGTCTAATTTAGTTACTCTTAATTACTTTTGTTTCACTTAAATTTTTATCAGAGTAGTACATATACATGGCTTAAATAGTTTTATATATAAGACAGCTGTCCTCAGTTGTACTACTTTCTACCCTTATTCAACTCCCCAGAAGCAATCACTTTCAACCCTTTATCTATTTTTTCCATATTTATCTCCATGTATCAGAAAACTTTGCTTAATCTATTATTTCTTTATCCATCGGTGTTACAGATATTTTCCATTGACTTACCAATATGAAACATATTTTACTCCCGTTACTCAACATATGCTTCTTTTCTCCACACCATACCAATATATTTTTTTGTTAAATTTATATTCACAGTTTTGTCCTTTTCTTGCCCTTTTCCCAGTAAAACTCTTAATATCTGGTAGTTCTTCCTCCTGGTCAACAAAATCATCTTCGATGTTCTTCATAAAAATTTTAGGATCATCTTGTCAAGTTCCCATGAAAAGCCTTGTTGAAATTTTTTTGGAAATAACAGATTTATAGATTTAATTTGGGAGAATTTCTACCATTTCCATATTGTCTTATCATCCATTAATACAGTGTATCTTTCTATAGAACATGGCATACTTCTTTTATTTGTTTTCTTTCTTGTCTATACAGTCATAATATTTTCCACAAAGACCTTATCCGGTTTGTTAGCTTTTTTCCCCTAGATATCTTATAGAGTTTGTTGATAATTTGGATTGGATATTTATAAAGGTACATTTCTAATTTTTGTTGCTGGTACAAAGGATTGCTTTTGGTTTTTCCTGGATATCGATCTGTTAACAACCTTACTGAACTCTGATATTGGCTCAAATACCTTAACAGCAGTCTCTTAGATTGTATTACCTTTGTGTAATTACACAAACAATCTGACAATTGCTCTTGTGTAGAGAAGAGACAGTGGACGACTTCATGGCTGGTTTTGCATTTCTGAGAAAGTGAGATTGCGAGGATTAGTGAATAGAAGGTGATATTATTTTTAGTAGTTCATTTCCATGTGGGTTCAGTGCATAAATCCATTTGAGTCTTAGGAAATATGAATCAATTTACTCATAGCTTTTAGCAAGGAGATTTGAAAGATGTTAGTGGATTTGAGGAAACTGAATTGTGCTATCTTTTCTTCTTTAGAGTTGATGGCAAGTAACCAGTTGTGTCTTTATTAAGCTTTTATCTTTTTAGAGATGGTTGCCATTTTATATGAGAAAACAGGCTGATTTGGGTGAGTGGTGTTTGAGGATGTGGGCATAGTGGATAGTGGATGCAGTGGTAGAGATGAAAGAAGATATTTTGAGGAAAAAGTTTTCCCCTTCAAAATTAATGAATGTTAGAAACGTAAGATATTAGACAATCACAGAAATTCTTTGAGTTATAAAAAAAGTATTGGAAGTACTTGGTTGTTATGGTTTTGAATATATATCTGCTACGACATCATTTTATAACTACCCCTAAATAACTTTCAACATAAGATTGTCTTAGAAATGATATCCTTAAAACGAAGTTAATGGAGGAACATTTTTTAATTAAAAATATTTATCTAAATGGAGTATTTACTGTAACTCATTTATCTATTATTAACTTTTTAGTTCACGCAGAAGATGTTGGACAACTTCTACAATTTTGCATCATCATTTGCTGTCTCTCAGGCCCAGATGACACCAAGTCCCTCTGAAATGTTCATTCCAGCAAATGTGGTTCTAAAATGGTATGGAGAGTTTTGTATCTGTATTATTAAGTCTTTTAGTAACTTTATATGTATTTTGCCTGTGAATGTATTTCTTCTTTCACATTTAACATATTTATGGTAGGCATTAGCATACATTAATATTTGCATTCCAGTAAGTATGTACTATAGTATTCAGATCAGGAATGGTATTACTGTAAATATTGTTATATAGTAGTCACTTTTTAATTTATAAAGCAAGGAAATATAATCGTCTGTGTTTTAGTGGCCACTATTAAGTATTGACAGTTTTTTGTATATTTTGAATTAGAAGGCACATATCAATCAAAACAATTTTTTTCTTACGTTTAGAAAGTCTTGATCGAAACAAACGTGCAGGGTATCAGGGTGGTTTATATTGTATCCTGTAGGTGAATGACTAATAAATCTATCCCCCCAGCTTTCCCATATTTCTGTTTTATAGGTATTTCTTATAAATAACCCGATTGTTGGGAAAACATAAGGAAAATTTATTGGAATGGCAGTATGGTGCAGCATGGAGAGTTCTGGAATATGCTAGGTTTTGAGCACTGTCGCCATGTAGCTTTGTGATCTTGAGCACAGCACTTGTTTGCTCATCAGTGGAATGAGGAAGGAGGAGTTAGATCTGATTTTTTTCTTAAGCCCTTTTCTGGTTTTCAAATTTGCAGAAGAGAAACAATTAATAAAATTTATTATGGTGTGTGTTCTCTGATGCAATCTAATCAAAACTGCTCTTGTATTTAAATCACTATGTTGGCTACCTTTTTATGAATATGATTAAATTCCCAGAAAAAATATCTTTGTAGGTTCTTAATCTTAGCTTTTTAGATGTGACATGTAAAATTGCTTGTTTTTGATGTCATTTGGCGGATTGTGAAAGCTACTGTTCAGTTTTCTTGTAAACATAAAAATATATATTTTTCTTTTCTAGGTATGAAAACTTTCAAAGACGACTAGCACAGAACCCTCTCTTTTGGAAAACATAATTTGAATAAAATAATTTTTAATGGATTCTGTAATTTGTCATGTTTTGAAGATAAAATGACTCCATTTGTATGAAGTCAGAAGGATAATGAAACCCAAATTTTGAAATTGCTTAGTGACTATGAACTTAATGAAAACCTTTATAAAATTAAAAACATTGAAAGTGAAAATTTTGTTCATCATTGATGACTTTTCCCCCTTTAAGCTTATAATACTATCCAGAGGCAAAACATTTAGACCATGGACATTTTAGCATATTCATAACTATAGTGTACCAAATACCATTATATTTTCAGTCTTTCACTCATTTTTTTCCCATAAGTTTCTATTTTGAAATAATTTCAAACTTATAGGGCAGTTAAAAAATAATGTAAATCTTAAACAGAGAACTCTCACATAGCCTGCCCACTGATTCCCATATCCACCAATTTTAACATTTTGTCATCTTTGCCATTCATTCTTTCTGTCTAGACAGTTAGATAGCTCTCTATTTGTGCACCTACCATCGATCTATTTTCTGAATATTTGAGAACAAGTTATATATATGCTGCTCCTTGAACACGTAACACTTTCATGTATTTTTCCTGCAGTCAAGGATATTCACTTATATAATCACCTTAAGTGCAGTTATCAAGTTTAAGAAATATAACATTGATAGACATTCTATATTCCAATTTTTTCTTCTGTCCCAGTAATGTCCTTTTGAGCCTTTCCTTCATTTTTATATCCAATCCAGTACCGTATATTTGTTATAATCTCTTTAGTTTAACTTGTGTACTCCTTTTTTTTTTTTAATAATTATGGACACATATACAACATAAATCTTCCCATCCTAACCACTCCCAAATATACCATTCAGTGAGATTAATTGCATTAACAATGTTGCAGTACTCTTACCACCATCCTAGAACTTTTCTTTCACCCCAGACAGAAATCCTAACCTCATTTTGCATTAACTCCCCATTGGACCAACCCCTCACCCCTGGTAACCTGTATGCTACTTTCTTTCTCTCTGAGTTTGCACATTCTCTGATATTTTCTTTGTGGTTACAATTGGACTTAAGTTTAATGGCCAAAATCTGTATCAGTCATTTGCTTGGATACCAATTTAAATATTATGTATAAACTATGTTCCTATACCCTCCACCCCCACTTTTAGTTCTTGTCACAATTACATGTTCATATATTATGAATCTAAAACCACTGACTTTTCATTACATTTTATATACATTTGTGTTTCTGATCCTGTAGGAAGTAAAAAGCGGAGTTAAGAATTTAAAAATACAAAGATTTATTCTCTTTAACAATGAATTGGCATAATTGGGAAAGAAGATAAAACTTGAAACCAATGTAGAGAAGATGGAGTGTATGTAGAAGGGCTGTTAAAAATAAAAACCTTATTTGCATTATTTGTGGAGGCTTAAAAACTTGTAAAGGTTAAATACCATAATGGTTCCATTTGCTCTGCATTTTTATTCTGAAAAGAAAGGTGACTTTGCCCATTTCTTACTTAAAAAAAAAAAAAACCAACAACTTGTAAAAAAGAGGAACTTTGGGGAAGATGGTGGAGTAGGGATCTACAGGACACATTCCACCTCTAAAAGCAGCTAGTTGACAGGCAGAAACTACCTGGAACAATGGTTCTGGGGCTCCAGAGGCCAGGGGAATACTGTACAATACCCAGGGAAGAGCAAAAAGGGGGAGACTGAGAAGCTGTGGCAAAAAACTGGATCACTCCTTGGCAATGGCTGGCACCCTTCCCCACTCTGGAGGCAAGCAGCCTCTGCCTGTCTGCTGTGGACAGAGAGGAATGTGAAGGCCATCCTCATGGCGAAGGGGGTACATGGTTGAGTGCTGAGCATGGTTTCTGATTGGCAAATTTGGATCACTGGGTCCTGGCTCTGAATCACATTTCTAATCTTCCCCAGATGGGGATTCCCATGACCATTGTTACAACAATGTCCCTGAAAGGGGTGGAGACAATGAGGTTGAAAGAACACACTCCCTTCTTAGGACTGTGCAGCTTTGGGGAACCAACCAAAAGACTTTTTGGTGCCTTTCCTGATCCTTTCCTTAGAGCCCTTTGTAACTGGTCTGCACCCCATTTGTAGGCTTCTGGACCTCTTTTGATCATTTAACACAGGCAATTCTAAAGATCTGGAAAAAATTGGACCAAGTGTCAAGAGTCTTAACACAAAGCCAATCAACAATAAAACCCTAGGCAAGAGAGAAACTGGCAGTCAGGGCAAACTCATCAGTATAATCCGTTTCCTAGAACAAAAGTTACAAGTCAGGAAATTTGGCCCAATCACAGGAACAAAAAAAATCAGAAGAGAATTTGAAAGTTCTGATAAAAGATGTTCAAGCAAATCTAAGTCAATTCTAGGAGATAAAGGAAAATATGAATAGAGATAAAGGATATTAAGACACTAGGTGAGCATGAAGAATTTGGAAGCATGCAAAGAAAAACTTAGCAAGGAAAAGCGTAATAGTGGAGATTTAAAATACTCTGAAAGGCCCTGAGCCTCAACAGACTTGCAACTCCTACCCTCTGGTTTATTGGACTTACCCCACCCAGCTAACAGGGAGGTAAAGAAGGTCAACCACCACACCAGGGAGCCAAGAGCACCTACAACTGCAAACCAGAGAATTGCATCCATCGTCCAAGTGGAGTTGAGGCACCCTCTCGACAGGGGTGGAGCGGACATAGCCATCCCAGGGTCCACAGAATGGAGGAATAGAGTATGGATTAGTGGACTTACTGATACTCTATTCTGGAACTAATGTGATCAGTATTGAAAGTAAATGTAACACTGAGATGGAGAAAGTGGACATGGTAGCTGCTGAGGGTGGGAATGGGAAGAAGAGATGTGATGTGGGGGTATTTTCAGGACTAGGAGTTGTCCTGGGTGGTACTTCAGGGACAGTTACTGGACATTGTATGTCCTCCCATGGCCCACTGGGTGGACTGGGGGAGAGTGTAAACTGTAATGTGGACCATTGACCATATGGTGCAGCAGTGCTCAGAGATGTATTCACCAAGTGCAATGAATGTCCCATGATGGAGGAGGTTGTGGTTATGGGAGAAGTGGGTGAGGGGATGGGGGTATTTGGGGCCCTCATTTTTTAAATGTAACATTGAAAGTAAATTAATTTAAAAAATAAAAAAATAAAAATAAATACTCTGAAAGTAGCTGTGAAATTAAATTCAGAAAAATTGCTCTGAAAGTAGCAAGAGAAAAGCAATTCATCACATAGAAGGGATGCTCAATAATACTAAGTCATGAATTCTCATCAGAAACCATGGGTGCAAGAATGATATATTGCCTCCAAGGATGATATATTTAAGGGACTGGAAGAGAAAAAGTGCCAGCCAAGAATTCCTTATCTGGGTAAACTTTCCTTCAAAAATGAGGGGGAGTTTAAAATATTCACAGATCAATGGAAACTCAGAGAGGTCACCTACAAGAGACCTGCCCTGCAAAAATACTAAAGCGAGTTCTGTATGCTGAAAGGAAATGAAAAGAGAGAGTGGCTAGGAGGAGAGTGTAGACAAGAAGATGATCAGTAAAGGTAGCTAAAAGGGTAAAAAGACTAAAATAAGATATGACATATAAAAACCAAAGGATGAGGTGATTGAAGTAAGTATTGCCTTTATGGTAATAACACTGCATGTTAATGGATTGTACTCCCTAAACAAAAGACATAGATTGGAAGAAAGGACTGAAAGATACAATCTGTGTATATGCTGTCTACAAGAGACTCACCTTAGACCCAAGGACACTAATAGGTTGAAAGTGAAAGTCTGGAAAAAAAGACATTCCATGCAAACAATAACCATAACAAGGTAGCTGTACTAATATTGGATAAAATAGACTTTAAATGCAAAACTTGTAAAAGACAAAGAAAGACTATATATTAATAAAAGGGGGTAGTCCAACAGGAAGAAATAATCGTCCAACCAGGGTATCCTAAAATATATGAGGCAAACATTGGCAAAATTGAAGGGAGAAATGGATGTTTCTACAATAAGGAGTCCTCAATACATCACTCTCATCTATAGATAGGACACCTAGACAGATATAATAAGAAAATAGAAATTGAATAATAGGGTAAATGAACTAGACCTGACATATACAGAACATTGCACCCTAAAACAGCAGGATATATACTCTTCTCAAGTGCACATTGATCATTCTTCAAAATAGACCACATGTTGGGTGACATAGGTCTCAGTAAGTTTTAAAAAAGAAATCTGTAAATAACTTGAGATGAATGAAAATAAGAACACAACATATCAAAAATTATGGGATTCAGCAAATGCAGTGCTGAAAGGGAAATTTGTAGCCTAAATGTCTACATTAAAATGAGAAAAGCTAAAATCAAAGATCTAACTGTATACCAGGAGGAAATAGAAAAAGAACAGCAAACTAATTCCAAAGCAAACAGAAAGAAAGAAATAACAACAGAAATAAATGAAATTGACAATAAAAAAATAATGGAATTAACAAAACCAAAAATTGGTTCTTTGAAAAGATTAAAAAATTTGACAACTCCTTAGCTAGACTGGCAAATAATAAAAGAGAAGACCCAAATAAAATCAGAGGGGGGACATTACTATTGACTCCACAGAAATAAAAAGGATCACAAAAGGATATTCTGAACAACTGTATACCAACAAATCAGACAATCTAGATGAAATGGACAATTTCCTAGAACTGCTATGCCCGGGAGCTTGGGGAGGAAAGACCTTCTTGCCCCTTTCTTCAGGGGCCACATTAGGTTTCTCAGATGCCTGGGAGATAGTGGCGCCTGGACAGCACCCTGATGCTTGAAGAGGGTGGACCAAGAAGCTGCCCATCCCTCCAGTGCCTGAAGTTGTTGGAGCCGTCACGCCAATGTTTGTAGCGAGCCTGGCCACTGCACAAGTCCTTGGGAAGGGTGGAGCTGCCACTCTTTCGGGACCTGAGGACAAGACATTATTCTATACATGATTCTCAAGCCTTGAAATCCAGGAGGGTATGCCCTGCAAGGTTTAGGAATTGTTTGGAACATGTAACCGTTTTCATTCCAATTTCTCCCTGTGGCAATGGGAATTTTCGTTCTATGACTGCGCCTCCATTGTATATTAGCACCAGATAACTTGTTCACTAAGTTTCTCAGGTCACAATTGGAGGGGAATTGTGCTCCAGGACAGACCACATGTATAACTGGTTTTGACAAGGCTTTGTACTTAATATTGTTACTAAAATAATTTAAAGCCTTTGGGGTACAGTGATGGAATGAATGTATTTTTCATATGGAAAGAATATGTCTTTTTGGGGGGTCCATAGGGTGGAGTGTGATGGTTTGAAACTGTGTAACCACAGAGAAGTATGTTCTTAAGTTTATCCATTTCTGGACCCTTTGTAAGTAGTACCTTTTGGTGAGTAGGATCTTACCTCATTCGGTGTTGGTCTCAGTCCTCTTACTGGAGTCCTTTATAAGAGAATGAAATTAAGAAAAAGGGAGAAAGCCACAGAAGTCTGAAGTTGAAAACAACATAACCTGGAAGAGAAGGGAAATACCAGCAGATGCTGCTGTGTGCCTTGCCATGTAACAGAGGAGTCCAGGATCACCAGCAGCTGGTCTTTGGGAGGAAAGCATTGCCTGGTGATATCTTGATCTGGATATTTATCTCAGTCTTAAAACTATAAGCTTGTAAGTTAATAAATCCCCATTGTTAAAAACTGATGCATTTCATGTTATCTGCATTTTGGCAGCACAGCAAACTAGAACAGCAGGTTATTATTGTGAATCACATTTTCAGTGGTAGTCAGTAGCTTAGGTTTTGCTAATGGATGATCATTATGTCATATGACTTGACATTGGCTGCACAGCAGCATTTAAGACTCTGGATAGGACGCATCCATCAATTGCAATACACTTACTAATGGCAAAATGAATATCCTTTAATTCAAAGCCAAGAACCTAGATTATTAAACCCAATCTGCAAAAGCATGTCCCAGAGTCTAGCTGGATCTATTCTGGAAAGCCAGCTAGCCTTTTCCTTTAAGCTACCCAAAGACGGATCCACCTGTCCAATGATGGTTGTAGAAGTGAAACAGGGAATATTTACTATAACATAAAATGCTGCTTGGCTTGCTGAGAGGAAATCAAGAGCTGTTTGATTGTTGACAATCCATGATAGGAAATTTAAACTAGCTTGTTGGGCTTCCAGAGCAGAGGATAAGAGCCCATTTTGGACCACCATTTTATTTGTATTATTCTTAGTGGTGGAGTAGTAATCTTGCATAATTGTATAAAAAGAGAATTAACTATCAATTCTGGGAGCTCTCCTGAGTAGCCAATACTTGTGTCATTTTGAAAGTTTGTTTACCCTTCTCAGGGAAGCATGATCAATTGGAGATAAAACAGTTTTATAGATCTGAACAAATCTGATATTATCTCATATACAGAAGTTAGGTTTGCATTCAGGAGATAAGTTAAAGCCTGTTGTTGATACAGGAAATCTCTAATAGGTTACAGATAATATTTGGAATATAAATATCATTTACCACAATGTGAATGAGCCAATAAAACTTTCCTTGAGGTGGACCATTCACTGAGTGGAAGTAAATAGTTCCTGCAGGGGCATCTGGACAATCTCTGGGGAAAACTGACACTGTAGTGAGGGCAGTTCCACCCTCTCCCCTGGTGGGCATTTGTATCCTCCCCTGGTGAGCCTGGTTCTGCTGACCTAACTGTAATTATTATAGCAGAAGCATTTTGTTGACTTGGGATAAATATCCAGTTTTTAAAACTGAAGATTGTAGGTAATAATATAAGGAATATTCAGATATCAGAAGGGTCCTGTGGAAGGAAATTACCTCCTGAATTGTTTAAAGAAATAGGTATTAATTTTTTTACAGTGAGATTTGAATATTCAGAACAGTAGCTGTGGTCTGAGAAAACCACTGAAGAGTTTTGCTTTTATTTAGGTAGCTCAAAAAGACTACAGAGGGGAAAGCAGATGTGTCTCAGGCAATTGGGCTCCCATTTACCATATGGGAGGTCTAGGGTTCTATTCCTAGGGCCTCCTGGTGAAGGCAGGCTAGCCAGCATGGTGTGCTGCCCCGTGCAGGAGTGCTGGCCCGTGCAGAGAGCTGGCACAGCAAGATGACGCAACAAAAAGAGAACAGAGGAGAGACAATAAGAGACACAGCAGGCCAGGGAGCTGAGGGGGCACAAGAGATTGTGCACCTTTCTCCCACTCCAGAAGTTTCCAGGATCAGTTTCTGGTGCCACCTGAGAAGACAAGCAGACACAGAAGGACACACAGCAAAAGGACACGGAGTGCAGACAGAGAGTACAAAACAAGGCGGGTGGGGGAGGGAGAATAAATAAACCTTTTTTTAAAAAAAGACTGCAGAGGATGAGAGTAAAATGATAAAGATACATGAAAACATATTGAGAAACCTTTAGATATAAAGCAAAAGAGGAAAAAGGAGCTAAGGTATCAGAAATTTAATCTTGTTTCATTTCCATGGGAAGAAGTGTCTATGCTCTGTGTCATCTGCTTTACTAGAAGGTCTTGATTGGTAATCTTCCTCCAGAGATTGTTGGCTTCTAATGGATTCCTAAGAATCACTGATTTCAGTCTCCTGATGGAACAGCTGCCCAGGACCTGGAGGAGATATTTGTAGTTTAGGTGAAAAACATGAATTTTAATCCAAGGACCATCATCTTGGAGCTTTACTGCCATGCTAGTTATTACAATATCTGATAAGTTTTCAGTGAGATTCAAGGGCAGTTTTTCTCTGATGTCTCTTCCAGAAGATTACATTAGCTGAAGACTGAGAACATTTTAGACGATGATGTTTTTGTAGAATGGAAGAGCATAGAATCCACTATTGAGGTATAACACCTCGATAAGAACTTAGTCATTGTTTATTCTGAGAGTGTAAACATATTGTCAACAGTGTGAACAGTGACAGTTCTCTAGCCCTGTAAAAAGCAGAAGTCCTTAGACTTTCCCTTTCAACCACTGACATACCCATAACCCATATAATATTAGGTTGTTGCAAATGTAATTGTGGTTTTGTATTGTTGAAATTTGCCATTTGATATTGGCATCCATTCTTAAATAAAAGTGGATATTTTAGACATTTTAATGTGCATTTTTCACTTTATGTTTTTTTTCCTAATGGTTTATTACTTGCTGTTTATTTTAGGCTATGGAAATGATGTTAGACAAAAAGCAATTTTGTGTAATCTTATTTGAGTTCAAAATGGGTTGTAAAGCACCAGAGACAACTTGCAACATCAGCAATGCATTTGGCCCAGGAACTGCTAATGGACGTACAGTGCAGTGGTGGTTCAAGAAGTTTTGCAAAGGAGACGGGAGCCTTGAAGACGAGGAGTGTAGTGGCAGCCATTGGAAGTTGACAATGGCCAGTTGAGAGCAGTCACTGAAGCTGATCCTCTTAAACTACACCAGAAGTTGCTGAAGAACTCAACGTATATTCCCTCTGGTCATTCAGTATTTGAAGCAGATTGGAAAGCTGAAAAAGCTCCATAAGTGGGTGCCTCATGAGCTGACCAAAAAAAAAAAAAAAGGTCTTTTTGAAGCATTGTCTTCTCTTATTATATGCAACACCACGGACCATTTCTTGATCAGATTGTGACGTGCAACAAGAAATGGACTTTATATGACAACCAGTGATGACCAGCTCAGAAGTTGGACCGAGAAGAAGTTCCAAAGCACTTCCCAAAGCCAAACTTGCACCAAAGAAAGATCATGGTCACCTTTTGGTGGTCTGCTGCCAGTTTGATGCACTACAGCTTTTTGAATGCTGGTGAAACCATTACAGCTGAGAATTATACTCAACAAATCACTGAGATGCACTGAAAACGGCAATGCCTGCCACTGGCACTGGTTGACAGAAGGGCTCAATTCTTTTCCACAGCAACTCCTGACCGCATGTTGCACAACCAATGCTTCAAAAGTTGAACGAATTGGGCTATGAAGTTTTGCATCATCCACCAAATTCACCTGACGCTTGCCAACCATCTACCACTTCTTCAAGCATCTTGGCAACTCTTTGCAGGGAAAACACTTCCACAACCAGCAGGATGCAGAAAATACTTTCCAAGAGTTTGTCAAATCCCAAAGCACAAATTTTTACAGTACAGGAATAATCAACTTATTTCTCATTGGCAAAAATGGGTTTATTGTAATGGTTCCTATTTTGATTAATAAAGATGTGTTTGGGCCTAGTTATAATGATTCATAATTCACGGTCTGAAACTGCAATTGCTTTTGCACCAATCTATTAGCTTTGCTAGTTACAAACACTATGATGTGCTTTCACTGTTTCTATTCATTTCCAACCTCTTTTAAACCAATTCTGCACAGATTAAACCTCAGCTTTCCATTCTCTAACCTCATTGTATTTTCTGGCAACCTATATTCTAATTATTAACTCCATGAGTTTACACAATATATGAAATTCATGACAGTGCAATCATACAGTATTTGTCCTTTTGTTTTTGACTTGCTATACTCAACATAATGTCTTCCAGGTTCATCCATGTTGTCATATGCTTCACAACTTCATTTCTTCTTACAGCTGCGTAATATTCCATTGTACGTATACTCCACAGTTTGTTTATCCTTTCATCAGGTGGTGGACACCTGGGTTGTTTCCATCTTTTGGCAATTGTGAATAATGCTTCTGTGAACATCAGTGTGTACATATCTGTTCATGTCTCTGCTCTCAGTTCTTCTGGGTATCTATGCTCTATGTCATCTGATTTATTAGAAGGTCTTGATTAGTAATCTTCCTCCAAAGATTGTTGGCTTCTGATGATATATAGCAGTGGTATTGCTGGGTCACACAGCAAGCCTATATTCTTTTTGTGTGTGTGTGTGTGTGTGTTTTATTTTTTTATTTTTATTTTTTTAAATTATTTATTTATTTTTAAAAATTACATTAAAAAAATATGAGGTCCCATTCAACCCCACCGCCCCCACCCCCCACTCCCCCCACAGCAACACTCTCTCCCATCATCGTGACACATCCATTGCACCCAGTAAGTACATCTCTGAGCATCACTGCACCCCATAGTCAATGGTCCACATCATAGCCCACACTCTCCCACATTCCATCCAGTGGGCCCTGGGGGGATCTACAATGTCCCGTAATTGTCTGTGAAGCACCAACCAGGACATCTCCTCGTCCCGAAAACGCCTCCACATCTCATCTCTTCCTCCCATTCCCCAAACCCAGCAGCCACCATGGCTACCCTTCCCACACCCATTCCACATTTTCTCTGTGGACATTGGATTGGTTGTGTCCATTGCACATCTATGTCAAGTGGGGGCTTAGATTCCACATGGATACTGGATGCACTCCTCCTGCTTCCAGTTGTAGACACTCTAGGCTCCATGGTGTGGTGGTTGACCTTCTTCAACTCGATGTTAGCTGAGTGGGGTAAGTCAAATAAATCGAAGTGTAGGAGCTGAAGTCTGTTGAGGCTCTGGGCCTGGGTGTCATATTATCAGTCCAGAGATTCAAATCCCCTAAATATATCTAAAACCCCAGCACCAACTACAATTCCAATAAAGTAGCATGCAAGTCTTGTGAAAAGAGATCCCCTCTGAGTCCAATTCCATCACGCAGAAACACCAGCTCCAAAGAAGGGCCATCTGCCATGGCAGTGAACCCCTTCTGCCATGACCATAGAACCCGTGGGAGCAAGCCTATATTCAACTCCTTAGAAACAGCCAAACAGTCCTCCAGAGAGGCTGTACCCTTCTGCATTCCCACCAACAATGAATAAGCATTCCTATCTATCCACATCCTCTCCAACACTTGTAGTCTTTTGACTTTTAAATAGTGGCCATTCTGATAGGTGTGGAAAGATATCTCATTGTAGTTTTGATTTGCTCTTCCCTAGTCGCTAGTGATGTTGAACATTGTTTCATGTGTTTTTTCTCTAGCCCTGTAATTTATCCCATAAAGTATACTATGAATGTCATGAATTGATGTGCATATTTAAATTTAGAGGCAAAATATTTTTGTAGACAGCTATCGTGTCAGTCTTTGTACATGAACATGAGTATGCTTCTTTTTAGCTGAAAGTTATACAGCCAAATTTTTTTTTAACAAACTTTACTCATGAATAATTTAGCCTAGGGCTGAACTTTGCTTTTGATTAGTTGAGTTTTTGTTTGATCTTTAATTTTTTAAAATGAGGTCTTTTTAATAGTTTTGAATTAATCAAACTTTGGAGAATGCTAAAAAATTTCATTTTGCCTATCATCCTTTCTTCCATAAGATGAAGGAAACCCAAAGATAGTTTAGGCATAAAAATCATCCTAAGAGTTTATTATGCTTGAATTTGGGAAAGGCAAAATCATGAAGAATTGTCACAGGAGATGAGATATAAATGTAAAACAAAAGTATCCAACAGTGAGAAATTGTTTCAGATAATATCTATATTCAGTAGACTAGAAAAAAATAATATCATTTATCACGAAGGCCCAATGGTCCACATTTTCAAAATATTTCTAAGTCATGTTTTAAATAACTCACTGATAAAGAAAATAAATGGATATTTTAAAACTTTATTAGCGGGAGCAGATGTAGCTCAAGTGTTTGCGCACCTGTTTCCCACGTGCAGGGTCCTGGGTTCAATCCTCAGCCCCAGCACCTAATAAAACAAACAAAAAACATTATTAGAGAGAGTGGATCCAAGATGGCGCTGAACTAGTTCAGGCAGGGCGCAGCGCTCTTGAAATATAGGGGAGAAAGTGTAGAAGTAGTCTGAGGGAGCCACTTTGGGGACTTCTGAAGGTCAGGAAAGTGTCACACGCATCATCCAGGATGGACTGGGAACATAGAGAGGCCCAAGGGAAAACTAAGTTGACACCCCTGCGACTAGGAACACCACCCATTGCACACCCCGAGGTGAACAGCCTTGGTAACACCTGTGGCTGAGCAGCCAAAATAGAGGGGAAAGGACAGACTCATCCCAGAGAACAGGGAGGGTGCGGTGGAGGACTGACTGGTTTCTTTTTTGGTGACTGTAACTACATGATTTGCTAGCTCAGAAGAAGTAGTAGAAATTGAAGGATTCGTCTCTGTGGAAGGGTGGCCAGGAAGTGCCATTTGATGGCAGTCAGGAAAGTGAAGGAAGACAGACTGGCTTCTCTCTAATCTTTCTGAGGCATGGTAGACCAGGCTGGGCCCCGTTAGTGGCTCCCTGCACAGTTTTGACTACTTAAACAGGACAATATTAAAGTATTATAAAGAATTAAACTAAAAATCAAAGAAGACTTGTGAGATATGGCCACTAGACAAGAGAGAGAAATTGATCAACAGAGCAAAGTCATCAACATAAACAAATGTCTAGGTATCAACAAAAGATAAAAACTGGCAAGATGGCAGCAGAGTAAGGAGCCCCTAGAGTCAGCTCATGCTACAGGCCATTTAGTTAACACCCAGAGCTATCTAAAATACCTGTTTGGGGGCTCCGGGAGACAAGAAGAGCATCCTGCAATATCCTTGAAAGTGGAAGGAGGAGACTGCCCATGTGCAGAGAAGATTCATGAATAGAGCAATCCATGCCCCAGAAGCTGGTGGCCATCTTCTCCTGGTGGCACAAGCCACCTTGGGAGCTATTCTGTGGCTGGATTTGGAAGCTCCATTTCCCAAAATTGGGAGAAAGAGACAACTGGGCACCAACTTCAGCTATTGATTAGTAAATTTGGGGGGGACAACAAAAGTATAATCCTAAGAATGGCTGAAGTTTGAACCTGTCCAAGTCAGAATTCTGAGAGCAGCAAGAGAAAAGCAATAAATAACATATAAAGGATACCCAATAAGATTAAGGGTTGATTTCTCATCAGAAACCATGGAGGCAAGAAGACAGTCTTATGATATATTTAAGATACTGAAAAAGAAAAACTTTCAGCCAAGAATCTTATATCTGGCAAGGTTGTCTTTCAAAACTGAGGCTGAGTTAGAATAGTCACAGATAAACAGAAACTGGAGAGTTTGTAACCAAGAGACCAGCTTTGTAGGAAATACTAAAGGGTGTGCTACAGCCTGAAAAGAAGAACAGGAGAGAGAGGCTTGGAAGAGAATCTACAAATGAAGATTGTATCAGTAAAAGTAACTAAAAGTGTCATCTATGCCAAAGATGTACTGTGTTGATAATGGGGGAGTATGGAAAAATTGTGCCAAATGTACGCTGTGGGCCTGGTAATAATCTGATGATATTATCTCATAATCTGTAATAAATGCTCCACCATGGTGTGATGTGTTGATAGAAGGGTGCTGTATGGGAATTCTGCACATGTGCATGATTGTTATATAGGTTTACAACTTCTGTCATAAAAATATATTTAAGAAATAATAATAGGGTTGTTTAGGGGAAAAACACAC
Source organism: Dasypus novemcinctus (assembly GCF_030445035.2). Taxonomy (NCBI): domain Eukaryota; kingdom Metazoa; phylum Chordata; class Mammalia; order Cingulata; family Dasypodidae; genus Dasypus; species Dasypus novemcinctus. Next base: position 120,398,839 of record NC_080682.1, read on the forward strand.
CAAATGTAAGATAAGGACTATAGTTAGTAGTAAGATTTGAAAATATTCTTTCAAAATTTGTAATAAATGTCTCAAAACAATGCAAGGTGTTGGTAGTGGGTTGGTGTATGTGATCCCTGTATGATGTTATGCATATTTGCTTTGTAAGTTTACTTTTACTATGTGCTTATGGTTTATGTATGTCTGTGTATAAATGATATAAAAATAATAATAGTGTGGGTTGGGGAAAAATACACCAAATGTAAGATACTATGGTTAGTAGTAATATTTTGAGGATGCTCTTTAATCATTAATTAAAAATGTTTCACAACAATGCATGGTACTGGTGGCAAGGTAGGAGAGCCCTGTATGATGTTATGCATGTTTGTTTTGTAAGTTTGCAAATATTACTCTACAGTTATTGTTTGTGCATGTTTGTGTATGAGTGATATACTTCAATAAATGAAAAAAAAAAAAAAAAGAAGATAACAACCCACACTAAGAAAAGGAAGATATGGCCAATCAAAGGAAAAAAGCCAAGAATCTAGATGAGACTCAGGATTTAAGACAACTAATAAATGCTATTCAAACAAACTTCCTTAATCAATTTAAGGATATTAAGGAAAATATGACTAAAGAGATAAGGGATATTAAGGTGACACTGTGTGAGCATTAAGAACAGTTTGAAAGCCTACAAAAAAGTAACAGAGCTTATGGGAATGAAAGACATAATGGAGGAGATTCAAAATATATTAGAGGTATATAACAGCAGATATGAAATGTTATAAAAATAAGAGAATTCAAACATAGGATACTTGAAATGGAAAAGATTTGAGAACATACAGAGAAAATAATGCAAAAAATTGGGCAGGGTGTCAGGGAACTGAATGACAGCATGAAACACACAAACATATGCCTTCTAGGTGTCCAGAAGGAGAAGAGAAAAGAAAAGGGGTAGAAAGAATATTTGAGGAAATATTGACTGAAAATTTTTCAATCTTTATGAAAGACATGAATATAAATATTCAAGAACAATGTACCCTAAACAGAATAAATCCTAATAGACTGTAGCAGTTTGATGTGATTATGAATTCCAAAAACAGATATTGGATTATTTTTGTAATCTGGCCTATAACTGGGTGTGATTAAATTATGATTAGGGCTTTGATTGGGCCAAATCATTAGGGTGTGGAGTTCACACCCCTTGGTGGGTGGGGACTCATGGATAAAAGGCATGGCAAAAGACAAAATTGAGGGCTTTTAATGTTGGAGTTTTGATGTTGGTGTTTGATACTGAAGCTGGAGCCCCAGGGAGAGAGACAGAGCAGTTTGCCTAATAGTCTACAGCTGACTTTGTGAGAGAGGAAAGCCTAGAGAGCCTCACGGTCTACAGCTGCCCTTGTGGAGAAAACAGAGGAGCTGAGCCCCGAGGAACCCAGGAAGCCTGAACCCTCACAGATGTCGGCAGCCATCTTGCTCCAACACGTGAAAATAGACTTTGGTGAGGGAAGTAACTCATGCTTTATGGCCTGGTATCTGTAAGGTCCTACACCTAATAAATATCCTTTATGAAAACAAACCAATTTCTGGAATTTTGCATCAGCACCCCTTTGGCTGACTAATACATAGAGGTACTCTGAGACATCTACTATTCAAAGGCCAAAGATAAAGAGAGGATTCTGAGAGCAGCAATAGAAAAGCAATACATTACTTACAAGGGAGACTTAATAAAGCTAAGTGCCAATCTCTCTTCAGAAACCATGGAGGTGAGAAGGCAGTAGTTTGATATATATTAAGTACTGAAAGAAAAACTACCAGCTGAGACTACTTTATCTGGCAAAACTATCCTTTAGAAAGAAAGCAAGTTTAAAGTCTTTACAGACAAATAAAACTGAGAAAGTATGTTACCAAGAGACTGAATCTACAAGAGATTTTAAAGAGTGTGTTACAACTTCATAGAAAAAACAAGAGAGAGAGTCCTGGAGAAGTGTCCAGAAATACATAAGAGAAATTAAAAGGGTTAAAAGTCAAACAATAGTAAGATATGACAACAGAAAGCCAAGTGATAAAATGGATGAAGTAAGTAGCACCTTTATAGTAGTAACACTGAATGTTAATTGAATGAACTCCCCAATTAAAAGACATAGATTTTTTTATCCCCTTATTGTTTGCATTCGCTGTCTGCTCTGTGTCCATTTGCTGTGGGCTCTCTGTGTCTGCTTGTCTTCTCTTTAGGAGGCACCAGGACCCGAACCTGGGACGTCCCATGTGGAAGAGAGGCACTCACCTGTGTCACCTTGGTTCCCTGATTTGTTGTGTCTCTCATTGTCTTTCCTCTTTCGGGTCTCTTTTGTTGCATCATCTTGTTGCATCAGCTTGCTGTGCCTGCCTGCCATGCCAGCTTGCCTTCTCCAGGAGGCACTGGGAACCAAACCTGGGACCTCCCATAAAGTAAGTGAAAGCCCAAATGCTTGAGCCACATCCTCTTCCCAAAAGACATAGACTTTTAATTAGAAAGGATAAATAAAATGGATAAAAAATGAACAAATATAAGACATTCTTTGTTGTGTACAATGCCTCATTAGATCCAAGGACACAATCAGGCTGAAACTAAAAAATTGGGAAAAGATATTCCATGCTAATAGCAAAAAAAAAAAAAAAAAAAAAAGAGCTGGTATAGCAATATTAATATTGGATAAAATAGATTTTAAATGCAAAATTGTTGTAAGAGATGAAGTAAGTTACTATATATATATTTTAAAAGTCCCCTTGTATTTTTTTTAAGATTTATTTATTTATTTTCCCCCCTTCCCCTCCTCTTGCCCTGTTGTTTGTTGTTGTTGTTTTTTTTTTTTGCTGTCTGTGTTGTCTTCTCTTCTCATTTTCTCTCCTCTAAGATTCATCAGGATTCGATCCTGGAGACCTCTGACGTGGAGAGAGGTTGCCTGTCAATTGCATCACCTCAGTTCCTGGTCTCTGCTATGCTTCACCTTTACTCTCCTCTTCACCTCTCTTTTAATGTGTCATCACTCTTGCTGAGTGACTCACTTGTGTGGGCACTGGCTCACCACACGGGCATGCTTTCTCTTCTTTTTCACCAGGAGGCCCCAGGGATCGAACCTGGGTCCTCCCATATGGTAGGTGGAAGCTCTATCACTTGAGCCATGTCTGCTTCCCATTATATATTAATGAAAGAGACAATTGACAAAAATAAATAACCATAAGGAAGCAGATGTGGATCAAGCGATTGGGCTCCTGTCTACCATATGGGAGGTCCAGGGTTTGATTCCCGGGGCCTCCTGGTGAAGGCGAGCTGGCCTGCTTGGCAAGCTGGCCTAGATGGAGTCCTACGTGCCTGCTTGGAGAGCTGGTCCATTCAGGAGTGCTGGCCTGTGTGGAGTGCTGGCCCATGCAGAGTGCTGGCCTGCACAGGAGAGCTGGTGCAGCAAGATGATGCAACAGAAAAAGACAGAGAAGAGAGACAGTAAGAGATGCAGCAGATCAGGGAGAAGAGGCACAAGTGATTGAGCACCTCTCTCCCACTCCAGAAGTTCCCAGGATTGGCTCCCAGTACTGCCTAAAGAGAAAGATGAGAAAAGAAGACAGACAGGGAAGAACGCACAGCAAATGGACACAGACAGTAGACAGTGAGCGCAAACAATGGGGGGGGGGGGGGAAGGGGGTTTAAATAAAAAAACAAACGAACATTTATGCACCTAATAGGTGCCCAAAAATATATGAGACACACACTGGCAAAACTGAAGGGAGAAATAAATGTCTTTACAATAATAGTTGGAGACTTCAACATTGTAATCTCAGCATTAGATAGAACATCTAGACAAAGGATAACTAAGGAAACAGAGTTTGAATTATATGATAAATGACCTAGATCTAATAGACATTTATAGAGTATTCCATACCCAAAACAGCAGGATAGACATTCTTCTCAAGTGCTCATGCATCTTTCTCCAGGATAGACCATGTGTTGGCACATAAGTCAGATTCTCAATAAATTTAAAAACATTGAAATTATGCAAAACACGTTCTCTGATTGTAGCAGTTGGATATTATTGCTGAATTCCAAAAAGAAACTTTGGATTATGTTTGTAAACTGAACTTCTCCTCTGGGCATATTAGATTATATTGGATTCATAGGTTTACTTGACTTGGTAATTATGTAAACCTATTGTGCCAGAAGGGTGATGAGTCCCCATACTTTGATTTGTGGAAACAATGGTGTTGAAGGCAGCTGGCCGCTGAGCTCTGAGGGCTCAGCCTTCCCTCTGCGCCTCCTCTGTCTCAGCTGCAGGCTGGCCCAGGGCTTCCTCTCTCTCCTGGCTTGGGGCACCTTTCTTTCAGGGCCTTAGCAGCTGTTCTGGTCTCTTCCCAAGGTCAGCTGCAAAGCAGCAGGTGCATGGCTCATCTCTCCCCATGGCCCCGACCCAAAATGGCAGAGCTCTCTCTCCCCCCATGTCTTCCCGAGTCCGTGTCCACCAGCTCGCCACGGGGCCTGGGCTCAACCTGTCACCCTACTGCCCTGGTCGACCCGAAGACAGCCCTCAAGCCATCTTAACAGGTAAGCCAGTCAACGGCCCCTCAACCGAATCTCATATAATCAAAGGGTATCACACCCGGAGGACTAGAATAGGTTTATAAACTCTTTTGGGGATTCACAGAACAATCTCAAACTGTCACGGGAGTGAAGAATCCAAGCAGGTGCTGTCTTCCTTCTGCAATGGCTGCCGTTTCTTTCTCCCAGTTCTGCACGGTGAGAGGCTTTCCTAGCACTCTCCAAATCTTTTCTGCAAGTGCCCAGTGGGGACCATGGAGAAAAAGCCTGAAACGGGGTGCAAACTCCCGCATATCAGCAACCCCAGGGGCTTCACCTCTCTAGCCAGTCACCCTGGCTGAACCCTTCTTATCCTTCTCTGACTGTACCTTGTCCAGGTGAGTCAGTGCCATGTCTTTCTCTCCCTGGTAGTTGCCTTGCCACCTCTGCAGCCCGAAGGGTTCAAGAAACGTGTGAACTTGTTATCTCTCTGGCCTTTTAGACCGTAAGGTTGGCAGCAACCTTCTTTCTAGTACTCTACGTCCATACAAGGAGACCAGGAGTGCCCTCAGCAGCTTCTTAGCTCTCCTGCTCTCCCTGTGCTTCCTACCACTACATCCCCTTCATCAGCTGAAAACTGGCCTCTTCCTGAGAAAGCAAACCTGCTTTCTACCTCCTGCAGCCCGGCACCTATCGTTTTCGCCTTCTTCCAGTCACGGTGGAGGAGGCAGTCCTTTCACCCACCCAAGACTGGTATCTGCTCGAAAGCCCATCGAGACAATGCCTCAGGGGTCCTCCTCTATCAGCATTTCCCCTTTGTGTCCTTCAGCCCTCTCTTGGCTTCTTTTCAGCATTGAAACAGGGTGAAGGGGAGCACCTGCTTCCCACATGGGAGGTCCCAGGTTCAATCCCGGCCCTGGAACCTCAAAAAAACCCAGAAACAAACAAACAAGAGCAGGCTGAAGTCTCTCCTGAACTAAAAGCGCTCCTAGGTTACATTCCTGCCCTTCCTTGGTCTACTCTTCACAAAGTTCTCAATGGGAGTTGCTGTCTTCACTTTCTTACAACTTAATTTCTTTTTAACTTTTTAGAGAAGTTGTATATTTGCAGGTTTGCAGGAAGTACCGTGTTCCCTATACCCCTCCCACCCCACAGTCTTCCTTATGGTTAACGTGTTCCCTTTTGCATTAGTGTGGTACATTCGTTACAATGGAGGACCCAATATTATTATAATTATATGAATTTAAACCCATCATTTATATTAGGTTCATTCTTTGTTGGATAATTCTATGTTTTTTTGTTTTTTAATATTTATTGTGGTAATATATATACGACATGAAATTTCCTCTTTTAGCCACTCTCAAGTATACAATTCTGTGGAGTTAATTGCACTGACAATATTGTGCTAAAATATCATCCTTTACCAAAACGTTTCCATCAATTCAAACAGAAAGTCAGTATCAAAAAGCAATAGCTCTTCATTTCCCACCTCCACTCCTGCCTTTCATAACCTGTATTCTAATTTCTGATTCTATAAATTTGCAAATCCTAGTTATTTCATATAAGTGAGATCATACAATATTTATCCTTGAGTGCCTGGTTTATTTCATTCATCATGATATCTTTAAGCTTCATCCATGTATTAGCATGTATCAAAACCTCATTTCTCTTTGTGAAATCTAAGTGTCTTTTAAAAAATAAAAAAATAAAAAAACTAAAACAAAACAAAACAAAGAAAAACCCTCATTTCTTTTTAAGACTGAATAATATTTCTCTGTATATATATGTATACCATATTTTGTTTATCCATTCTTCTGTTGATGCCTGAATATTGTTCTCGTCCTCTCCTTCCTTCCTCTTATCCAATCAGTGATTAGCCTAAGTACTAACAAGTCTCTCCCAAATATTCCTTAAATCTATTCCTTTCTATTTCTGCTGCCCTGACGCAGTTTAGGCCAATGAGTCTCACAATCCGAGGTACCACGGATCACCTGGGGACTTGTAAGTGGAGGCCGTGAGTCATTACCTGCAGGGTGGGTGACTCTTCGCTCGGGCCCCCTTCCAGGCGACGCTGCGCGCAGCCACACCGACCAGCGAGGGGTTGGGTCCCCCTCCAAGGAGCCTCTGCTCGTTTGAATTGTTCCTTGCGCTCATCCCCTAATCTTCTACCCCGCAGCCAGTTGTCTTCCTGATTTGTAAATCTGATCATCCTAACCCCTGCCCCTATCCTGCGGTGTTTTCTCACTGATTCCGGAGAAAGGCAGGGAGTGGAGACAGGCCTCGCCTCCGTCTCCCGCGCCACTCAGCGCCGAGGGCCGCAGCTCGGGCGCGAGGCCGAGGGCGCGGCCTCCCCAAGACGCCCTCGCTTCAGGGGTCGCCGAGGACCCCCGCCTCCTGGCTGCACGTGCCGGAGCTCCCTAGACCCCCGAGCAGAAGCTTCTGGAACCACCCAAGAACTCAGGAAAATGCTGTGCTTCCAGTGACAGTTCCATTATAGCAAAACGGATACAAACAAGGAGCCGAAGGGCGAGACAAAAGCGAGCTCAGGGGACCCCAGGGGCGCGTCCTCGCACTCCCTGTGCGCACAGCGCCCGCGGCCCTCCCGCGCGCCTCCGGAGCCTCGGGGTCCCGGGCCTTGGTGCCGGGGTCCGGGCTGATGGGGGCACGCCTGTGGCTGAGCACCCCCGGAGGCCGCGCTGATGACGCGGGACACGGAGCAGCAGCGCTGGCCTTGCGCGCTCGGCCCCGCAGCGCCCGCCTTAAGCCAGACAGCCTTCCTCGGGCCCGCGTCCCGCGCGGGGGCTCCTGTGGGTGCCACGCGCCCCCACCCCAGGGACCTGCCAGGCTCCTCGCGGGCGCAGCACGGAGGCCCGAGCCTCGGGCAGGCCCGGGGCCTTGCTTCCTCCTCTCCGCCTTCACCTCCCAGCGCTCCTCTCCCTTTAACTACTGTCAGAGACGGAGGCGCTGACGTTTTTTTGTTAGAGTTTATTGGGCCTCGGTTTGTGAACCGGGCGGTGCAAAACTGAAGGCGGTGAGGAGCTCCACCGAGGGGGTGGGAGGGAGACTTGCACAGGGCGAGGGCGAGGCAGGCCCGGGGACGCGGCGGGCCCGTGTCACCCACGGGGTCTCACCAGGCGGGGAGCGCATGGGCGCGGGCTGCATCACAACACAGGGGAGATGCAAAAAGAGGAATATTATTCAGCCGTGAAAACAAATGCTGCTAGGCAGATGAACCTTGAAAACGTTATGCTAAGCTAAATGAGATGGACACAGAAGGACAACTATTGTGTGATTACACTTAAAAGTACTATCTGGAGGGCGCTGGTGTGGCTCAGTGGTTTGCGCTCCTGTGTCCCGTGCATGAGGCCCAGGGCTCAATCCCCGGTAACCTCCTTAAAAAAAAGTGTCTACAATAGGCAAGTTCACTGGAGATGGAAAGTAGATTAGAGGTGATCAGCAGCTGGGGTAGGGGTGACGTGGAGAATGAGGAGTTATCGCTTAATGGGTACAGAGCGTCTGTCTGGAAAGATGAAAAAGTTTTTGGAAATAGTGGTGATGGCTGTGTGACATTGTGAATGTAATTAATGCTACTGAACTGTAAACTTGAACACCGTTAAAATGGAAAATTTTGTTATATGTTTTACTACATTAAGAAAAAATGTCAGCTGGAATATCAGCCAGGATCACTCCCTGATGAAGTGACATGCCATCACATGTCAGCTGCAAAGGGCCATTCAAAATTAAATAACCATCATATGCCATTGGAGCTTTTTTTGAATGATGAAGTGCCTGTTAACTATAGAATGTATTGTATTTTTTAGAAGTCTAAGGAAATCTGTATAAACTATAGGGCTGCTTAGGATAGTTAAAGCATATGTTTCTTGTTTGGGATTTTTAAAAATGCGCTTTGTTTACTTGGGGTTTTATAAAAAATGGAAACAATCTGAGGGTCACTGGGAAGAAAAATAAAAGGAGATCCTTATGGTGAAAAGATTTGAGAATCACTGGGCTAAGTTATCAAGTTTTTTCCAGCCATGTAAAAATAGATTCCCAGCAAAAAATTAGTGTACTTGCAAAATTTACCTTTGCTTTGCATTCTTGCCTTATCTTTGTTTGGAATTGTATTAATTTGTCCATCTGGTTCATTCTTTTGGCTGTATGAGTCTGTAGCTAACACAGTGAGAGAGGACAGACTTGTCAGCATCTGTCAGTGGTTAGTTCGGCTGTACTTGGAGAGTGCAGGAATCAGGAAGGTCTTCAGTCTAAGAGGCCAGGTTGGAAACAAGCAGGACTAGGTTCTACAGATTATAATGTATCCATCTGCAGCGTGGAAAGACCTGATGATAACATCTAGGTTTTATAAACCATGCTGGAACTGTGCCCACAGAGCTATGTCAGCGGCAGGAGCGATGGCTTTTGTAAATGGAAAGCTAACGGTCCCAATTTATACCTATGTGCAGTGGTATATATTATGCAAATCTATTGTTGAGAGAGAGAGAATGACAGAAGACATTGGCATGCGACAGAATAGCAAATGTAAGATATTCCTTTATAGACCCAGATTTAGCAAACCTTCTTTTATTTAAAAATTTTCTATAGGAGTGTATCATTCATCCATGAACATTCGCAATAAGCGTAGAGTAAAAATTGCGAACTTACAAAACAAACATGCATCACATCACACGGGGCTCCCACACATCACCCCACCACCACCACCTTGCTAGAAAACCATCTGCAAACAATCCTGCCAGTATTATAAATTAGATGCATTCAGTTTGTGAGCAGCAATAAAAGAGATGTGGCTAAGGGATCAGTTAGGAAGAAGCTAAGTATTCAAATCTGCAGCTACATGTTGGGTGGCTCTAAAATAAGCACTGCAAATATAATTAGTAGTTTCCATGATAAAATCTTTGAAAGAATTATAGCAAGAATTTGAATTCTTTATGTGGCATGGGAGAATATTATTACATTTCATCAAGGGAAGTTCAGTGAGCCAATAAGCATTTGCTTGTGTTTCATTTGCCAGCTGATGTGGTAAGATGATGTGGATATAATGAGGAATAAGACACAGTTCTGTCCCTGGAGAAGCTCTTAGCCTGGTATGGAAAAAGACATTTATGCAATGAGTATAATGTGGTGAGTGCAATGAAAGAGATGTGAACGAGGTCCTGTTGGAGCACAGGAAAGAATTATTAATAATCAGGACCTAGTATATATCAAGCTCTCCACAGCAGGTATTATTTTTTAAAGTTCTCTTTCTGGAGACTGACATAAACATTTTATACAAGGAGATATTTGACCAGGGAGGACGGTAAAGATTCCACCAGGCAAGGGGGAAAGGATGTTCAGAAGAAGCAGCATGAACAAAGAAGACAGAAATAAGAACTTGTTTTTGAGAGGGATGCTAAGTTCAATTTTGAATGTTTTCTTTGAAGTTTATTTGTATTGGCCTTAGACAAAACTTGAAGTGTAAAATTTGAAAAAAATCATCAATGTTTAATAAGATATACAGATAAAAGCAAAAGAATGAAATTTACAATGACATTATGTGTGGCAGTTTGATATTATCTATGAATTCCAAAAATATATAGAGATAGTGTTTGTAAACTGGTGGGTTCCTCTGGGCATGAGACCCTTTGATTGTATTAGGTTCAGCTGAGAGGACATGATTAAATTATGTTAAGATTGGAGCTTTAATTCACGCCGTCATCAGGCTGTGCAGGGTTGAGCCCCCACCCCCTTGGTGGGCTGCGTAAACAGACGCTTAAGCAAGAACACTCAAGTAGAGACACAGAGAAGACAGAGGACCCTGTGGGCTGGAAGAGAGAGGAGCCCGAGAGTCTACAGCTGACCTTACGACAAGAACAGAGCAGCTGAGTCAGAAAGAAACGAGTCCCAGGGAGAGACAAGCCTCATGCCAGCCTACAGCTGAGACCTGGAGAAGCTGGGACCACGGAGCCTTCAGAGGAAGAGGGAGGCCGAGCCCTCGCAGATACTGTCTGCCATTTTGCTTCAACACATGGCAGAGACGCTGGGTGAGGAAGTACCTCTTCCGGTACTTTGAGTTGGGCTCTTTAGGGCCTTGTGCCTGTAAGCTTCTACCCCAAATGAATACCCCTTACAAAAGCCAGCAGATTTCTGGTACTTTGCATCAGCACCTCTTTGGCTGACTAACACATTATGCTATTATTTTTATTTTTTTTTTAAGATTTATTTTATTTATTTCTTTCCCCTCTCCTCCCCCCCCACCCCAGTTGTCTGTTCTCTGTGTCCATTTGCTGCGTGTTCTTCTTTGTCCGCTTCTGTTGTTGTCAGCGTCATGGGAATCTGTGTTTCTTTTTATTGCGTCATCTTGTTGTGTCAGCTCTTCGTGTGTGCGGCGCCATTCCTGGGCAGGCTGCACTTTCTTTCGCGCTGGGCGGCTCTCCTTACGGGGCGCACATCTTGTGCATGGGGCTTCCCTACGCTGGGGACACCCCTGCATGGCAGGGCACTCCTTGCGCGCATCAGCACTGCCCATGGGCCAGCTCTACATGGGTCAGGGAGGCCCGGGGTTTGAACCGCAGACCTCCCATGTGGTAGGTGGACGCCCTAACCACTGGGCCAAGTCCGCTTAATTGATGTCCTTTCTAGAGAACTTGGAAAGCTTTTTATTTTTCAATTGGTTTTACATTAATTCCATTTAAAAATGTAAAACATTTTATATTTAGCATTTGAATTAAAAAGTACAATTGTGTGTACATTTAAACATACAATAGCAATAGAAATAGCACTTTATAATTTAAAAATGTTAGTCTGTTTGGTGTACTTTTTTTTACTTTTTCATTCCCATGGTTTACTTATCTATGATTATTCTTTTTAATACTGCTTAAGAAACAAAGATAAACCCAAACACAACTGAGCATTTTGTCAGAATCTGACCTAGAGAATCCATTACCGGTTTGAGTTCTGGTGTTTTTTTTTTAACCTCCTGTTTCTGTGAATTTCTTCCAATACCTAATTGAGCACCTAAGTCTAGTTTCTATGAGCCTTTGCTGCCCAAGCCTCAAATAACAAAAGCAGCCTGGTAAAGCATTCAATTGAGGGGCTGTGCCTCGGTGGGTACACTTTTGAGTGTCCCCTGCTTAGTTTCTAGAGTCACCTCTCATAGACTGCGAGAGGGAGAGCCTGGGGATCAGCCCTTCAACTTCTCTAGAGAGCCGCAGCCAGGGGAGCCTGGCGGCCATCTGCAGCAGGGCCCTGCTGCCCTGGTGCGAACACGTTCTTTTCTCGGAGAGCTCACTAGACCTTTATAGAATTTAAGCTGTTCTTTACTGAGGCTCAAGTGAATGTTCCAAAGTCGTGGAGCCCAAAGGCAGGATGAGGTTTTCAGCCTTTGGTCTAGTTAACCCTCTCCCCTTCCCGGGGCAAGAGCTGACAACTCATCGCGAGCACCGTCAGGTGACAGGAGATCTCCTGAGAGTCTCCATGTGTCCTTCTCTTCTGGACAAGCCACCCTTCCACCACAGGGTAAAACACGTGCTGCCCCCGTTTCTTCTCTTTCCTCAAATACCCGCCACTCCTTCTGCTGTTTCTGCGTCTGTCTCTGCAGGAGGTAAGGGGGAGAGGAAGCAGGGGAAGTGCTCTGAAGTTCTCTAAAGGACCTTCAATCTGTGTCACTTTGAGGATTAATTTTCATTCCAGGATGACCCTATTAGAAGAGCCCATTATCCCTGTCAGTGGGCCCTCTGCCCCTTTCTGTTTCAAGTTTTCATTTCAAAGCATCCTCTCCTAACCGCACACTGCTGAACCACCTGAAGGAGGATTCAGATGTCTCCCTCAGGCCTCGCGCTTATCCCCTGATGATGGGGTGGGAAGATGGGTAGGTCATTTTATACCACCACCCTGGCCTGATGTGTAGGCGCTTTACAAACTTGTAAACAGTCAAGAGGACCACAGGTATTGACTTGCGCGGACACGAGCAGCTGGGAATTTGCGAGAAGGCTCCTGGGGGCCCCCTGAGCCCTTGGAGTAGGAGAGTCAGATGTGGGGAAAGGGCAGCAAGCAGGGGCTGTGGAGGGCTGGGCCTTGGGAGCCCGGCCATGCTCAGAAAGCAGGACCGGGAGACTCCACCCCTGCCGGGAGTGTCTTCCAGGCCTTGCTGCTTGGCTCAACAGTCTGGTCTCCAGCAAGGGCTTCTGATAACCAAACCTGGGTCAGATGCCTAGCTCCTGGGCCTGCGGGCCCGAGAGGACCAGCATCGGGTCCCTTCAGCCTCTGCAAGGACTGCGGCCATCAGAATTACCACTGCCCCACCACCGTCACGTACAAGGCGGTCGTGGGAATTCCTGCAGCAAGTCTGGTTGCTCGTAGGGCAGCCCAAACACAATGAATGCCAGCCAGACTCTGTTTTGGATGGAGCAGTTGGAATGTTGAAGAAAAGGGAGTGAGAAGTAAGGATGGGAGGAAATGGGAGGATTGTTAAAAAGAAATGGGGGCAGTGGACTTGGCTCAGTGGTTAGGGCGTCTATCTACCACATGGGAGGTCTGTGGTTCAAACCCCGGGCCTCCTTGACCCGTGTGGAGCTGGCCCGTGCACAGTGCTGATGTGCGCAAGGAGTGCCCTGTCACACAGGGGTGTCCCCCACGTAGGGGAGCCTCACATGCAAGGAGTGCGCCCCGTAAGGAGAGCCGCCCAGCATGAAAGAAAGTGCAGCCTGCCCAGGAATGGTGCCACACACACAGAGAGCTGACACAACAAGATGATGCAACAAAAAGAAACACAGATTCCCATGCCTCTGACAACAACAGAAGCACAGATTCCATGCCTCTGACAACAAAGAAGACACAGCAAACAGACACAGAGAACAGACAACCGGGGTGGGGAGGGAAGGGGAAATAAATAAATAAATCTTAAAAAAAAAATGGGAGTCGATAAAAGAAAACATACGCTTAAGAAAAATTATTCTTTGGTAATTGGTGTATCCACGTACAAGCCATCATGGCTTTTTTCCTTCTGACATACTGTTTATGTAACAACTTTATTTAAAATTCACAAAAATAAGAGGTCAGAGAAGGCAGCTGAACAAGTTCTGGAAACTTCCGAGGAACGTGCTTCCTAGGAACCACGGGCAGTTCAAGGCGAGGGGATAGGGAGAGGGAGCTCGTTCCGGGTGGGGGAAGCGGGGTGAGCACCGGTGAGAGATGTGTGCGTAGGTGTGGATCCGACTCTGCTCTTTGTTCAGTCTCTTACCTGTGCCGTCGCATGGCTGCCTCCTATGGGCCAGAAGGGGTGGGCCTGGATGACAGCGAGTTCCTCACGAAGGCACGCTGCTTTGAGGTTCTCTGGGGAAAGCTGCAGCTGAGAAACACTCCAAGGATTCCTTTCTCTTCCCCTTTCGACTGATGATGACAGTGAGACGCAGAGAAATGGGGTGGCTTACCTGAGGTTTCCACAGTAGAAAATGAAAGGCCTAGGATATAATTTTCCATCTAATAGTCCCATGGCCAGCTTCTTTGTGTTATTTAGGTCTCTGCTCAAATGCAACTCCCTTGAACTTAGATGCAATAATCTTTAAAAAAGGGACGTACTGGTCCATAATTTTTTTTTTCCTTCTGATATAGCCTTTTCAGGTTTGGTCAATGTTTTGCTAGCCTTACAAACTGAGTTGAAAAATGTGCCCTCTTTTTCTATTTTCTGGAAGATTTTTTGTAAATTCGTATTTTTTATTCCTTAATTATTCTCCATTAAAGCCATGTGGTCCTGGGGTTTTCTTTGTAGGAATGTTTTTGTGTTTTACTTTTCTTTTTTTAAAATAAACATACGGAAGTAATTTCTTTTGTTTGTGTCTGCACTTCAGATGTTGGTAATATTCTGTGGATAGTTTCCTTGTTCAAGATATAAATTCTTATATTTTAACGGATGAATGCAAAGTTTACATAAAAATGAGAAACTGGGAGGCTTACAGGAAGGTAGTGGAGTAGGGAACTCCAGGACTTATTCTAATACAGCGTGTACATGTATATGCGTGTGTTCAAACTTACCTAATTCTGTGTCCAAGTTTGCCTAGTTTCTGGAGAGCCAGTTAAGTGATATAAACTCTCTAGGCTTTCTGTATTCAGGAAGGATGTAAATTGAATGTGCATTCGAGCTTCCATCTAGGTGGAATGTGGGCAGTATGTTAATTCAAGCTTACCTGGTCCAAACAAATCCCTAAACCCTAAAAAAGCTAACAGAGAAGGTCTTTTTGGCACCAAAACCTCTCCTGGCCCCACCCCACGTGTCTCTTGTATAAACATAACCCAAAGGCCCTACTCGGGGCTCGGTTTTTTGGACAGGAGTCTGCCTGCCCGACTGGTCAAAATAAATCTTCCTTCTCAGAGGAAGTTGCGTCCTAGACTTCAATACGTGGTCACTGACTTCTCTCTGCTGCCGCCACAATTCCTGCCACCAAAGCAACTATTAAACAGGCAGGAACTGTCTGCAGCAACTATTCTGAAACTCTGGGGAGCAGCAGACCATTGCACAGTATCCAGGAAAGAGCGGGAGGAAGAGGCTGATCACGAAGGTTAAATTGCTGTCTTGGCAGGGCAGCTGCCCTCCCCAGCCCAGGCTAGCTCCCCGGTGACAGAGAAGAATGTAAGAATCCCATTTCTCATGACCAGTAGTGGGTATGGCCCATCACTGGTCGTGGCTTTTATGAGGGAATCGAGATCACAGAGCCCCGGCTCTGAGGGCTGTCATTTGACGGTCATTGTTTCAAACCATCCCATTGGCAGCAGCAACCTTGTTTCAAAACGTCCTGGACAAGGGCAGTGGCAGCCTTTGTTCCAACCCAAAGGCCGCAGTGGTGGACTAAAGACACCTCAGGGCTGCGGAGAACGGTTAGCTCAAGGGCTGCATTTGCCACAGGTCAGGAAAGCCCAGCTTTGGGGTTGGAGAAGCTTTCAGGAGAAAATCCTGCATTATCAGCAGTGACTTTACATGTACATGGAGTAAACTCTCCAGTCAATAGGCAGAAATTGGCAGAACAAATTAAAAAAGCAGGACCCAACTGTATGCTGTCTGCAAGAGGCTCACCTTAAATCCAAATGTACAAGTAGATCTAGAGCGAAAGGATGGAAACAAAATACCATGCATATAGTAACCAAAAGAGAGCTGGGGTGGCTGTACCAATATCAGCAAAAACAGACGAGGTTAAAAACAGTTACAAGGCTCAAAGATGGACATTGTATACTGATAAATGGGACAATTCAACAGGAAGATGTGACAATTATAAATATATGCACCTAACAGCAGAATCCCAAAATATATGAAGCAAACACTGACAGATTTAAAGGGAGAAATTGATGACTCTATATTTATAGCAGAAGACTTTAATACAGCACTCTCAATAATGGATAGAACATTTATCTAGTCAGAAGATCAATAAGGAAGTTCAAGACTTGAATGAAACTCTAAACCAACTAGACCTAACAGACATACATAGAACACATCACCCAACAAAAACAGAATACCATTTTTCTTGAGTGCTCATGGATTATTCTCTAGGATAGGCCTTATGCTTCATCACAAAACAAGTCTCAATAAATTTAAAAATATTGAAATCATACAATGTATATTCTTCAACCACAATGGAGTGAAGCTAGTAATCAATAACAGAGAAATGGAAAATTCTCAAATGTGTTGAAATTAAACAATATATTCTTAAACAACCATTAGGTTAGAGAGGAAATCAGAAGTGAAATTAGGAAACATCTTGAGGTGAATGAAAATGAAAATTCAACACACCAAAACTTACAGGATGCAGCAAAGGCAGTGCTGAGAGGGAAATTTATAGTTCTAAATGCTCAAACCTAAAAAAGAAGAAAGACTGCAGACAAGAAACTTACCCTTAAAAATGGAAAAGCTAGAAAAAGAAGAGCAAACTAAATCCAAAGTGAGTAGAAAGAAGGAAATAACAAATATTTGAGTGGAGATAAATGAAATAGAAAACAAAAAACAGAAGAGAGAACAACAAAAAACAAAACTAAAAGTTGGTTCTCTGAAAAGATTAATAAAAGTGACAAATATGTAGGTAGACTGATGAAGAAAAAAAGAGAAAGGATTAACATAACTAAAATCAGAAATGAAAAGAGGGATATTACTACCAACCCTGCAGAAATAAAAAGGACTAAAGAGGAAATACTAATAAATTAGATAACCTAGATGAAATGGAGGAATTCTTAGAAATACATAAACTACCTATATTGAGTCAAGAAGAATTAGAAGATCCCAACCAACCAACTAACCAATTAGTATTACTAATACTGTTACCAATTACTATTCAGCCCTAAAAAGGAATGACGTTCTGATACATTCAGCAACATGGATGAACCTTGAAGACATGTTGAGTGAAATAAGCCAGACAAAAGGATAAATATTTTATGATCTCGCTAATTTGAAACAATTGGAATAATCAAACTGATAAAATCAGAATCAAGAATATAGGTTATTGGTAGATGGGTTGGGTATAAGGAATGGGAGGTTAAGGCTTAAAATGTATAGGGGTCCTATTTGGAATGATGGAAATATTTTGGTAATGGATGGTCGAGATGGTAACACAACATTGTGAATGTAATTAACAGCACTGAAGTATATATCTGAATATAATTAAAAAGGGAAATATTAGATTGTATATATGGTAAGAGAATACAAATATTTTAAAAATCTTTGGAACCATACCACACAAACTGTGAACCTTAACTTAAACCATGGACTATAGTTAATAGTACAATTATGAAAATGTGACATCATCCATTGTAACACATGTTCCACGTGAATGCAAGGTGGTGGGGTGGTGTATGGGAATCCTGTACTTTATGCATTATTGTCCTGTAAACCCACAAGTTCTCTAACAAAGAAAATAAGCTATAGTTATATCTGTATTAAGAAAGTCTAGTTCTGTTAATCCTTAACTTACCATTTTTGCTTCATGTATTTTGAAGCAAAAATGTTTAGGATTTTTATGTCTTCTTGATGAACTGACCCCTTATTCATTCTGAAATGACATTCTGTACTTTTGGTAACATTCTTTGCTCTGAAATCTGATTTGTCTGTTGGTAATATAGCCACTCCAGCCTTCTGTTAATTAGCCGTTAGCATGGCATATTTTCCCCATTCTTTTAGTTTTAACCCATTTGTTCATTTATATTTAGAATGTGTTTCTTGTAGTCAGCATATAGTTTGGTTTTGCTTTTTAGCCAATCTGACAGTCTCTGACAAATTAGAAAAGTGGGGTGTCTAGACCATTTACGTTACATTTAACGTGATTACTGACTTGATTTAGATTAAATCCACCATCTTTCTATTTGCTTTATCTGGTTTTTGATCTCTTTGTTCTCTCTTTCTTCCTTCTTTTGGATTGAGGTTTTTCCTTGTTTTGGGGTTTTTTTTTTTTTTTTTTTTCAACACAAACTGCATAAACTTTATTTATTTTTTCCAAGTTCTACTCAATTTATTCATTTTTTAAAAAATATTACATTCATAAAATATGAGGTCCCCATTCACCCCCACCTCCCCCACCCCACCACTCCCCCCACAGTAACACTCTCCCCCATCACCATGACACATCCATTGCATCTGGTGAGTGTTTTGGTTTTTTAATGATTCCGTTTTATCTTCCTTGTTGGCTTATTTGCTATAACTCTTTGTTATGTTATTTTAGTGGTTAACTTCAGGATTTACAGTAAATATGCTTAACTTATTACAACCTAGCGTCAAGTGATAAAATACTACTTGGCGTTAGTATAAGAACCTTAGAATACTATGTTTCCATTTCTCCCCCTCCAGGCTTTGAGCTATTATTGACATGCATTACATTCTACTGTCACATATTTTATAAACCTCAAAATGCATTGTTATTATTTTGGCATTAGATGTCAGTTGCCTTTAACGAGATTTAGATAATTTTAAAAATCTTTATATTTACCCATGTAGTTTCCTTTTTTGATGCTTTTCGTTCCTTTGAATAAATCCACATTTCTCGGGGTATTGTATTAGTCACGGTTCTCTAGGGAAACAGAACTGACAGGAGAACTATGTAAATAGCATGAGGTTTTATAGATTGCCACACGCAACCATGGAGATGCATGAGTCCTAATTCAGCAGAGCAGGCTGCATGCCCGGGCCGCTGATGAGGGTCTTTGATGAGCTCCCCAGGAAATGCTGGCTGTCTGAAGTGGGGATAGGAATTGCCTCTGAATGCTGAAATCACATCTCCTTTTAAGGCCTTCAGCCGACTGGATGAGATGTCACTCATTGCTGAAAGCAATTTCTTTAGGTAATTGTAGATATAATCAGTCACAGATGTGATCAATTCACTGATGATTAAAGTCCACAAAATGTACTTGCATTAGGATTAGCCCAGTGCTTGCTTGCCCAAAGGAGTGGGCACTATTAGCTGGTCAAGTTGACACATTAGCCCAACCATCACAGGTATCCATTTCCCTTCTGGTTGAAGGACTTCCTTTAACATTTTACATAGTGCAGGTCGACTAGGGAGGATTCTTTTAACTTGCATATCTAAAAACAGCTTTTATTTTGCCTTCATTCTTGAAAGATTTTGATGGATAAATACTTTTAGGTTGACAGATTTTTTTTTCAGCACTATAAAGATGTTTCTTCTTTTTTGCATTGTTTTTGTGTTTTTTTAAAATAATAAATCTGCTGTCTTCCTTATCTCTAAGTATAAGGGTAACTTGTGTTTTCTTTCTGGCTGCTTTTCTCTTTATTACTGGTTTTAAAACAATTAGAAAATGATATACCTCAGAGTCATTTTCTTCATGGTTTTTGTGCTTGATATGCATTGAACTTTTTGGATATGTGATTATATTTTTTTCACTAAGTTTGGAAAATGTTCATTTTCCAAATTTTTTTTCTGTCCCCATCTTTCTCTTTTCTCCCTTTGGGGCTCTAATTACATGTATATTTGTCTGCTTGAAGTTGTCCCACAGCTCAATGATGCTCTGTTCACTTTTTTCAGTCATTTTTCTCTCTCCACTTGATATTTTTTATTGCTATGTCTTCAAGTCTACCAATCTTTTATTCTGCCACTAATCTCATACAGTGTGTTTTTCATCTCTAGTATTGTAGTTTTCAGCTCTAGAATTTCATCGAGTCTTTTAAAAATACTTCGAATGTCTTTCCTTAACATGTTCAATCATTCTTTTTTGCTTCTTACATGTATAGAATACTGATATCACAACTGTTTTAATATCCTTATCTACAAATTATATTGTTCGCGCCATTTCTGTGTCAGTATCAATTGGTTGATTTTTCTCCTCATTATAAACCTGTTTTCCTGCTTCCTGCTGATCATCTTTTTTCAGATTTATTTATTTAATTTATTCTCCCCTTCCATGGTTTCCTAGTCTGTCTGCTTGTTATTTTTCTTGCTGTGTTTGCCCTTCTTCTCCAACCGAACCTGGGACCTCCCACATGGGAGGCAAGTGCCTAGTGGCCTGAGCCACACCTGCTCCCTGCAGGCTGAGGCATCTGGTAGCTTGTGGCATCTAGCTCATTGCGATGGGTTGCCATGTTTAGCTTGTTGTGGTGCATTGTGGTGTCTGCTTATCTTCTTTAGGAGGTACTAGAACCCAAACCAAGAACTCTCATGTGGTAGGCGGGTGCCCAAATGGTTGAGCCACATCTGTTTCCCCTGATAATTTTTTTTAAAGATGTATTTATTTATTTATCTCCTCCCCTTGTCTGTTCTCTGTGTCCATTTTCTGTGCATTCTTTTGTGTCTGCTTGTCTTCTCTTTAGAGGGTATCGGGAACTGATCTGGGATCTTCTGGAGTAGGAAAGGGGTGCTCATTCTCTTCTGCCACCTCAGCTCCCTGGTCTGCAGCATCTCTTATTTTTTCTCCTCTGTGTTTCTTTTTTTGTGTCATCTTGCTGCACCAGCTCTCTGCTTGGTTCAGCTTGCTGTGTGGGTCAGCATTTCTGCATAGGCCAGCACTCCACTCAGGGCAGCTCTCTACATAGGACAACTTGCCTTCACTAGGAGGTCCCGAGAATTAAACCTTGGACCTCCCACATGGAAGATGGGAGCACAGTTGCTTGAGCCACATCTGCCTCCCCCCTGACAATCTTTATTAGCTGCTAGACATTGTAATTTTATCTTGTTTGTTGCTGGGTACTTTTGTATTCTTATATTCCTGAGCCTTATTCTGGGATTCAGTTGTTATTTTGAAACAGGTTGACATTTTGGGTCTTGATTTTAAGCTTTGTTGGGTGGGACCACAGCATTTGGTCTAGGGTTAATTTCCCCCACTACTCTTCTCTGCAGCTCTCTCCTGTCCATGCACTGTGGCATGGAAACTTTTTTCAGGCGGCAAGCTAAAGCAATTGTAGGGCTTATTTCATTCGTTTCCCATCAATCTGTGATCCTCTTGTTGTTATATGTCTTATTTTGATTTTTTATCATATATTTTACTTCTACATGTATAAACCTCAGACAATATGGTTATTCATGCCTTGAACAATTAGTAATATTTTATTTTTATCCATTTATTTACCCTTTGTAGAGCTATTCGTTCTTTCTTGCACTTTCATGTTTCACCTGGGATCATTTGCCAGAGAATAGCTTTTATTTTGAAGGATATTTTTCCTTGGTATAAAAGTCTAGTTTGGTAGTTTTTCTTTCAGCGTTTTAAAGATATATCACTCCATTGTCTTTTCATCTGTGTGTGGGTGTGAAGTCAACAGTGCTTTTTGCTGTTTTCTTTTTTCTCTGGGTCTTTTAAGATTTTCTTTTTTATCTTTAGTTCTGTCAGTTTGACTCTGATGTACCTAGGTGTGGTTTCCTTTGTATTTATTCTGCTTGGGGTTTGTTGATCTTCTGGAAGCTGTTTGAAAGTTCTCAGTTTGGAAAGTTCTCACCTATTTTTTCAAGGTAGACTCCTTTCTTTATTCTCTCTTTCTTTTATTCCTGGTATTTCATGTGTCTCACATATCTCTTACTCTGTTAGGTTCTTTTTACCTTTTTTCCTCTTTGAGGTTAATTTGGGTATTTTATTTTCTTTAAGTTCATTAATACTAATATGAGATATTTTCATTCCTCCAATGGGCTCTTTACTTTTTAGTTTATTTATGAATTATTTATTTATACTTTCTTTCCCAGAACTCTGAGGTATATTTTAAATACAATAAATAATACCAATATGTACAATATCATACGTTTTGACAGTTGTTTACTCCTGAGAAACCACCACCACAATCAAGATACAGGATATGTCCATCACCCCCAAATGATATCTCATACTCTCTTGAAGTTCACCTCTCCATTTTCATCACTATAAATTTGTTTGCATTTTCTAGAATTTTATATAAATGGAGCCACACAATACATACTCTTCTGGCTTCTATTAGCATAAAGATTTTGAGGTTCATCTATGTTGTTACCACATCAGGAATGTATTCCTTTCTACTATGGAATAGTATACGTGGTATGGATATACAGTGCTATCTGCTGTTTATCCATTTATCTTTTGATAGACATGTGGATTGTTTCATGTATTTTTGCTATCATGGATAAAAATGCTATGAATATTTGTGTATAACATTGCGTATGAACATGTGTTTTTATTTTTCTAGGTTGAGTAGGTAGAACTAGAATGGCTGCGTCATATGGTACTTACATGATTAACTATATAAAAAATTCCCAAACAGTTTTTCAAAGTGAATTGAGCTATTTTACATTCACATCTGAAGTGTATGAATTCCAGTTGCTGTATATCCTCACCAACACTTGGTATCATCAGACTTTTTATGTATAGCCATCCTAATGTTGTGGTATACTGTTGCAGTTTTACATGCATCCCTAATGACTGGCGACATTGGTAATCTTTTCATGCACTTATTTGCCGTTTGCATGCATGCTTTTGTAAAATGTATGTTCAAATATTTTTTCATTTAAAAAATTGAGTTGTCTTCTTCTGTTTGTGTTTTGGGAAATTTAAAATAATATATTCTGTATGCTTGTTGTCAGATATAGTTATGTGGATATTTTTTCCTATTCTGTGGCTTGCTTTTTCATTTTTCAAAAAGATTTATTTATTTATTTATCCACCCTCCCTCCATGGTCTGCTCTCTGTCTCCATTTATGTGTGTTCTCCTGTGTCTGCTTGCATTCTCATTAGGCAGCTCTGGGAACTGATCATGGGACCTTCCAGAGTGGGAGAGAGGCAATCATTGTCTTGCGCCAGCTCAGCTTCCTAGTCTGTTGTGTCTTTTATTGTCTCTCCTCTGTGTCTCTTTTCATTGCATCATCTTGCTGTGTGAGCTCTCCGTGTGGGCCAGCAGTCCTGAGCAGGACAGCACTCCTGTGTGGGCCAGCTCACCACAAGGGCCAGCTCGCCTTCACCAGGGGCCCTGGGTATCAAACCTTGTGCCTCATATATGGTACATGGGACAATTCTTAATGGTGTCTTTCGGAGAGCAAAAATTTAAAATTTTAATAGGTCCAACTTACCAAGTTTTCAGTTTTTATGATTCATGCTCTTTTGTTACTTATGTAAGAAAATTTTGCATAACTGCGAGAGCACCAAGAGTTTTCCCTTCTGTTTTATTCTAGAAATTTAATAATTTGTAAAAAATATTTTTGACTTTTAGATTTCAGTCAATTCACCATTTTAAGATAATTTTTGTGTATTGTCTGAGGTGAGTTGGCTGATAAATCATTACACAATGCCCCAAATCCTTTACACTTTAATTCTTTTCACAGTATGGATTCATTCAACAGTACTCCCATTAAAACTAGTTTATAAGTATTCTCTTGTCTCTAGAATATGCATTTTGTTTTGTCTAGGCAAAGTGGTATAATCTAATGGTGAAGTGAAGCAAGTAATTACAGGTTTAGCATTTTTGGAAGTAAAAAAGTTCTCATTTTCACTTTTCCCCATTGTTTTTTTCAAATATACTGTGATTTCCCTGTTAGTATTTATCATCATTATTCCTATTTTATCAATGAAAAAATCATGGCCCAAATATATTAGTATTTTGTTCAGTCACACAACTATTTATACTAATGCCAGACTTAAGCTCAGGTCTTTAAATGCTACATTCCTCATTTGGCATACATGAAATGGAAGTAAGGTGCAAAATCCTTATTAGAGGAATAGGTCAGATGATAGCAGCTTAAATATCATTTTCCCTTCTATTCATTAATAGATAATGTTAACTACATGGGTATCACTATCATATTATTTATTCATAGAGGTCACATCCATTAAGAGTGCAAAGTCCTATTGTGTGCCTTTATCCCACAGAGAGTCCAAGCAGAATGGTGACAGTGTGCTCTTTGATATTTTAAAAGGTCTATTTTTAAATAGACTGACAACAAGTTTTCCTCTATTTTTTCCTCGGGAGATGATTCCATAGCTAAGTCTCAACTAATCTCATTTGTCACATTAACTCATTCATCCTTGTTCAATTGGATTGCAAGAAAATGAATACATCTTTGCAATTACATTAGTCAAACATTTATGGTCAAACATTTCCCACTATCCAATCTTCCCATGGCGGCTAGCACTTATTCTTTTAGGTCATTGGTAACTTCTCCCATCTTCCTCAGAAACTTCTGTGATTACTGTTTTATTAATAGTTTGCTGAAGGCTGCCAATGCAAAATATCAGAAATGGATTAGCTTTTAGGATGGGAATTTATTTGGATAGACACTTAAAACCAGGGCATCATCAGAGAGGCTGTCTCACCAGAGGTGGGCTCATGACCCTGGTCTCCTGCCCTGTGGCGAGGCACAGTGGTTCTGGTCTCTGCCTTCTCCAGGCTCGCTTTCTCCCCAAGCCGACCTGTGGGTGAGCAGGCATATGGCTTGTCTCTCCCTCTCTTTGTTGCTTCAGCTTTGGCCGCTCCCCTGTTTCCAGCCTCCGCCTCTCTCTCAGCCTCTTGGGGCTCTTCTGTCTGTCTATGGCTGCAGGTCATCCTGGAGACCCCTCTCACATAGCAGCTCTTCCCCTCCCCTCCCCTCAGTTCATACAGTTAATCCAGTGAAGGATTCAGACCCACCCTGGGTCCATCATCTAATCAAAGGCCCTCCACTGAATTGTCCCATCAAAAGTGATCTAATCAAGAGCTCCCTTACCTGAATCGAATCAAAAGGCCCCACATACAACAGGTTTACGTGCATAGGAAGGGTTTACCTTAAGAATATAATTATCTGGGGTCCACAAAAGACTCAAACCAGCACAGTTACCACCTGACATACGGATTATTTAAAATATCAAATGAAATACAAATTCCATTTTAATGCAATATTGAAGAATATGATGGTCTGTGTGTTTAGATCATTATCTTATTCCAAAGCCTTTTGGAACCATCCATCCATCCCAAATAAAGCCCAACCCCCTTAGTTTAGCATTGAAGAACTTTTATAATCTGGCCTGTCCCAAACAGAAGAACCATACACATAATTTGCGGTTCCCTGCCTTTAATCTGCTTGACATGACCTTCCCTGGGCTGTCTCTGCTGAAATGCTACCTATGCTTCCAAGGCCTGTCTCTCATGTGTTCTCTCCCTCCCCTTGTCTTCCTATTACCCTGTCTTCATACCTCTCACACGACAATGAACAACTCCGTACAATGGAGTTGCAGGGCACACGCACCTAGTTTATGTGACTATACATTGAAGTAATGCTGGAAGAGAGGAGTTTAAATGTGAATACCCCAGTGTCCGTCAGCAGTCCAGTGTCGGTCAGTTCAATCAGAGGACAGCGGTGCGCTCAGGCGCAGACCACGAGGGCTGCATAGTGGGTGTCAGCCTCCAGGGAGCTGGAGCACCCGGTGGAACGGGCTCTGCCTGGCCTTGGGGCTGAGGTCAGCAGGGCCAGCAGTCCAGGGGGGCAGTGACTGTGAAGTGGGGGAAGTGAGGCAGAGCTGGGAGCAGGCAGGAGGACCTGCAGCCCCCCAGGGCCCTGGGAACCCGCGTGGGGCTTGCGCAGCACCTGACTCACGACATGAACGACCCGCAGGTGGGCGGGCGCCGGTGGGCCACGGCCGAGGGGCGCGGGGGCTGGAGAGGGACAGCGGGCGAGCCAGGGGCCCGGCGCCGGGGCCGCGCCAGCCTTTGCGGCGTGGAAGGCCCAGGCTACCCGCATTTCTCTTGCAGGGAACCCCGTCCCGGACTGGCCGAGGGCAGGGAGTCCTGGGCACCGGCCTTGCCTCTCGGGGGGGCCGACACGTGCAGCCACCGCCCCGTCCACCGCACGAGCCCCCGGACAGGCGAGGCTGGGAGAGGAGCGCCGGCTCTCCTCAGCCTGTCCCAGGCCCAGCGCCTCGGGCAGGGCGACCCTCCCAGCGCTGAGCGCAGCTCTGCAATCCGGTTCAAGTTTTCAGAAAAGACCGCTTTCCTCCACGCCAGCCAGCGGCTGCTTCCGAGGCTCCGCTGAGGAACGGGATCTGCGCCCGCGCTGCAGAGCCTGGCTGCGCGGCGCCCGCGGGCTGAGCCGCCCGCCGGGGTGCAACACGGCGCCTGCTAAGAAGGGATTTCCAGAGTCACTTCGCTCACGCTCAGTTTTCTTTATTTTTTAGGAGGTACCAGGGATTGAATGCAGGACCTCGTCCGTGGAAGGCAGGCGCTCAACCACTGCGCCCCAACCGCTCCCCAATGAAAGCTGGTTTTTTTCGGTTCATTTGTTGCTTTTAGGAGGTGCTGGGGATGGATCTGGGACCTTGTAAGTGGGAAGCAGGCGCTCATCCAACTGAGCTACACCCATTCCCCTCATACTCAATATCTGCAGTTTCACTTTGGAATGCAATCTCGGCTTTAGAACCTTCTGCATAAATATTTGTTTGCTAAACAGTGAATAAATGAAAATTTTTTATGTACTCCTTAAGCATAGAGACTTGTTGGCAAGTCTCTGTAAATCTCTTAGTGCCCAGCTAGTGCTTGGCATAAATTATATTCAGTGGATGTTGGTTATTTATTGCAAATTTTTATTCAAGACTTGTGTAAAATCAAAACATGAATGTTACAGAAGTTTTGTTTTTCAAACATTAATATAAGTCATTTAATACTGTGTACACTTTGGGGCCTGGGTGTGAGTGAGTGTCCATTCAGTGTGGGTTTTGTAAGGCAAGTTGGAGCTTGCAGAAAGTGTGTGTACGCTGATGATCTTTGGGAAACTTGGCCCAGATTATTTCCATCAATGTTTCCATGAACCCTGCACACTGCTTGTATCTCTCTCTCTCTTTTTTAATGAGTTCTCTTTAAAATTTTATAAAAGTAATTCATGCTCTTGGAAAATAGTAAATAAAGGAGGAAAATGAAAATAAAACTTCTCTGAACTCCTACCGCTCTACACACAATTTCCCATTATCCAGAAATAATGTTATCATTGTTACTATTTTCTTGAGTATCTTTTCTCAAATCTCTATATTTCTGAGCGCATATATGAATGTCTAGGCATTTTTATGTATACTTCAAATGGTATTATATTAAAGTTCTATTGTCACCTGTTTTCATTTAATTTATCTTGAATCTTTTTCAATATCAGCACATATAAATGTATAGCCTTCTTGTAAGCAAACACTTAAGAATATATTCCGGTGTATGGATGTACAATTCATGCAATTTAACTAGCTGCCTATGATCGCCATCTTAGATTTAGTCTAAGATTTAACATTATATTGTTACACATACGCATGTCTTTGCTAACCTCATGACTATAGCCAAAGAGCAGATTCTTAGCGGTGCAATTGCCTGATTTTGTTGTCAACGGAATCATGTACTGTTTAAAAGTTGTATCATGCTTATAATTCACTGGAAATTGCTAGGAAACACAAGGTCACGTGCATCTCTACAGCTTCTTTTGCTGAGATCTTTGAGCTGGAGAAGTCTTGGTCTTCGTTATTTTTGGAGCCTCCTTTTGCCTTCGACGACGTTAGTAGCAGTCATTCATAATCATCTTCTGAACCTGAAGCCAACTTTTCTAGGGACTAAAAGTTCGTCAACACATTTAATTCCAAATCTATTTTTCTAAGAAACTAACATATATTTATGAGTCCATTATTCTCCTGAGATAGAAATGTTTTACCACTAAAATTTAGCAGGTTTGAATTTTTTGTCATGGCAACAGTCACAAAAGAGTTTGCCCTTTACTTGTTGCTGACCCATTCAACCATTTTCTCTGCCTTTTCCCCCAATTCATTTGTGACAGCCTACTCTACTTCAGAACCAAACACCACCAATAGACTGAAGGACGGAAGTCGGGTAGTAAAAGGAACAGTGGAAGAAAATTATTTTCAAGAAATCGCTTAAGGAAGGCTCAAAACCTAGTTCTGAGAATTTAGTAGAATTTTAGGTAGAGAGAATTATGTTGTTACAGAGCTTGCCATTTTCTAGTACATAGGTTCTCAGTCCTATTCAATCCAATGATTCTTTTTATCATATTAATTTAATAGAGATATAATTCACATGCTATAAAATAAATCTTTTTAAAATGCACAGTTTGGTGATTTTTTAGTTTCTCACAAGATTATGTAACCCTCACCACTCTCTAATTCCAAAACATTTTCATCACCCAAAATAAACCATTAGCAGCTACTACCCATTTTTCCCTACCCCCAGCTCCTGGCAGCCACTAATATACTTTTGTGTCCCCATGGATTTGTCTCTTCTGGACATTTCATATCAGTGGAATCATACAATATGTGGTCTTTTGTGTCCAGCCTCTTTCACTTAGCCTAATGCTTTCAAGGTTGATTGATGTTGTCATACGTATCAGTACTTCATTCCTTTTATATGACTGAATAATATTCTATTGTATGGATATGTGCCTTTTATTTATTCATCAGTTGATGGCCATTTGGGTTGTTTCTTCTTTTTGGCTAATACGAATAATGCTGCTGTAAGCATCCATGCCAAAGAAATAAAAGGCAAATGATCTATAGTAAAAGAATATATTCAACATGTCTATGTCCATATCTGGCTGTACTTGAAGGCATAATGAAGTCACCACAAGCTTACACCGACTGGAAGCATCGCTTCTCAGACTGATTCACATCTGTTGGCTGGTGTGAGGCACAAGCCTTGTTGATGCTGATGATACGATTTTCCAAAATAGTGAAGAAGTTTTCTTACATCCTGATAAAAAGCATAATCTTTCCCCAATTTCCTTGGATTCTGAAATTCTGTTTAATTAAGTGGTATTAAAATTAAGCAAAAATACACAGAAATTGGAATTTTACTAAGCTTCTAAGAACTTTTTTAAAAACCTTGTATGAAAGTCTAATGGGATAGTCAAAGGTGACCCAGACTCTGGAACAATTCCTCACCGCACAGGACTGTCCTTTGCAACACAGGCCATCTAGCACCCTGGGTCTCTGCACACCGTGCGGGAAGTTCCTCCCACCTGCTAGCATGCGACAACCACTTGGGAAATCTGTTTGGCGTGATCTACTAATATTGATCCTATGCATTTCCAAGGACCCAGGAATTCACTCCTAGTTGTCAGCACAAGACATGTGCATCCAAAGTTTTATACAAACATGCTCACAGCGGCATTCTTCCCAATAGGCCCAACCTGGAAGCAGCTCAGATGCTTCTCAGCAGTGGAATGGATACCTAAGTTGTAGTATATCCAGATGAAGGAAGTGAGAATGAACTAATCGCTGCTGCACAAATTATAGAGGACGCTCACAAGCATAAGGCTGAGTGGTTGAAGCCAGACAGGAAAGGATACATACTGCATGATTCCAAAAGTTTAAAAGACGATGTATTTGTGGGCAATTATGTATTTCGTCATAGCCCACAAAACTGTGCGGGACAGAGCGTAAACTATAACGTTTACATTGGTTAATATCAGTGCTTCAACACGTGTTCATCAATTGTAACAGATGCACCACACTAATGAGGGATGTTGTTAATGTGGGAAAGTGTGGGAGGGGAGGGGGCCGGGCATATGGGCATCCCCCATATTTTTTAGGTAATATTTACGTAATCTAAAGCTTCTTTAAAAATAAATAAAAATGCAAAATAAAGTAAAAAAACTAAATTCAAGTTCAGCAAGGCTGAAGGATATAAAAGCAAACCACTACGCCTTTGGAGGTGCGGAGACCGGGAGGGAGCAGGGGCTGTGCTTCCGTGGCCCTGGGGCTCCCACTCCCTTTTCCTGACCAGCAGGGCTTTACAGAGCTGTGCTCATCTTGCCATAATCCATTAGCAGCAGCCGTGAGAGCATGAGTACAATTCTTGAACGCTGAGTCGCCCGTTGTGTATAGGAAAGGAGAAGAAAAATCAGTAATTATAAAAAAGCCCGCCCCCTTCTCCCCGGTCCTCCAGTCTTCCATTTCCCAGGAGGGGTGCCCAGGAACACCCCAAACAAACGGCAGCTCCAACAGGCCGTCACAACGGGCAAAAACACTGCGGGTTTCGTCCAAGGTGGTTACAGAAGCGCTCGCCTGCACCACCCAGACCCTCGGCCGCCCGGGGGGAGAGGAGAAGGGGAAAACCTGTAAGAAAGCCATCCCGCTTCCCCACCGTCCTGCGCCTGCTCACCGCGCCCCTCCCTTCCCATCCTTCCCTCCTGGAGGCTGTTTTAAAGCTGGTCGTTCCCCAAATTTGAATTTTTATTACAGATCGAAAGCTCTTTCAGTTTTATACTGATTAAATCAGTACTGCAGTAATGTTTTTTGAATCCCCTCCCCTCCTCGGCCCCAGCTCCCGCCTCCCGCGCGCAGCCCGAGCCCGCCCACCCGGGGGCGGGGCCACCCGGGGCGCCCTAGCAACCGCGGAGGCTTTGTCGCGTCCTGGCAACGCCCCGCCCCGCCGCGCAGTCTCGCCGGGTCCTCTGCGCGCTCGCGCCCGGCGCCCGCCCTTGCTCCAGCGGGCCCGGCTCTGCGGGTCCCGGCGGCCCGGGCCGGCCCCTCCGACGCAGGCGCAGGGAGCTCTCGGGGGTCCTGCGGAGGGAGAGAAAGAACTTTAACGTTTATTTAAGGAAAAAAAAAAAATCAGGGGGAAAACCAAGATTTCGATATTTTTTTTTTGTTTTTAACACACGCCCAAAACTCCGGGAAGAGGGAGCAGGGGGAGGGGTGGGACGATAGAGAAGACCCCCGGCCGCGACGAGCGGAGGCCGGGGCCGCGAGCTGACGGCTGTTGGAGCCCCCGGGGCCTGGAGATGCTGCACACCATCGCCCCGGCCCTGCGGGAGCTGGGCAGGCAGGTGCTGCCCACCCTGCCCTCGCTGACCCAGGAGGGTAAGCGCGAGGGGTGCGGGGAGGCCTGAACCTGGGCTGGCCCGGAGCGCCGTGTTGCCTTGACAACCACCTGGTAATCACACGGGCCCTGGGAGGCCGGCGCTTAGAGCGACCCTGTCTTTTGATTAAAGGAGACAGTGCATATGCATTCTTGCCTCAGGGGACGAGCACCGAGGAAGGGCTCAAAAAATGTTAGCTGAAAGGCCCCACCACCCTGTACCCACGGGCGCCGATCAGAGCCCTTGACCTCTCGGGGTTGTGTTAGGAAAGTAAAATGAACATAAAAAGATATGGGGTGAAGGTTTGGAAGAGGATCTGGCAGCTCGCCGTAGAAAACTTGCTAGGCTTGGCTCCTAGCTGGACAAATACTCGGCTATAGCAGTTTCCTAAAAGAGTCACATCACAGTGAGGCTGACATCTGTCTGCAAGCGATAGGAGCCCTTGGAAAGCCAGGAGCTGCAGATATGGAGCTATCAGTCGACTGCTGTGACTTGGGGAAGTTAGCTAGACTTCGACCAAAGGCTCTTAGGAAGCCAAATCAGTAGGACTGGATGCCTCTTATTTTCCTATCCTCTATCACTCATAGCATTAAGATGGCAGTTTTATGGATTATAGAATAATTGTGATACTTATAAATTTAAAAATAATCTTATCATTCACATAATATTGAGAAGCTATTATGTGCGAGGCACCAGAGAACCAATGGTGAGTAAAACCCTTGGAACATAAAATCTAGGGGGCCAGTTACACATTTAATCAAACGTTCATAGAAAGGGATGTAAAATGGCAATTGTAGTAACTGCTGCTGAGGAAGCAGCTCATGGCACAGTGGGAACTTTCAATGCAGACAGAGTGTGGGCTGCGCAGCAGGGGTTGCAGAAGAAGGATGCGTTGATCTGGGATGTGAAGAATGAGTTGGAATCAACTCGGTAAAATGCACTGGGCGGTGAGGAGCTGAGGGAAGGCGGCAGAGGTCTTGGCAGAGGCAGACCTCTGTGGCGGGGGAGCATGACGTGACTGGGGACTTGAAGGAAGGCCGGCACGGCTGCTCTCAGTTAAAGGGAAGTTCCGAGTGGGGCTGGGGAGAAAGGGAGGGCTCAGGTCCCGTGGGCCTTGGAAACCGGATTAAGGATGTTGGCCTTTGTGAACAGCAGTGAGACGCCATTAAGAGTTTCCAGTGAGGGGTAGAGGCATAACGGGGTCAAGGTTGTGTTTTGGAAAGACCCCTCTGGTTGCCTTGTGGGGAATGGATTGGAGATCAGGAGTGTCTGTAAGTCGTCACCTCGGTGACAGCAATGGTGGCTTGGTCTAAACTGGCGGTGGTAGTGAAGAGAAGCGGACGGACTGAAAGGCTAGTTGGAAGTACAATCTACAGACTGCGGCGTGGACTGGACATGGGGGCGAGGGAGGAGGGGGTCTTCAGGATGGCTCCTGAGGTCGTGGCTTACGTGCTGACTGCATGGTGGGATGCCATTCATTGAGGCAGAAACCCCGGAAGAGGCAGGAGATTCAAGTGAGGGAAGAGCCTGGATTCGGACAAGCCCAAGGGCCTGTGAGAGATATCCAGTAGGCAGATGGCTACAGAGCCCCAGGGACCTCAAGGGGGGGTCTGGGCTTGGAGGCAAACACTGGGGACTCATCTGCACGGAGGGTGTCCTTCACGCCCTGGGCATGGGTGTGAGCGCCGAGCAGAGAGGGCAGGGTGGAAGGGAGGGCGGCCCAGTGAGGTGCCCTGGGCAGCTCCTGCCTGTGTGGTTAGGCTGAGGAGGCGGCGCCTGCGAAGGACACCGACGAGAAACAGCGGCGAGCAGGGAGGAAAACCCAAGGCAGCAGGGTGTGCCAAGCTGAAAGGAGAGGCTGAAGGAGGAGGGCGTGTGCACCCGCGTCAGGACGGCTGCGCGTCAGGAGAGAAGGGAAGGAAACTCGCCCACTGCAGTCATTGACTCGGGGAATGTTGGTGACTTCAGCAAGCGCTCTACTGGTTGAGTGACAGAAGCATAAGCCAAACTAGTTCTTAAAAAATCAACTTTCACAAATAGCTCGTAAAAGGGATGAGGATAAACTCCAAACCTTAGCAAAACACAAATGAACTTTTCAATGATGTTAAGTCCTGTTGCTTCCTTAGGTTTCGCCAAAGCTTAATGTTACATAATGACAGTATTTATTATTATTTTCTTTCTTTAAAAAAAAACTACAATTATAGCGTTTAGAAAGTTCACAATCATTTTATGGACGTGAACTGGTTGAAGCTGGAATTCCCTGGAGGCTGGAAGGTCGCCAGCACACTGCTCTTTCTACTCCTCTATGCTTGGCTATTCTGTCTGTGTATCCAGTTCACCCTTTACTGTTCTGCTCTGCTTGTGTATCAGTATTTTAATTTTAGACGATAAGTTTCATGAAGTCAGGGAGCTTATTTTTCATTATTTATTTATTACAATTGATGAAATCCCTTTTTGAGAATTGTACTATTAACTATAGTCCATGGTTTAACTTAGGGTTCACTGTGTTGGGCAGTTCTGTGGATTTTATTTTAATTTCTTTATTTTAATATATATTTTTTATTAGGGAAATTGTGAGCTTATAAAGTAATCATGCATAATGTGCAGAATTCCCACATATCACCCCTCCACCAATACCTTCCATTGTTGTGGAACATTTGTTACAGATTATGAAAGAATATCAGCAGACTATTCCCACTAACTATGGTCCACAGCGCACATTTGGTATATTCTTTCCATACACCCCCTGTTATTAACACTGTGTATTAGTATTGTACATTTGTAATAGTTCATGAGAGAACACTCCCATATTTGTACTGTTAATGAACATTGATGTTCATGGTGGCATGATTCACGATTGCCAAAAGATGGGAACAACTCAAGTGTCCATTAACCAATGATGGATAGGCAAACTGTGGTGTAGACATCCACTGGAACACTACGCTGCTGTAGGAAGAAGTGAAATCGCCACACACGATAACATGATGAACCTTGAGGTCATTACACTAAGTGAAAAAAGCCAGACTTGGAAGGACAAGTATGGTATGGTCTCACTAATATGAACGAAATAGGAAGAATCAACACATGGAGTTAAAACCTAGACTATAAATTACCAGGAGTTAGGATGAAGGCTGGAGAAGGGGTACTGATGTATGTAGAATTTTTAATTAGCTTGACTGTAAAAATGTGGAAATGTATAGAGTTGATGGTAACACACATTATAGTGAGTATAACTAACCTGGCTGGTTTATAAATGGGATTAGGGCTGAAAAAAGGGTAGTTTAGGGACATAAATGTCAATGGAAAGAAAGCTAGAGAATAATCTAGGGACTGAAAAACATAGTGAAACCAGCGGTGGATGAAGATTGTGGTTAATAGTACAAATACAGTAATTGTTCTTCTATGTAGTAGAACAAATATATGTCACTATCACAAGGTATTAAGAATATGGTGATGCATGGGAAAATACAACTAATGTAACTTATGGACTATAGTTAACGGGAATATTGTAATATCCTCACATCAATGTCAAGAAGGTACTATGCCAATAATAAGGGGGTATGGCGTTTTTTCTTTTGGACTAAGGAAAACAAAAAACTTACTAAGGCGATGACTGCACAATTCTGTGATTCAAGTGAGAGCCACTGGGTATACACTGGATAGAATGTACAAGACGTGGAACTGTATGACACAGTGAACCATGTGGTGGAAAATGGATTGTGGTTAACAGTTCTATGGATTTTTAAAAAATTTTATTCTAGTAACATACATACAACCTAACATTTCCCCTTTTAACCAGATTCAAATATATAATTCAATGCTGTTAATTACATTCACAATGTTGTACTACCATCTCCACCATCCATTACCAAAACATTTCCATCTTTCCAAATAGAAACTCTGTACATTTTAAGCCTTAATTCCTTACTCCCACACTTTTAAAGCCTTGGTTGGTAAACATGTACAGGCATAAATTTGCACTTTACAAGTTTAACTGCCATTATGCAGTCAGTATGGAGGTAAAAGTACAATATTAAAAAGTGCTATCTTGTAAAAGAATAATTTAGGTAGATAATACGAATATCTATGTGGTTTTTTAAAACATAGTTTATAAATTTCTATGTTGATTTTCAACATTTCTTTTTTGCAAAGGGATAAGGAAATGCTGATTTTATCCCTGGCTATGTTGGGCCCATGGAAAATGAGTTTTCTACTGGATATAGTTTTTTTTTTTTTTTCTTTTGAATGAGACAAGTTGTGAGTTTACAAAACAATCATGCCTAACATACAGGATTCCCATACATGACCCCATCAGCACCTTGCATTGCTGTAGAACGTTTGTTACAAATGATGAAAGGACATCATCAAAATATTGCTGCTAACTATAGTTCAGAGCTTACATTCAATGTATTTTTCCGATAATTATCTTTTATTTTTGACCTTAACATCTGTCTTAGTTTGCCAGGCTGCTGTGACAAAAAATACCGCAAAATGGATTGGCCTAACAGCGGGAACGTGCTGCCCAGGGCTCTGAGGCTAGGAGTCCAGCATCAGGCTATCGGAAGGCTTGCTTTCCCAAGTCTGCAGCGCTGTGGTGCTGCCTGCTGGCCATCCTTGGGGCTCCTTGGCTTGTGATCTGCCATGTCACATGGCCACGTCCTCTCCTTTCTTTGCGCGTCTGTTCCCACTGACTTCTGGCTCCTGGCTCCTCCCTGTGGCTTTCTCTGATTCCTGGATTCTGGTTTCTTCACTTTAGTAATAGAGGTGAAGACCCACCCTGACTCCCACATGACGGGCACACAGCAATGCGGGCTTAGATTGAGAACGTGCCTTTGGTGGCGTATATAATTCAATCTACCACATTCTCTATTTCAAGCATGCGTTCCACAGTTTATGAAATGTGCACTTAATTCTTTCGTATAACCATCACATAGAAGATAATGTGTTCCTGTTAATTATGGCGCTGTGTTTGCAAGTTCGATTTTCAGTGTTTAGCATTTTAAATCAAATGGAGGTTGAACTGAATGTAGAAGGTATGTCCAGGGATAGTTTGTTTTTAATAGTGATCCTTGTTTTGTGTGTGTGTTTAATAACAGTGATAATATAAAAAACCAACCCAAGCCTTCCTTAAAATATAAAAGCAGCATATTCTTTGCTTTGTAGGGTTGGTCAATTTTTTTTGTTTTGTTTAGTTTTGAGAAGTTAGTGATACCCTATCTGACACCTCACAATGTCATAAAACTTCTAGTTAGAAATTACAGTCTGGAAGATTTCCAAATGTGTTTCTAATTGAAATATAAGGCTTTAAATTTCCCAGGGGAAGGATGTGCCTGTCTTCATTCTCTTCACTGAGAAATAGCAAATTTCAGTTTAGAATAACTAACTCTGCTCTGATGTAACTTTGCCTATTAAACTGTGTAGAGCAAAACAACGTGGTGGACTTGAATGTATCATGCAAAAGAAGAAAGACAATCCTCAGATTTCCAATTAGGCTCAATTAAGTCTTTTCACTAGGATGAAATTTCTCCTGACACTAATTAAATCATTTCCTCTGAGGTCCAGATTGTCTGAAATCTGAGTTGCATGTAATGAGTCTAGGTGAAAGACTCACATAAACTTAACAATTTTTACTTTAAAATTTTGAAAGTTCTCCCTGTAAATTTAGACATTGGGATTCTACCTTGGCAGTGAATGCATGACACTTTCACTCACCATGAAAATTTTAATTAATTATACAATTGGGACTGGTTGAAAGACTTTTAGTTCTTAGCAGACAGCAGAATTCTTCTGGCTGTGGAATTGGGGAGGCAGTGGGAAATGCAGCAGAATAGGGCAGCCTAGGTGAAACAGCTGATTATGATAAACTGTATACCCATGACTTAGAGTGAATTACAGAGTCTTCCATTGGACAGAGTAGACACTTAATCAATGCTTGTTGAATGGGATGTTCAGAAATGGCTAGATTATACCTGGCTTTCTTTATATACAGTAAAGAGGAAAGGATATTTTTAGAAAGGTTTCCTTCAAAAATCTTATTATTTTACTGTTTGTTTTTTGGGGGGTTTGTTTGTTTTAGGAGGTACCAGAAATTGAACCCAGGACCCTGTACATGGGAAGCAGGTGCTCTACCACTGAGCTATATCCACTCCCCTATTTTACTGTTTTAAATCATATTTTTGGAATTTAGAGAGGGGTAAGCTTCTATTACCAGGAAAAATAACTTTTGGGAATGACTATTTTCTGTTCATACTAAATATCGGTATTTAGTTTATGGTAGGAATTATTGTCACTTGATTCTACGTTTCACATTTACATTTTCATCATAAGCATCAAATACCACATCGGTTTTGTTTTCCTTTGAATTTCAGAAGTCTCTACTATCTGGGGGAATGTCTCAGAATTTGTGGAACGGCAGCTAACCTTGCACAAGGTAGGATTTAGACTTTAATTTTAATGTACAAGCCCAAAGGCTCTTTCCTCCATATTCCTCTAGTTTTTCTTGGAGTTGCGGAGTAGACTAGAGCCCCTGAGTTTAACTTTCAGCCAGGTGGTTTTAGATGAGCACCGCTAGGACCTGAGGACAGGAGATTTGACAAACATGGATTCTATCCTTCGGTAATGAATTTGTAAGCTCTGCTCTTCCAGTGATATGGAAAGTGGTAACGATCAGTCTAAGTATGTGTGGAGGAACTACAGGAGTTTATCTGCAATCTTATAGTTCCTGGCATAACTGTGGAAGGATGTAATGCTTCTTGTCTTGGAATAGATTTTAATTGGAATATAAGAAGACAGTTGGGGACTAAACTCTACCTGCCAGAAACGAGAAGCTGAGCCCAGGGCTGG
Source organism: Dasypus novemcinctus (assembly GCF_030445035.2). NCBI lineage: Eukaryota > Metazoa > Chordata > Mammalia > Cingulata > Dasypodidae > Dasypus > Dasypus novemcinctus. Next base: position 120,436,444 of record NC_080682.1, read on the forward strand.
ACTATTTCCTCTTGTCAAGTCTTGGATTTGAGTACCATGCAACTGGACAGAGATTTGGGAGGTGCTTGGAGAGAGCTGGGAGCTTGTGGGACTTTTATACCTGTTCAGAGGTTCTACTATGACAGACCTCGCGCTGAATTCATCCTCCACAATTACCTGGTCTGAGAATTTCAATTAGTTGTTGCCACTTAAAACTGGGGGAGTTTATGTAGAATTTTGGTGTTTTTTCCCCTGTCTTCTATCGACAAATCAGTAGATCTAACAACATGGGTTTTCCGTTCTGCATTGTCACACTTGGCTGGCGCTGACAATGGGCCGACTCTAATTACGTGGCTGTGCACTCTCCAGCCACCGTCTTCTCTAGCTGCCTACTTTTACTCCCTTACATTACTTTTTAAAAAATTTTACACTTTTTTCTTTTTTTGTTTTTCCTTTTATCTTTTTTGCCTTTTTATTTTTTACTTTTTTGTTTTTTTAAACATTTTTTCTTTTTCTTTTTTGTGTTGTTTGTTTATTTTTTGTTCTGTTGTTTTTTGTTTTTTCACCTTTCATTTTATTTTTTCTTTTTGTCTTTTTTGAAAATTGTAATTATTTTATTTTTGAATTATTTAATTTTAATTTATTGTTTTAACAAATTAAGGTTATTGATCCATATTAATAAAGCATAAATCCATCCAAAGTATACCATCAGTGATATTTGATGTAATCACATAGTTGTGCATTCATCACTTCAATCATTATTAGTGCATTTTCATTATTTCAAGAACAAAAATAAGCAAAAAACAAAGAATACTCTTCACCTTTTAATCTCTGTGCTTCCCCCGCTGTACACAGCGGCTTTTTCTACTTATTATGTTTATTTTTTCTCCCTTGCATCCTCTCCTGGCGCCTGCAGCCCTCGATACAGGATGTCACTGGGCAGCTGGAAACCCAGAGGGCCAAAGGCATTGCTTCCGCCCGGCGGCCGAGACCGCCATGGGCAGCTTATGCCTGGGTGGTTGGCTTGCCTGCTTTTGCCAGAAACAAACCCAAAAGAAGAAAGGAGAAAATGAAGTTCCCCATGTTCCCTTCAATTCCTTCCCTCTAATGGTAAACAATTAACATTTAGCATGGCGCACCTTTCGAGCATGAGTCATCCTAGACATTGATGGAAGGAGGTTTTCTTAGGCGCCCAGGGTTTTTAATGATGTGAGAGACAAGGGATCTGCTGTCAGTAGGCACTGTGGGTTGATAGAGTCTGATGGGTTGCATTTTATACCAAGCCTATTCGTAAACTGAGCATCATAAACTATCACACGGTGAGACATGGCGGAAATCACTGAGTTTTTAAGGCCCTAACTTCTCTCTTCACGTGCTGGGGTAACTGTATACAGGATCATTTTTCTCTGCCCCTTCAGTGAATAGTGTTCGTTGCTTTTTTTATTATTATATTTCGCTCTTCTTCCTTTCAGGGAGTTCAGATCCCAGGACTTGGAACTTTCACTTTCATGAGGCAAAAGCTTGACGTGGGAAACAACAAGTTTATCCTCATGCAGAGGCCCATGTTTATCATGGCGAAGAAGTTGGTGCAGACACACGGACTCAAACAAAACAAAGTCCACACTCCTGGTGAGTCAGGTGGAGACTGAAGGGCTTCCCGGAAGGCGACGGCCTGGGGATGAAGGAAAGGGCAACGTTTGGTGCTTTGGGGCTTCATTTGTGACGTGAGGTTCTAAACTCCTCACAGGGCGCCTGTAAGAGAGGGAGGGGCCGAGGCGGGAAATGCCAGCGCCTCCCCGCAGGCGGTCACACCTCAGAAGCCGAGGCCCGGGCCAGAAGGCCTGACGCGACAGGAAGGCGAGGTCCCTGAAGGGCACGGCTCGGAGCTGCGCAGGCTTCATCCACGCTGCAGATCGAGGAATCTAAGCATCAGGGCCCTGGCTGGGAGAATTGCAGTCAGTCAGCATCAGGGGCGCAAACGTTCCTCCATGCGTTGCTCTCACACACGTAATTAAATATTAACGTTCCAGAGTTTGAAGTGTCGCACTCCTTAAAGACTTGATGAATACCTCGTAGAGCCTTCTCACATCCTAGAACATTCTTCCCCCTCCCTCCTCCCGCAGATGTTTCCTGGGGGCCAGCTGTGGGTCCCGCCCTGTCCGGGTGCTTGGACAGACAGGCCTGACCCCTGCGGCGGGACGCCTGCCTGCCAGCGCCAGCGTGAGCGGGGCTCCCGGCGCCTGCCTCGGTTACCCCAGGCCTGGGGGGCTTGCTTCCGGATTCCTGCCGTTTTCACCTCCTTATCCTTCCCTCCCGCCTCAGACTCCTTCCTGCGGGAAGAGTCAGCTGCCCCCAGGGCCTGCAGGGGAAGGGCTGTAACTGTCCTTTAAGACCATTGTCCTGGAATTTAGTTTTCAGAGTCACTTTCCACCAGAAAAGGGATGTGCTGGAAAACGAACACCAGCACGCTACACTTAGAATTCATTCTCCATCTGTTCAGGCTGGTGGGTTTCAGAGAGCTTTTCAGACCTTCTCACCTAGTTTTGTCAGAAGAAGGATAATTCATTGAAAACCTATTGAAGGAAGTAAAAATAAAGCCAAATTTCCCCCCTTAGAAATAGAGTTTATTTTCCAACTTAGATCTTGTACTGTAGCTTCCAAAAGTAATTTAGATTGACTTTCTTTTTCACACGGTGAGGCCATTTCAGAAATAAACATATATGACTGAATTATTTCACAAGTACAATTCTGTCTCTAGCTTAGCCTTCTGGGTTATGCTTCTTCATTGTTAGTTAACTAGACAGCTAATCAAGCATTAACAGTTAGTCTCCTGTGTGCCAGGTACTCTGCTAACTTGTGTTTTTTTTTTTTTTTTTTAACTGACCATTCATTGCTGTACTTTATTTTTAAAAAAATTTTTATTGTGGTCGCATATAAAGAAACAACCTGAAAATTTCCATTTTAACTACTTTCAAGTATACAATTCATTGGCTTTAATCACAGGCACAATATTGTGCTGCCGTCACCACCATCCACTACCAAAACTTTTCCATCACCCCAAACAGAAACTCTGTACCCATTAAGTATTAACCCCCAATTTTGCCACCTCCCCACCTTTCTGTCTCTGAATTTGCATGTTCTTGTTATTTCATATAAGTGAAATCATATATTTGACTTTTTGTTACTGGCTTATTTCATTCAACATGTTATCTTCTAGGTTCATCCATTTTATATCATGTATCAGAACTTCATTCCTTTATACAGCTGAATAATATTCCATTGTATGGACATACTACATTTTGTTTATCCATTCATCCACTGATGGACGTTTGGGTTGCTTCCATTCTTTGGCAATTATGAATAATGCTGGTATGAACGCTGATGTACAGGTATCTGTTTGAGTGCCTGCTTTTAATTCTTTTGTGTGTATAACCAGAAGTGGGATTGCCAGGTCATAGGTAATTCTACACTTAACTTTATGAAGAACCACCCAACTGTCTTCCATAACAGATGCACCATTTTACATTCCCACCAAAAATGTACAAAAGTTCCTATTTCTCCATATCCTTGCCAACACTTGTTATTTTCCATTTTCTGATAATTGTATTCCAGTGGGTGTGAAGTGGAACCCCACCTTTGAGGTCAGACCTGTCCTGGGAGACAGAGGCTCAATGGTGGGTGGTTTTGATTTGCGTTTCCCTAACGGCTAACGATATGGAGCATCTATTCATGTGCTTATTTGCCATTTGTATATCTTCTTTGGAGAAAAGTCTATTCAAGTCCTTTGCCCACTTTTTAACTGGGTTATTTACCTTGTTACTGGATTAAACCTTCATCAATATATTGTTTCTAAATATTGTCTTCCATTTTGTAGATGGTCTTTTCACTTTCTTGATAATGACCTTTAACACACAAAAGTTTTTAATTTTGATGAAGTACAGATATTTATTTATTTTTCCTATGTCATTGTTTTTATTGCTTCCACTTATTATGCCCCATCTCAATTCCTATTGTCATAAGCACTGCCTTCTATTTATTTATTTAATTTATTTTATTTTTTGCCTTATAGGTATACTCCATTGCCAAGAGTTTGGTTTTTTTCATTTTTGTTTTTTTTAACATAAACAATAAGCATATAGTAATAGTTGTGAACTTACAAAACAAACATATATAACATCATACAGGACTCTCTGTAATTCACTCTACCACCAACACCTTACATTGTTGTTAAAACTTTTTAACTAATGATTAAAAGAGCATTGTCAAAGTATTACTACTAAGAAAGTATTTTCCCCCAACCCTCCCTGTTATTATTATCTTTATGTCATTTATATATGAACATAAATAAACAATTAAGTGTATAGTAAAAGTTGTGAACTTACAAAGCAAACATGCATAACATCATACAGGGGTCCCATACATCAACCCTCCACCAACACCTTGCATTGTCATGAGACATTTGTCACAAATTACAAAAGAATATTGTCAAAATCTTACTATTAATTATAGTCTTTATCTTACATTTGGTGTGTATTTCCCCCAACCCACTCTCTTATTATTTTTTAAATATATTTTTTATGACAGAAGTTGTAAACTTATAAAACAATCATGCACATGTGCAGAATTCCCAAGCAACATCCCTCTATCAACACACCACACTGTGGTAGAACATTTGTTACAGGTAAGATAATATCATCTGATTGCTACCATGTCCATTGTATACATTTGACTCACATTTTCCACACTGCCCCATTATCAACACAGAACATCTTTGGCAGAGATGCAAGAATATTATATTATTACTGCTAACCAAAGTCCATAGGTCATTCTAGTTGTATTTTTCCCATGTGTTCCCAACATCCTGCAGTAGTGATATACATTTGCTGTAGCTCACAAAGGACACTCTTGCATCTGTACCATCAACCACAATTCTCATCCACCTCTTGGTTTACTGTGCTATTCAGTTCCTAGATTATTCCCTAGCATTCTGTCAATTTGGCATTTACATCCCTAGACTACCATTTTCAGCCACATCCTCTTTTATAAACTAGCTATTACTCACTATTTGCTACCAACCATTCTATACATTTCCACACTTTTACAGTAAAGCCAATTAAAACTTCTACATACATTAAACATCAGTAGTCATCTCAGTCCTTCTCTTATCTCTGTTAAGAATCCACCAGCTACCACCACGTCTTGAAGATATTTTCTTACAATTTCTTCTAGAAGTTTTATGGTTCTTCCTTTTATTTTTAGGTTTTTGATCCATGAGTTAGTTTTTGGATAAGGTGTGAGATAGAGGTCCTCTTTCCTTCTTTTTGCTATAGATATCCAGTTCTTTCAGCACCATTTTATTGAATGGACTGTTTTGCCTGAGCTGTGTGGATTTGACAGGCTAGTCAAAAATCACTTGACCATACACGTGAGGATCTGTTTCTGAACCATCAGTTTTGTTCCATTGGTCTATGTGTCTGTCTTTATGCCAGTACCATGCTGTTTTTACCACTACAGCTTGGTAGTATGATTTAAAGTCCAGACATAAGGGTTCACTTTTCCTTTTATGATGTTTCTGGCTGTTCAGGATCCTTTATCCTTCCAAATAAATTTGATAACTGTGTTTTCAATTTTTTTTTAATGCTGGTGGAATTTTTGTTAGGGTTGCATTGAATCTGTATATCAATTTGAGTAGAATTGACATCTTAATGATATTTAGCCTTCCAATCCATGAGCATGGAAAGTTCTTCCAGTTATTTAGGACTTTTTTCTTCTAACATTGGGTTGCAGTTTTCTGAATACAAGTGCTTTACATAATTGATTAAGTTTATTCCTGACTATTTGAGTTTTATCTGTCATATTTATTTTCACCACTCTTTTGATACTTTTAGTTACTTTTATTGTGTAATCTTCATTTCTAGACTCTCTTCCAGGCCTCTCTCTCCTGTCTTTTCTTTTCAGACTCTAGCACACCCTTCAGTATTTCCTGAAAATCTGGGCTCTCTTGTCCTCATTTTTGAAAGACAGTCTTGCTGGATATAAAATTCTTGGCTGGAAGTTTTTGTCTCATAGTATCTTAAATATATCAGCCCACTGTCTTCTTGCCTCCATGGTTTCTGGTGAGAAATCAACACTTAATCTTATTGGGTATCCCTTATATGTGATGTATTGCTTTTCTCTTGCTGTTCTCAGAATTTTCTCTTTGTCTTTGGCATTTGGCATTCTGATGAGTATGTGTCTTGGAGTTGGTTTATTCAGATTTTTCAGATGGGAGTTTGTTGTGCTTCTTGGACATGGATATCTATGTCCTTCTTAGGGTTGGAAATTTTCTAATATTATTTCTTTAAATATCCCTTCTGCCCCTTTTCCCTTCTCCTTCTGGGACACCCATGACACATATGTTTGCACCTCTCTGACTGTCGTTTAGTTCCCTGAGGCCTTGTTCAATTTTTTTCCATTCTTTTCTTCATCTGTTCTTTCGTATGTTCACTTTCAGAGGCCATTTTTTCAAGCTCAGCAATCCTTTCTTCTGCCTCCTCGAATCTGCTATTATATGATTCCAATGTTTTTTCAATTTCGTTTATTGCTCCTTTCATCCCCATAAGATCTGCTATTTTTCTATGTATGTTTTCAAATTCTTCTTTGTGCTCATCCAGTGTCTTCTTAATATCCTTAATCTCTTTAGCCATCTCATTAAATTTATTAAGAACATTTGTTTGAGCATTTATGATTAGTTGTCGCAACTCCTTTATGTCATCTGGAGGCTTATCTTGTTCCTTTAACTGGGTCGTAGCTTCCTGTTTCTTGGTGTGGATTGTAATTTTTGGTTGGTGTCTTGGCATCTGGATTACTAGAGTCTTTATTCTGGGTGCAGCTTTTCTCTTTAGTTCAGGGCTTCCTGCCCTTTCTCCCTTGCTGGTTGTGCAGTAGGAGCCAAGGATGTAATTGGTGCTATAAGCTGTGGAGCCTCAAGCTGCCCTCATTGCCCCAGGGACCGATGAAGCTTCTCCCAACTTTCTCCTTTCCCAGAGGTAGGGACAGAGTCACAGCTGTGTGGAATAATCCAAGTCGTACAGGGCTAGACTGTAGTTGCCTAGAGAGACTGATGAAGCTTCTTGCCCCTTTCTCCCCTGCCTGGGGCAGGGATGGAGCTGCAGGTGTGGGCAGCAATCTATGCAGTGTGGGTCCAAGATGACCGCAGTTGCCTCGGTAGACTTCTGATTATTCAGTTTGTACCAGCCAAAGGTACCCTCAGTTACCTGGATAGACTGATGCTGAGCTAGCCAGCCTCCTCCCCGCCGGAGGCAGGACTGAAGCCTAGGCTAGGGCTGCAGGCTGATCGGGTGAAAGAAACTAGTCCCGCCATCATTGTGATATTTGGTCAGGCTGGCTTCCTCTCAGGCTGGGGGTGGAGTCAAATGGCAGCCAGCACCCTCTTTCTGACTTGGACAAATTCACAACCTAGCTGTTCCAGGGTTATTCCTTAGCCACCTGAGTCTGTCAATCAGTAGCTGAAATCGGCAGCCAGCCATCTCCTCCTCCCCTGTTTCTGGGAAATGGAGCTTTCAATTCCCATCACAGAACAGCTCCTGGGGTGGCTAGTGCCGCCACAGTAGGACAATCACTGGCCTCTGCGGCTTGGCTGGTAATTTCCCGGAGAGGTTGGCGCAGGTTCCCTCAGTTTCCTCCCTGCTGGAGGTGGCACTGGGGCCTAGGCTAGAGCTGCAGTCTGATCTGGATGGGAAGAAGCCGGTCGCCACCAGCACTGGGATCCTCAGACCGCCCCGCTTTCCCTTGTGCCAGGCGTAGAGTTACGATGGCAGCTCCCGGCCTCTTTCTGACCTGGACAGGCTCAAACCTTAGCTGTTCTCAGGATCATACTTAAGCCTGCTGAATTTTACTCATCACTAGCTGAAGTTGGTGCCCAATGGTCTCTTCCTCACCCGTTTTTGGGAAGTGGAGCTTTCAATTCCAGCTGCAGAACAGCTCCCGAGGCGGCTTGTGCCTCCAGTGGAGGATGGGCACTGGCCTAGTACAGTTAATTTTTTGTTGTAGTTGTTGCCTGCACTTTCAGTGTAAAGTCTAAGAATCCACTGCCTATTACAGGGTCCTGAAAATATTTCCCTTTGTTTTCTTCTAAGAGTTTTTTAGTTTTAGTGCTTACATTTAGGTCATTGGTACATTTTGTTTATGTTTTTTCTATAGTGTGAGGCTAGTCTTTCTCCGTTGAGTGGACTTGGCACTCTTGTAAAAAAATTAATTGGCTATAGTTGTAGGGTTTATTTCTGGACTTTCCATTCTATTCCTTTCATTTATATGTCTGTCTTTTTTATTTATATGTCTGCCTTTGTTCCAGTATCACACTGTTTTGATTATGTAGCTTTGTTTTATATATTTAAAAAATACATATTTTTTTCCCTCATATATTTTTTCTTCCCAGCCAGTGCTTAGCCACTGATTTACATTGGCTCCCTCAAGTTGGTTTTTGCATTTATTTGCTGTTTTGTTTTAGGAAGCACTGGGGATTGAACCCAGGACCTCGTATGTGGGAAGCAGCTGTTCAACCACCAAAATATATTACTCCCTTGTAATATATTTTGAAATTGTAAAATGTGATTCCTCCAACTTTGTTCTACTTTTTCAGGTGGTTTTGGCTTTTTGGAGCCCCTTGCTTTATTTTATGTATATGATTATTGGCTTTTCTATTTCTGTGAAGAAGGCTATCATAACTTTTATTAGATTGTGTTGAATCTGTAAATAATTTTGGGTAGTATTGTCAATTTACAATATTAAGAATTCCAATGCATGAATGCAGCATTTCATCTGTTTATTTTGGTCTTCCTTAATTTCTTTCAGCTATGTTTTATAGTTTTCCATGTATAAACAAGTCCTTTACATCTATGGTTAAATTTATTTCTATGTATTTCATTCTTACAGTTATTACTGTACATGGAGTTGTTATCCTCCTCTTTATTTCCTTTCAGATTGTCCATTACTAGTGTATAGAAACACCACTGATTTTTGTATGTTGGTCTCAAACCCCACCACATTGCTGAATTAGTTTATTAGCTCTGGTAGCTTTGTTGTAGATTTTGGGGGATTTTCTATATATAGGATTATGCCATTTGTGAATAGGGAAAATTTTACTTCTTCCTTTCCAAATTACATGGCTTTTATTTCTTTTTCTTACCCAATTGCTCTGTCTAGCATTTCTAGTACAATGTTGACAAGCAGTGGGGTAAATGTCTTGTACCCAGCTTATGGTTTTTAAAGACTAATAAGTGGTCCCTGCTTTTGAAGAGCTCAGAATCTTGCATGGGAGGTAAGTATATAACCAAATGATACCACATGATCAAGTGCTGTAAAAGAAGCATTGCTCAGGAACAGGATCAAATGCTAAGGGAGCCCAGAAGAAGGCATGCCTATTTCTGTTTAGGGAGGTTTAGGAAGATGACATGTGACGATGTCATTATGGATAACAGGATAATAGGACTTTGCTAGACAGAGAAGCTGTGGGAAGATATTTCAGGAGCAGCATGAACAAAGTTAAGGATAAGGGAAATAGTAAAATCTATTAAGGGGAAAATGGGTAGTTAGTTCTTGTAATCAGGGATATTGATTATGGGGGTGAGGGAAGTAAAAAAGTAGTAGGTAAAAGCCAAATTGTGTGGCTCCTTAAATGTGTAGTAAGGACTTTAGAATTCACCCTGTAGGCACTGAAAGTTTTTGAGTAGGAAATTAGCTGAACTGGTTAAGTTTTTAGTTTAGGAAGATAGCTCTTTCTATTGTAACAGTTTGGTAAAAAATGGCAGAAGTCTGAATGAAGGCAGTGGCAATCTGGAGAGACATTCATGAGACATTTCATATGTAGAATTGATGGGTTCAGCAAAAAGAAGATATATATATATACAGATTTCTTCATTGGATAATAGATAGATGCTCATGCCATGAGCTGCCACAGAGAATGAAGGGGGGGATAAAAAACAAAAATACAATATATGGAATAAAAAATATAAATATATACAGTGGGAGGTAAAATAATGAGTTTATTTTTGGAGATATTGAGTTTGAGATTCCTTCCATCACCAGTAGTGGTGATTCCAGAGCTCAGGAGAAGGGAATGACTAGATAGCAAGATTTGAGAGTTATCAGCATATTGCTACTAAAACCAGTACAATGGATTAGATTATGCAAAGAGGTGATATAAAGTAAGAAGAGATAAAGACAGAATCCTATGAAAAAGCAGCATCTTCTAAGGAGTGAAAGGAGGAGGGAGGCCAGAAAAGGAGACTAAGAAGGAGGACCAAGAGTGGTGGTCAACAGAAAAGTCATGAGAATTAAGATGTGCAAGGTGTCCCCTGCTTGTCCATCATGAGATGCTGGTTCTTACTGAGATGAGTGGGTGACAGATTGCTGAGAGGTGATGGGTGAAGGGAAGGGAGAGCATAGTGACTGAGAGTATAACCTTCTCTTTTAAAAATTTATTTTAAAATGAAGTGGAGGGAGGTGGTATAGAATCACAGTTAAATTATGCAGAAGATAGCAGGTTGCTGTGGGACAGATCATCTTTTTAAATTGCTCTAAACTTCATCACCTGGGATATTGGACATTTGAAAGACTATCAATCTATGCTTGTGGAAGGAATGTTGAGAATGTTCTTCTCTCTTCTCTGCCCTATTCCTCTAACGATGGACTGTGTTTACTGTTTTTGGATTTATCATTTTGAACTTCTTTGCTATTTGTCCCTTTTCTGAGTTGTGGACCTTGCGTGGCTCCTACGTCTGTTCTTATTAAATAACTTACTTCAAGCAACATATAATCATATTCCTTTGCAATGTCACCCATGGACTCAGAGAGGAAAAGTATTCTGCAAGTCACCCATTCTTACACCCTTTTATAAGACCCAATTTCATTTAAAATTAACTTCTAGCAAAGAAGACTATCTTTTCAAAACATTTAACACTTTTAGATTTTTATAATTGTTTAAAAATGGTGTTATAACTGGAGGAGCTAGGCACATTTTGCTGCAGCTTGTCCTGAAAGATAAGGGGGCTGAAATTTTTGGAAGACCCCCTGTTTTACTTTGCCAGGCTGCTGAAAGCCGATACCATAAAATGGGTTAGCTTTTAACAATGGGAATTCCTCAGTTTACAGTTTTGAGGGTGAGAAAAATGTCCATATCAAGTCATCATCAAGGTGCTGCTTTCTTCCCAAAAACTGACGGCAGGTGCTCCTTGGTCCTCTGTCACCTGGCCAGGCACATGGAGGTGTCTGCTGGTCTCTCCCTTCTGCATCTGTAATGGTTTCATTCTTTTGCATGTGATATCTAGTTTGATTGCTTTCAGCTTTTGCTTCTGTGGCTTTCTCTTTCTTTGTCTGAACTTCATTCTCTTATAAAGGTAAGAGGATCAAGACCCGCCCTGAATGAGGTGGCTCACACGTTAACTAAAGTAGCCTCACGACAAGCTCCTTCTTACGTGGGTCCACACCACAGGAACGGATTAACTTTAAGAACATGCTTTTCTGGGGTACATAGTTTCAAACCACCCCATCCCCTTAAGAAGAGGAACAGTTAGTTATTACCATGTCTCCAAGAGAAAATCAGGAAGCTTGCATAGAGTGTTGCTTAGAAAGTTAATTGTTCTTATTTTGAGTTAAAACATTACATTTTTAGGGAAAATTATACTAACTAATATCTCTTAATAAGTAGTTCTGTTATTTATCTGCAGTAATGGATAAGGTAATACTGGGTATAGTGGAGGACCCGTGGACATTCCTATTTTTGAGTGTTACGTAAGAATCAGATGATTATTTGTGTTTTTGATCTGTCCTTACAGTAAATCTCTACTTTCTTTCCCCCACCCCAATGTCTTTTTTCTCCTCCAGGTGATATCCCAATTGTTCCGCTGAATTTTGTAATGATATCCCTGGAGGGTCCGTTTAACAGGGATACAGTGGAAGGATGTGTGAAGGAGACCTTGCTTTTTTTATCACGATCCATTTCCATCAAACAGAACGTGGAGTTTACATTCAAAGGCATCGGGGTCCTTGTGATCAGAGACAGCAAAGTGAAGATGAGATTTTATAAGGACTTTCTTTCTGCCATGGATGGAAGTGGGACTCTGGTGAAAGCCCTGGCAAATGTAAATTAATACTTTCCTTCTCCTAACCCCTCCCCCAAACCATAGCTCTGCATCACCTCTAGGGATGACAACACTGAGAAAAGCTCAGGTTTACATACATGTTTTTAAAACGACAATCTCCTCAAGTGCATGGGAGCGTTTGTTTATAGATGGTTAAGGTTAGCTCTTGACAAAGGCCAGTAGGAGGGCAAAGGAAATTTAAACTAAGTTTTGAGTCAATGCCAACTGAAGAATATATAAACAGTAGTAGAAGTGATGATTCTGAACATTTTATATTACCTTTTAGTTTACAGAGTTTTTCCATAGATATTATTTCATTTGATTATGAAAACATTATCAAATCAGTATTATTATTATCCTGATTTTACAAATAAACGAAATGGGGGCTCAGAGAGGTTTTGTGGGAAGCCCAAGGCCAGAGCATTAAGTGGTAGGACTGGGATTTGAGCCCAGACTTCCTAACCACACATTTTTTCCTATTTCTATACTGTTATATTTTAATGAAAATCTACCAGAAAATCGAATTCTAGACATCGCGATGCACCGCTGGTTTTTAACGTGCTGTGTAGTGAGCGGGAGACCCTGCCTAATTGACAGCCATCCTTGCTGCCCACTCATGAGCTGGTCTGGATGTGGGCGACCTCCGGGATGAGCTGGACATGGTCCAGTTAAAGGAGGCAATAAAGATGGCCTGAACACTAAGGTATCCAGTGCCTTAGGCACACCTCCAGGGACGGACAAAATCGACATGCGTGAACTCACGCACCACGTAATGTCACGTGGTCTTGCTTCCACATCGCCAACACCTGGCTTCTCCAGGCAGCGCGCTGGCGTGGGGGCTTAGGAGCTGGCATGTGCGTCCTGAGGCTCTGGCTTTCTACGCACGCTGGCATCCCAGAGGACTGCCAAGGGGATGCCTGCCCCGTGGGGAAAGTGGAAACACGCAAAGGTATAACCCTGTCTTTTTCATGCAGACAGAGGAAGATTTGCAAAACCACTAACCAAGGCCAAAGTGGCTGCTCATCTCTCACCCCCAGGGACTGTGCTGAACAATGGTTTTTCCAATATGTGTTTGAAAGAGAAGCCAGCATTTCATGTGGCCTCCTGCATTCTAGAACATAACTTTTAAATAGCGTTTTCCAAAAGAACCTGTCCTGAGAGATCTTTTGTGAAAAGAGGATTTGGAGGTCAAAGAAAATTGGGAACATTGCATATATCACCCTCGCGGGCACAGGTACAGAGCACTTCACGTGTTGGAAGGACCTGAGAAGTGGGGCTGGAAAGCAGCCTGTTTCACTGCCAGCACACACTTAACTGTGGACCCTTATGTTAATGCAATACTCTTTAATACCTCGTTGGCATCTATAAAACACATTTTGGGAAACTGCTGTAAAATGGTGAGAATATAATTTAAAACATTCTAAAACTTCTTTTTATGAATCCCTTTCAAAGCCATTTGTAAAGCCATATAAGAAATACCAAAATAATAATTTACATTATATTATTGCGTACTAATATAATGTGATTGTAATATAACATCCTTCTAATCACTTCCATTTGTGAAGTGCTCACCATGTGCTAGCCACTTACAGACAGTGCCTCCTAAAAATCCTATGAATTAGATCCAATTATTATCCCCCCCAGCCGGGGCCTGAGGTCACGCAGACGGCGGCAGTGTAGGGGTTTGAACACGAATCCACTGGACTCCAGATTCCTTCTCTTAACTGCCCAGTTGTTTGAGTCAAGAGTGGAATTAGTCAGCGTGCTCACTGTCCGGATCATTTCCACTTGTCTGGCCCTCTCCTAAAGATCTCTAAAAGTAGCTGTCCAAGGTGAGGCAGTGACTTGAGAGAAGGCGGCGGGACTGGAATTGCCGTGCCACTTCCCGCCCGTGTCCCCCCGTCCCTGTCCTGCAGAGGCCTGGAACCGTGGACTCGGTGCTGTCCAGCCGAGAGGACCTCTGGAAGCGGCCCCACAGCGTCCTGGCATTTCCAAGGTGAGTGCTTCGCCCCGTTCCTCAGGTGCGGGGGCTCCTCGCTGCCCTGTCGGCTTATCTGGGCAGTGCTTCTCAGCCTTTTGTAGCTCAGGCTCCTTTCCATGCACTGTTTTTCACTCTTTAAATGGACCAAGGAGAAAAGAATTTATGGCACGCACTTTCTGTAGCTGGATTAAAAATCAGCAGGTATTCTGAATATTCCTTTTTAAACTGCACTTGGCTCCCCGGAAAGTCTGACACTATGTCCCACCAGCCTGCGTCCCTGCAGCAGTCGTGAACCTGCTTTCACCAGCTGGGCGTTTTCCTGCCCTCCGCCACTCTCTGCTCTAGCAGCTTCCTGCTTTTACAGTCCAGCCTACCTCCTGTTCAAACCTTGACTCTTCATCTGAAGAGGTTAGAAAGATGAAGTAGGATAAGGGAATAACAGGCTTTGCCCTAAACCCTTCTCTCACGGAGTGGTGGAATTGTGCACAGTGTAAGCAGAGTACAGTGGGAGTAACTGGTGGCTGCTGCCAACAATGATAATAATATTGATAATAACAGCAACACTAATAATGCAATAATAATAATAGCTATTATCTGTGGAACACTTACTAGATGCCAGGTACTGTTAAGTACTTTCTCAGTATTATTGTATTTAATCTTCACTACAATGCTGTGAAATATGCATTATGATTCTCTCCATTTTATAGAGATTTAAAGTTAATTTTAATTTTAATTCATTATTGTTATTTAATGAGTGCAGTAACGTGGTGCAGCATAGGAACACTGGAATAGGAGTCGGGTTTTTTCTAAGAAGTACCGGGGATTGAACCCAGGACCTCGTGCATGGGAAGCAGGAGCTCAACCACTGAACTACATCTGCTCCCCAATAATTTTTTTTTATTTGCTTGTTTTGTTGTTAGGAGGTATCAGGGATCAAACCTGGGACCTCGTACATGGAAGCAGGTGCTCAGCCACTCGAGCTGCATCCATGCCCCAGGAGACATGGTTTTTATTTCCAACTTGGTCAACATTCACTCATTGTGTGTTCTTACTCACATTCTCAATCCTAATTGCCGTGCCAATTAACTGCTGTGCATTCCTGGTGGAGGAAATTTGGGGAATAACAACTAGTTTCCCAGAGTATTATTTTCTCATTTTCTTTTCAGTCTGTGACATCTTGTTTTTGTTGGTTTGTAACAACCTCCTACTGGAAGAAATGTGTGACACATACTTCAGCATAATCAGTGTGCTAAATAAGCTTTCAATTACAGATGAAATGTTCACACAACTAATGAATGGCCAAGCCAGAAATAAAACTATGTCTCTCAGCTGTTCCAATGTTCTTTCCATTGTACCATGTTGCCTTACTTATTTAAAAAATCAGTGTATTAAAAATAATTTATTATATTTTAGAGGGCAAATGTGACTTCTCCTCTCTGACATATTTTGGTTTCAGCACTCCAGGAGAAAAATATTTGAGTAAGTCAAGGTACAGGGATGGAAATGCCTAGAAATTAGAGAGCTTTAGAAGTGGGCACTCAGAACAATTGTAGGTGCTTTATGTATGTGAAGTTTGGTCTGTGAATTTACTTGAAGTAACTCTCCACTCCTGCCCTGCAATGCCAACCCAGCACTCCATACCTAAGACCAAAGGAAGCCTATAACTACACACATCAGCTATCCACTGAACACACTCACCCCCCTTCCCTACCCATTCTATCTTTACTAGTCTCTCTCTTTTGCCTTGGGGAGAGTAAGGGTGGATGGAGAAGAGGGAGGGAAGGAATGGTTACTTCTGGACATATTCTGTGAATTCTTACCCTCAAGCTACCCAACCACTTTTCACAGTGTCACCCAATGGCATATGCTTATAGAATTAGGAAAGACAGAAAAATCCAACTGAAACCAAAAGAAAAAACCTAAATTTAGGCTTTCAGAGCAAATTCTCTAAATAGGAGCTGCTCTTAAGCCCACTGTTGAGGAGGAAAGTCTTAGATAGCTCCCAAACTTAGCCTCAAAGAGAGTGAGTCCATGATATGCCCATCAAAGCACTCCCTGCTTTGAAGGTAGTGGGGCTCATTTCAAAATCACTGGGTTAGCGGCTGTTGCCTCCTGGATTTGAAAGTTCACACAGCCGCCTGTTCAGGTCCGGCACAGTGGACGCACATCTTGGCTTCTTCCTAGGATTGAGATCAAGGAGACGGAGAGCAAACCACCTCTGGAGACCATTGGAGAAGAACATGAAGAGGCTAGGGAGAAGAAGAGCAAGTTAAAAGACCAGCCGGACAAGGCAGGCACCAGAGGTAGGCGGATGGCTTCTGGGTACAGCCTGTCGTCCTTCACTCTTGCGATCCCAGCCCTGTGCTCTGCAGCCCAGTTGCTGGAGCCCGGCATCTCACCCCAGCCACTCAGCTTCAGACTAGGGCCCTCGGGCTCTTAGACTGTGACCTCCACTCCTTACCGGGTCAGAACGCAGGTGCCCGCGGGGTCCAGGCAGCTCACATGTGTGGGGGAAGGAGGTTGGCTATAAGACAATAAGGAGCACCTGAGACCGTGATGAAGCAGAGAGAGCAATCCTTTAATGAGGAGCCGCCATGGCTCCAGCACCTTGGTTTTCAAACTTTGGGTCTGTGGACCCCTTTATGCTCTTAAAAATATGGAGTGCCCCAAAGGGCGTTTGTTCATGGCAGTTATAGCTATTAAAATTTACTGTAATAGAAGATGGACTGTGGTTAACAGTACAAAGATGAAAGTGTTCTCTCATGAACTGTAACAAACGTACAAGACTAACACACAGTGTTAATAATAGGGGGATATGGAAAAAATATGCCAAATATACGCTATGGACCATAGTTAGTGGTAAGACGTTCTTTCATAAGCTGTAACAAATGTTCCACAACAATGTAAAGTGTTGGTGGAGGGGTGTGTACAGGAATTCTGCACATTATGCATGCTTCTCTAGTAAAAAATAAATATTAAAATTGACTGTACTGAAATGAAACCCAAGAAAATTTATAAATATTAATTTATTTGGGCTAACAATAAAAAATCCATTACATGTTAACATAAATAATACTTCCAACGAAAAAACCAACAGTGGCAGTTTTACATTTTTGCAAATCTCTTTGATGTCTGGCTTAATTGAAAATAGCTGGATTCTCATATCTGCATCTGCTTTTTATCTGTTGTGATATATTGTTTTGATTGAAGTATATGAAGAAAATCCTAGGGCTTTGAAAACCTTTTGAAAGCATCTTAGGGACCTCCAGGGGCTGCCAGACTACATTTTGTGGACTGCTACTTGATCAGATTGTTGCTTTGTAGGAATGTGGCCCAAGTGATAGCAAAAGATTTTCAAGAGAAGCAGATCCTAAATTTTATGTAACATCTATTGATTGTTAGACATTAGCAAGTGATTGATGCTGAAACAAGAAAAAAACCTGATGGGGCCAAACAAAACATATGCACCCTACAGGATTATATATCAGCTTTTAGGCTTGCATTCACATGTTTTTTGTTTTTCTAGCTTCATCTTCCACTGTTCTCTACACAAACTTTTTCTCTGGGCAAAATTGTTTATGTTCTTCAAACATGCCTTGCTCCTCCCTGACTCCATGCTTTCTTTCAGCCTTGTCTCCTATCTGGAATAACCTTCTTTTTCTTTCAGTCTATCCCAATCTTACTCACCTTTTAGCCTCCTTTTTTTCTTCTTCTTCATTTTTTATTATATTTAAAAAAAAATGTAGATCACACAAAATGATACATTAAAAAATATAAGAGGTTCCCATATACGCCACTCCCACACTGCCCACTCCTCCCACATCGACCACTTCGTTCATTAGTGTGGTACATTCATCGCATCTGATGAGTATATTCTGGAGCATTGCCATACAGCATGGATTAGAGTTTGCATCCTTTTCAAATCTTGCCTCCTCTAGGAAATCTTCTCTCACCACTGCATTCTGAAGTGGCTTCTCTCTTCTCTTAAGAACATGTCAGACTCCTAAAGGTTGCACCATCCATTTAGGATTTAGACATTTTGCACCCTTGTCCTGAGTTGCTACTTATTCAATCTATGTAAAGCACTTAGCACTGCAGCATGTAAGACCTCTGCACGTGGGAGAGCTATTATTTTTCATATCTTATTTTCCCCTCCCGTTATGTATTTGGAAGATATTTAAGGGCAAAGACTTAAAAAGTGCATAGCACAGGGATTGTCCCATAATAAGTATACAGCAAAAACATATTTTTAACCACATTAGGGCAAGGAACACTCATTTAGAGATAAGAGTGCATCTCTTCCTGGTAAAATTAAGCAGTTTATCTGTGTTAAGTAGAAACCTCCTAGTTAAGGTTGAAATGAAGCCTGTTTCCATTAATTCTTTAAGCTACAGAGATCTCGTCACCCAAGAGACTTCAAGACGGACAGCCTAGCTCTCCCGCCAAAGTTCCAGGCATCAATTTGCTGGACAAGACTGAGCGGAGTGGGAGTGGTGGGAAGAATCTGATCCCTGACAGGTAATGCCTACGCCTTTGTTTTCTGTTGCACTTTCCTAATTTATTTTTGAGTCATTTCTTACTGCACTGAGTTTAAATAACTGTTCTTTCATTCACTTCCCCAGTATTCTGGAGTACACTCTGTGTCCTAGTGATGGGGATACTAGAAAGGCCAGGGCCGACAGTCACATGGGAGAGCCAGATGCTCTTAGAGTGAGAAATTATGATTCAGTGGGATGAATGCTAGGACAGAGGTGAAAACAAAACAGCCCGGTAGAGGGAGCATTCATCTTTCTCTGAAGATTCGGAAGACTTCCCTTGTTGCTTTCTGAGTGCTTGCTTATTGCAGTGAAATTTCAGAGATGAGTTGAATTCACTTTCCATGCCTTTGACATGCTCTGCCAGTTGCTTGTTGTCTCAGTTTGCCAGGGCTGCTGTGACAAATAGCAGACTGCTGGCGTAAACAATGGGAACGTATCGCCTCACTGGTGTGGAGGCTGGAAGCCCAACGTCAAGGGGTCGCCAGGCCACACTTGGTCCCAGAGCCTGTAGCGTTCTGGGGCTGGCTCGTCAGCCATCCTGGGGTTCGTGGGCTTGTAGATGCAGCTCCACCTCTGTCCCGTCTCTCTCTCCTCTGGATTCGACTTCTGTTCAGCATCTGTGTGCATGTCTAGATTTCCCCTCCTCACAAGGACTCTAGTTGCATGGATTCAATTTGGTCTCATTCAAATAGCGTCTTCAAAGGGCCCACGTAAGAATGAATTCACGCCCATAGCAGGGAGTCAGGACTCGAACATGTCTTTCTCGGGGCTAGGATCCAATCGACCAGCTTAACCTCAGGATGGTACCAAATTACCTTCCTATTAGCCATGATCTAGAGATTTCTGGTTTTTCTACAGCCTTGCCAATACTGGGCATTGTACTTTGAAAGATATTTCTATCATAATAGGCAAAATGAAGTATTTCATCATTGTTTTAATTTGCATTTATTTTAAAATGCTTCCTTGCTATTTATTGTTCTCCTTTTGTAATTTTCCTGCATGTACTCTATGACCCTTTTCAACTGGGAGATTTATTTTTTTCTTAGTTGTCAGCAAGAAAACCTTACAGACAATAGCTATGAATAGTTTTCTAGTGTATATGTTTTAAATATTTTTCCAGTTCTTTTTTTTTTTTTTTTTGCTTTCTAATTTAAAAAAATTATTTTTGAGGTACTGGGGGGCCAGGGATTGAAACTGGGACCTAGTATGTGGGAAGGTGGTGCCCAATCACTGAGCCACATTGCCTCCCCTGAGTTGGTTTTTTGTTTATTTTGCTTGTTGTCTGTTTTTGTTTTTTAAGGAGGCACCGGGAAATGAGCCTGGGACCTCCCATGTGAGAAGCAGGCACTCAATCATCTGAGTCACATGAGCTCCCTGCTTTTTAATTTTGTTGAGTCATTTGATGTACAGAGTTTTAAAATTTATGCTGTCCACTTCACCAGCCTAAGTTTCAAAACACCATGTAGGAGGATATCAGTAACTAGACTACATTTTTATTTTGAAAAAAATATTCTGGTAGAAAAGTAAAGAATGATATAGAGGGGCAGGGTGTAGTGCTGTTTGGTTTTGTTAAGATTTATTTAAACTGAGGTGGGGCTGGATTTTCATTGCTTAAAAATTGAATATAACTGGCATTGAGGAAGGGTGATAAGGGTATGAAACTAAGGTCAGATGGAGAAAGAACTTTGGATTTGGCTGATATTTGGGAGGTAGAATCAACAGGCCTTGGTCATGATTTAGTTGGAATTTAAGAGGAGGGAGAAGTCAAAGATGACCCCCAAATTTGGCTTGAGAAACTGGGAGATGGTGGTACCCCTATTCAAAATTGGGACCACTGGAGGAAGTGTAGGTTTGGCTGGTGGTGAAAGTATAAGTAGTGGTTGGTGAGTCTATGAAATTTTCATTCCATTTTAGAGAGGAAAATATTTGTTTTACAAAATGAATGCTCTTGGAGCACAACATCCAGAAATGTGACACATTTCTTATCGCCTCCTCATGCCAGTTCCATCTGATAGGTTATTTAAATCTCACTGTTAGGATCAATCCACATCCCCTCCCCCACTCCCAACACATACATTTTGAGGCTTAAGAGAAAAAGTTATTTAGAAAAATAAAGGATTCTATTTCCAACAATACAGTGGCCAAATAGTCAGAAAAATGGTCTTACTGCAAAACATTTAGAAATGCCAAAAAAAAATACAACAAATGTTTATTTTAATGTATGTCTATATTCTAAAGAAAATGAGGGAAATCTCCAGAGGCTCAAAAGAAAGCAAAACCTATAACCTGAATGGTAAACTAGCATTTGCCAATACCAGGGATTTAGGACTTTGACTTGAAGGTCTCATCTGGGCCAAGACAAGGCTTTGGATCAGTTCAGGTAGGAATATTGGAATTGAGCAGCATTTATTGGGATTTATAAAGAGTTATAGTCTTACTGGAAGGGTATGCAGGAAAAAAGAAATTTCACCTGTTGGCAAAGGTAGACTACAAGGAAACTTGGCTGTCTTGCTTTTGGCTTCAGATTGGGAAAAAGTGTCTCCTGAGAACTCATAATCACAAGCTTGCCTTCACATGATTTGAAGATTCAAAGAACATCTGCTGCATGGTTCAAAAAACTCTAAACTAGAATGTTAAATGGTCTTAGACTGGTGGCATCCAAAGTGACCGGAAGGGGCAAAAGGAAATGTTTCTTGCCTGTTAGCCAAATCTAGTCCACCACCAGGTTTGTAAATAAAGTTTTACTGGAAAATAGTTCCTCCCATTCATTTGCATTTTAGGTATGGCTGCTAGTTGCAATAGGAACCATTGTGTTCTCAAAGCATAAAATATTCACTCTCTGGCCTTTACAGAATAAGTTCACCATCCCCTGCTCTAAAGGAACCCATTCTCAATCCAGGCTTCTCTGGCTTTTCATGATTTGCTGGGCTAAATATTAGGTCACAGTACAAAATTATAAGGACCATACGGAAACAGCCATATAATGAGAGCCATCAGAAACAACAATGATGTTTAAAATGTTTAAAGAGGGAAACGGACTTGGCCCAGTGGTTAGGGCATCTGTCTACCACATGGGAGGTCCACGGTTCAAACCCCGGGCCTCCTTGACCCGTGTGGAGCTGGCCCATGCACAGTGCTGATGAGTGCAAGGAGTGCCCTGCCACGCAGGGGTGTCCTCCACGTAGGGGGAGCCCCACATGCAAGGAGTGCACCCCTAAGGAGAGCCGCCCAGCATGAAAGAAAGTGCAGCCTGCCCAGGAATGGCGCTGCCCACACTTCCCGTGCCGCTGACGACAACAGAAGCGGACAAAGAAACAAGACGCAGCAAATGGACACAGAGAACAGACAACCGTGGGGGGGGGGGTAGGGGGGGTGGGAATTAAATAAATAAATCTTTAAAAAAATAAAATAAAATGTTTAAAGAAATATAATGGAATGGAAAACAGGGGCAAGGAACAAGAAATTACAGGGGAGCAGATGTGGCTCAAGCAGTTGAGTGCCTGCCTCCCGCACGAGAGGTCCTTGGTGCAGTTCCTGGTGCCTCCTGCAAACCTGATATTTTGACCCTATTTTTTCCAGCTTATTTTGTATTTAATATGTGTTTAATTTTATTATTCCCCTTTTTCTATTTTCGGTTAGATTGACCATGTTTCTTTATCATGCTTTGATTTCCCTCTAAAAACCACCCTTCCCAAACGTCTGTTTTTTTGCCTAGAATTTTTTCCAGTTTGCTCGTAAATATATACAAAAACTGTTAGTAAATTATTTTATGATCAATACCCATTTGGATTTATCAACACATTTTGCCAATTCCTTTGCTCATCATTGCTTCCTCATCCCTGCCCTTCACTCTGGGTTCATTTCTCGTCTGACTAAAGTATATTGTGTAGTGGGTCTTTGGCAACGTTCTCTGTCTTACAAATATTCTTAGTCACGGTATTGCTTAAAAAGATTCTTCTTATGCTGTCACTCGTGAATGCTGATTCTTGGTTCATGTGTTCCCTCAGCATTTAAAAAAGTTTTTTTAAAGCTTTATTTTATTTATTTCTCCCCACCTCGTTGTTGTTTGCACTTGCTGTGTCTGTTCATCTTCCTCGTTTCTTTGGGAGGCACCGGGAACCGATACCTTCCGACATGGGAGAGAGGTACTCAGTCGTTTGAGCCTCCTCAGCTCCCCAGTTTGTTGCGTCTCATTGTCTCTCCTCTGTGTCTTTTTTTTGGTTGTATCATTTTGTTGAGCCAGCTCTCTACACGGGTCAGCTCGCTGCACAGGCCAGCTTGCTTTCACCAGGCAGCCCTGGCAACCAAACCTGGGACCCTCCATATAGTAGATGGGAGTCCAAACACTTGAGCCACATCTGCTTCCCTTACCTGTAGTTTTTAAGATTCTTGCTTCATTACTGACATTCTACATTTTCACTGTTCTTAGGAGTAGTCACTGTGTCATCCTTTATCTCTTAAAATATTGTTCTTTGCCATTGCCTTTATTCTGTAATTCAATACTTCTATGACATGTATATTTGATCTTCTAAATTTTTCTCTATGTCTCAAAATCTTTTTTATATCTTCTTCCCTATATCCCTGTGCTGTTTCCTAGGTGATAGCCTCACTTCTGCTTTCAAATTCATTCATAGTAGTTTCAGTTGGGCAAGTCTACTATTTATTCTCTTTATTGTTTTAAAAACTATATATATTATATTTTATTAGTATATATATACTTTTTCATTTAGTTCTATTTTTGTTATTTGTCTACTCTTATTTCAAGTATGCTAGTTCTTCCTTTATCACTGAGAATTTTGCAAGTGCAAATTCTTTTTTCTGACTGTTTCATTATCTTTATTTTTAGGGGTGTGAATTCTCTCTTTTGTCCGGTCTGCTGTCAGAGGTACTCTCTTGGCTCTGGAGCACCTTAAGTGCTTGGTAGTTTTGTTTTGAGACTTTATCGTGTGTAGAAGTTTTTCCCGTGAGCACCTCTTCCTGCTGTGTGGTTTTCATGTCCAGGTTGGATAGCTACAGATCCTGCGTCACATTAATATCTCGCAGCTCTTGTCGTGGGCTCCTGTGTGCTTCTGGAAATGTATCCACACCTGCTTGGGCTTGCTGTCTGACCAGGGGCCCATGGGAAGCTGAGCGGATGGGCCGGTGCTTCCAGCCCTTGATTAGGGCCTTGTGGCTGGAAACATACCCCATGCCAGGGCCTAGAGAAGAAGCAAAGGCACCTGCACCCAGGCAGGAAATTCCGTCAAACTCACCTTCAATGTTAATATGTGCAGACTCCAGCCACTTACCACCTGTACTGCCACCACCCTAGGCAGTTTCTCCTTTCTCCTGGATTCCTGAACTAGTCTCCTTATCTCCCTGCTCTGGTCATTGTCCCCAATCAGTTTATCCCAACAACGCAGCCTACGTGATCCTGCTAGACTGTAATTTAGGTGACGTCTTCCTCTGCTCAACGCTTTCCATTGGCTTCCATCTCACCTAGGGTAAATGCCCAAGCCATTGCCAGGGCTGCAAGATTCTGCGTGCTCTCTGCTCTCTCTCCTGTTCTGCCCTGGCTCATTTCCCTGCAGACTCGTTGAGCACATGGGCACACTCTCGCTTCAAGGCTTTGGCACTTGCTCGCTCTTCCTGCAATGCCTTTTCCATGAGATAACCACGTGATGCTCCCTCACTTCAAGGACTTACTCCAGTATCACTTTCCTGATGAGGACTTCCCTGGCCACTCCACTTAAGATTGAACACCCCACTTCCCAGGCGCTGTGTGGTATTTATCACCATACACAGGCCACTTGTTTATCTTGTTTCTTGACTCTCTCTTCCATCGGAATGTAAATTCCATCAAGGTAGGCATTTTTTTCATGTTTGGTCTTCACTGCATCTCCTGAGCCCAGCATCATACACATGTAAGCACTCCATACATTTCTGTGGAACGACTAAATCAATTCTATCTCCATTTCACAGGGTTGGTCACTGAGACCTTGCAAGATTAGATAGCTTGTCTAGTGTCAGTCAGTGTGCAAGCAACAAAGCTGGGATTCAAATCCAGGTTTATCTGACACAAAGCATAGATTGTTAAGCCCTATGCATACAGATGTTCTGAAGAAAAGATATTTCTCTTTCATATTTGTACTTGTCTCTAAAACTGTAATCACTCTAGAGATGCGACTGTATTAAGCATTAACTAATGTCTGCATTGTTTTTATAGCACATCACCTTCAGGTTGCCTGAAAAATGATGATGAAATGAAGTCTAAAATTTCTCCAGCCCCTGCTTGCCAGGATCATAATAAGGCAGGACAGGTACAGCATCCTTAAACAAGCAAAATCCAATTGGAATCTCCCTCTTACTTTTGTTTCTCAAAGACAGTTCTAGGAAACCCTTTGTAATGATAATATATGGGTATGGTTCAAGCATTCAAGATCCAAAGCTGAGCAGTGATAAATCTGTTTATTAGTCAAGATCTCTTAGTTAACAGAAATAGGGTTGGGAAATTTCTAATTATCAGTTGCCATGAACACTTCTGATCAAGTGAGAGCTCAGTACGCCCTTTTGAATATTTGTAAGACCCACTCTGCAAAATCTCATTTTGCTAAATGTCACTAAATTACATTCTTTTATAAACTATACTTCTTGATACACCCAGCCTATGGAGAGCTTGTGAAGGGAATGTGAAAGTGAAAAACGTGAAAGGTAAAAATGAATTTGTCTTGGAACTTGGGTTTGTAGGAAATGTGCTATGTATGTTTGCAACGAGCACAACGCAATTCCCCGTTGTACTATGGCGAGGAGAGAAGGAGAAGAGAGATAGAAGATGAGCGGCTCATCCAGCAGTACCAAATGTTGAAAGAACAGGAGGCTGTCTTCAGAAACCAGGTATCCCAGCATTTTGATTAAAGAGTGTTTAATATGGGACAGTAAAACACGATGATGATAAAACGCCATTAAAAAAGTTCCATCAGGGAAACGGACTTTGGCCCAGTGGTTAGGGCGTCCGTCTACCATATGGGAGGTCCGCGGTTCAAACCCCGGGCCTCCTTGACCCGTGTGGAGCTGGCCATGCAGCAGCGCTGATGCGCGCAAGGAGTGCCGTGCCACGCAAGGGTGTCCCCCGCGTGGGGGAGCCCCACGCGCAAGGAGTGCGCCCGTGAGGAGAGCCGCCCAGCGCGAAAAGAAAGAGCAGCCTGCCGAGGAATGGCGCCGCCCACACTTCCCGTGCCGCTGACGACAACAGAAGCGGACAAAGAAACAAGACGCAGCAAATAGACACCAAGAACAGACAACCAGGGGAGGGGGGGAAATTAAATAAATAAATAAATCTTTAAAAAAAAAAAAAAAAAAGTTCCATCACATGGCTGAATTTACTGATGTGTAAAACTTAGATTGTATACACGTTCTCACTAACGCTAAATATCACTGGGATGATTCTCCACACAGCTAGATGTTTGCTCCCATACTAACTATTTCCCCCACAAGGACCGAACTAGAATATTTAAATAGCTAGGTTAATATTGCCTTTTTTCTTTTTAGGTTCCAGGGGTGGGGCACTGAACCTGGGACCTCATATGTGGGAAGCTGGTGCTCAACCACTGAGCCACATCAGCTTCCTGGAGTTGGTTTTTTTTTTTCCCTTGTTTGCTTTTGTTTCTTTCAGGAGGCACCAGGAACCAAACCCGGGACCTCCCATGTGGGAGACGGATGCTCAACCTCTTGAGCCTCATCTGCTCCCCTTACATTGTTTCATTTTTGATTCCTGATGAAACCTGACCTTGACCGAGGCTTTTTTCCCTGCAGATTCACAGCCTATCTCAAGCAAGCAAAGATAGGATGGTGGCTTCACGTGTGCTCTATCCCGATTTCCTTGGTCTCCGAGAATTGCCCTTCTCTGAGGACTGCTCTACTGCCCTGTCCACATCTCCCATCCTTTTTTATGATCTCTGTAGTGGTGGTATCTGAAGTCCAAGAACAGGAAGTAAAAATTCTTCCCCAACCCCCTTTTAAAATCTATGAGGACATTAAAAAATACCATTGTTTCCAACAGACCGGCTTCTCTACCTTGATCAGATTATTTTAATGTGATAGAATTCATTTTTGAAGGGTCGTATTTCCAGATGTGATTTTTTTTTTTCTGTCATAGATGAAAATCCTGGCTACTAGAGAACAGAATCAGAAAAACGCTGCCTATAATCTTGGAGTTGCTGAAGCTATGAGAAACCACAAGAATGAGAAACCTGAGTTTTATGTAAGAGCATTTCTAAGCCTTGCATTGCTGATGCTGCCCGTCTGGGGGTGTCTGGACCCACTGCCTGGACTGCAGCGTGAGCCGTTCTCCAGGCTGCGGAACGGGACAGCGGATCGTGGCGGCTGAAGCTTCCTTCGGGGCCGGGGCTCTCAGCCCAGGCTCTGCTCCACACCACCCCGCTCCGACACAGTTCCTCGGAGTCCCTGCAGCTCCCGCTCTTTCACAGTTCTCAGCCAGGCCCTGGGCCGGGGGGTGGCAGGACACCACGTCTCTGCAGGAGCAGCCCTTACGAAGGGGGGCGGCCGCGCTGCCGCTGTCCTTGGGAGGACCCCCGTGGGATGCGTCTGCTCCGTCAAGCTCAAGAAGCCCTCTGCAGGTGCCGCTGGGCCCTCTGCCCACGCTGGCTTTGTTTTCAGTCCTTCTCTGCCTTCCTTCACTTCTGCCTGCACCTTTCTCCTCGCAAGCCACTATCCAGGTGGCCTGACACTCTGGATGTAAAGCCAGTGGAGCAGCTTTTTCGTTCATGGTCAGGCCCAGCCCCTCTGCAGATGGCTAGGCATGCGAAAACCAACGTCAGCTCCCCTCTCCTGAGGGGTCTCAGGCTGGCGTGCACGGCAGGCACGCAGGCTCGGGCGTGGTAGGAGAAGGGCTGTGATGCCGCTGTGGACAGGGCGCAGCGGGCAAAGAGCAGAGTCGCTCAGGCCGGATCAGCGACCTGGGCAGGCCTCTGCAATGTAGGAGGGCGACGAAGGGACCGACGGGGGACAAGCACGGCTGGCAGCAGCCGTGGGCAGGGGCGAGGGCAAGGGAGGGCAAGGGAGGGCGGTGGGGGTAGGGGCGTGGTCCTCTGAGACTTAGGCATGGTCTCTCTGAGTTCCAGATTGCATTACTGACCCCTCTGTGTCTCCTCTTTGTTGTATCCAAACCCCCCACAAGTGTGGAGCCCCCTCCTCAACCTCTTCTCCCACCCTTCCCCTTTTAGTGAGGGGCAGCGCCCATCGGCCAGGTGCACAAACCCCAGACCTAGGAGTTATCCTGGACTCTTCTTTCCTTCTCCCCCACATCCAGCCTCGCCACATCCAGTTGCCTTTACCTCCAAAATAAAATCACTGGCTGTTCACATCTCATCTTCAAGTTCATCGCCCTAGTCCAAGCACAAAATAAAGCTGAACTTCTGTAACACCTTCCTAATAACTTATATCTGCCCTCCAACCACTTATTCTCCACCCGGCAATCAAAGTGATCTTTTAAAATTGTTAGCCGGAAGGTATCACTCTTCTGTTTGACACCTCCGATGGCCACCCTGAATTACAAGAACCTCTAACACGTTACCTTGACCCTCAGGCCCTACCTGATCCGGCACCGGCCTCTGTCCCCGAGCTGCTGTACTTCTCCGTCCTCAGCCGCCCAGAACTTCTTTCTGTTCCTTGAACAACCTAGCCCGTCCCATCCCGTGCCCCTGCCCCTGCTCCACGTCTGTGGGGGACGCCCTGGTGTCTGCAGTGGAGGCGATTCAGTCTCCACTGAAAAGCCTTCTCCGCTAAATCAGCCAGTGTAGCCCACTCCCACCGAGTCACTTGCTGTGAAGAGGGCGCCCTCGTGCAGGTGTCACTACCTTGTGTTTGTTCCTCGTCCGCTGCCCCCGAAGGCGGCCGCAGGGTGAGGCTCTCTGGCCTGGCCCGCGGTGCCTCACTGTGCCTGGAACGCGCAGGCCTTCGGCCCCTCCCCACCTCCGCTCCGACTTGCTCATGCTTTGGCACTCACTCAGAACTTCTCCTTGCTTCCATCTCAGTGTCCTAAGTGCCAGCTTGGGGCCGAGGTCAAGCTCTGTCTTTCTCAGAAGTGGAGCTTTGTGCGGTTCGCCTCAGCTTCATCCTCCAGCACCCTTATTCTGTGGGTCACCTCAACCGTAGCTGGCCACTTGTGTTGAAGGAGGGCGGGTAAATACTAGAAATAAAGAAATATATTCTGGTTGACTGTAGTCTTTTGAGTTAACTTCATTCTTTGTTACTTTCTGGTATCTAGCATAAATGAATTGCTTTTCTTCCATCTAGAAATCCTTCCTATTTGATAAACGGCCACTCAGTCCTGAGATCAATGCACTAAAGCAAGAGGAATATTCCCAATGTCTCCTGAAACAAATGGATAACAGAAGGGAAAAGGAAATCAAGCAAAGACAAAACAGAGAGCTGATGGACCGCTTAGAGCAAGTGCAACTCACAGAGGAGTGAGTCAAGTTCAGAGACACATCTGAAAAATGGGTTTGGCATTTTCTGTGAAGTTAATTCCCGAGTGGGACTGAATCGGCATTGGTAGTTTCTAACCAACTCTAGCCAACTGAGCAGACTAACCCAGCTGGCAGCCAGTACCGTAGCCTAACGTGCCATTAGAAAGACCTCAGAGCCACGCATGCCCATGGCGGCCCACACCTCTGGGCCAGGAGAGCTGTTAAGGAGGCTACGGTAATGCGGGCAGAGAGTCGAAGAACTGTATTTCTATAAAATTTATATGTCCTATCATACTCACTTTATAGATCACACGGGTTCCCGGAAGGCTGTGTGTAATAGTCATAACTTATATGTAACAGGAGAGATCACTTTTATTAAAAAAGAATCTTAGGATGAATTATTTTATAAAATGAATAGTTACATCTTGCTTTCCTCTCCAGGTTTTTTAAGCATGGAGGTTGGGGCTTACCTGTCTCATTGTAGCTCATTTGAACAATATGGTCAGTCACCTGTTTACACCTAGCCTATCTGTTCCACGCTCAACACACTGTCCACTAGCCTACGGATTTTACTCTTTCTTAAGATTAAAGCTCCCAGAAGCAAGCATCAATTTTTACTTACCGGGCTCTCATTCTTATGAATATTCATTAAATATGTTTTACTGATGTTAGTCAGCTTTACCAATGACTCTTTGTAAAACTCTGTCCCCACTCTTCTCCTGTTCTCAACTGCCAGACTAGCTGCACAAAGAGCTAAATATTTGAAAGATAAGATGGAAGAAACACAGTGTTACAAGAGAGCTTTGGATGCACAGGTAGGGAAAATTATTGTTATTCTTAAAGTTCTACAGTGCTTCAGTAGCATTCTAAAATATGCATAAATGCTGCAATGTATTGAATACATTTATGTGTTATCCATTTGTTGCTTTCTGAGCTACTTGTTCCTTGCTGTAAGTTATTGGTGTTTTACACTACTACAGTGTTGTGAAGAAAATGTGTTCCCTGGTATGACAGTAACCTGCATTATGTGTGTCCCCTTTTCAGATAAAGAATAAACCCCTCCAGCTGCCCATCTTTGAGCCAGATTCCTCAGAGCCTATCTTTGGTAAAAACGAGGGTGAGCTGATGATGGAAAAGCGTAAACGAGAACAAACTTACCTGAAGCACCAGCTGCAGGAGGCTGCTGGCTGCAAGAGGAGAGCCATCCTGCACCAGCTTGTGGACCAGAAGCGGGATTTGCAGATGCTGCAGAGGACACACAAAGAGTAAGGAGATCCCCCTACCCCACATCTTTCTCTCTCTTCCCCCTCTGCCTCCCCGCCCCTCTTCCCTCTTCCCTTCCCCCTCACTCTCTCACACATGACTAGAGAAGAATAATAACTAACACATCAAGGAATTTTAATGTGCAAATCATTGTGCTAAGCTCATTGCACGCTTCATCTCATTCTATCGTCACAATTCACCTGATGAAGAAAAGTTATTTTTAAAGCATACAACCGAATTCTCTTGCTCCCTTTTCTTCCTCCAGTTACCTGTTTTTTTCCTTCCCATTACAACATAACTTCTTAAAAGAATTGTCCATACCAATCCTATCCAATAGAAATTCAATCTGAGACATATACAGTCATGCTCAAGTAGTCGCAGACATGAAACTCAGACTTTCTTAGCTTCCACAAAACTCTCGCCTTCAAAGAATCTGTGCATGTGTACGCTTTATTGATGTTTCATGGTGAGGGGTTTGATTAAGGTGGAAGGGTGGACAGAGAAGGACTTTATATCATATCAATGCAAACACCTTTAAATTAGAACATCATATGTCACATGTCTTAAAATGCCCAATTGGCCATCCTACCGATGGGAACTTTTAAAGGCCCCAACTGGGTCTCAGCCTTGTAATATCTCCTTAGCTCCTCTCTTGCTTTCCCATCTCCCATTTCATCTACTCCCCACCACTACCCCAGACTGTACAGACAAGTCCAGTTTCTTCCTAATAGATATTCAGCAATTCTCAGGTCCCGATTAACCAAAATCATCAAGGTACTCAGGAGTTTCAAAAGGACTTCAGTTTAAAGGAATTCACTCTTTTAAAAATACATTATTTTATTGGAGAGGTTACAGATTTACAGAAAAATCTTGCAGAAAATAGAGTTCCCATATTACTCCTATGTAGCCGTTTAAGATTATTTTATGAATATCAAAAAGAGAAAGATTATGTTTGTTAACTAATCTATTACTCTGGGTGTGATACCTTTTGATTGCATTGAATTCAGTGGAGGGGCATTTGATTAGATTACTTGATAAGATTGCTTTAGGACTTTTGATTAGACTATATCAGTAAGGTGTAACTCAGGTTGAGTCTCTGCCTGCTTGCTGAGTCTAATATAAATGGGTGCTCCGATATACAAACAGAGGAAAAGGGGAGCTGGCATATTTGATTCTGCAATGTGAGAGAGAGGATTGCTTAAGGTCAAAGCCCCCAAGAGGCTGGGCCCATGGAGAAGCTCAAGAGGAGACCAGCCCTGCTATATGCATGATAGTGTAGAGCTGAGCTTGAGAAGAGAGTGGAACAGCCAAGACTGACATAGAGGACTGGAAAGAGACAAGCCTTATGCCTAGGTACCCTCAACTGAGCTCCAGTAGGTGGTACAGCCTAGAGGGGAAGGAAGAGACCAGGCAGAGATTGCCCGCCATCTTGCTTCAACACATGGCAGCTGACTTGGGTGAGAAAGCACCTCTTACGGTGCCTTGAGTTGGAATTTCCTGGCCTTGGAACTGTAAGTTTTTACCCAAAATAAATAACCTTTATAAAAGCCAACACATTTCTGGTAGTTTGCATTGGCAGCGCTTTGGCAAACCAGCCCCTCCCTCCCACCCCTCCCAGTCTTCCCTATTAACACTTCGCATTAGTGTGGTCCCTTTGTTACAATTGATGAAACAATATTATTATAATTCTACTATTGAATATAGCCCTTAGTTTACATTAGGGTACACTGTGTTGTACCATCCTTTTGTTAAAGGAATATACTCTTTTAGAAGGCAGCTGTACTTATAAAAAGAAAAAAAAAGTTATTCTTAATAAAAATCTTATAAATGGTTAGTGGGATGGTGCATGGATTTGACTCTTGCTTTAGCACTTGCTGTTATGTTCTTTAACAAGCAGGCCCAGGCAGGAGTAGTGCAGTAAGTTGAAAATAGAGGCTGTGGTGATCCTGTGGGATTTGAACGTTGGTAGATATGCACTAAGGAAAGAGGTGTGAGTGGTTAAAAGCATGACCTTTGGAGTCGAGTCATAAGTGGGATAAAGTCTTGCATCTGCCCAGGGCAGTATAAACTTGTGTGTCTATATGGTTTGCTCAAATATTAAAATATTTCCAAACTGCTTGGTAAATAACTGTTGCCCCAAGACCCACAAGAGTGCCCGTGCTGCCCAAGCTACCTGGCCCCTCTCTGGGAACCCCCTCCCACCTATGCATGATTCTGCCTCCAGGCAGGACCCTTCCCGGCACCCACTCTTATTGGTTGGTGTTCATGCCGTGCCTCTTATTGAACAGTCTGAATATTGGAATATTACCCATGGTTCTGCCATTGTACTAGTTGTGTGGTATTGGGCAGGTTATATACCTCTGAGCACATTGGTTTTCTTATCTGTTATTAGGGAAACTATTATTATCTACTTCCAAGGAGGCTGAGGGCTAAATGAAATAATTCTTGTAAATAGCTTAACATAGTGCCTGGCTCAGTGTAAGTGCTTAGTCAAAGGTAGCCATTGTCATTATAAGAATAGGAAAGGGAGGAAGAGGCTATTCTTTTCCTGGTTTATAGGTTATTATTCAGCTTAATCAGGTGAGATATTTGGGGTCCTCCCGAGGTCAGAATTTACCTCAGATAATTATTTACCCACTCTACTGATCTCAGAACATGACTCCAAGTGATTTTTAACCTTTTATCTAGCGCAGGGGCTGCGCAATGTTTTTCAAGAGGGAAAAAAATAGTTGCAGAACAGGCTACAGTAGAGTCTCAATCTTGTGGGAAAGGTGATGTGGTGGTATGGCTAATTGTGAGTCAAGTGCCAGGTAAGAAGCAATCAAGTGAAGAGGGAAAGCTCCACCTCCAGTTACGTAGTTAACTGGAAATGGCCTTGGGATGAGATTATGCCCATGACTTTGAATTTACTTCCTGTTCCATGATTCTAAGAGTCCATGAAAACTTCCTCTCATTTTTCCCTTAAGCACGCTATTTTACTTTCAAGAGATGCCACTGTTTTGAAATCACAGGTATATATACTAAGAGGAAAAGATTATACTATAACAATCCTAAAAGGTTCTGTATGCATTTTGATGGTGGAAGGAGAGGGGGATACAGCCAAATAAGGATTTCTGAAAGCATAAACATGTCTGAGGCAAGACATGTCTTTCCCACTGATTTCTTTATTCTTTTTAAAAAAACTTTATTTAGGTATAATTGCTATACAATACACTCCATTTAAAGTGTGCAATTTGATATATTTTAACATATGTGTAAAACTGTGAAACCATCATCAAGATAATGAATGTATCCGTCATGCCCAGACCTTTCCTCCTGCCCCTTTGTCATCTCCCTTCTGCCCCTCCCCAAGTCCCCATCCTCAAACAACCATCCATCTGCCTTCTGTCACTATAGGTTAATTTGCAGTTTCTAAAGTTTATATAAGTGGAATCATACATATACTTTTTTGTCTGCTTTCTTTCATTTAGCATAATTATTTTGAGAGTCATTATTCCATGTTATTACATAAAACAACAGTCCTATCTTTTTTATTGCTGGTGTATTCCATTATATAGATATAACACTGTATCTGTTCACCTGTTGATAGACATTTGGGTTATTTCCAGTTTTTGACTGTTACACTTAAAGCTAGTCTAAACATTCATGTACAAGTCTTTGTAGAGGCATGTAGTTCCTTTTGTCTTGGTTACTACCTAGGAGTGGAATGGCTGGATCATATGGTAGTTCCTCTGAAAGGAACTGTCAAACTGTTTGCTAAAGTGATTGTGCCATTTTACATTCCCACTAGCAGTGAAGGAGAGTTCTAGTTCTTCCATATCTTTGCCAACACTTGGTATGGTCAGTCTTTTAATTCTAATTGTTTTAATAGGGGTGTTGTGCTTTCTTGTGCTTTAACTTGCATTCTCTAATGACTAATGACGTTGAACCCCATTTCATGTGCTTATTTGGCTTCTAAAGATTTTCTTTGATCAAGTGTGGGTTCAAATCTTTGACTCATTTTTCTTCTTTAATTGGGTTGTTTTTTAATTGTTGAGCTTTGAGAATTCTTTATATATTCCGAATACGAATCCTTTATCAGATACATTTGTGAAAGCATAAACATGCCTGAGTGGAAACCATGTATTTCCCACTGATTTATTTTTCTTTTTATTCCCTTGGAGAGACATTTGGCTCCTTTTTAACTTGTGTCATACAGCAGTGGAACAGCCACCCCTTGTCCCATAGTGGCTGTCCCTTTCTGTGCATGCTGCCCCAGCCATATCCACGACCCTTGGCATTTCTTGCTGAGAAACAAAGATACTCACACCTCCCCTACGTGTACTTACTAAGAGAATTAGGTAAGATTACGTATATGAGAGCATTTTTTGGAAACTGTAAAGTTCTGAACAGATATGAACTGTTCTCTCTGCTGGGAGGGGTCCAGCTGTAGAGCCCCTTTGCTACAGGGCTCAGATGCTTGTCTTCTGTTTCTATATTCTTTGTAGTTTATCTTAGATTCTTTTACTTCTTCTATCTTCTCTGGTCATCTCAAGATAGGGTTTAGGTCCTCCAGGGCAAATAGAGGCCACTTTCTTTCAGAGAAGACAATTTAGTCAATGTGATCCACACAGGCCTGCTAAGTTGTTGATACTTGTTTTACTCTTTCTTTAAACTTTTCTGCTTCTGTTTTAAAAAGTTATAACAATCCATGCTTATTGAAATAAGTTAGGGAAGCGGACTTGGCCCAATGGATAGGGCGTCCATCTACCACATGGGAGGTCCGCGGTTCAAACCCCGGGCCTCCTTGACCCGTGTGCAGCTGGCCCATGTGCAGTGCTGATGTGCACAAGGAGTGCTGTGCCACACAGGGGTGTCCCCCGTGTAGGGGAGCCGCACGCGCAAGGAGTGCGCCCCGAAAGGAGAGCTGCCCAGCGCGAAAGAAAGTGCAGCCTGCCCAGGAATGGCGCCGCCCACACGGAGAGCTGACACGGCAAGATGACGCAACAAAAGGAGACACAGATCCTGGGTGCTGCTGATAAGGATGGAAGCAGTCACAGAAGAACACACAGCGAATGGACACAGAGAGCAGACAACTGGGGGGCAAGGAAGGGGAGAGAAATAAATAAATAAATCTTAAAAAAAAAAGAAATGTTAATTGGTGAAAAGATTTTTTTTAAAAAGGCTAATAATTTCCTCCACAATATAGCCAACGTTAAAGTTAATATGCAGCCTTCTACATTTTTCATATTCTTTACAAACATTTTCAAACAATATGTACATATATATTTTTCCTTCTATTTTTGAGTGAAAATGAGATCTGAGATTTTATATATTATTCTGTATTTCAACTTTTTAAAAACCTAGTGATCTGTCATTAATTTATAACTAAGTCAATACATACATATCAAATTCCTTCTCTAGTAGCAGCATAATATCTATTATATAGTTATATAATTTAACTTTTCCACTACTGATGAACATTTATTTTGTTTCCATCTGTTTTGCTATTACAATTCTGCAGTTAGCTTTCCTGAACATCTATCTTTATACTGGTTCTTTTGTTTCTACACGATAAATTCCTAAAAGCAGGGTTGCTGGATCAAGGAAATAGCACATTTTAGATTTTACAGGATACTAACAGTTTACTTTCTAGGAATTTGCTTCCACGAGCAGTGTGTGAGAATGCCAGTAGTCTCCCCCATTTTCTTACTTTCTGTTCATTAAAATGATTTTACCCATCCTTTAAAAACTAACAAATAGCCATCATTCAGTCATTGAGCTCCCATGATGTGATAGGCTTTGGCACTTTCCGTATATTATTCATTTAATCTATAGTAACTACACAGTAGCTGCTGAATCGATGCTCTTCAGATGAAAAGGTGGCCACGTTGTTTTAGGAAGGGGGGACAGAGGTCGTGACTGATTCTTGTGAGGGTCCTGACACCCAGTGCCTGCTGCGGCCTGAGCCCCCAGCGCCCTGCACAGCAGGCTGGAGCAGTGGTCACATTTCATAAGGTCTCTTCTAGGCTTGAATGAGGAAGAGTTTCAGTGTGGCAAGAAATGGATACAGATACCTAATTTGAACCAGGCTGAAGGTGACTCACAACAGCAGTGCCTGTGTGCCTGGAGAGCAGGGGCAGAAACAATTAGGATGGGACATACTTGAGAGAGATACTAGACTGCAGTTACTTTGACGACATGGCCTCCGACAAAGATATATTTTGTTATTTCACAATGTTAAATTTTTTTTCATTTTCTCTTGCTTAATCACTTGTTTCTTTCCTCTTCCTAGTTGTTGATTTGAACACCCATCTGCTTTGTCTTATACAGTATCTACTCTACGGTGACCTGTAGACTGAGTACTGACAGCTGAGAAGCTGGGGTGCAAGGAAGGATATGATGCGTATAGCACTGGAAATAACATTTTTTTTTTTTTAAAGATTCATTTATTTATTTAATTTCCCCCCCTCCCCTGGTTCTCTGTTCTTGGTGTCTATTTGCTGCGTCTTGTTTCTTTGTCCGCTTCTGTTGTCGTCAGCGGCACGGGAAGTGTGGGCGGCGCCATTCCTGGGCAGGCTGCTCTTTCATTTCACGCTGGGCGGCTTTTCCTCACGGGCGCACTCCTTGCGCGTGGGGCTCCCCCACGCGGGGGACACCCTTGCGTGGCACTGCACTCCTTGCGTGCATCAGCACTGCGCATGGCCAGCTCCACACGGGTCAAGGAGGCCCGGGGTTTGAACCGCGGACCTCCCATATGGTAGACGGACGCCCTAACCACTGGGCCAAAGTCCGTTTCCCTGGAAATACATTTTGAATGACTCTTCCAATGAGTTACACTAGCCTCAAAGGAAATTAATGGCTTTAAAGGCTGAAGTGGTTAATCGTAGAAAGGTTTCAATAGTGCTAAACTTAAATGGGAAAACCAGATTAACAGAATGGGGCTGCCAAGATCGGTGCATGCTCCTCCAAGGGTTGTGAATGGCATCAGATGGCTCTTTTCTTCCTAGGCACAAGGTGGACAGAACTGCTGACCTGGAGCGAATGAACAGAATCAACCAATGCTTACAGGAGGACTGGGAGAGGAGCGCGGCCATGAAGAGGCAGCGCGACCTGGAGGAGAGGGCTTTCGCAAGGTAACACTCCAGTTGATTAGCAGAGAAACTAACCGAGGACGGGCTCAGTGGGAAATAGTGCTGAGACTGAACAGGAGTGTTTGTTGTGGATATGGGATTGGAGAGGGCTGAGTTATAAGATATGTATTTCCCAGCCCTGCTGTAGTCTTTGCCTCTGCTTAGGGTAACTTTATTTTCTTTTTGAGTGGAGTGGAGGGAGTTAGTGGGGGAGGAGGCAGGCATTCTCTTTGGAAATAGATAGTTGGAAGTAGGGAGAATGTTTTGAATTTTGACACTTTCAAGCTTTAGAGAATGGTCATTTAAGAGCTGAATCAAGGGGCTGTGGGCAAGACTGAAAATTGTAGAAGTGAGATGCCCTTTA
The DNA here is from genome assembly GCF_030445035.2 of Dasypus novemcinctus. NCBI lineage: Eukaryota > Metazoa > Chordata > Mammalia > Cingulata > Dasypodidae > Dasypus > Dasypus novemcinctus. Next base: position 120,474,287 of record NC_080682.1, read on the forward strand.
TGGAAGCAACTAAGAACATCTTCCTGAAACTTATTAATCTCTGTCCCCTCTCCCAAGCCATGTATTTACAAACTAGTGAGGGAATCTGGGTTCTAATACTGGCTCTGATAATTAACACTAACTTTAGATAGGCAGCTAATCTTTTTGTTTCACTCTTCTTATTTGTAAGATGGGGAGAGTAAGTATTTGCCTGACCTAGCTAACATAAGGATTTCAGGGATCAAATAAAGAGATGAGGAAGTGTTACATTTAGAGACATAACTAAAATACTATACAAATGTAAGGTACAATTTCACAGAACGTTAAAAATTTGATGACAAATGTCAAGTCGATACAATCAAGTACTATTAAAAACTGAATATGCTGAAATATTTAAAATTGCTAAATAATTTTTATCATGGATAAAATTTGTTATAATGCAACTTGGTCTGTAACTTTTTCCTTTGAGATTTTCTTTTAAGGCATTTCTCACTTGTCTTTCTAAAGTGTGGAACTCAATTTTGTGACAATGAAAGGACGAGAGATGTGGGAAATAGGTTCCACAGGAGAAGTGAAGTTGTTTGGCCTAGAGAAGAGGAAAGGAAGGGGGGTTTGGAGTTCCAAGTCATTTTCTTAATGTTTTGGGAAAACAGGTAAAAGGCAGTAAGATTAAAGCCAAGGAGACTTTGCATGGATTGAGGAAGAATGCTCGGCCAGCGTGATAATAAGGGATAGAGGCGGTGCAGGAAATGGTCATGAGTGACAAGTTAACAAAGGGGTTCCAGGGACGTGGAGGGTCAGACCAAACTGGTGGGCAGGGCCTCAGCCACGTAGCAGGTTGGAAGAAGGAATTGTTTGGTGTTAAAAGGGGGGAAAAAAAAGAATAAGACTTAGATGTGTGCAGTTAGCATATGATTCTCTCACTACCAAGGCAAGTCAGTCTTCCCCTACCCACCCTCAAGTTTGTTTGTTTTTTATTTCCCTTTTAAGGCTACCCTCGATTTACAGAATTCTACCCACATGGAGATGTGGATGGGGCCGGGGAGTACATCTATCTTGCAAAATCTGGCAAAACCGTCCAGTTGGAAAAGCGGCCACTGCTGTCCCCTCTTCTGCCGCGGGCTGCTTTGTCCTCTTCCTTTTCTGCAGCTCCATCCCTCCCCTGCCCTTACCTCTGCAGAGGCCTCTGGCCTGCTCCCCCTTTCCATTTCAAGTCTACGTCAACTCTCTGCTGGAGCGTTAACTGTGAACCAGCAGCTTAATGTCTGATCTCACCCTCCGCCACGGTGTCCTGGGAGCCAAGGTCGTGCGCCTGACGGCAAAGCAGCAGAGGCTGCGGAGACCTTGGGCACACTGCGTGCTTTGTGGGTTTGGGCGGGGAGGAGGCTGGGATCAGGCTGTTGTGAAGGCGCAGAGAAGAGAGACGGTGGAGGCTTGGAAGCAGGGAATGGCGGGATGCGCTGCTGCAGGAGGAACCCCAGGTGGGCTGTGAGCTCCTGGAGGCCGGGCGCCAGGTCTGCTTTGCAGCCCTCGCCCTGCATGGCGTCAGGGTCGGGCGCCCGCTGGTGACTGCTCTTCTCTCCCCTCCTCAGGGCTTCCGACAAGCTGTTCCTCCTGGACCAGTGCGAGAAGTATCGGCGCTGCAAGCAGTGCCAGAGGCGCACCTCCAACGTGGGCGAGAGCAACCTGTGGCCGCTGAACAAGTTCATGTACGGCTCCCGGCTGCTGGTGTAGCTCTCCAAGTGTGGACCTGGGCCTGTGAGGGAAAGTTCTTATTTTTTGATGTTTGAGATGATTGAGACACAGCATATTTGTTCCCCAGAGGAAGGAAAAAAAATTATTGTGCGTTTCGGTGCTTGCAGTAGCTTGCTTTCCCCTCCTGCCATCTGCTGGCGGCCTGCATCCCCGCACTCGTCTCCGGGGGCAGTGGAGACGTCTGCATGGAGCTGGGGGCCAGCCCTGCGCTGCCACAGGCGCTGGGGACTGCCCGGTTTTGTCTGGCTCCTGGGGTCCCAGGCGAGGGTGCTGCTGGCCCAGCCCTACCGCTCCCTCTATGACTGTGTGTGAGAATCCTCCCCTTTTTTCATCTACAATGATTACTGTCATAATAAATATTTTCCAAGAGCCTGACTGTGCATGACAATTCGTGATGGTAAACTTTGCCACCCCTCCCTAGACTCTTCTGGGCGGACATCACAGAGCTAGGCTCAGCCATTGCCTCGGGGGATCGGAACAAGGCTGCCCGGGCTTTCTGGTGATGGCGCCCCTGGGGCCTTCTTGGGGTGCCAGGGGATCTCTTCCCCTTGGTGTCCTCCCAGTCAGCCATTTCACTGTCCAGCCATTTCTACATCCGATTATGTGGGTACTGGGGAGTGAATGGGCATTGGAAGAGGAGCCTGGCTGGCTTGGCCGGTGGCGCTGCCTTCTCTCATTTCTTCCCTTGCATCCATTCTTTCTTGAGTTAATTTTTTATTTTTAAAGAAGCTTTAGATGCCATAAAAGTTACATAAAAATGGGGAATTCCCATATACCCCAAACTCTGCCCCTCCCCCGCTTTCTCCCATTAACATCTTTGCGCCCCACTGTTTTATAGGTTTTGACAACATGCATGATGGCCTGTATCCACCATTGCAATGTCATGCAGGACAATTCCGACATCCCCAAAGTACCCCACATTACACCTGTTCTTCCCTCTCCCTCCCCTCAGAGCCTCTGGTGGCCACTGCCTTTACATCAGTGATACAAGTTCTTCCATTGCTGGAATAACCATAAGTCTACTAAAGTCCAAGCTGCATTCCACCTTATGTTTATTTCTCAATCTTGAGGATTTTGGTTTGCATCCATTCTTAAGCTGTAGGTACTGCTGAGGTCCTGTTAAAGGCCTTATTTTTAGGTAAGGTATATATGTTCTCAACTAAAAACTTCTTCATCTTCATGCTTTTATCTTTCCTTTGGCTGCCCATCCTACCAAAAGGGTAAAAAATTAACACAATAGAATGAAGCCTAGGCTTTTTTTTTTCTTTTTGGTCCTTTTTTAGATATTTAATTTTGGCAATTTTGTTCTCTCTCTAACAAGAGCACCTAAGGCATAAACATTTTTAAATTAAATCAGTAATCAACACTGGGAATACAACCATACATTTCAGTTGTGTAAAATCTTTCTCCATATTTAGTAATGCACTATAATCTTTAAGTTCAAATACAATTTTTTAAAAAGATGGTTCCTAGTAAGGAAGCCCTATAGAAATGCATACATAACAATGACTTAGAAATGTTCAGAAACCTGGTCCACTCCTTTAATTGGATTACCAAACTGTCAAAGTCCAATACTTTGGCTTTACAAGAAAAAACCCCGCACAGCACGCCCAAATTCAAGTGCCTCACACCACAACAGTGAAAAGTGGCCTGGTCTCAAGAGGTGAGGAACCAAGGAAATAGAAATTGTCCCACCTTGTCCACGCTTCCAAAGGCTGAGACCAAACTGCTACAGCATATGCACCTGAACTTGGGCACACCCTGCAACCCCTTTCCTGCCATGCCAACAGCTCTAGGCCTGCAAACTTTGGCAATCTGGCAATCCAACCAAAACACAAACCAGGTTCCTGAACAAGCCCTCCAAGGCTGTGCATTTTATGTGCTTTTTCAGATTCTCTTGCTGATTCTGATTCTCTTGCTTTCTGTATTTCATTTTCTACATATGAAAAGGACAGAATGATAATTCAAGACTATGAGGCATGGATAAAGGATTGACAATAATGTGCCTGTCATCAGACATTCCTAAATATTCAAGGAGCAAACATGGTGAATTCAGGAGTTGGTAAATAATAATACCTTCTGTATACTGATTAATTAATTATGCTCTTATGTGGAAGAATGCTGCTCTGCTCTCCATAATGTGATGAGCTCTGGAGTCAGAACCACCTGAGTTTGAATCCCAGTTCTTCAATTTAATAAGCTTTATGACTTTGAGCAAGTGGGTTGTTTTTCCAAGTGTTCAATTTGCGAATGTGTAATAACTGCAAAAATATTGCCCATTGTTAGGAGGTGCTTCTCCACGGGTCTCTTGCATGTCTGCATTTCTTGCCAGCAGAGGCGCTGGCACCTTTTGATTTTTTAAGGGGGTGAAACAGCAAACGCCCTTGGGAGACAGCAGTAGTGGCTCTCAGGAATAAGGGGCGGACTGTTTACTGCCTCGTATAATGAAGATAATGTTTCTGTGGCACAAGGGCAGGCTTGTTTCCAGCCCATTATAGAAAGCCTGGGGCTTCCCAGCCGGGCTTCTTCAGCGGCCTGTGACACAGGCTCAAGGTGAGCCTGCATCTGCCTGCCGTTCCCGGCGTCACCTTCGTGGGAACTGGAGGCGTGGGAGACTGAGTTCACACTGCCTGCTGGCGTGCGCAAGAAGGTCCTTGGTCTCTGAGCCAGGAGCCTTGTGTCTTCTGCTGTACTCATAAAGCGGTGGCGGGCTCACCTCTCAGCTTACAAGGAGGGTACAACCTCAGACCCTTCAGCGTTACTCACACTCACCTTGCAGTTACTGCGATGATTAAAGGAGGTACTATATTCAGAGACCGAGCAATCTCGCAAGTGGCAGCCCTTCAAAAACCTGTTACTTAATAGTACCAAGGTCCCACACCAATGTAAAGTGCCAACGGTGGGGAGAACTCTGTGTGGGAGGGGAGTTTATGGGAACTCTGCATCCTCCATGGGATTTCTGTAAACCTACAACTTCTCCAGTGAAAAGTTTCCTTTTTTTTTGAGGTACGGGGGCTGGGATTGAACCCAAGACATCACATGTGGGAAAACGGTGCTTAACCACTGAGTCACACTGGCTCCCAGTTATTATTATTATTTTTGCTGTTGTTTGTTTTTTTCAGGAGACACCGAGAACCAAACCTAGGGCCTCCCTTGTGGGAGGCAGGAGCTCAACCACTTGAGCCATATATACTTCCAAGTTTCCTTTTTTTAAAAGCATTTTTTTTTTAGATATAGTCACATACCATTCAATCCATCCAGGGTATACAATCAATGGCTTTTTGTATAATCACATTATTGTGCATTCATGACCACTATCAATTTTAGAATATTTTCATTACTCTCACAAGAAAAACCCCATACTCCTACAGTTCTCTCTCAATCCCTCTATCCTTCCCCAGCCCTACATAACCAATAATCTAATTGTCTCTATAGATTTATTTATATTTTATACAAATGGAATCATACCATACATAGTTCTTTGTGTCTGGTTTCTTTCACTTCGCATAATGTTTGAAAAAAGTTATTGTAATATTTTTAAAATTAGAGAAGTTATACGCTTACATAAAAATCATGTAAAAAATACATTCCTGGGAAGTGGACTTGGCCCAATGGATAGGGCATCCGCCTACCACCTGGGAGGTCCATGGTTCAAACCTCGGGCCTCCTTGACCTGCGTGGAGCTGGCCCATGCACAGTGCTGATGTGCGCAAGGAGTGCCCTGCCACACAGGGGTGTCCTCTGCGTAGGGGAGCCCCACGTGCAAGGAGTGAGCCCCATAAGGAGAGCCGCCCAGTGCGAAAGAAAGTGCAGCCTGCCCAGGAATGGTTCCGCCCACACGGAGAACTGACACAAGATGACGCAACAAAAAGAAACACAGATTCCCGGTGCTGCTGATAAGGATAGAAGCGGCCACAGAAGAACACACAGAGAATGGACACAGAAAGCAGACAACTGGATTGGGGGGGGAGAAATAAATTAAAAATCTTAAAAAAAAAAAATTCCCATATACCCCCTATTGGTGACACTTTGCATTGGTGTGGCATCCCCACCCCAGCTGATGAAATACCATTAAAATATTACTGTTAGCTATCGTCCATAGTTTATATTGTATATTTTCCCCGTATATTATTTTAACACCTTGTAACAGTGACATACATTTGTTAGAGTTCATGAAAGGACTATCAACCAGTCATCATCCACCAGAGGATTCACGTGTTATTCAGTCTGTTTCAGCCTCGAGCTTTCCTCCTAGTAACACACAGTACCCAAAACTTCCCCTTCAACCACATTCACGTGCATAATTCAGCACTGTTAATTAAACTCACACTAAGGTGCTACAATCACCTCTGTACATCTCCAAACATTTACAATCAACTCGAACAGAAATTCTGCACAAATTTGAAACCCAAAAGCTTGGAATAAAGTGTCTTAAACTATTTGCTTTCTGCCTGCTATATCCTTCCCTTAGAAAAGGAAGTAGAGCATATGTGGAGGAGACATTTGGAATATTTAAACTTTTTTCCCCCTACCAAATGCAAAATAGGAAATGTGTTGAGCCCTGAATACAGGAAAATATTCAGACAACTGATACTGGGCAAATTTTGTGCTAATGATGCCTTTTTCTGTGGCAACAAGTATGTCTGCTGATGACTGCAATTCTCAGGAATTCTCCCCAATCTTCCTACCTTGCCACCTCTATTGCATTTCCTCATGGATGTCCAATCATCGATATATTTTAAACAATACCCCTTCCTCAGGACTGGCTAACCTGCCTCAAGTCCACACCTGCTGCACCATTGCAGTATTTCCCTGTCTTCAATATATAATACATTCCTTTAATAATGTTGTATTAATATTTTTGATAAGTATAGACTGTTTTGTGAAACAAAAAAGAATTTAGGCAACTATGTTCGGGCGAAAAGAATTTCATAAAATTTTTTTACTAAAGGAACTGAATTTATAGTATACTATTATTGGTAGTAATACTTACACTCGGTGCCAGGCACTATGCTAATTTTTGATGAGCTGGAGATTAAGACCACATCAGTCCCTGTCTGTTTTCAGGGAGCATATGATCTAGTGGAAAGGTGGGATGTAGATAGGAAGCCTCATTACCACAAGGTTAAATATAGGTATTGGGTGTGTAGTCAGCTCAGGCTGGCACAGTGGGAGAAGGCTTTTGAAGGAAATAAGGCCACACAATTTTTTTTTATTTAAAATTTTTTTTTAAAATTACTTAGATTGCATAAATGTTACATTAAAAAAATATATGGGATTCTCAATGCCCCTCCCCACACCACCTACATTTTCCCACATTAATAATATCCTTCATTTGTGTGGTACATTCATTACAACTGATGAACACATTTTGGAGTACTGCCATAAGCATGGATTATTTTACATTGTAGTTTACACTTCCTCCCACACAATTCTGTAGGTTATGGCAGGATATATAATGGCCTGTATCTGTTGTTGCAATGTCATTCAAGACGATTTCCAAGTCCCGAAAATGCCCCCATATTACCTCATTACATTTTATGCATTTGTCTTTTAGATCCTGTAGGTAGTAAAAAGTGGATTTACAAACCAAAAATACAATAGTACTGGCATTTATATTTACCCATCTAGTTGCCCTCACCAGAGATCTTTATTTCTTTATGCATCTTTTTTAAAAATGATTTACTTATTTTACTTTATATTTATTTATTCTCCTCCTCCCCCAGATGGTTTTCTCGTCTGTCTGCTCATTGTTTTCTCGCCTTCTCCAGGAGGCACTGGGAACTGACCCCAGGTCTCCCACATGGGAGGTGAATGCCCAACGGCCTGAGTCACATCTGCTCCCCCTTCAATGCATCTTTGATCTACTGTCGATTTTTCTTTGCTTTTACCCTGCAGAACTCTATTTAACATCTTTTGTAGGGCTGGCCTATTGTTGAGGAAGTCCCTCAGCTTTTGTTTCTCTGGGAATGTCTTTTTTCCCCCTTCTTCTTCTTTCTTTTCTTTTAAATGTTATATTAAAAAAATATGAGGTCCCCATATAGCCCCCACTCCACCCACCACACCCGTCCCACATCAACAACCTCTTCCATCATTGCAGCACATCCACTGTACCTGGAGAATACATTCTGGAGCACCACTGCACCACATGGACTGTGGTCCACATTGTAGTCCACACTCTCCCCCAGTTCACCCAGTGGGCCACAGCAGGACACATAACATCCAGCATCCATCCCTGCAGCACCACCCAGAACAACTCCAAATCCTGAAAATGCCCCCACACCATATCTCTTCTTCCGTCTCCCTACCATGAGCAGCCACCGTGGCCATACCCTATTCCTCCAGCCTGTGGACCCTGGGATGGTTATGTCCAGTCCCCCTCTACATCAAGAGAGGGCTTAGATTCCACATGGATAATGGATGCAATTCTCCTGCTGGCTGTAGGCACTCTTGGCTCTCTGGTGTGGTGGCTGACCCTTTTCACCTCCCTGTCAGATGGCCAGGGTAAGTCCAACAAACCAGAGGATAGAAGCCACAAGTCTGCTGAGGCCCAGAGCCTGGCCGTCACATGGACAGTCCAGAGATTCAGGTCTCCTGAGTTTACACCAACCCAAATGCCAACCACAGGTCTGGTAAAAGTAACAGAAGAGGAGTGTGTAGAAGGTCATATCTGAGTCCAACTCCATCACACTCAGGAACACAAACTCCAAAGTAGGGCCAACTGACATGGCCCTGAACTCCAGAGCCATCTGCTATGACCATACAACCTGTGGGTCTCTACAGCCCTCAGGAGAACCAGCACCTGGGTTTCCATCTACCTTGGCTGTCTCTGGTACCTTGCTGAGGCGTGCATAACCATCACCCCTCTGATGAACTCCTGACTCTTTTGAAGACTCATAGCCATATAAACTCACTTGTCCTTTCCATTTCCCCCTTTTATCCAAAGTCAAAGGGCAGTTTTTTTTTGTTTTTATTTTTATTTTCTAAGATTTATTTATTTCTCTCCCCTTCCCCCACCCCACCCCGGTTGTCTGTTCTCTGTGTCTATTTGCTGCATCTTCTTTGACCGCTTCTGTTGTTGTCAGCGGCATGGGAATCTGTGTTTCTTTTTGTTGCGTCATCTTGTTGTGTCAGCTCTCCGTGTGTGCAGCACCATTCCTGGGCAGGCTGCACTCTCTTTTGCGCTGGGCGGCTCTCCTTACGGGGCATACTCCTTGCGCATGGGGCTCCCCTACCCGGGAGACACCCCTGTGTGGCAGGGCATTCTTTGCGCGTATAAGCACTGCGCATGGGCCAGCTGCACATGGGTCAAGGAGGCCCAGGGTTTGAACCGCAGACCTCCCATGTGGTAGACAGATGCCCTAACCACTGGGCCAAGTCCGCCGCCAAAGGCTGAGATATTCTGCCGGTCTGAGTTGACCCCTTTATTCAAGGTCTTTTTCTAGTTACATCATCAACTGGTACTTGGCAGTAATCCCTCAGTGCCAGGGAGGCTCATCCCTGGGAGTCATGTCCCACACTGGGGGGAAGGCAATGCATCTACAGGCTGAGTTTGGCTTAGAGACTGGCCACATTTGAGCAACATGGAGGCTCTCAGGAGGTAACTCTTAGGCACCCTGCAGCTCTTGGCCTAGTTCACATTTCAGGCACACAGGATCATAATTGGGGCCATTAGTATCAAGGGCTCATCGTTGGACCATCCATCTTTGTTGGTCTTTGCCATAGCACTTGGGGGACTGTTGCTGTTCCATTGGGGAATGTGATAGAGCTCCCCTGGTCAGGAACTCAGCACTCTCTCAGCTGTCATTTCCAACTGAAACCACTATGAAAATATCCAAACCTTTCTATGTACCCTGTATACATATCCTGGAGAACTCCCTCCCAACCATGTGCCCCCCACCAATAACACCCCATACAAGTGCTCCTCCACCGCCATAGTTGAACTTCTCTGTAGTCCAAAATTTCTTCAAAAAGGAAGCCCAATATATTGCCAGGTTCTTAATCCCTCCCATGTTTTTAAAAGATGTCCTTACTGTGCATGTGTCTTGACTTGGGCACCCACATTTGGCCCTAGAATTCCCATTTACATGGTTCAGAATGTTTCTCCTTTCTAGGAGACAGTTTCCTCAAAGTTCTCTAAATTGTTTATGCAGGATTTAGAATTCTTGGTTGTTTTTTTTTGCTTTCAGTGCATTAAATATGTCAGTATCCCACTGCCTTCTTGCCTCCATGGTTACTGACTAGAAACCGGCACTTAATCTTATTGAGGTGCTCTTACATGTGACATATTGCTTTCCTTGCCACTTTCAGATTTCTCTATCTTTGGCATTTGATAGTTTGATTATAATACACTGCAGTGCAGGTCTTTTTGGGTTTATCCCATTTGGAGTTTGCTGAGCATTTTGAATATGTGTATTTATGTCTTTTGTTAAATTTGGGAAGTTTTCAGCCATTATTTCTTTGAATATTCTATCTGACCCATCTTTCTTCTCCTTCTGGGGCTCCTACAATGCATATTGGTATAGTGGTACCTTGATACTCATCATTAACTGGTTCCAGGAGGTGCAACAAGTACCAAAAACTGATACCAAGCAAATTTTTCCTGTAAGGAATAATGTAAATGGTTGCATATATTACTTTACATGATAAATAAACCTAAAAATTAATACTTAGATAAAATAAAATAAAAACCCTCACTTTACCTGTATTAAAAAGAGTCTATGCTCTGATGGGATAGTGGGAGAAGAGTGGTGAGGAGAGAGGTTACATGGAAGGAGAGTCCCCCTTCAATAGAACATTGTACTCTTGGCACTGTGTTCTTTCTCTTTTCTGCCTTTTTTCAACTTGCCCCACAGGTTGACACACTCTTTGTCACCTTTACTAAAAACTTATCCAATGAGGACTGCTTCTTTCAGAATTCCTTGAAACTGTGAAATTGTTTGGTCATTCAATAAATTCACATTTCTGTTTGTCAGAGCTTTGTACAGATGGTACTTCTCCACAAGGTTTTGAACTTCTGCCCATTTTGCACACATTTCTTTTATCAAGGAACTGGGGACATCCTCCCTTATCTCCTCCTCACCTGAAGAAATCTCTTCAGCCACCTCTTGTTGCTGCTCCTTCTGTAGGTCCTGCAGCTCCTCAGTGCTGAGCTCTTCACAATGTTCCTCCACTAACTCAACATCAGCAGCACTGACCTCCAGACCCATGGATAGGCCCAAAGATACAATGTCCTGCACAACTGGACCCTCTGTACCTGAAGGTTTGAGGTCATCTTCAAACCCTTCAAAGTCTGAGTCACAGCTTCTGGCCACAAATTCTTACTTGCTGGATTCTTGCTGGTCCTCTTTTAAAAACTATCAAACCAGCTGTGGCTGGCTGTAAAAACTTCAACACTCTCATCATTCAGTTTTGGTTTGTTTTTCAAGATTGGCATGTGACACTTTAGCTTTTTCACATATCATGGCTTTCAATACACTGTTGCCTGCTAACTGCTTCTTATTTACCCAAATTAATAACAGCTTTTCAACTTCCTTAAGTGTTTGGGAATGCTGCTTTGTTACTACTTTAACTCCTTTTGCAATATCAGCCTTTTTTTTTTAAGATTTATTTTTATTCATTTCTCTTCCCTTCCCCCGCCTTGTCTGCTCTCTATGTCCATTTACTGTGTGTTCTTCTGCGTCTGCCTGCATTATCTGGCAGAACCGGGAAACTGCGTCTTTTTGTTGCGTCATCTTGCTGTGTCAGCTCTCAGTGTGTGGCGCCATTCCTGGGCAGGCTGCGCTTTTTTCACATGGGGTGGCTGTCTTTGTGGGGCGCACTCCTTTCACGGGGACACCCCTACGTGGGGGTGCCCCTGCGTGGCACGGCACTCCTTGTGCACGGCAGCAATGAGCGTGGGCCAGCTTACCACATGGGTCAGAAGGCCCTGGAGATCAAACCCTGGACCCTCCATATGGTAGATGGACACTCCATCAGTTGAGCCATGTCCACTTCCCTTTTTTATTGCTTCTTTACTCTTAATGATGGTGGAGACCGTTTTTCTAGGCATACCACATTCCTTGGCAAGATCAATAATGCGAATACCGCTCTCATATTTACTTTTTTTTTTCCTCAATGGTGGTGCGAAGTAATTTCTTTTTCTGCTCAGTGCTATATTTTCTTAGGACTCATGATGAGAAAAAATGCAAAAATACACAATGACCACAGAAGCTAAGACCACAGTAGGATGTGCACAGGGCAAGAGCTACTGTGTGACCAATGTGTGGCTCCTTTTTCAGCTGGAAAGGGTAGCGAGTCATGAGCCAAGTGACTCTGACAAGTTCTAGCTTGTGCATCAAGTACCAAACAAATGATGAGTACTGGGACAAAATTTTTGCAAATTTGAAGCTTTTCAAAGCAGCTGAGTATGAAGGTAAGACTGTAGTTTCTGCTCCTCAGGCTGGATGATTTCAATTGTCTTACCTTCAAGTTAAGTGATTCTTTTTTTTGCTAACTCCAATATGCTGTTGAACCCTGCTAAGGAATTTTAAATTTCTGTTACTGTGGTCTTCAGCTCTGTTTGGTTCCTGTTTATAATGTATCTTTACTGATACTCTCTTTATGTTAGTCTACTCATTTCCTGATTTCTATTAGTTGTTTGACCACGTAGTCCTTTAGGTCTTTCAGCATATTTAGGACCATTTTTGAAAAGTGTTTGTCTGGTATGTCCCAGTTCTGGTTCTGCCCACTGATGTTTTCTAATGCCTAGTCCTCTCCTTGGTCTGGCCCATTGCTTCCTATTTCTTTGTATGTTCTGTAATCTTTTGTCTTGACATTTTGCTACTATAATGTATTATTGTTGGAATTTAGAGTCAGACATATCTATTCCTTAGCTTGTATTCAGTAAGAATTATGAAACAGCTGTCCTTGAATGCCAGGAGCCAACAACAACAACAAAAAAAAAAAAAAAAAAAGGAAAAAGAGAAAACACCTTTCCCAGACTTTCAGATTGACCCATGCTACTGTTCTCTTTCAGAGCTTGTCTACACAGTGAGTTTAGAGAATAGTTCCAGGCCAAAGTGTAGGAGCAGCCCTGTCCTTTCTGTGCATGTGTCTTGTGTTGGGCATCCACATTTGGCCCTAGGAATTCTGTTTACAAGGTTCAGAGTTTCCTCCTTCCTAAGCAACAGTTTCCTCAAAGTCCTGGGTCCTGCACTGAATATCCTACAGCCAGCAATCCCTTGCCCCAGGTGGCCTCTTGACGGCTCTTCCACATCATTCTACAGGGGAGCCCTGTGAACTGCCTTGTATGGTAGGGCAAGTTATGGGATGCCAAGTCCCTCAGGCGCCTACCAGAGAGACTGGACCAGACATACATGCTCCCAGTATGTGCACAAGGGTCACTCTTCTACCACTAAACTGGGACCAGGGCTCTGCACAGGGAGTGTGGGCCAGCCCTGTGCCAACTGATGAAGCTTTGGGAAGGGGCTGGCCATGATGACATGAGAACCTACTGCATTTAAGTAGCCTTTTTCTTGATTTGGCCCTCACTCTGTTACTGCAGCCCTTTTACTGTTTTCTGGAGCTTTGGGAAAGATATTTCTGTCAGTTCTTGCTTTTGTTCAAAGCTTCTGTCAGGGGGATGGAGCCCTGAAGTTTCTCACTCTGCCACCTTGATCCGGGCAGGGCTTTGAAATAAACTTATTTTAGAATAGTTCTAGATTTATACAAAAGAAGCAAAGGTAGCAAAAGAAGTTACAGCATACTGTTCACCCAGTTTCCCCTATTGTAAATATCTTACATTACTATGATGCATTTGTTACAAGTAAGGAACCAACACTGGTACTTTATTATTAACTAATGTCCACACTTTATTCAGTTTATTCAGGTTGCACTAGTTTTTCTCTAGTGTCATTTTACTGTTCCAAGATGCCACCTAGGACACCACATTACATCTAGTGTCATATCTCCTTACCCTCCCCTGGTCTGTGTTCTATGTCCTTTTGACATTATCTCATCAGTCTCTTAATACTTCTTTACTTTCTGACCTAAAAAGGTGTTCCAGGTTGCTCTTTTCTTTCCCCTGCCCCAGCATGGAATCAGCCATTTCTCCAGGGAGTTTGGTTCCTTTTAATGAAGAATGGTATTAAGAAAGCATGGTATGGGAACTAGATATGCTCATTGCTATTGATGTGTCACTGCTTCAGCCACTCTCTGCTCTCTGTAGATTGAGGTATGGATCTCACTTTCTTTCTCACACGTTTACATCTATATCTATTTCTATAGCTATCTCTCTATATTGAAAATGATGAGCACAATGAAACCACCAATTCAAACCCAAAAATATTATCCCTTTCCACGTCTGTAATCCTTTGACAGTGGGAAACCGGACTCCTATTACCCTCATTGTACTATTGGATAAACTTTTATGTAATCTCTGATCACTTCGGCTGTCCCCTTGAGCCCTTGCCACTCTGCTAGGCTCTGGCACCTTGTACCAGGCTGGTGCCACCCAACCCCCCATGGCTGCTTGGATGTCCTCATTCCCCGTAGACTGTGATGTCCTGTGTTGCTGCCTCTCCTCCCATCTCTTGCACAGACAATTACCTTACTTGACTCCATCTAGTGGACTAAATTATCAAAGAAAAAAAGAAGAAGGAAAAAAGAAGAGTGAAGGAGGAAGGTTATGGAAGAAAGGAAGAGGACTTTATTGTTAAGGACCATTCATAGGCCAGAAAACAAAGCCTAGACATTTTAGAAAATTCCAAAAGCTATCAGAAAACCTGAAGATAAAATATCACCTTCAAGGGCTAAAAAAAAAAACAAAACAAAAAAAACAAAAAACCTCTAAGTAGAATTTTGTTGTAAGCAAAATTTTTAAGAATATAGGCAAAATAAAAGAATTTTAGAAAGAAAGGTTATTCAAATAAAACAAAGAGAAACCGTTTATCATTAATAAGGTAAATACTTTCAACAGTGAGAGAATGCATAGCTCCAAGCTTCCATAAAATATATAAGCTGGTCATATTCTAGGAATTAAAGGAACCTCTGAAAGATGTACTGGGATAAAGGAAAATAATCTTAGAAGGGTACAGATGTGAGAAAGAAAGTGAGCAAAGAAATTTTATAACATTTTTGGCACATTGAAGCAAACATTGATTTTACTAATGTCTAATTTGTGAGGCTAAAAAAATTCATAGTAATTTATATAGTTAATACTTAACATTAATAGTTAAAGCATGCCGAGTTCCCTGTTTTTTCAAGAGGTGGGTAAAGGTTTTGAGTAATGTTTGATTTTTCCAAGTTAATCAGGAAAAGAAAAAAATTGGATATGTAATATATCATTATAGAGGTATACTCCAGGCCAAATTCCTGTATTAAAATCTCAGCCCAGGCTAAGTCACTGAGTGACCTTGTGCAAATTACTTAACCTTTTCAAAAATATTTTTTATTGGAGAAGTTGTGAACTTACAAAACAATCGTGTAATGTGCAGAATTCCCATACATCACCCTTCCACCAACACCTTCCATTGTTCTGGAATATTTGTTATAGATGATGAAAGAACATCATTAGCCTGTTACCACTAAGTATGGTTCACAGCTTACATTTGGTATATATTTTTTCCATATACACCTTCCTATTATTAACACCAGGTATTTGTATTGCACATTTGTTATACTTCATGAAAGACCACTCATATTTGTACTGTTAACCACAGTCCATCTTAACCTTTTTTTTTTTGGTTTTTCTGTCAGGGCAAAATAAATAATATTGGTATCTAGTTCATAGTGTACTATGTAAGTTTACTTAAAGATATTTAAACTACCGAAACTATAATAAGTGCTAAGACACATTAACCACAATTAGAGCTTTCAAAACAAGAGAGAAAATATGGATGGGAGAGGGGGAGGGGAGGGAAACCCTAATCCTAAGAAATCAAGAAAGGGTAAAGAAGAAATATAGAAACATGGGTCAAATAGCACAAACTGAGAGGACAAAAATAAGTCCAAATTTAGCAATAATGTAAACAAACTGAGTTCTTTAGGTAAAAGAAAGCTAGAAAACAGAAGAAAGATAGAAGATAAAAGTCTAGCGACAACTAAGGGATTGAACTAAAACGTGGGGCAGACGCAGAAAGCTAGAGCTGTCGGAGGAAACGGACGGGACCCTTCTCGGCTCCCAGGTCCGGCGCACCCCACGCCCCTCCTGGGCCTCTCCCAGGCCTCGTGCACCTCGCGAACCTCCTCGACCTCTTCCCTCTGCAGCAGGAGGGCGAAAGCTCAGGCTCCAGCGCTCCACCCCTACTCGGCATTTTCACAGGCGGGCACCGCGCCGCGGTGACGTCATCCGTGGGGGGGCGCGAAGACGTCATCCGTGGGGGCTCGATGACGTCATCCGTGAGGGCGCTGCGACGTCATCCGCGGGGCGCGATGACGTTGACTGGGGGGCGGGCCTCCCGCGCTCTCTCTTGGGCGCTCGCCTCTCCTCAGGCTGCGATTGGTGAGGGATGCGCGCGCAGGCGCGCCGGTATAAAAAGCAGGGTTTATGCCACAAGGGCGCCTCCGCGCCAGCGGGCGGGCTTCGTCGCGGCGGTTTCCTCCCCGTCGTTGGCTGCACCGTGAAGCCGGCTTCCGGCGCTGCCGCTGCCGCTGCCGCCGCCGCCCTTCGAGGACCACTACGGCATCTTACCTGCAGCCGCCCGTACCGCCTTAGGGCACAGTCTTTAATGAGTAAAGATAGACCTTTCTGTGGTGCTCTTGGTCACACACTTATGGCGGTTTTGAAGGGCCGTGGAGAGTACTGTCAGGCACAGCATGCCTTTTATGAAGACGAATTAACTAAAAATTGTTTACTCCTCCACCAAGGAGCCCCCGTAAGAACCGTTAACCTGGAGGCCGAAGTGTTGAATTGAAATCATCAGAGCATTTTACAAGAGTTCTGACCTGATGGGGGTAAACTTAAGTGCACTTCCTGTCTACTGTCTCAGGGTCACTGGATTGAGGAGGTCCTGCTTCCTGTTAGGAGTTCATTTCCCACTACTCTCAACTTCATATTCAAAGCACTGGGCATTTCAACTGAAGTATAGGAGCAGACTAAAGTTTCTTTATCATGTCTGTATGCAAACATTTAAAGTATTTAATAATCCTATTGAGTGTTTTTCAACGAAATTAACATGGCTCCAATGAACCGACCAGCTCCTGTGGAAATCACATATAGGAATATGAGATTTCTTATTGCTCACAATCCAACCAGTGCGACTTTAAACAGATTTATAGAGGAGCTCAAGAAATATGGAGTTATCACAATAGTAAGAGTATGTGCAGCAACTTACGACACTGCTCTTGTGGAGAAAGAAGGCCTTCCAGGTTCTGGACTGGCCTTTTGAGGATGGTTCACCACGATCCAAACAGATTGTTGATGACTAGTTAAGTCGTGTAAACATTAAATTTCGTGAAGAGCCTGGTTGTTGTATCGCTGTTCACTGTGTTGCAGGTCTTGGGAGAACTCCAGTGCTTGTTGCCTTAGCATTAATTGAAGGTGGAATGAAAAATGAAGATGCAGTAGTATTTATAAGACATAAGTGGCAGGGAGCTTTCAATAGCAAGCAACTTTTGTATTTGGAAAAATATTCTAAAATGCGGCTGCGCTTCAAAGACTGTAGTGATCATAGAAACAACTGTTGCATTCAGTGAAACTTGGGTGCCTGATGCTATTGCCGTGGAAGTGGAACTTGGGACAGGACTTAATTTATCATACATGTTTGCCAAAATGTAGGCTTAGCGAGTGATAAGTCTAATGAAGCCTCCATAGGAACATTGAAAAGCCACAAGCTTCACAGAATTGCAGCCTCTATGTTTGGGTTTAGGTTGCTTCCAACCCATTTGGACACTTGGTGAGGGATTCTTGCTGTTTGATATTTAAAATTGTGTATCATTTGTATCAATTGACCTTACCTGAAATTATGCAGTATTGAGTTATAAATATTCTTCACATATATTTCCATGCCAGAAACTTAACCAATACATAAGAAATTTAGAGAGATTGGGTAGTAAAATACCAAGAACAATACTTGTGTACTTTTAATATCAAACAATTAAAATCCTAGGAACTATGAACAATACTCTAGACCTTATATGGTTTATTCAGTCATTTCAAATACTGCAAGTAGGGTCTGAATGGTTACTTCTCTGCTTCATATGTTTACCATTCCTATATTCATATTAGTATACATCAGTTTTATGTAACAATTGATTTTTTTTAGGATTCTTACCAAGTTGTATGTGTTTAATGTCTTTATTTGAATCTCATTTTGTGATGTTTTGAAAAACCTCCATTTTGAAAACTCAAATGGTTGAAAGTTCATGTAAAGTCCATGTTGTATAAAAGCACATGTGGGGAAACAGATTTGGCCCAATGGGTAGGGCATTCCCTACCACATGGGAGGTCCAAGGTTCAAACCCAGGGCCTCCTGACCGTATGATGAGCTGGCCCACACGCAGTGCTGATGTGTGCAAGGAGTGCTGTGCCACACAGAGGTGTCCCCTGTATAGGGGAGCCCCACACGCAAGGAGTGTGCCCCATAAGGAGAGCCACCCAGTGTGAAAAAAGTGCAGCCTGCCCAGGAATGGCGCCGCATACGTGGAGAGCTGACACAACAAGATGACGCAACGAAAAGAAACACAGATTCTGGGTGCCACTGACAAGAATACGAGCGGGCATAGAAGAACACACAGTGAATGGACACAGAGCAGACAACTGGGGAGGGGAGGAGGTGGAGAAGGGGTGAGAAATAAATTTAAAAACTTAATTAAAAAAAAAGTACCTGTGTTTAATATCTCCAGCACAAAAAGCCTTATAGTTAATTTAATATTTGCACTTTGAGGTAAAACTTAACAGGGAGGGCCTGAGAACTGAATGGGAGGAAGTTATTAAATATTTTATTAGAACCTTGTGATTTTTAAATACAATGCACAACAACATCTCTGATCACAAAATCAATTAAGTTAGGAAAAAAGTTGATAAATTTAGAATTTAAAAAATCTGTGTCTAGAGGCTTCCACTTCTAGAAAAATCTCTCTGCAACAACCAGAAAAATCTGGATAAATTACAAAAGTCATAGTTTAAAGACATGTGAAACTTAAGAAAATAAGGACTAGGTGAATATGAATTCCATAAAGGGAGGAGCCTTCCTGAGGTAAGCTGCTGTCTGGGGGCATTTACTGATTCTGGACCTAGACTAAGGATCAGGCTTGGGTTGTTTTTCTTATTACTGTATTCTGGATCCAAGGCCTTTATTGGATAGATGTTTCATAAATATTTTCTCCCAATATGTTTTTTTCTTAATAGAGTGTGTTGAAATACAAAAGCTTAAAATTTTGATGACGTATATTCAAGTTTTCTTTCATGAATCATGTTTTTCATAACTGTAAGAACTCTGCTCAACTTAATTTGCAAAGATTTTCTGCTATATTCTTAGAGTTTTATAGTTTTCGCTCATATTTAGTTTTTTTTAATTAAAGATTTATTTTTATTTCTCTCCCCTTCTCCCCCACTCCCCCTCCATATTGTCTGCTCTTTGTGTCCATTCACTGTGTGTTCTTCTGTGTCTGCTTGCACTTTTGTCAGGCAGCACTGGTAATCTGTGTCTCTTTGTTGCATCATCTTGCTGTGTCAGCTCTCCGTGTGTACAGTGCTGCTCCTGGGAGAGCTGCGCTTTTTTCGTGTGGGGTGGCTCACCTTGCAGGTCACACTCCTTGTGCATGGGGCACCCCTACGTGGGGGACACTGCTGTGTGGCACGGCACTCCTTGCGCACAGCAGCACTGCGCATGGACCAGCTCACCACATGGGCCAGGAGGCCCTGGATACCAAACCCTGGACCTCCTATGTGGTAGGTGGATGCTCTTTCAGTTGAGGCACATCTGCTTCCCTCATATTTAAGTTCATGACCCATTTTGAGTTAATTTTTTGAGTTTATGATATGAAGTGTCTAAACCTTTTGTTTTTGCATATGGATATCCAATTGCCCCAGCATCATTTGTTGAAAAGCCTATCCCTTCCCCCACTGAATTGCCTTGAGAGCTTTGTTGCATGTCAACTGACCCTAAATGGAAAGATTTATTTCTGAACTATTAATTCTATTCCATTCATCTATAGGACCACACTGTATTGATCATTGTAACTTTATGTTTTGAAATTGGGTAATGTACTTTGTTCTTCCTTTTAAAAGGTGTTTGACTATTTTAGGTCCTTTGCATTTCCATATAAGTTTTAGGATCAAACTGTCAATTTCTACAAAAAAAGACATTGCAGGGGTTTTGTGAGGTATAGTGTTGAATTTATATACCTGTTTGGGGGAGAATTGCAATCTTGACCCTATTGATTTTCAAATCCATGAACATGGAACATTATATCTTCTTTAATTTCTATCAATAATGTTTTGTAGTTTTCAGTATATAAGACTTATACTTCTTTCATTAAATTTATTTCTAAATATTCTTTTTGGTGCCATTGTGAATGGTATTGTTTTCCTTATTTTTACATTGTTTGCAGTTAGTAAATATTCATTGATTTTGTATATTGATCCTTTATTCTGTGATCTCGCTAAACTCATTTATTAGTTTCAGTGATGTGTATGTATGTGTGTGTATTCTTTGACATTTTCTACATGCTAATAATGTCATCTATGCACAAAGGCAGTTTTACTCTCCCTTTCCAATCTGGATGCTGTTAATTTCTTTTTCTTGCCTTATTACACTGGGTAGAATCTCCAGTACAATGTTGACTCCAATCAACATTGACTGATGGTGAAAACAACATCTTACCTTGGTCCTGAACTTAGGGAGAAAAGTATTTATTCCTTCACTATTATGCTGTTAGCTCTTTGTTCCTTATAAATGCCCTTTATCAGGTTGAAGACGTTCTATTCCTAGTTTGTTGGGAGTTTTATTGTAAATGGGTTGTGAGTTTTGTCAAATACTATTCCCGCATTATTGAGATGGATCATGTTAAAATAACCTTGCATTCTTAGGAATAACTCCTACTTTTTCATTGTGTTTAATTTTTAAAAAATATTGCTGGATTTCATTTGCTAGATTTTTGCATCAGGCTCATGAAGGATATTGGTCTGTAGTTTTCTTTTCTTGTGACATCTTTGTCTGGCTTTACTATCAGGATAATATCAGTGTCATAGAATGATATGGGAAATGTTCTCTCCTTTGTTTTCTGAAAGAGTTTGTGAAGGACTGGAATTATTTCTTTAAATAAATTGATGAAATTTAAATGAGTTGATAAAATTCACCAATGAACTCTTTTCTTTTTGGGAAGATTTTTATTTACCAGTTCAATTTCTTTAATTCTTATAGGTCTATCAAAATTTTCTGTCTTCTTGAGTCAATTTTGGTAAGTTGTGGCTTTCTAGGGTTTTATTCATTTCAGCTAAGTTGTTCCTGATACTCCCTTATAATCATTTTAATTTCTGCACAGTTTTACAGTGATGTTCCCCCTTTCCTTCTTGACTTTAAAAATTTTCTAGTTTCTTAAGGTAGAGGCTTAGGTTATTGATTTGAGACTTTTTTTTTTTTCTGATATAGGCCTTTAAAGCTATAAGGTTTCCCTCTAAGTTCTGCTTTAGCTACATCTAATTAATTTTTATATGTTGTGTTTTTTCATTTATCTCAGTATATATTTATTAATATATACATAATATGTGTTAATATATACAGAATAAATAAATGTATCAAAACATGGATCTATTTAAATTTTCTTGTTATGTTTTCTTTCATTCTTGGGTTATTTAGAAAAGTATTGTTTGATTTCTAAATATTTGGATTTTCTCTCTTTTTTTTCTGCTGTTGATTTCTAATTTGTTATTGGCAGAGGACATATTTTGTATGATTTCAGTTCTCTTAAATTTAATGGTATTTGTTTTATGACCAACATGTGATCTAACCTGGAGAATGTTCCATGTGCACTTGTAAAGAATGTGTATTCTGCCTTCATTGGATAGATTGTTTCTATACATCAGTTAGATTGAGTTGGTTGATAATTTAATCAGCCAAAGGAGTGCTGATGCAAAAATTCAGAAATCTGTTGGGTTTTATAAGGGATATTTATTTGGGGTAGAAGCTTACAGTTACCAGACCATAAAGCGTAAGTTACTTTCCTCATCAAAGTCTGTTGCCATGTGTTGCAGTAAGATGGCTGCTGACATCTGCAAGGGTTCAGGCTTCCTCTTCCTATTAAGGCTCCATTGTTCCCAGCTTCTTCCAATATCAGCTGTAGGCTGGGACAAGTCTTGTCTCTCCAGGGGCCTCTGTCACGTCTAATGGAACCTTCCCACTTTCCTCACATATCTGCTTGTCTGTGTGCTTAGTTCCTGGCCTCCAGGATCAAAACTTGAAACTGTTCTCTGCCATGCCTATTCTCTGTGAGTCCCTGCCCACCAAGGGCGTGGGGATGCAATGTCCTACTGACCTGGCCCAATCAAAGCCTTAATCATTATTTATCAAGTAAAAGTGAAACCTCTGAATCTAATCTAATCTAATATGCCCAGAGGAACAGCCCAGTTTATAAACATAATCCAATATCTATTTTTGGAATTCATGAACAGTACCAAACTGATACAATTGATAATGTTGTTCAATAGTTTTATCCTTGGTGATGAAAACTTCCAGTTGTTTTGTCAAATACTGAGAATATTGAAATTTCCAATTATTATTGTTAAATTGTTCATTTTTCCTTCCAGTTCTGACAGATTTTGCTTCATGTATTTTGAGGGTCTCCTTTTAAGTGTGTATATATTTATATATTATGTGTTCCTGATGTGCAGAACTTTTTGTAAAAATAAAATGCCCTTCTTATTTTTTTCCTAATAATATTTCTTGTCTTAAAAGTTTATTTTGTCAGCTGAAAACACTGCAGTGGTGAAATGTGGCTCCAGATTGCCTCTCAACAGAATGTTTGCAAGGCAATATCGCCATACCTTGGAGAGTGTTCCTGACCCCCACTCCTCACTCCCAGCCCTTCCCAAATGCACACTGATCATTGCATTAGGAGGTCAGAGTTCTTCCTCCTGAGACCCAGCCGCCTGGAATCAGAGGCGCAGCATTTTCAGCACCCAAAATTACAATTGTAAAAACTATCTTTATACAATGAATAGAGAACTTCAGATAAAAAACATTTTAAAAAAATAACTATATGTCACTCTTCACTATTATTCAAAGAAGATATATATCTGATTTTTGCCACTGGCGTTCAGCTTCCTTTCCCAGTTTCATCTATTTAAAAAAATAACACAAGGGAGTGGGTGCAGCTCAGTGGTTTGAGCACCTGCTTCCTATGTACGAGGCCTTGGGTTCAATCTCCAGTACCTCCTAAAAAAACCCACCACAATCTATTTTATATAAAATATGTCCATTATAAAATGAACACTCTGAAGAGCTGAATTTTGTTTCAGTTTTCATACTCTGGAAGTCACATTTTGTAAAACTGGGGGCCATTCATAATTGTCACATACTTTAAAAAAATTATCTCAACACATCATTTTTTTAAAGAAAATTTTTGAAAGAAAATTAGATATGTGGTCCTAGATGTATGTAAAACTCTAGAATGATTTAGACTAACTAGTTTAACTTTTTACAACATGTACAGGTGTCCAATTTTGACATTATCCATGGTCCTTTTAGATCACATGGAGTTCGATTTGCAAACATTTCTATAGCCAAATTTGTGTATGTGGTTGCCTCCTTAATACACAGCCTGACCTTAATGTTTACTATTAAATTTATATATATATTTTTAAAAAACAGAAAAGACTGAAAAATTCCAAACTCCAAAAAACAGAAAAAACTCAGATACTCATAGTAACATGCCTGTTATGAGTTTCAGTGTATTCCAAAATTTTCCTGTGCATGGGGAGTTATTTTTTTGTTTTGTTTTGCTTTTTTTGAGAAGTTGTGGGTTTGCAGAACAGACACACATATCATACAGGATTCCCATGCATCGTCCTACCATCAGTGCCTTGCAGTGTTGCAACACATTTGTGGGGAGTTATTCTATTATAATTTATTTTATAAAATGGTAAAATACAATTTTGCACCCTATTCTCATTTAATGATTTGCCATAGCCATGTTTAACATCATTTAAAGTTCTGTGCAACATTCTCAATGATTGCAAAATATTCTATCTTATGAATGCATTGTTTACTTAGTTATTGTCCTGATTTTGGATATTTAAGTTGCTTTCATTTCTGCCGATATTGTTATTAATAACTCTTAGGAACATCGCTATGGATAAAGCATTTTCTATCATTAAAAAAAAACAACTACTTTGTAACAAGTTGACAGTTTCTGCCTTTTTACTGGTGTGTATTCATAGCGTATTTATTTGTATGTTTGGTTTACATTTAATGATCATGCTATTTATTTTCTGTTTCCTGTTTTTGTTGTTGTTCTGTTCCTTCTTTATTGTTTTCTTTTTTGTTAGTATTTTTTTAGTGTATTATTTAAATTCCTCTGTAGATTCTTTTGGCTGGAGTTTTTTTAAAGCTATTTGCATGCGTGTAGGTGTGTTATTTCCAATTGTTGCTCTACGATTACAATATACATCTGCTTTTAACACATTCTACTTCAGAGTAGTAATAACTTAACTTAAATAACTTCTGGAAATTCTGCTCTATTATAGCTACATTCCCTCTGTACTTTTGTTGACATATGGTGTATCTATATATGTTATTAAACGAAACAGTGGTAATATTATTGATTTATACAACCTATTTTCATTTTAGAGACTGTAAGAGAATAAAGGAGAAAAATATAGAGCCTTTTATGTTAACTTATATATATATCATTACTGGTGCTTTTCATTCTTTCCTCTGCATTCCAGTCACCATCTGGTGTTATTTCCTTTCAACCTGAAGTTCTTTATTTAGTATTTCTTGTAAAGAAGTTCTTTTAACAACAAATTCTTTTAGTCTTTGTTTATCTGAAAATGTCCTTATTTTGCCTTCATTTGAGGGGTAGTTTTATGTACATAGAATTTGTGACTGACATATTTTTTCCGTCAGCACTTTGAATATGTCATTCTACTGTCTTTTGGCCTTTACTGTTTCTGATGAAAATTCATCCTTTAATTGTACTGATAGTTTCCTGTATATGACTCTTCTTTATTCTGCTTTCAAGATTTTTCTCTTTGCCTTTGCCTTTAGCCAGTTTGAGTATGATGTGTCAAAGTGTGGATTTCTTTGTATTTATCCTACCTCAGGTTTGTTGAATTTCTTGGATCTTTAGTTTAATATTTTTCATCAAAATTGAGAAGTTTCTGGCCATTATTTCTTCAAATTTTTTTCTTTCTCTCTTTCTTTTCCTTCTGGGACTCCTATTATATATGTGTTGGTGTGCTTGATGGTACTCCACAGGTCTCTAAGGCTCTATTCATTTTTTGTCTATATTTGTTTCCCTGTTTTTCAGGTTGGATAATTTCTATTGATCTTATACCAAATTTGCTAATTCTTCTGCCATGTTGAATCTGCTGTTGAGTCTTTCTAGTAAACCTTTCATTTCAGTTATTGCACTTTGCAAGGCCAACATTTCCAATTGACTTATTTTTTATAATATTTATCTCCTTTTTGAAGATCTTTTTGTTAATTCATTGTTATTATATCTTTCTTTAATTCTTTAAATATGGTTTCCATTAGTTCTTTGAATATATTTTTAATAGCTGCTTTGAAGTCTTTGCTAAATCCTGTTTCTGTATCTTTATATGCCTCATTTTTTTTCAAAGAAAACTAAGCCTTTAAAATAATATATTGTGACAACTATGGTTTTTGATTCATTTTTTTCCTTTTGCAGGTTGATTTTATTACGGATTTGTTTGTCTATTTCTTTGTTCAGTAACTCATCTGGGCCAAATCTGTGAAACCTGTCTCCCCTGCAGTGTCCCTTGGCCACTGATATCTCTAAGTTTTAATATATGTATTTTTGTTTTTATCTCTAAGCTGAACTTCCTAGTGGTCATTTCTGTGTGTGTAGCTTAGTGGTTAATCAAAGATTGGATATAGATTGTGCTAATACACCTCGAGCTAGTAAAGCTCTGTTCAGTGCCGATGGATCTGTGTGGAGGAAGGGGAACACAAAGTTCAGGCCATTTTCAAATCTGCTCTGGCTTTTATTTTCTTATGGGCCTTTTTGTGTTTCCTATGCACATTTGCATGACCACCAGAGTGAAACAAGATTATATAGCTGGTGTGGGCCCTCTCTGGACTCTACTACACGCTTATGTGCCTTTAGCCAGGAAGCTGCTTTCCCTAGCCATGATGGCAACCTCAGACCAATAGAGCCATTTGTCTTCTTTGCTTTTCCTCCTCTGAGATCATAACTACTTCCAACAATACTGTCGGGTGTGGGCATCACAGAGAAACTGCTGATCCTCCTGGTCTATCCCGTTCTAGCAGAACCTCCATATTGGGCAGAATTGGGGTGTGTAGCAATTTGATATTGTTATGAATTCCAAAAATAGATACTGGAATATGTTTGTCATCTGGTCTGTACCTGGGTGTGATGAGGTTATGATTAGGGCTTTGATTGGGCCTTGTTATTAGGGTGTTGAGTCCTCACCCACCAAGGGGTGGGGACACACAGATAAAAGGCATAGCAAAGGACAGAATTGAAGCTTTTTGACTCTAGGGGCTTTTGATGTTGGAGTTTGATGCTGAAGCCTTAAGCTGGAGCCCCAGGAAGTAAGCTCACAGAGGAAAGAGAAGCAAGCCCCAGGAAGAGAGGAACGCTGCGCCCAGGAAGAAGCAAGCCACAGGAAGGGAGGGACCCAGGAAGCCTGAACCCTCACCGACATCGGCAGCCATCTTGCTCCAACACATGTAAATAGACTTTGGTGAGGGAAGTAATTTATGCTTTATGGCCTGGTATCTATAAGCTCCTACTCCAGATAAATACCCTTTATATAAACCAACCAATTTCTGGTATCTTACATCAGCACCCCTTTGGCTGACTAATACAGGGTGTGTGCAGATGGGAGTAGCCCAGTCCAGAAAGCCATAGAATCCCACTGTTCTTCCCCGAAGTTCAGTTGATTTTACAAGGGTATTCTTTTCATACTGTTCTATGCCTTTGATTGGTTTTTAGAGTGCTGAAATGTATTTTTTCCCAATTTTGACTAGCTTTATGGTGAGAGGTTTGTTGATATTTTCACATGGTCATACTGAATGTTCCATGTACCTTTCCTTCTTTTGACTTCTCTCCTTCCCTTCATTTTTCAAGTATTTACTGAACTCCTAACACTCAACTGTTCCTCCTTCCCTCCCTTTCTTTTTTCCTTTCTTTTACTTCTTTCCCAAGAATTTATTGAACCTCTATCCCTTTCTCTCTCTCCCTTCTTTACATCCGCAAGTATTTCTCAAATCCTTACTAGTGGTAGACACTGTGCTTGCCTGGGAGGTAGAGTGGGGAATAGCTCTCAAGAGCTTTTACTCTGACTGGCAAAAGCTCAGTCACTGAGGGAGCGATTATTAACTCTCTTTGGAGGCGTCAGGGTAGACTTCACAGAGGCAATTGCATTTGAACTCCAAGGATTAAGGAAGCTGCCATCACAACAGGTCTTGGCAGTTTAGTGGGGTCTTTGTAAGGGCCTGCAGACTCTTTACCCTCCTCCTCCCTCATATCTGCTGGATATGAGGGAGGTGAAGACTAGGGCTGAATCTGGCCTAAGAAATACCCAGGACAGTCTGACATCACATCCACAGGGAGGCTGCTCGGAGCTGCTGGATTCCACCAGAGGACACTGAAGGATGGAAGAGAAAGTGTTCCAGAGCCGGGACAATGAAATCAAGGCTCCTAGGCCTCCTCGTGGTGCTCTCCCGCTCACTGGCTCCCTGCCTCCTCACTTGCTGGCGTGCTGACCTTCCTCACCCTCATTTCTCTAGATGTCCTTCTAGTACTAACCAAAGAGGAATGCCTAGTACTCCACAAGCCCTGGCGCGCTAACCATTGCTGACTAGCTAGCGAGCTGCCTCCAGCCGTTCGGCCCTCTCACCCTGCTGAGCCTGGAAGGGTGTGTGTTCCTGCAGCAGGGACTGAACTCCCTAAGGGGTGGGCTGTGCTTTCTGGCCAGGGCCTGGCCTCAGATTCCCGCCTCCCTGTGACTCCTGCCCAGCCTCCGCTCCCGGGACTCAGCGCAAACCCTGCTGCACCTCGAGCCTTCTCTGATGCCCTCCGAGGAAGTCTCTTTTCCCTCCGTGGAGTGCCTTCTCTTTCAAGCTCCCCTCTCTGCACTCTTTTCCTGGACTTTCTCCCTGATCATGAAATGAAGCGTGTCCTTATCTCCTGTGGGCTCCGTCAAGGCAGGATTCCAGGCCGGATTCTGGGTTTCCCATAAGGCCTAGCGCATAGCTGGCAACTAAGGGATGAAGAAATGCTTGGGAAGGAATGCAGAGGAGGGTTACAGAAAAGTGAAGGGCCAGGGCCTTCAGAGGAAAGGCCGTCATACACTTGGCATACCATACACTTGGGCATCTCCTCTCACACTGGAAGGTGCAAAGAAGAAACACAGGACCAAGGGTGGCCATTTTGAAATCCGTTTATATTGCCAGTGCTCCTGGGGGCTTCCTCCAGCCCCCGTCATCACGGAGACCACGTCAGATTGTCTGAACATTCATGGCTTCCTTGGGCCAAGTGTAGCTGTCCAGAGTAAATGAGTCATAGTCTGGGGTGTAGACCAGGGACCTCACGAAGGCCTCCTTGTCCTTGGGCTCCGGGTAGTAGGAGGCCAGGCCGTGTTGGTACGCGTAGCCGAGGACCTGCGGAGAGACACGAACAGCTGAAAATGGGATCCGGAGAAGCCCTTGCCTGGTTCCTCAGCACAGGAAGGGGTTTGAGCTCTGCGCCCGGGCAGAAAGCTTTGACAGAGCTGACAAACACTGGGCCAGAGCCCAGAGGCCACAGCCTACATCTGGCTCTTCCTCCAACTGCCTGTGGGTCCCCGGGGGTTCCATTATCTGAAACTGAGCCTCAGTTTCCTCATCTGGAAAAGGGGATAATGACACCTTTCTCTGGAGTGGTGTAAGGATAAAGTTAGATAATGGGACAAAAGTGTCCAGGGGGATATATACATAAGACTTTCTTTTCCTTGAATGTGGGTTGACTTGGATGAGAAGCCTGGAAACTGTTGCCTAGCTTTGGCTTCAAAAAAGCTGTGAGTTAAATATCCCCGAAAGGAAGGAACTAGACAGGGCGGTGCTGGAATATGAGCTGAACTGTTGGCCTTGAGGATGGATCATGGATCCTGCCCCAGACAACTCATGGGAGGAGCGAGCAAGCACTGGGTTTTCTTCAATTATTTTAAGAACCTTTTTGTTAGAGAAAATGTAAGGTATATATGCTAGCAGAATATAGAAAATAAATGCCCACCTATCCATCCCCCAGCTTCCACATTTATTAAGGCTGGGTCAGGCTTTAGTGCACCATTTTCTGATTCTTTGAAAAACTACCATCTCGCATGGTCTCCAAGGTGGCCTTTTCTTAAAACCTGGAATATTCCGTGAGCCTGATCACCCTATGACCTAGCCCTTCTGAGAGAAAGGAGAGGAATGAACATCTTTTCTAGCCAGAAAGGCACTGGGTGACTGGGTAAGGAGCTTTCTCACTGTTCTCTTTCAGTCTTCTCCAGAACTCTGAGAGAGAAAGATTACCGGCCCCTTTAGGAAAGGAAGAAACTGAGGCGCAGGGAGATGAAGTGATCGGCCCAAGGCGGCTCTGCTGCTGAGAGGCAGAGCAGGGCCCTGAAGCCCGGCTGCATCCGTATGCTGTGCAGGCCGACCTTTCTGCACGAATGGGCACTTGTGGCTCGTTCTGTTTGAATTCCACCCCCATTTCTGTCCACAAGACCATGGGCTTTTGATGACATTTCTGCTTGGCGTCTGAGGAGAGAGCCAGGAGCTTCCCCAGAATTGGCCTGGGTGGGTGTAGAGGGTGGGGCACGAGTTGCGGGCAGGAGTTTCTCCCCCAGCCTTTGGGTAACATGCAATGCAGCTCAAGGAGCACAGGATGGCTCCACAGATGCCCTCTCCTTAGCTCCCTGGAGTTGCAGAGGAAGAACATGGTTGAGCTTCACTACCCATACTGAGGAGTAAGATGTCCCTTACTTTGATGGCAATTCTCAGAGACACATCTCGGATGGTACTGAGTGGTGGGTACAGTCTCCCCTGGGACAGATGCTGCTCAGAGACCTCCTGGGCGATTTGCTGGAGAGAGGGACAGAACCAAGAAGAATGAGGTGAGTTTTTGTCCTCCCACGATAAGCCCAACCTTTACGCCAGAGACTCACGCTGCCCTTCCGACCCCCACAGGGAGTCGCTGCATTTCCCACCACTGTCTGCTGCCATGTGGAGCTACAGGCTCAATGCTTGGGATTAAGCCAGGGCACTTCTTTTTTTTTTGTATCATGAGGCTGGCTGATGCTTAAAAAAAAGCAACAAGAGTCCCTCTGAATTTTAAAGGACAATCCTAAGACCAGGGATGAGTAACCTTGTGGCCTCCTAAGCAGAGACACCAGGAGCTCTCCTTGTCCAGCATGCTGCACTGGGGTCTCCGAGTCCCTCACTTCCTGGTCCCAGCCTCCTTCCACATGCTTGGTAAACCGTGACCTTGGGTGCCCACATACTCAGGGCTCCTCGAGCCCTGGGCCCGTTCTGAGGAAAGGCCCCTCCCCCAGCGAGTGACACCACCAATGGGCCTCCTGTGTTATCTGAATAAACACCCTGCGCACAGCATTCAGGGAACAGCACCTCCCAGGGCTTCCCTCCCTGGCTCAGAGCCTCACCCCAGCTCCAGGGCTGGTGCTCAGCCAGCCTCTCACATCAGCCTCCTCTGCGTCCACCCCCACCCAATCTTCTGGTGTCACACTTAAATTTTGGGAAAAGTCCCCAGTGCTCTTTGAGAATTGTATGTCCGACAATGGAATCTGGCAGGCATTAGGGAAGCTGGCCTCTCCTTCTCTGCCCCATTCTCATGGCCATCTCTCACCATTCATTCAGTCAAATAGGCACTGAGCTCTATGACATTTGTGTGTAAGAAGCAGCCAGTCTTTTCCCTCCTGGAGACTAGTGTAAATGGACAATTGGCAAGAAATCATGGTGAGGTGCATGCATCGAGAGGGGCATATGGGCATAGAGGCAGGGGTTCTTAACCAGGGGTCTGTGAGCTTGAACTGAAATTCAAGAAAACATTATTCTTGTGTGGACGTGTTGGTGCAGGTGTGATGTATTTATTAAATAATACACAGTGTAGTATGGACTTAGTGAGGAGTCTGTGGTTTTCACCTCATTGGCCAAGGGGGCTGTGGGACAAAAAAGGTTAAGAACCCCTGGCATAGAAGAAGACAGGCTTAGTCTGCTGTAATTGGGAGAGGTTTCCCAGAAGAAGTGACAGAAGCTGACTCCTGCAGGACAAAGCATGAATTACCTGAAAATGGTAGAAGGACTAGCACAGGCAAATGCTAGGAGGTGAGAGAGAATGAAGAGATTGCAAGCCTGAGGTTGAAAAAAGCACACTGGAAAGGGTAACGGTATGGAGAGGTGGGGCTGGAGTGGAGAGCAGGGCGGGCGAGGCAGGGCCTGGGGTGCACACCATGCTGAGTTGCTTAGTCTGAGGAGCTGTCACAAAAAGGTCTGAAATAAGGGGAGAGGTGTAGCCTGTGTGTTTAGAAGGATTCTCTTTGGAGAGGTGTAGAGGATGAAGAGACTAGAGGGAAGCAGGGTTTCCATGTGAGATCTGCCTCGAGAGAGACGACACTGGAGAACTAGGGGCTACGACATCACGTCATTGCATGTGTGGTCACTCTGGTAATCGCCCGCAGCCACTGTGGCCGAGTGACCCCCGGCAAGTTCGGTAAACTCCCCCTGCCTCACATCCCTTGTCCTTAAAAACAGGAATAACCACTAGATCTATTTTGCAGAATTGTTAAAGTGAAATGAGATAATGCTTGTGAATCTCCTAAAACTTGAATCAGCCTTTTTCTCCCATAGGAAAAATCAGATTCCACTTAAGTTGTCTTAACTAAAAGCATCCTTTCCAGACACAGAACTTGCCAAGAATTGGAAGACCAGCCTGTCCATCTCAGCGGGCAGAGGCCTTGCCCTGCTCATGGCAGGTGCTTCATAAGGAGATGGAGGCGAGGCTGCTGTCTGTTTTTGTTGGTTTGTTTTGGTCAGGAGACTGTTCGTGAGATGATGGAGCAGAACTCTCCCGCAGGAGTGGGGCAGGGCCCGGGGAGGTTTTTTCGTGGTTGCAAAGGAAGGACTGGAGCTAGTGTTATTTCTGCACACCTGGAGAACTGGTTTTCAGACTGACTCCAACTGGGAAGTGACTCTTCTTACCCAGTGGGAGTTTTAAACAGCCCTGCCCGCAGCCTCAGGACACCAAGCACACCAATTGCAGAAGCGGAAATGGAAACACAGAACGCTCGGGCGAGAGCCGCAGCGCGAGTGCGCAGGCGCCGAGACGTTCTTTGCGTGGCCGCGAGGAGCCGGTGCTCAGCAGAGACCCGGACGCTCCAGAGCGGCTGCCATCGCGGCTGCCCGGAAGCCAGCCTGCGCGCGACGTCTCCAGCTGCCACCAGGGCCGTGGCGAGGGAGAAGCGCACGAGGATGTCAGAAACCACCGTCGAGCCTGTGGCGCGGGGGCATAAATATATCGAACATCTGTATATAGCTCTGATTAACTTAACCTCCCAGCAGAGTAAGAGGAAGTGCGAAGGGCCTCCCGCTTAGTGGGCACGTGATCAACGCCAGCCCCTGGACCGTCATTCTCCACAGATGCCTCCATTGTCCTCACAGCATCCAGTGAAGAACCTTCTGGAAGCTTTTCTAGTTAGAGACCTGGAGGAGGCGTGTCTCCCCCCTCCCTCAGTCTGCTTGGGCGTCAGGCGCTGGGAGGAGGCCAAGCCAGGCCGCCACCCACCCCTCCCTCACAGAAGGCTGTCCTGGTGGACCTCACCCCACCTCCAGTTACCCTACCGTGTGGCCAGGCCCGTGCCCGGGAGACTCCACCACCCGCCATGCCCCACCAGTGCCATCTTGTCTGTGGAGGCGTCTAGAAGGGCCCTGCTGGAGGCAGGGAGGGGCGCTCACAGGCCCCCATTGCCCCTGCCTCCCCCCAGCGCCTCCCTCCCGGCCCCCACGCCCCCATCCATTTCTGTGTGTGATCTGGGAGAAGGTCAGGTCTCAACGTGAACTGAGAGAAGCTGGAGCTTCAGGCCTTGGGGATCCTTTGCCAGCACTGGAGGCAGGAGGGTAGGAGAGAGCAGAGGAGGAGTACGTGGGGCCCTGGTGCAGGACACAGCATAGAGCAGGCGCCCGGCTGGGAGCAGGGGAGGGAGCGGGGCAGGGATACCTCTGCTGTCAGCAGGAAGATCTCGTCCGGAATGTGCCGGATCCCCCCGGCGATGACTCCCAGCGCCACCCCAGGGAAGACGTAGGCGTTGTTTCCCTGCCCGGGGATGAAGGTCCTGCCGTCCTCCAGCGTCACGCTCTCAAAAGGACTTCCGCTCGCAAAGATGCCTCGGCCCTGCAGGCGGGGAGACCAGGTGTGGACCTTAGAGATGTTTCGAGCAGCTACCGGTGTTCTAATCTTATCTCCCCAACAGGAGGCCCCTTCCTCTTTTCCCAAATGCTCAGCATCGTGCTGAGAACATGGCAGGTGCACAAACCTCGCTTGACTGGAGCGCTTGCTCCCCACCTGAATTACCTACCTGGCAGCCAAGAAATCTCTGAAAGGTGATGGGTTCACTGTACCTTTTTTTTTTTTTTTTGAGGTACCAGGCCGGGGATTGAACCCTGGACCTTGTATGTGGGAAGCTGGCGCTCAGCCACTGAGCCACATTGGCTTTGTAACCTTCACTTCCTGGAAGAGCCACCTCTGGGCAA
Organism: Dasypus novemcinctus; assembly: GCF_030445035.2. Lineage (NCBI taxonomy): Eukaryota > Metazoa > Chordata > Mammalia > Cingulata > Dasypodidae > Dasypus > Dasypus novemcinctus. The sequence goes on from NC_080682.1 coordinate 120,507,937, forward strand.
GGCCAATATGAAAGCAGCCTGGAGTCCCCAGGTCCTTGGGTCTGGCCAAAGCTGTGTTATTGAGGAGGAGCCTTGCATAGCCCAGTGTAATCAGCGAGCGCAGGGGCTCTGGCCAGCCTCAGGGCAAGGGCCAGCTCTGCGGCCTCAGGCAGCCGGCTTCGTCTCTGGAGCCTCGGTTAGCTCCTCAGTGATGCCGGGGCTGTTTTCACCCACGCGGTGCTACTTGTAGTCACCGTCACTGTGCTCCCTCGGCCCAGGGAAGGAAGGACTCCCTGCTGACCTCGGTGACCCGGTAGCACTTCTCGGCCGTGCACTCGGCCTTGCTGGTGGGGTTGCTCAGGGCAAAGATGATAGGGTGCTCGTGGAAGGAGGCCATGTCCCTCAGGATCTGCTCCGTGAAGGCTCCTGCGATGGCGGCGACACCTACAGGGAAAAGCAGGGTAGTGGGATGCCGACTCCATAAACCACCTGTGCCTCTCCTGGTGGTGCTGGGGGGACACCGGAGACTGGCCAGGAATCCTGGGGATGGCGTGGGACCTAGTGACTGCGAGAGCAGGGGGAGGGGCTTCCTGCCTGAGACCTCCTGATTACTTAGGGACTGCTTCACGGCCCTGCCGAGGAGGATGCCCCCGCGAAGGAGAGTCGTGGGCAGGGCAGTCAGAGCGGGCCACGTCCTCGGGGCCCAGGGCCACGCCGGGGCGGAGTGCTCACTTCTCCCTGGCCTCCGCCCCCTGCGCGGTGGGATTCCGCACCTCTGAGCCCCGGCCCTGGCGCCATGTTTCTATGGTTCCTATACGCTAGTCCCTCAATCACTGTTTGTGGCATTGAACTGGACACGGGAAAGGGGAAAGGGCTGTGCTTCCCTGGGTTCCTCACGCCCCCTGGCTGAGCCTCGGTCTCTCCATCTGCAAAGCAAGAACGTTAGCTGGACCGGCTAGAAGGGCCCTCCCGCCTACCTATGATGGCCGTGGGCTTCACCAGCCTCACCACCTCCTCCAGGGACCGCACTTGAGGGTGGTCCTGGGCAAACACCTCCTTCTCCTGGTTCAGGTGGCTCCGCCCCTGCAGGGAGAGAAGGAGCATGAAGTGGCCGGGCAGCGGGCGCAGATGCACTTGGAGACTCGGAGGGGACTCCCTGCCGAGCACCACGCTTTGGCCCGAGTAGTTGGAAGCCTTGGTGTATGAGTCCTTATGATCAGATTTCCTGTTGGAACCTGAGGGTTCTTAATATGCGTGTTTGTGTGTGTTGTGTATTTGTGCTTTAACACTTCTGGAGAATCCAAAAACCATTTCTTTGAGTTGCTGGGGTCATGGCTTACTGGCCCAGGACAATGCCCGAGTCTGACCAAGGCCCTTAGTGTCCAGCAGCCAGGCCGGCTCAGGGTTAGGGCCCGAGCACCTGGGGTTAGGTCGCTAATCGGAATGTATTTTACAAGGGACATTAGCCTTCTTGCCAGCACTGCTCAGCTGAGCCCCAGGACAGGCTTGGCATGGCTTTCACTTCTCTAAGTGGCAGTCAGGCAGGGGGAGACTGGCCTGAGCACTAGTCGGTGGGTGCAGACATTTCTGATGAGTCCCCTGGCCTCTTGGAAGGACCTGGGGTGGGAGGGGACTCCCCAGGCTTCGGTACCTTCCAGCAGCAGTCTGGCTCCACATGGAGCAGCAAAAGGGTCATTTCCTCCCACATATCCAAAGTTAGGACAAGAGCAACGGAGGCTACTTTGTGGAGCGTCTTTGGCTCTGAAGTGTATGCTGTTGCCATTTTTTCGCTCCCTCTTCTCTCTGAGCAGTCTGCCCCTTGGAGCCCTCTTTCAGGCCAGTTTCCAGGAACTGTAGGTGTCAGGAAGCCTCCACATCTGCAGACCCACGATACCTTGACAATGAGTCCTTTGGAGTCCACCATCCAGATCTTCTTCGTCGCCTCTGCCTTGGGGATGCCTTCTTTCTCCAGGGCCATGACGAGGAGGTGGGCGATGCCCATGGCTGCCTGGAGAGACCCGGAGACAGAGGTTCAGACACAGGAAGCAGCGCCAGCTTCGAGCAGGCGCCTCCCAAAGAGGAGCCCCTTTCTTCCTGGCCACCCTCCACACCCAGGAGACCCGTTAGTCCTTGCCTTGAGGCACCCAAATGTTGGGACCCAGGTGGCTGAAATTTTCACGATATGCCTAGGTGCTTCCTCGTCTAATAACCCCACGATACTGCCCCTCTTTGATTCCTCTCCACCCATCCTTTTTTCTTCATCAGAGACGTTGTGCATAAAATCATGCATAAAATGCAGAGTTCCCCAATACCACCTGGTTATTAACACCTTGCATTAGTTACTCTCCACTCATCCTTAGTCTCCTTCTGGAACAACAAAGCAGACAACCACTCCCCCAGATGGCACCTACCTCGCCTGCACCTTGGAAAACAAACACGTGGTTGGAGAGCTTATTCTTGGTGATTCTCAGAGCAGCTAGGATCCCCGCCACGGCAACGGAGGCTGTGCCTATGACAGAGTGGGTTGGCATCAACTTCTGGCCCCCGGCCCCCATACTCCAGAGAACAGCCTTGGCAGAGGCCCCCGTACCTCGGACCTGGGGCGGGGGGACAAGCAGCGCAGCTTTCCTTAGCCCTTGCCGAAGTTAATCCTGTAGGCATGTAGGTTTTGGAGCAAATCCATGGGCTTTTGCAGGTACATATTTTCCTTTTGAGAAATAGCTCCAGGATCCCGGGAGAGAGGAATATTAACTTTTTGCCAAGTACTGCTACCATCAACATTCATAAATGCAATGATGAGGACAAATTTAATAGGCTCCAAGAGGTGTGTGCTTCAGAGAAATGATTTAAGGGATATATTTTTTTAAAAAGTTAAAAATGAGACCACAACCTAAGCATGAGACATCGAGTGATCGCATGCCCATCTTATCCCCCCAGCCATAAGGGTGGCGGTATCCAGTAGCATTCCAGCATCAAATGGCTTGACCATAACCAGAAGGTACAAGTTGCATGAGCAGGTGGCTCAGACTCCTTCAACACCTATTCCTGCTGTGAAACTTCCTCTCCTTCAATCCACACCTACAAGAATTCCTCATGACTACTAGCTGGCCAAGGAGGAAAAAAACCTCGGGATTGATTTGGAAATTGTTCTAGATAATATGCTGGCACCAGCAGTGGATGGCTACAGCTCCACAGTTCCAATGACAGGTAGTAGCCCTGAAAGGCAGTGGTGAAGGAACCTTCCCAGGGGACATACTTCAAGTGGGACATTGCATTTCCACTTGGTTTGGACCAAGAGATGGCTAGATCAACACTGACTCACGGGCAGTTGCCATGGCTTAGCTGGATGATCAGGGACTTGGGAGGAACAAAATAGTAAGATCTTGGATGGACCTCTTTGAATAGGAACAGAGTGTGGAGATGTTTATGGCCCATATGAAAGCCCACCAAAGGAGATATTAAAAAGTCTGTCAGTAAACAGGTGGATGGAATGGCATATTCTGTGTATGCCAGTTAGCATCTTTCCCCAGCCACCCAGTGTTTGCTCAGTGGGCTGGTAAGATATACAAAACAGCCATGGTGGCAAGGATGGAGGCTTTGGGATTAGGATCTGGGAGTCTGCAAACCACTTTCCCACTTGGCCAGCTGGCTCCGTGCTAGGCTCTGCTAATTAGGGGGACCCCGAAAAGCTGGAGGAGGGGGGCGAGACACTTTTCTCCTCTACTTGTCGCATCACCCCAGTCTTGTAGGACTGCTAAATAAAATACAGAACACTCAGTTAAATTTAAATTGCAGGTAAACAACTGATAATTTTTTTTAAGTGTAAATATGTCCCAAATATTGTATGGGATATCCTTGTACTCAAAAGTTGTTATTTATCTGAAATTCAGATGATCTGGGTGCCCTGTATTTTGTTTTTGCTAAATCTGGCAACCCCAAACCCTGGGTTCTTCACCCCCACAAGAGCAGCTGTGGAGAAGCAGCAGCTGAATCCCATTTGTGTTTTCACCCTCAGTTACAGAACTAGCCACAGCACCCTCAGGTGGGAGCCCCAGCCAGCAGCCCCTCCGCAGAGGTCCGGTCCCGGGGCCGCTCCTCTAAGCACAGAGACACCAACCCCCAAGCAGCACCGGCTGCTCAAGTCTGCGTGTCAGCCCTGCAGGGCCCCGCCTCCAGCCTCCAAGTTTCTAGGTTTTAATAGCTCAGCCCTCCTCCCTTCGTTCCCCCAGCCTCAGGGGTGGTGGCAGACACCTTGCTGATGCCTCATGCTTCTTTTTGCCCTTTCACTTCTCTAACACAGAATTAACAATTCTTTACATTAGCTTCTCTCTGTTTAAATAAATAATGCAGCCCCTGACTGAACCCTGACCGATAGAGTTCACCATAAAGTAATCACAACTGGCCATGTTAAGTCTCCACTGTGGTCGAAGAAAGGGAAATCAAAATGGTACTACTCATGGCTTAATAAATTGGCACAAGTTTTTTTAATTTTTTAATTTTTTAAAAGATGCTATGGAGAGTTGGTAAGGGAGCAGAGAAAGGTAAAAATTTCCAGCCTACAGTCTTGGTGACATTTTGAAGTACTACAACTCCTTTTGGAAAACGATTTCCCAATATAGACCAAAGGCATACAGTGTTTTTGGCCTTTGACCTCATACTCCTGGGGATCTATGTATGGAAAGATCCAAAATATATGCCCTAGGATATTTATGACGGGGTTATTTATAATGCAGAATGACTGGCAGTGACCTAACCACCTAACAAAGGAGTAAGGTTAAGTAAACTGGTTACTGTGGACACTCAGGGGAATATTTTGTAGCCGTTAGAAATGATCATTATGAAGATCATGCAATTACATGGAAAATGCTATGAAGCTAGAAAATTACATCAGGTATTGTTCAAAGTGTTTTATATGTCTTAATTAATTTAAGCCTCACTATCATCATCCCCATTTTTCAGGTCACTGTTTGGAAGTGGTTGCACTCATTTATTTATTGAGCATCAATTATGTACAAGACTCTGGGGTATGAAGATACAATCTGTAACAAAATAGAGCAGGTATCCAGATACCCTTTTTACATCATCTTCTTCAAAGTCCACTTATTAAAGGAGCAACTCCTCATTTCTCTGTCTTCCCACAAATTCTATCTCATCCTTTCTCTGTCCTCCCCTCCAAAACCAACTTTTGTTTTAGCTTTACTGAACCAGGATCTTCACTTCAAAAGATTCCTCGATGATTTGTTGCCCATTAAAATTTGTACTAGATGGCTTCTCTGTTTAAAATACTAAGTTCCATTGGATAGAGTTTTCTGCTCATCTTAAGGACAGACTTCCTACTTCCTGAAAGGTGGAGCAGTCCAAAGCACAGGGCCGCTAGGTGGCGCTGAAGCTATTCCACCAGAAAAGCAACCAAGGACACCAGACCGGAGAAGGGACTTTCCTTGGATATCAAAAATCTTTTGGGCTTAGAACTCGGTGGCTGAATAATTGGGCGTACCCACAGGAATTAAGCCCTGGATGGGACTGGAGAACATGACTCCCAGCACTCCAATTGTACAGATGAAGAAACTGAGGCCAGAGAGGGGCAATGGCTTCCCAGATCCGTCACCCAGCTGGAGAGGAAGCAGGGACGGGGTTTCCACTCCTTTCCTGTCTGTAGCTTAGAGCTGAAGGCAGCTGGAGCGGCACCCTGGGGTTCCCCTGGGAAGAACTGAGCGGCGGGTGATTTGGGAGGCAGAGGGAAGTGAAGGGAGGCAGTGAATGCTGCTGGGATTCTGGAAGGGGTGGCGGAAACAAACAGTGGGGAATCTGATAGAAAAGGCTCACAGATTTCAATGAAAGGATACAAGGGCAATGCCTTTTATGGAGGGCTCATGGTGACCTTGGCTCTGTGCTCTGTGCTCACCTGCATTTTCTCATTTAATCCTCTATGATGGATGAAGTAGGTTCTATTATTCCATTCCCCCCCCCAAACGTGGAAAATGAGACTCAATGAAAATAGAACTCAGGAGAGAACGTCAGAATTCACTCACCACCCTCTGCCTCTGTGTCATATATCTCCTATTATCAGGAGACATGTATATATATGTCCTCCTCCACCTGAGTGTTGATTCCACCGTTTTTGCCTAGAAAAGGAATTTCTTCCTATAATTTTCTCCCCCTTTTCCGGAATCCCCAATTTCTCCCTCTCTTCTGGATCATTCTCATCAGCATGTAAATGTGCCTTAAAGCTCCCAACTTAAAACAGCTCTCCCTTGAGCCTATTTGGCTGCCACCCTCTTTCTTACTTCCTTTTCTGGCCAAACTCTTCTACGGAATTGAGTCTACTCACTGCCGCCATTTCCTTCCTTCTAGTCTCCCTGAAGATTCCCGGAATCAAGCTCCTGTCCCTCCCTCTTCTTAAAGTCACCAAGAGCCCCCACACCCCCGAATTCAGCGGTCAGTCCTCTGCCCTCGTCCTGCGTGCCCTCTCAGCAGCTGGGACACTGTTGCTCATTCCTTCCCTTCCTGCGCTGGGCTCTTGGGACCCCATTCATGGGCTACCTCACTGCCCACATCCTCTTGGTACCTTCCTGCGCTCTTCCTCGAGGCCACTCTCTGGGGTGGTAAGTTACCCTAATTACAGCCCAAAGCTCAAGAGGAAAAACAGCAGCTCTTAAGTCTCAAATGATAAAGTTTAGCAAACAAAATGATCCCCATCATTAGTTCTCATTTTTGGGGCGCTCTCAGGGGAGGTGCTAGGGATTTAGGAATGGCGAGGAGAGGAAGCTGCTCTGAGCAGCCTGGGGCTCCAGGCATGTGTTGGAATATGGCTTGTGCCCATAAATGCCACGGTCAGCTCAAAGGGTGACTCACAGCGTGACTGGTGGCTCCCTAGTCACCGTGAAAGAAAAACAAGTTTTCCATTTCAGAGTGAGCTTTCCATAATTTCACTTCCTGCAAACTGAGTACTTCAGGTTGTAAGTTCAGCAAATTGCCGAAAAGGACAAGCTGAAAATACAGTTTCTATTCTGCTTTTAATAGTCACATTTGACAAAGTAAAGGTGTTTCCATGCTGAACAATCAATATCGGGGGAAAGGGAAGGAATTAACTGCTTTATCTGGTGAGAGCAAGACTGCCGTCCCAGGCAGTGGAAAGGACAGAGAGTTTGGCCCAGGTGGCTTCGAAGGCCTGCCGACACCTGGGCCATGGCAGGCCTGGCTGGACATCTGCCACAAGGCCAGGCATGCGTCCGTGATCCGCAAGACTGCCCACCCCACAGCAGCCGGCCCGCTCATTTAGTCATTAGCAGGTGGTCTGAGTTTGCCAGGCTGCTGTACAAATACCAGGCAAAGGGCGGGCTCACCAACCGTAATGTATCGGCTCATGGTTTGGAAGGCTACCAGCCCAAAATCAAGACCTCAGCAAGGCAGCGCTTCCTCCCCCAGTCCAGCGTGCTGGTGAGGGCTTGCCACGGTCCTTGCGGCACCTCGACCGGCACCTCTGCCCTGTCACGTGGCGAGTCCTCTCCCCCCGTGGGTCTCCTCCGACTTCCAGCTTCCAGCTCCTCTCCTTACAGAGCCTTCGGTCATGTGGATTAAGACCCGCTCTGATCCAGTTGGCCACTGGTGTACGTAGGACCTTCGATGAGCCTCATCACCAACGAGTCCCTGCCCCGACTCACCTTGACCTACTCAAAGACTCCACTTACAGGTGGTTTCCCGCCCCGGGAAGGTGGTCAGGGCTGAGAGCATGCTTTCCATGGGGTGCCCCCTTCCATCCACCACACAAGGACCGAGTGCCCACTCTGGGCCTCCCCTGGCCAGGCCTTGGCTATATAAAGATGGACAGAACAGTCCTGTTCTCAAGGAGTCACCCGCATAAATACTCCGGAACTTCAAGTCCCTCAGTGGACACCAAGCCAAGGCCCGACCTTCTCCCTTACTTCAGTCCCCTGTCTGTGGCACGAGGGAGAATTTTCCGGCGCCCTTGGGCTCTGAAGCGGTTCCTGGCCCTTGGAGAAGGTAGGATTTGGCCTATTCTGCCACACTTGGGAAGGAAGCAGAGAGCATAATTACCATCCTCTTGGCTTCTTTGGCGTCTCAAGGGGCTAAAAAGTGGTTCTCAGGGGAGCCAGAATCAGAAGCAAGAGGCCCATGTGGACTCGGGGAGGGGGAGGGCCCTGCAGGGAGGAGCCTGGGACACCGGGAGGCTTTGGGGTCCTGGAAGAAACGAGTCTGAGGACAGCAGGCAAGAGAAAGGAAAGGCTGGAGCTGCTGCTGAGGTGGCCGTGGCGGGCGGGGAGGATCCCGTGACCAGGATCAGCCAGCAGGCAGTCATCAGAGAGGCTGCGCTGGTTGCCCCCCAGGGGACTCTGCAGCGTGGGCAGCCACGGTCCACGGTGGGGAAGGGGCTTGGCCCCTAGTGCAGGGCCTGGGGAGGGAGCGCTCGAGTCCCCGAGGACAAACGGAAATGAGCCAAGGGGCGAAGCGAGTTCCAGAGAGAAGGACCAGGTGGCTCCCAGTCACGGAGGGGCCAGAAACCTGGCGTATTCACAGGACAGGGGGCAACTCCTTGGGCTGGAGGAACGGGGCAGGCGCGGAAGCGGAGGGCGGAGGCTGCGGCCCGGCTCCTCGGGCAGCCCTGCCAGTGCTCAGCTGCTCACCTCCCTCAAACCTTCCCCCGCTCCAGGGCCTGCTCTCCACTGGGTGACGCACCCGCCATGTCCCTCCTTTCTCTGTCTCCCGCACAGGGGCCAGGCGCTCAGCAACAGGCACTGCGTGCCCAGCACTGCGCACCCAGTACTGCGCACCCAGCACTATGCACCCAGCACCCAGTACTGTGCACCCAGCACTATGCACCCAGCACTGTGCACCCAGCACCCAGCACTACGCACCCAGCACTGCACACCCAGCACTGTGCACCCAGCACTGCGCACCCAGCACTGCACCTGATCCTGCCCACACCCGCCTCAGTCCTTTCCCATGCCACAAATGGGCGATGCTGGAAATACCTCCGAATGAACTGGCCTGGGCTGCGGGCAGCCAGAAGGGATGCTGGCCTTGACAGCGTCTTGCCCTCCTGGTGGACGTGCTGTCACTACCGCTACGTCCGTTTTACAGAGGAGGAAGAGGAGGCCCGAGAACGGAAGCCCACGTCACAGGCAGGTGAGGAGGGAGGCAGACCCGGCTTGTCGCGGCGCCACGCCTGACCACTGAGCACTCGCAGGTCCAAGCTTCCCAAGGCGAGGGGGTGATGAGGAGCTGACGGGGCACACGGGCACGCTAAGGCGCCTCCTGGCTTCTGGAGCGGGGCAGGTGCGGGGCAGGCCGGGCTGGGGGCTCGGGGGCGGGGGGCTCAGGAGCGGCTGGGCCAGCAGGGCACGGGGAGGCGGCGGCCACCGGGCCCCAGCACAGCCACTCCCACCGCCCTTCCCTGCCCGGGGCCTCTGTCCTTTCTCAAGAGCAGGGGAGCCCCCCGGTCCCAGCTGAGACCAGCAACGTCACCCGAGCCCCCTGCCTTTTCCAGAATCCCTGCAGAGCCTCCCTGCGTGCGGCAGTGGGGCGGCACCGCACCTGCCGAGGACTGGCCCCGCCACGCACGGCTCTCGGCTGGGTGGGGAGCGGGCGAGACAAATCGGCAGCCCCGGGAGCTGCTTGTCCTCTCCAGAGCCGAGGTCGGCCTCGGCACCGTGGTGTGGTGGAACGGGCTGGCGACACCGCAGCGGGGCGCGGGCTCCGTGCCAGCCACGGCCCTGCCCGGGGGGCCCGGCTGGGGGCGCTCCTGAGGCTTCAGTTACATTCCCTCCTGTTCGCCCACAGTGTGGGGCTGGGCTGTGGACAGGGCTGCCCCGGGAGGGATCAGGTGGAAGCTTCCAGAAGCTTACGGTGGGTGGAGACAGCACACAGGCGTGCGGGGGACAGTGTGGTAAGGGTGCTGAGAGAGGGGAGCACAGAGGGCTGGGGGAACACCTCGGTGGGCACTCAAACCCGGCTGGGGGGCAGGGGCTGGACTGGGGACCCTCCCGGGGCAGGAGACCCTTGGCTAAGTCTTGAAGGGCAAAGAGGAGCTACTCAGGGAGAGATGACGGGAATGCATGTCCTGAGCAGAGAGGCAGAACCTCCACATTCAGAGAGGAATGACTGATAAGGAGGTGACAATAACAGGAAGGGCGGGGGAGTGGCTGTGGCTCAAGTGGTTGAGTGCCTGTCTCCCACAGGGGAGGTACTGGGTTCGGTTCCCAGAGCCTCCTAAAGAAGACAAACAACTAGCAGACATCGAGCAAAAAACCAAAAAGAGCAGGAAATGGATGTGGCTGACACAGTCGAGCACCTGCCTTCCGCATGGGAGGTCCCAGGTTTGGTTTGCCTGTTGCCTGAGCAGGCAACAAGCAAAAAAAAGGGAAAACAACGAGCAGACAAAGAGCGCAAACAATGAGAAAAAGAAACGAGCAAACAGACGAGGGAACCATCTTGGGGGAGGCAGAATACTATGTAAAAAAGTTAAGCGGAGGGTGGGTCAGAGGACAGAAAGAGATGGGCTGGGGGGTCGTGCAGGCCAGCAGACCCTGGGGCCTTGCATTTCCAGTGAAGGAGTGTGAGCCTTCTCCTGGAGAGGGGCAGGCGAGTCCTGCTCCGTTTCAGAGGCTCATTCTGGCGGCAGGGTGGGGGCGGATGGGCTGGGGGCCCCGGAGGTGCTCCTGCACGTTTGGGAGGAGGGACACACGGGTGGGTGTGTAACGCCTGGGAGCCTGCGCACCAGGTGTGCCATCCACGTGGCCCTGTGGTCCTCTGTCACCCCCCGCCTCGGCATGCCGAGGCGAGCCCTGCTGCCGACTCGCGGGTGAGTGACCGGCAGCGGAGCTGGCCAGAGGCAGCCAGCAGGGGTTCCTCGGGGGCCGCTGGTGCGCCCCTGCCCGCTGGGCCGGCGGCGAGGTGGCTGTGCTTCCTGGGCTGCGCCGCCCTGGCCGTGCAGAGGTGCTCAGCTGGCCTGGCACAGCCACCGCCCGTCCAGGCCCACACCTCAGGGCTGGGAGGCGGGTGGCGGTGATAGGCTGGGGGCACCCCACCCTACCTTCTCCTTTCTGGGTCACCCCTCTCTATGGGCACCCACTCTTTGGGCAACGAAGTCAGCTCTTTTTATCTTCATGATCTAATACTAGGCTGCAACTGTGCTATCCGCCTCCTGAAAAACTTAGGACATTTATCGTATTTCTTATAACCTATAACGTGGCCCATTAGGGAAGAAGAGGCGTTGGGTTTTGTAATACGAGTTTAAGGTCTGGGACCAGTGGGGGTGAGTGGTTATGAGCTTTGCATTTAGAGCCCAGATTGGGTTCATTTCTCAACTCTGCATTCACTGGCACCTGTTAGCGCCGCTGGGTGAAGGCCGTTTCTGTGGCCTGATGACTCCTGTGTGCTAGGACTTGCCATAGAGTAGCTCTTTGCATTTCCACAGTAATCCCTTCAGGCAGTTACTATCCTCTCCATTGAAGAGATGATGAAACTGAGGCTCAGAGAAATGACTTGCCCTCGTTCACCAGGCTAGTAAATTACAACACTGTTTCGAGTTTCTGACATATGCTACGATCGTATAATTCCTACCCATCTCTAAATCTTTTTAGATGAGGAGACCGGGCTTAACAAAGGGAAGGGGCTTTTTCAAGGTCACGGAGCTAAAAACTAGCCCAGGGGGCGTGGACGCCGGGATCCCTGCACAGCCGCCGCCAGCCGCGGGCTCTGAGGCGCTCCTTGGGCACCGGGGGAGCCCGATGAAATGAAAAGCGTCGGGCCGGCCTTGCCGGCGGGCGGGACCTACCCTGGATGTCATCGTTGAACATGCAGTACTTGTGGCGGTATTTGCTGAGCAGGCGGAAGGCGTTCGCATTGGCAAAGTCTTCAAACTGGATGAGGCAATTGATTCCGAACCTGTGGGAAGCAGAGGAAAGGATGCACGACCGCCTCCCAGAAGCACGTCGCTGGCAGATCCCAGCCTGCGCGGGCAGCGGGGAGGTGCGGGCCAGGGGTGGAGGGTGCAGGGGGCGTGGCTGCTTTCCCTGGGGCTTTCGCCACCCGCTCCGCTCCTGGGCTCTTGGGGAAGAGAGGGATTAGGGCGCTGCCTCTGTTATGGGCTGGTGGCTCCTACGGGCTGCAGATGGCAGATCCTGGGGGTGCTGGGAGGACCACGATGGGGCCTGAAATCCCAGCAGCTCATGCCAAACCCAAGTGCATGCAGAGAACCGGGTCCCCCATTCGCAGGGGCCTGGGAAGCCTCGTGGCCTCCTTCTTAAGCCCGGAAGCCTGCCGTTCACTAGAGACACCTCTGGTTCAAGCACTGTTCCCTGATAAGACGCAGATACGTTTGGGAAAGGTCACTAGACATAGGCTGTCACCTACTAACATCTTGGTGAGGTTGTTCTCCAACTCGAGGATATAGAAGAGTCAGTCAGTGAACATGAATAAAATGCAGATTCCTGGGCCACACCAGTGATTCTCCTGTGAGTTTGGGCAGGGCTCAGGAATCGACATATTTAACAAGCGTCCTAGGCGGGGCTGATTCCTACAGCCTGGAGAGAACTTTGGGAAACCTGGTTTGGAGGCTGAAGACAACGCCCATTGAGCTGCTTGATACATCTCGCTCAAGATCTAGGCTAGAAATGCTTCCTAGAGGTCAAGGTCAGGAAAAAGTTTATTTCCTAAAAAATGCCTGGGTTCGTTAGAGTCGTAGCGTCTGTTTTTCCTTTTTACCTTGCCTCTAAGGGAGAGCTCTGCTTACTGCTCATTTGCAGTAGACTCTCTCAGCCCAGCCTTCCCCTCTACTCCATTCTTGTTCTTTCATCCCGCTTCTGCTATTTGGTTGCATCGTGTCTCTTAGTGGAGTCTTTCTGGAAGCAAATGTGGTGTGAATTATTTAAAAAATACTGAATGCCTGGACAAGAAATAGGTTTCACCTCAAGAGTCCATTGTGACCGAGGAATAGTAATTGAGGTCATGCTCTGATCAGTGGTACGGAGAAGTGGCCTGGCTACTGTGTAGCTGCCCTGCCCGCCTGTGTGACCTGGGGCCTGGGACCAGCTGGGGACCAGCCGGGGAAGGGAAAGCTTACTCCCTTGCTAGACAAGGCGGGTGGCACACACACTTGGTGGGCCTCCTGGGCTACTGGGGGCATCTTCTTGATGATGGTCAAGAAGGGACTGAGTAGCACCGAAGGGCCCCAGAAAACATCGTTCAACCTCATGATTTTGTGCCCGGCTGAACCTATTCCCGAGAAAGGCCAGTGGGCAGGCAAATACCTGCTCCTGCCGTGGTCCCTTCAGAGCCTTAGCTTGTCGGAGCTCTTGGTGGGGGAACCTGGAAACCAGTCCATGTACTGGGGGCAGAAATGGAGAGCAGAGCCTTGCCACATCCAGTCCCAAGAGCGCCAGGCTTGGGTCAGGCGCCTTCCAGGCTGGACCAGGCCCTGCCACATATAACTGAGTGACCTTGCCCACGTCACCTCTCTTCTCTAATCTGACTCAGTTTCCCACCTGTCAGCGGTCACAACGATATCTGCCTGGCCAGCGTCTGTGAGCTGTTGTGAAGATTAAATGCTGAGGGTGATTTTTTCAAACTGTGAAGTGCCAACCACAGGCCTTCTCGGGCACAGTTCTTATTCACGGTTACAGAGCAAGTGCCGGCCGGTGGGGTGGGGACTTGCTGAGTCCCCTGAGTCCACCACCGGCCCTCTTCTCCCAGTGCTATGAATAGAAATGACAAACCCAACCTCCTGCGCACAGATACAGTGCCACGCTCGCCGGGCCAACGCTGACTGTGAATTGTTGTTCAGGGTGTGAATTTTATGTATTTGGATCGGGAGGGGAGAGCGGCACATCTCTGGTGACTGGTGACATTTTGCTGTGAATAATCCTCACAAGAATCACAGTGTTTCTGTGCAGCTGCCCTGGAGCCAAACACTGAAAAGGTCAGACAACAAAACAGCGTGACGCACGTGCTCTCCACTCCTATAAACACACACACAACTGTCAAGCAACACCACTGCTCATTTGCTGAGGTTAAAAAAAAAGAGGCAAGGACTATAAATAAATTTTTTAGTACACTATTATTATTTCATATTAAATCCAATTTTTCTATGAGATCCCCACCTCCATAGGCAAATTTTTTTTTTAACTTTTTACTTCTAAATTATTTTACATGTAGAGGATGGTTGCAGAAATAATTCAAACCCCATACAGAGAACTCCACCCTCCCCAGGTAACCAGGTCTACCGGCTTTTAAAGTTTGCCACACATGCTGTCTCATTTCACCTCTTTTACCTCCCTCCCTTCTATCTTTTTTTTTTAAACAAGCATTTGAGAGAATGATGTATATGTCATCTTCCTTGAACACTGACACATTTATTAACAGTAAGACTTGCCAACACCCGCTCTCCAGTTCATCGCACTCACCCAGGACCACTAACAAAACATGATGATGGACAACCTCCACCCCAAACGCAGAGAGCACCTACAATTGCAAGCAAGACAGTCCCTTCCATCTGCCCCGTAAGATCTCGGCCCCCTCTAATCTGAAGCAGAGAGGGCACCACCCGCCTCAGATCCTCGAGATTGAGGAATGAACAAACATTTTGCTTGACGCCCCCCATCAAGCAAAAGAGAGGGTCCAGAAAGCCACATGAGTTTAGAGCTGCAAGAACCCTCAGAGACAGTAGAGCCTGGCAGGAGGGCGGTGACTGGTTCAAGGCCACAGCGCAGAGCTGGGGGGTCGGGACCCGGGTCGCCTGCCTTCCTGGGTGACGCTCGAGCCCGTGACAGATCACAGGTAGTCTTGTCCGAGTGGCCCCTGGTCAGCTCCAGGTGGGATGGAACGGCCCGGCCTCATCTCCTCTCTCCATCTGTCCTGGAGAGATTTGGTCTTTAAAGACTCAGGGGCCCAGGCTTCTCCCCTGTAACCAAGAGCCCCCACTTGTTACCCCTGGGAGGCCTCTCAACCTTGTCCCCAGACCCCTGTGATTCTCTAAAGAGTGCAAAGGGGAATGTTGGAGAAAAACGGCGCTCACTGGGACACGGAGACTGGTATGGGCACAGGCAGAGGATTTATTGAGAAGCTCTCCCAAGAGAGGGGGTCTCGAGAACAGACTTCACTCCTGAGGGGGGGACGTGAATTCATACAGAACTTTCCTAGGTGGGGAAATGACAGTCAGTGGGAGGGGGTGGAGGGTCCAAGTGAGGTGCAGGGGCCAATAGGAAGCCCCAGAGGTGAAAACTTTCCCTTGTTTGGCCAGAGGGTGGTGGGTTGAGGAGTTAGGTTTTCTTGGAATGCTGGGGGAGCGGGAGTTCCTTTGACCTGTAGGGAGTAAAGGGTTTTTTAAAATCTCCCTTTGATATGCAGGTAGTGAAGGTCTCCATCTCCCTTTACTCTTGTCTCCACGTGGTTTCTTTGTTCAACCTTCGGGGAAGTGCCTGCCCTCAGACATGTAGGCTTATGCAGGACGGGGGCTGCCTTTCCCCAGTGCATATCAGGGGACCTGAGCTCCAGCGTGTTAATTATGGCAAGCCTCTAACAGGGAACACGCCTCCCAAGGGTTTACGGGAAGGTGGATGGTCCAGGCGCCTCTCGCAGCGCTGCCTCCTGGCGTGACACTCCCCTGGCCCGGTGCCCACACCCGTGTCGGGTGCCTGAACCCCCGCGGCATTACTGCCTGTGTGTAGTATAAATATGTATTTTCTGTATAAGACGTGTAAGGCTCTACAGATACATCTGTGAGTGTGCATAGTGTGGTGAGGGGCGGTCCCCAGCCCGGGCCCCCCCCCTCGGCCCCCACCACTACTTAGATCTCTCAGGAGGGCTCCGCTACCTGAGCCACATCCGCTTCCCTCCTCTCCACTTTTGATGTAACTTTTCTGTAATTTAAAACTTCTTTAAAGTTTATGATATGAAAAAAAAGAGTACTCCCTTATGTAGCCACCTTAATTGCAGTTATCAAGTTCAATAAACTTAACATTGATATAAAGCTTGCAGTCTATACTTCAATTTTTTCATATGTTCCAATAATGCCCTTTCGGGCACTTTCCATGGAGCAGTTTTGAAATGCTCTAGAGTATAACCTCATTAAATCAGTTCCTTTATTGCTAACTCGGAATTGCATAAAAGGCTCTGTGGATGACCCATCCAGCAACCTGACTCAGAATTCCTAGACCTCCTTGGATACAGGGGCCTCCTTTTCACCTTGAACACCGTCCTCATAGCTGCTCCACGGACCTGTCACCGCCAGGAGCTGCTCCTACTCTAAGGTTTCACTGCCCTGTGCCAGCCTCTGGCCCCAGGCTCTCCTGCTGCCCCTCACTTCCAGGGTTCTTTGTCTGTATCAAGAACTCTGGGTTCTTCACCGCCTTCTCCCAGCTCCTTGGTTTCCTCCCACAGGGCTTTTCACAAAGTCAGATTACTATTCAGTCTGAACCAATGGTGATCACTTCAATCACTCTTTTAGTTTCATCCACCCATCCATCCATCCATCCATCCATCCATCCATCCATCCATCCATCCATCCATCTATCCATCCATCCATCCGAAAGCATCTATTAAGCTCCTCCGGTGTGCTGATACTGTGGTTGTTCAATAAATGTTTCAGGAAAGGGTGGATAAATGGAGGAGCTGGTGGAAATTTAGTGTTGTGAGTTTGCCTGCCAACTTGTTGAACTAATTAAGAGCCAATTAGGAACAAAAACAAAATTTCAAAGTGAAAATGTAAATGGCTGAGGTAGAAAAAAACTTTCTCAAACTCCATAAATTACCTTCAACTCATTCATGTACATACATATACAAGTAATGAACCTTGACCATAACATGAATTCCAATGCTAATTATTAATAGCCTATTCATTAAGACACTACCACAAACAACAACAAAAATAGCTAAGCTTCAACTGAGAACACTGGGCATCGCAGTGAACTCTTACATTAGCTCAATTTGTCTTCACACCACCTGATGAAACAGGCGCTATTTTCAGAGAGGGAAACCGGAGCTGCGGATGTTGTTATTCGCCCTGGACTATTTATTCCACCCTAGGAAGCGTGCTGGAGCTGGAATCTGAACCCGGCTCTCTCTGACTCCAGAACCTGCCTTAGTTTAGTTTTAATGGTAACATGGACTTGTAATAGGGAGTTAAGGCTTAAACTGTACCGAGTTTGATGGAAAAGTTTTGGTAATACATGTGGTGACGGTAGCACAACACTGTGGTTGTAAGTAACAGCACTGAACTGTATATTTGGAAGTGGTTTCAAAGGGAAAACATAGGTCATATATATGTACAAGAATAAAAATTAACAAAGAAAAAGAGAAAACTAAATGAGCAATAAAGCTGCGCCCCCCCCCCCCATTGGGAAAGACAATACTGTGTGGTTAAAGAAAAAAAAGCTGGACGGGGAGACAGGAAAACTTTGTTCTTTTTCTCTGTCTGCCACAGCTAAGCACAAGTCCTGCGGGAATCTCCTGTCCCTCGCTGGGACTCAGTTTCCCGCTCTGGGAGGACTGTGGTTGCAGCAGGAGCTGCTTAATTAAGGGGGCTGGACTAGATACGCGGCCAGCTTAGCTCAGGTATCTCCACTAGTCCAGAGCAGTGAGGTCTGACCGTCCTAGGAAGGGCACCCTGTGATGGGAAATTTTGGACAGTCAGTGTTTCCAGGTCCTTTGAGCTTAAACAAACCAGTCGAGCAGAGGGAGCAGGATGGAAGGGTCCCGGCTCAGGGCCCACAGCTCGGGGCAGTGTGTGGTTTCCTGGTGCTGGTGCTGACAGCTCGTTGCCGCCCTCCTGCCCCGTGCTGGGGAAGCTCCTGCTCTGTCCCCTCCTGCCCTTTGGAACTCCTCCCCCTGAAGCCCTGGCAGTGGCCGAGGAACATCTGAGGCTCCTCCAGGGGAGAATTCCTGCAGGGGAGAAAGAGGTACCTCCCCACGCCTGGACTCTCGACCTTGGGGACTCAGCTGGGAAGCAACCCGGGATCTGCCAGGGAAAGCACCCCAAGGCCAGGGCTCACCGGGAGTCACCAGGCTGATGGGGAGACAGAGGAGTACGTTTCCCTCGTGCTCAGGCAAGGGGAGGCTTGCACGGGCTGACCTGCACCCGGAGCTCTGGGGAGCTGTGCACGGCAGGTGAGGAACCTCAGGAGGGCCAACGAAGTGGCCGCTGCCACCTGGGCTCCAGGCTTCCCAGGGTAAGAAGGGTCAGGGTGGCTGTCTGCCCTTCCCCAGGACCGTGTGTAGCCAGAGGGACGTCGGTGACACAGAACATTCCAGAGGCTGCAGACCTGTTTTCTGTTTCACAGGGCAGGAACTGCCATTCTTTCAAACACCTGGGTCTGACCTCTTTCAGGCCTGAACAAACATGAGCAAGCTGGGAAGAGCAGGTGCAAAAAGAATGACTAAAAGTTTCCACTCACATTTCCATGCGAGTCCACTCTGTTGTCCCAAGTGAGAACACCCGCACAAGACTCCCAGAGCAGAGGATTCAGGGAGAATGCTGGTTGTAACTCAATGGAAAGCCATTTCGTTTATGTTTTCTTTCCAGGAACTGGAGTTGACAGAATCGTGAAAGCTCTAGGTTTCTGCTTCTACTTTGCATAGTCCACTAAAATCGAGTCCCCTTAGGTGCTCTCAGAAAGAATTTGGGAAACTTTGCATATTACACATGCAATGCAGATGAAAGGCTCTGAAAAGTCCTGCATTACAGGGAACTAAGCATTTTCTAAATTTATTTGACCAGGGACTTTACCTGCTGCAGCCCGCCCTCCCCTCCTAGGGTGGAGCACACTTTGAGAGACACAGCTCTGCAGAAGGAACTTTGTACCAGGCGGGACAGGTGGATTCGGAGTCAGGCCATCTCTTGCTGGGATTTCTGTTATCACTTCTGGCCAGGATTCCATGGAGAGTGCTCTTACCTCCCCAGGTTCCCCTCCCTCCTCCAATCTATCCTCCACATCTCCTAAACACCAATCTGGGCAGGCCGCTCATTTCCTGAAAATCTTCAGAGGGCTCTGGGGCTTCTGGGATTCTGTCCAAGCTCTGTGGCCCCAGCCTTACCCCTCAACATCCCTCCCATGTCTTCCAACACTCTAGGCACATTTTGCTGCTTCCCCACTGCTGTGGGCCCTTGCACTGCCCTGGGTCTTTGCTCAACTTACTGGCCCAGAAGTCCCGTCTTTCCCAGGCCAACTCCTACTCACACTGCAAGGTGGGCTCAGATGCTGCCTCTTCTAGGAAGCCTTCCATGACTATCTCCTTCCCTATCCTCTGGATAGTACTAACTCTTTTCTGAGGTCCCGTGATATTCTGGGCAGACCTTATACTAGCACTTATCACACTGTATCCCAATTATTTATGCACATCTCTGTTTCAAATTCAATAAAGAAAAGTATTGGGCAGCATATCCTCTTTGTGCCAGGAATAACTCCAGGTATGATACAAAAATTCAACAAGCATTTCTAAGTCTGCTTTGAACAAGGCACTGTCTTCACTGCACAGAAAACACTACCAGGATCTCAGTCCAATGGGGACACAGAAAGTAAAAAAGCAGCGTGACAAGGATATCAGAGGCACATGCTCCGTCACTGGAGGCCTCTGAGAGGCAGACACCTTTGCGCAGCACAGAACCAGCGATGAGCCTCGGAGAGAAGGGCCTTGGAGGATGAGCACAGTTCACGGGCAGCCTGTGTGGGAGGGCCTGGGGGAGGGAGAGGGCCCCTCAGCAGAGGGGACGGCGTGTCCTGTGCATGAGGGAGCACGGGGCCTTCCTGGAGCTGCAGGGAAGTAAGGAGAGCTGGAGCCTGGGTGGGGGGTGGAAACGGGAGGCGGTGGGAAGGGCATGGCTGTGCGGGAGTCCAGGGGCCAAACCTTTAGAGCCCGCGTGTCCAGGCACAGGGAGCCTGGACGGTCTGGAGGCAGGCGGACCACCGCGGGGCTTGGGCAGGAAAGCAGCGTGCATTTTGGAACGTTCCGGCAGCCAAGCGGGTGAGTGGATGGACAGCTGGGAGGCCGTCCTGGGCACAAGGAGGCATGCGACCCAGCAAGGCATCACGACGTCCTGGGGCAGGGTGAGGGGGACCTGAGGGAGAGCAGGGGCTGGGTGAAAAGGTTTTAGGGAGAGAACAGCCGGTGTGGAGGAACGGGGGCGTGTGGAGAGGAGAGCGCCCGGGATCAGGCCGTGCGGCCCTGCCACTGGGCGAGGCGGGATCGTGATCGCAGGGGGGCTGCTTAGCCCCCGTCCTCCCTCCTTCGCGGGTAACGGAGCGGGGGAACTGCCGCTCTCACACCCTGTTGTGAGAAATGAACGCCTGATGCACAAAAAAAGCCTGGCAGGTGGTGGGCACTGCCCGCCTGGGGCTATGATTACCACGTGCAAGGTGAGGGAGGAGGCGCCCGGGTGGGTGGAGGGTGCCCGCTACTCCCCGCGATTCGCAGGGGGAAGGGAAGCATGCTGGCTAGGTAAGGCGGGCTCGGGCACGCGGGGTCTCCGGGGCTGGGCACACCTGATGAACACGCTGGATTCCCCAAGACGCTCAGGGCGCTGCCAGGAGCCGAGGGCGTCTGCAGGGACAGCGCGTGGAGTGAGAGGGGAGCGCGGCAAGGACCCAGCCCGGGGGACACCCACTGCCCAGGACCGGGGTGCAGAGGAGTCCAGCACAGGAAGGTGAGCAGGGGACCTGGGCTGCAAGGGGAGCCTCCAGAGCAGCCGTGGTCAACCGTATGCTGGAGTTAGTGTTTAGAAGGCCAGTGGAGGGGAGCGGTTGGGGCTCAACTGATAGAGCATCCGCCTACCATACGGAGGGTTCAGGGTTCAAACCCCGGGCCTCTTGGCTTGTGTGCTGAGCTGGCCCACGTGCAGTGCTGATGCGTGCAAGGAGTGCCGTGCCATGCAGGGGTGTCCCCCGCGTAGGGGAGCCCCACGCACAAGGAGTGCGCCCCATAAGGAGAGTCGCCCAGCGCGAAAGAAAGCGCAGCCTGCCCAGGAATGGCGCCGCACACATGGAGAGCTGACACAACAGGATGATGCAACAAAAAGAGAGACGCAGTTTCCTAGTGCCACCAGATAATGCAAGTGGACACAGAAGAACACACGGCGAATGGACACAGAGAGCAGACAACGGGGGTAGGGGGAAGGGGAGAGAAATAAATTTTAAAAAGAAGAAAAGAAGGTCATCTGTGATCCTCGAGGACTACTTGCTGCTAAGCGGTGTGGCAGAGCCCTAGGGCAGGGGGTATGTAGAAACGAGGGGGCAGGGGTGGCAGTGGTGACTTGGCTGTGGACACCTGGCCATAGGGGCGGGGGGCTGACAGCCGCTGCGGGATGCAGCACTGACGCGTTGGTTTAGAGATGACAGGTGTGCCCTGCGGTCGGGAGCGGGTGTGGAGGCGGGAGGTATGAGGGGCACGGGGAGCTGGCCGGGGATGTGGAGACCACGCGGTGCTCTCCTCGGGGCTCCCGGCCTGGGGGGGCCGGCCACGAGGGCTCAGCCCGCAGCTCCACCCCGACGAGTGGGACGCAGCGACGCCGACGCCGGCTGCTGAGGGTGGGAAGTGGGGGAGGTCGGGGGTCAGGGAAGTCATGGGGACGCCAGGAGACTCTCCTTTGGGTGGGGACACTGGAAACCGTGGATTGGAGCGCGCGGGCATCCTGAGCCCGCGTGAAGGCCGGGGATGGGGCGCCCTGAGTCCCTTCGCACACACCCAGCCAGTTCCGCGGGACTGGCTTGTTCTGCGTGGCCTCGAGGAACACAGCGGGGCGCGGGCGAAGCTCCAAGCACACAGACTGCAGCGCCACAGAAGGCGGAGGCTCCAGGCGCCCGACGGGGAGAGGCTGCGCGCACCGGAGGGGACTCGTGGCCGCGGGAGCGATGCTGCGCGCGGAAGCCGTGGGAGGGTGCCAGCCGTGAGGGCGGGCCTGGGGGGGGGGCGTGAAGGTGGGCCTGGGGGGGGCCGTGAGGGCGGGCCTGGGGGGGGCCGTGAAGGCGGGCCTGTGGGGGGGCGTGAAGGCGGGCCTGTGGGGGGGCGTGAAGGTGGGCCTGGGGGGGTCGTTAGCCTCGGGGCTGTGAGGGCGGGCCTGGGGGGGGCGTGAAGGTGGGCCTGGGGGGGGGGCGTGAAGGCGGGCCTGGGGGGGGCCGTGAAGGCGGGCCTGGGGGGGGCGTGAAGGTGGGCCTGGGGGGGTCGTGAGCCTCGGGGCTGTGAGGGCGGGCCTGAGGGGGGCGTGAAGGTGGGCCTGGGGGGGGGGCGTGAAGGCGGGCCTGGGGGGGGCCGTGAAGGCGGGCCTGGGGGGGGCGTGAAGGTGGGCCTGGGGGGGTCGTGAGCCTCGGGGCTGTGAGGGCGGGCCTGGGGGGGGGGCGTGAAGGTGGGCCTGGGGGGGGGCGTGAAGGCGGGCCTGGGGGGGGCCGTGAGGGCGGGCCTGTGGAGGGGCGTGAAGGTGGGTCTGGGGGGGGTCGTGAGCCTCGGGGCTGTGAGCGTGGGCCTGGGGGGGGCCGTGAGGGCGAGCGGGGGGGGGGGGGGTGAGGCCGTGAGCGCGGGCCTGGGGGTGTCGTGAGCGCGGGCCTGGGGTGTCGTGAGCGCGGGCCTGGAGGGGGGCCGTGAGCGCGGGCCTGGGCGGCGTGAGCGCGGGCCTGGAGGGGGGCCGTGAGCGCAGGCCTCGGCGGCGTGAGCGCGGGCCTGGAGGGGGGCCGTGAGCGCGGGCCTGGGTGGCCTGAGCGTGGGCCTGGGGTGTCGTGAGCGCGGGCCTGGGCGGCGTGAGCGCGGGCCCGGGGGCCTTCCCTGCTCCAGGCCGGGAGATGCGCGGCCGTGCCGCCTGGCGGGCCGCGGGCGCGGCGCCTGCACGCTGGCCTGAGGGGAAGCGCCATCCTCCCCAGCAGGGTGACAGGAAGCGGCGCCGGCTGAGGCGGGGGTCAGGAGAGCGCGGCCCTTCCTCGGCCCCTGCCCGGAAGGGCCAGCCCAGTCACGCTGAAGACGCTTGAGGGATGGCGAGGATTTCCCCCGGAACTCCCCGTTTGCTGAGCTCGCGGGCGAGCACGCGCATGGCGCCGGCGTCCCAGGGCGGGAAGAGCAGGGCGCGACCCGCCGACCCCTGACCTCGCAGGGTCGCGCTGAGGCTGCCCCCGGGCACGCGGCCTCAGCCTCGGGCTCCTGCTCTCCGAGTCGGGCACTTCTCCCAGCCGCCGACCCCCGGGCTGGCGCGGGGCCTCCCGCCTGTGTGGCGCCTGCATGGCCGTGGAGGGCACTTGTCAAGCCGCCGCCGCCACGGCGTCCTCCGGCAGCTTCCCTGCTTAGTTTGGTGCATTAGGGTCGATCTGTTCGAGGATACTGCTGTGGTATTTGGACCAGTCAGTCTGTCATTTAATCCCACCTCGAGCTGCCCCTCTCTCCTAGAACTGGCTAAGTCTACCTTGAGTTATCACCGTGAGTCTGGGGGTAGGGGGAGAGGGAGAGGTTGGGTGGCAACCAGTCTAAGTTTGGGGCTTTCCAGATCCGAGTGAGCCAAAGGTAGAGAAGGGAGAAGGAAAAAGACCGGCCCATGCGGGTGATGGACTGGATCAGAGTAAGCACTAGACCAGAAGCTGCTGAAAGCTGGGGCTGCGCTATTTACTTATTTTCTGAGGTATGGGGACCAGGAATTGGGGTCCTTCTATGTGGGTAGCTGTCGTTCAACCACTGAGTCATATTGGCTCCCCTGAGTTGGTTTTATCATTTCTTTTGCTTGTTTTTTAGTTAGTTTGTTTTTTCCTTTTTCAGGAGGCACTGGGAAGGGAACTCATGTGGTAGGCAGGTGCTCAACCTCTTGAGCCACATCCGCTCCCCTGGGGCTGTGTCTTACCATTACAGGCAGGTCCTGGAACTCAGGAAGGCCTGAAGATGAGCTTCAACTGATGCCCTCTTGCCCCTGCTCTGGGCACATAGGCTTCAGAGCCCCGTGATGGAGGACCAAACAGGCTTTACCCTCTTCCCTGCTATATACCCGGTGCCCTAAGCTTTGGCAGGCTCAGTAATATTTTTTGCACAGATGAATGCATGAGCAAACAGAGGCCAGAGAACGGCCCCCTCGTGGGCATGCCCAGTCCAGTAAGCCATTCGCAGCTCCCTGTGGCGCCATGGGCTCCTCCCTAGGCAGTTATCTTCATCTCACTGAACTGACCGCTCCTCTCTCACCCCCAGGATTCATGAATGAGCACCAGCTGCCGGGAGTGTTTTCCCAGCGAGGGTGGGAAAGCAGGTCCTTCGCAGTATCTGTACTAAAAAAAGAAAAAAAGATAAAAAGAAAAAGAAATGCATAGCTTTTGGGATCAGGAGTTAGGGCATGTCCAGACTCCTCCAATTTCTAGCTGGGTGACTCGGGATAATTCATTTGACCTCTCTGAACCTGAGTTGCTTGATCTCTAAGGGTTTCTGTGATAATTAAAGATAAAGCACCCAGCATGGAGCATGGAGTAGGTGATTTGTAAAAATGAGTTTGCCAGCTCTTTCCTGAAGGTCATGACTTTTAAAAATCAACTAAATGTCCCACGTCCATTGACCACCTGATTTCTCCAATAAGCCTTGATAGAAACTCCAGGTAGGGTCATTAACTAGGCATGTAATCCAACCCCCAATCCAGGTAGGGTCATTAACTAGGCATGTAATCCAACCCCCAAGACCTGCAGAAATTATTTGAGCATCCGTTTTCTCCCCCTAGTAGATTGCCAGCTACTTGAGGGCAAGGACTATTTCCGGTTATTGCTATGCTCAATAAATACTTGTCCAATGAATGAATGAATACATGAATGAGTAAACAAATGCCTGGATGCTGTCCTCAACTAGTCTCTATTATCTCATGTGTCCATATTATATAATCTCAGGGACAACTGCATTTTTCGCGGCAGGCAGAGAAGGCACATGATAAATACAAGCTGAAGGAAACTTGGAGTTAATTTTCATGTATTTTGTGAGTAAGAATAAACAACTGGATTGATTCTCCTTAATTTCCTACTATTTCCTCATTATCTACAATGTCTGGCCACTAACCAGAGGCACAACCTTGGGGAAATAATTTTCTCTGTTGGTCTCTGCTCCCCGTCTATAAAGGGAGGGATTTGGATCAAATGATCAGGTTCTTCCTTGCTCATGAATTTAAGACTGTGAGATTGCACCCACAGAGACGGACAGCTGGGAAAACGTGAATGGTCAGATACAGAATGAACCACAGAAGGAATCCCTAAAATTCAGTGTGTATGAAAACGCCGAGAGGGGCTCAGAATCTAAACACACCCTCGAGTCATTACAATCAGGGCTTCCAGGGACAGTGTATTGCTCACCACACACAGCCGTTTTCAATTAAAATAAAACCCTTGAACTCTCTTTGTGGTCTGGATGCCAGGAGCCTAGGGGCTTTCTTCTGTTGATACCGTTTTAAAACCAGCAGGAGAAGCTTGGAGCCAGAGTGTGAACTCTTCCCCTGGGGGTCTGCTGAGCTGGCTGGGGCTTGCAGCTCTTTGAGAGGCCTGCAGGAGGCGCCCAGCTCTGGTTTACGATGGGGCCACAGGAGAGCTGGCCTCAAGGTGGTTTAAAAGGCACAGCCAAGGCACTGACCAGGACCTTGGCAAATTAAGAGGATGCTTCCTTTGCTGCCAGAAGCTAGAGAGCTTTGACAACGGGAGCTGGTGACTCCCTGTGGTGAGGACGGGTGGGCACTGATCTTGCCTTCTCTGCTGGAGAGAGGACGTGAGAACGTGGAGTAGAGCAGCTTTCCGAGGCTCCTCCTCCCATGTGTGCCCCTGGCCTCCTGTTTCACTAGGGTGTCTGGGACAGGCTGGGCCATCTTTTTTTAAACTCTTCATTGAAGTAACATCTATAAAACACCTAATATCTCATTTAAACCACTTTCAAGTGTACAATTCAGTGGTATTAATCATATTCACAGTATTGTGCTCCCATCACCAACATCCATTACCCAGACTTTTTCATCACTTCAAAGAGAAACTCTGCACTAGTTAAGCAATAATTTCCCCATCCCCTTGCACTATCTTTGTTCATACAAAAGAACAAAGATAGTGAGTATCTAATTTAAAGGGTGGGTTCTGTAGTGAGACTCCCTGGGTTCACAATCTGGCTCCAAGGTTCACTAAATGTGTGACCTTGAGCAAGGTCCCTAATCTTTCTCATCTGTGACAGGCGGGTTCATTTGATAAATATTTACTGAGAACTCACTCTGCCTCGGTGTTGTTCTAAATACCTGAGATACAGCAGTGAGCAGAATAGACAAAGATCCCTTCCTGGAACTCAGGTTTTAGTGGGAGAGGACAATAATTGTGCCAATTTAATAGGATTGTTGTGTGGGTTAAATGATTTAATGTCTATGAATTGCTTTACTGTCCATAGCAGCCCAGGTCAGCCTAGCCCCAAATTCATCAGATGTGGAAGGATGGGATCCTTGCTAATGTTTATTTATTTATTTTTAAATGCAACCGTTGGCAGGAACTCTGAGTAAGAATTGCTACTTAATTCACTATATATATAATTCACTGATTTCCCCATCTAATTACAAAAGAAACGCCTGCACAGAAACAAAATTATAGAAATGAGTGCCTTAGAAAACAAAAAGCCTGCCAATTCCATCCCTGAAATGGAATCATTGTTAACAGTTTGGTGTATATACATACAGATATTTTTTCCCTTGCATAACTCATTCGGATGGAATCATTTTTTAAAATAATTTTTGTGAGTTGTTACCCAACTTTATACATGGGGATTCTGCTAGTCCTTGGGTGTGTCTATTCCAATCGCATATTCTAGACCTGGGGAAACGGCCGCGAAGAAGCTTGGGAGCCCACTGCCCCCATTATGAGTGGACCTGAGCTAAAACTCCATTGACCACCTGCCCCATAAGCCCCTGCTCTGATGGGTGGACCCTACTGGCATTCAGGGCAGCTGGGAGGAGGGGGGACAGGATGCGTTTTTGGCAGTGCAGTAGGTTCCTTCCCAAGGGGCCTGGCCTTCCCGCCACCCCATGGGTCTTGGGTCTATAAACTGTCTCATGTCTGGGAATTCTGTGTAGTCTATGAATAGTGATAGTTCTGTTTCTTCATTTCTATTTCTTTTCTGGTTTTTCTGCACTAGTTAGGGTCTCTAGTACTAGAATAGAAGTCAGAGTGAGTCACCTTACCCTCCAGATATCAGTGGGAATCTTTTTTTTCCAGTGAGGCCAGTAGTTTATTAGGAAAATTAGAGAAGAGAAATGGGAGAAAATAGCAGATTATGGGTCCCAGGAAGAGGGGAAAAGGGCTGGAAAGGGGTAAAAAGGGCTGATTTATAGATTACATTCCAGATCACAAATCCCAGGTCTATTTGCATGTTAATCTGGGCAGGGGAGAAAGGGCAAACAGTGCCGAATAGTCAACTTCTGGACTTGCTTTTTAAGCCATTAATTATTCTGCCCCTTTTTAATGTTCAGGGGAGGAACCCCAGCTGCTTGCTGTTTTGATTGGTTACCCCACCCATCAATTCCCTGGGGGAGGCCCAATGGCAGCGCTCCTTGAGAACATCTGGAGCTTTTCCTTGATGGCGGAGGAAACCCCGTTGGAAACGGGGAATTCTCGCGAGGTTCCTCCAGCCGCCGTCTTGTAGGGTCGTCCTGCAGGGGGCGGTTTCCACCGCCACGTGTTTCATGGCGGCGTTTTTCTGCTAGGTCCCAGATTCCTCTCTTTATTCCCTGATCTAGCCTGCCCCACATTGAATAATGATTGTTCTTATACTATAATATTGTTATTTTACATTTATCTGGTCTACTCCGGCTCTTTTTTGGTTACTGTTTTCATGGTATACCTTCTACAAATTTTCACTTTTACCCTGGTTGTCTCCTTATTGTCTGAAGTGTCTTGTAGACAACATACAGGCGGCTCATATTTTTTTTATCCAGTCTATCAGTCTGTGTCTTTTGATCGGGGTGTTCAATCCATTAACGTTCAGTGTTATTACTGAAAAGGCTTATGTTTTACCATGAAGGATGATGTTTGTTCTGGGTATTTATTTCTTGAGATATTCTTTATCAACTAAAGAAAGGTACCATTACTTCCAAATTTCCTGAATTTAGAAACTAAAATGATGAAAGTGAAGTTTATCAAATGCTATTTTTGCATCTATTGAGATGACCACATAATTTTTTTCCTTACCTGTTAATACATTGAACTATGTTAAATGTCTTTTAATGTTGCTATTATTGCAATGCTGGGTAAATTTGGTTTGGCTGTGATGGATTATTAGCATCCTTTTATACACTGTTGGACTCAGTGTGCCACATTTTGCAAAAGAGTTTTATATTTATCTTTTTAAAAAAAGCTTTATTTATCCCCCACCCCCTCGTTGTTTTGCACTTGCTGTCTGCTGTCTGTGTCCATTCACTGTGTGTTCTTCTGTGTCTGCTTGTCTTCTCTTTAGAGGGCACTGGGAACTGATCCTGCGACCTTCCGGAATAGGAGAGGCACTCAATCTCTTGTACCACCTCAGCTCCCTGATCGGCTGTGTCTCTTATTGTCTCTCCTCTGTGTCTCTTTTGCTGTGTCATCTTGCTGTGCCGGATTTCTGCTCCGGCCAGCTTGCCCTGCAGGCCAGCACTCCATGTGGGCCAGCTTGCTGCACAGGCCAGCTTGCCCTCACCAGGAGGCCCTGGGAATTGAACCCTGGACCTCCGATATGGTAGACGGGAGCCCAGTCGTTTGCACTACATCCATTTCCCTATATTTATCTTCATGAATGAGATTGGATGTACTTTTCTTTCTGGTAATGTTCTTTTGTGTGTGTGTGTGAGTACTTTTTTAATTTTATTTTTTATATCCAGCTTATACTAGATAACCTACTAACTATGTTGCAAAGTTACATAGTTGCAAAGTTTTCTCTCTCCTTTTGTTCTCTTGAAGAGTTCATACAAGATGGGACTTGTTTCTTCAAAATTTTCGTAAAACTTGTTTATAAAATCATGTGGGTTTAATCTGGTCTGTGTATGTAGATTTAAAATTACTTTATCGATTTCTTTAATGGTTATATATGTCTATTCAAGTTTTCTAGTTTTTCTGAAGTCCGTTTTGGCAATTTATATTTTTCTAGGACTTAACTCATTTCATCTAAGCTTCAGATTTATTGGCATAATGTTGTTCAAATTATCGTCTCTAAAATATTAAGCTGTATTTGAAGTTATATCCCATTTCCATGCTTGTTACTGTTTATTTTTGTCTTCCCCTTTTTCTCCTACTCAATTTTTTCAGAGTTTTGTCTACTTAAATTAATCTTTAAAAAGACACATTTTTCTGTCATTATTGATTCTCACTGTTTTATCTTTGTTCTGTAATTTAATTTCTGCTCTTATCTTTCCTATCTCTTTCCTTCTACTTTTTAGGATTTATTCTATTTCCCTAACTTATTAGCTTGCAGGTTATGTCATTAATTTTCAGGCAGACATTCTTGTTTTCTATTAAAAGCATTTAAGGTGGTAAATGTTCTTTTACCTAGTAGATTTGCTATGAAATAATTACATTATTGTTCAGTTCTAAGTATTTTATAAAAGAATTTCCAAATTCTACTACGATTTTTTTGAGTTGTTTTGAGATGAATTTTTAGATTCTCAAATGTATGGATTTGTGAAATATCTTGTAGTTTTTTTCCAGTGTAACTGCAGCATGATTAGAAAACACAGTTTGTGTAATACTGTATTTGAAATTTATTGAGACTTGCTTTATGTCTTAGCAAGTGATCAACTTTTGTAAATGTTCCATGTAATCTTGAGGAGAATGTGCATTTTCTAACTGTGGGGCAGAGTTTTATTCAGGCATATTAGACGAAGCTTGTTAATCAAGCTGTTTGTGTCTTCTAACCCTCACTGTTTTTGTCTGTTTTTGGTATTACTGAGAAATGCTTGTTGAAACCTCCTGGAATGATCATCATGTATACTAATTTCTCGTTTAATTCTTTAACTTTTGTTCTTTATACTTTAAATGTATACCTTTATACTTCAGAAAAAGTCTTCTTTGGCAGACTGCACGTTTTATTGCTCATTCATGGGTCCTCTTCATCCCTAATAATGCTTTTTGCTTTAAATTCTAACTTGCCTCAGAGATAACCTGGTGAATGTAGTTCCATCCTTTTACATTCAGTCTTCCTTAATTCTTCTTTATTAGAGAGACTGTACAGAAAAAACATGCAGCAAATTCAGACTTCCCATAGAACTACCCCTCACTACACACTTTTCCCTATCATTAAAACTTTACATCAGTGTAGTACCTCTGTAAAAAATGATGAACCAATATTGTCATAATTATGCTATTAACTATAGCCCATAGTTTATATTAGGGTTTAACTTTTGTGTTGTACAGTCCTATTTTTAAAAAATATTTTATTCTAGTAACATATATATATAACTTAAAATATCACCTGTCGACCACATTGAAATATGTGATTCAATAGTGTTAGTTATAGTCATAATGTTCTGCTATCATTATCGAAACTCCATTACTCCAAACAGAAACTCTGTACCAATTAAGCCAATTAATCTCTATTCCCTACCGACACCCTGGGCACTGGTGATCTGTATTCTAATTTCTGACTCTATAAATTTACTTATGGGAAGCGGATGTGGCTTAAGCAATTGGGCTCCCATCTACCATATAAGAGGTTCAGGATTTGATTCCTGGGGCCTCCTGGTGAAGGCAAGCTGGCTCGTGTTGCAAGCTGGCCCATGTGCAGTGCTGGCCTGCGCGGAGCGCTGGCCCGTGTGGAGTACTGCCCCACACAGGAGTGCTGGCCCATGCCGAGAGCTGGTGCAGCAAGATGACGCAACAAAAAGAGACATAGAGGAGAGACAATAAGAGATGCAGCAGATGAGGAAGCTGAGGTGATGCAAGGGAATGATGGCCTCTCTCCAACTCCGGAAGGTCCCATGATTGGTTCCCAGAGCCGCCTAATGAGAATGCAAGCAGACACAGAGGCACACACAGTGAAGAGACACAGAGAGCAGACAATGGGGCGGGGTGGGGGGGGGGGTGGGGGGGAGAAATAAATCTTAAAAGAAAAATTTCCTTATTCTGATGATCTCAGATCAGTGAGATTATACAATATTTGCTATCTTGTGTTTGGCCTATTTCATTCAATACAATATCTTGATGAAAATCCATGTTGTCACAAGTATTAGAATGTCATTCCTTTTTATGGTTGAATAATATTCCATTGTGTGTGTATATATATCTATATATACATCAATCTATGTATGTATATCACATTTCTTTTTTCATCTGTTCATTGATTGAGGACATGTGAGTTGCTTCCACCTTTTTGGCAACTGTAATGCTGCTATAAACATCAGCGTGCAAATGCCTGCTGAAGTGCCTGCTTTCAGTTCTTTTAGGCATGTACCTAGAAGTGGGATTGCTGGTTCATAGAGTAATTCTACACTTAACTTGATGGGGAACTGCCAAACTGTTTTCCACAGTGGCCACATTTTATATACCCACCAACAATGAGAGTTCCTATTTCTCCGCATCCTCTCCAATACTTATTTACCATGTTTTTAATAGTACTCATTCTAGGGGGTGTGAAATGGTTTCCCTTTGTGGCTTTCATCTGTACTTCCCTAACAGCTACTGATGTTGAGCATTTTTTCATGTACTTATTGGATATTCGTATATCTTCTTTGGAGAAATGTCAATTCAACTCTTGCCCATTTTTTAATTGGGTTGTTTGAATTTTTTGATGTTGAATTGTAGGGTTTCTTTATATTACATATTCTGAATATTAAATCCTTATTGATCCTCAAGGTGGAGAAATGAGAAAACATAAGGGGTCAATGCAACCATGGACAAAGTAAACTTATTAATATTGTAGTAACAGAAGCACATGTAACACTGATATAAAGATAGTGGTTACCAGAGGTTCTGAGGGGAGGGAATAATAGGTGGAACATAGGGCATATTAGGACATTGGAATTAAGTGCAAACCACAATGCAAACTATACACCTTGGTGAGTAGCAGTGCTCCAATATTTATTCATCTATTTTAACAAATGTTCTACACAATTGTAAGATGTTATGAATAGGGGAAAGCATTAGAGGGGAATGGGTGGGGTATATGGGAACCCTTTATACTTTTGCTGTATCTTTTCTGTAATCTAAACCCTCTTTAAAAAGAAAGTTTATATATTAAAAATCATTTGAATATGCATGCATGGGTTTATTTCTGGACTCTAAATTCTAATCTTTTGTTCTATATTCTGTATTTATCCTTACGTAAATACTATCTTGTGTTGGTTAGTGTTGCTTTGTAAAATATTTTGAAATAGGGAGATGTGGGTTCACCAACTTTGTTATTCTGTTTCAAGACTGTATTGGCTATTTGGTGTCCCTTAAAATTCATATATATTTTTGGATCATGTTTTCTAACATTTCTTTACAAAGGCCATTGGGATTTTGATGGGGAGTCACTAAATACATAAATCAGTAGCATTGCCTCTTAACATTATGAAATATTCTAATCCATGAGTTCAGGATGTCTATTTATTTAAGTCTTCTTGAATTACTTCCAGCCATGTTTTGTAGCTTTCAGTATACATATCTTTCAACTCCTTGTCTACATTTATTCCTAAGTATATAATTATTTTTCATGTTTTATTAAATGGAATTGCTTTCATAATTTTTTTTCAGATTATTTGCAGTTTATAGAAATATAATTAAATTTTGTTAGTTGGGAAAAAAATCCTTACTGGATCAGTGGTTTTCAAATACTTTCTCCCATTCTATATGTTGTCTTTTTACTTTCATGGTAAAGTCTTTGATGCACAAAAGTTTTTAATTTTGAGGAGGTCCCATTTATCTATTTTTTCTTTTGTTGCTTTTGCTTTTTGGTATGAAGTCTAAGAAACCATCACCTAACACAAGGTCCTAAAAATGCTTCCCTGTGTTCTCGTCCAGGAGTTTTACAGTTTTGGTTCTTTTTTTTAAAAGATTTATTTATTTATTTATTTCCCCTCCCTCCCACCCTGGTTGTCTGTTCTCTGTGTCTATTTGCTGCAGTCTTCTTTCTCTGCTTCTGTTGTTGACAGCAGCACGGGAATCTGTGTTTCTTTTTGTTGCATCATCTTGTGTCAGCTCTCTGTGTGCGCAGCACCATTCCTGGGCAGGCTGCACTTTCTTTTGCGCTGGGCAGCTCTCCTTACAGGGCGCACTCCTTGCACGTGGGGCTTCCCTACGCGGGGGACACCCCTGCGTGGCAGGGCATTCCTTGCACACATCAGCACTGCGCGTGGGCCATCTCCACGTAGGTCAAGGAGGCCCGGGGCTTGAACCACAGACCTCCCATGTGGTAGACGGACGCCCTATCCACTGGGCCAAGTCCACCCAGTTTTGGTTCTTATATTTACGTCTTTGATCCACGTGAGTTAATTGTTTTAAGATTTATTTTTATTTATTTTCCCTCCATCCCCTCCTCCCGCCCTGCTGTTTTTGCTGTCTGTGTTGTCTTCTCATTTTCTCTCCTCTAGGATTCACCAGGATTCAATCCTGGGGACCTCTGATAAGGAGCCCTGCTGTTTTTGCTGTCTGTGTTGTCTTCTCATTTTCTCTCCTCTAGGATTCACCAGGATTCAATCCTGGGGACCTCTGATAAGGAGAGAGGTTCCCTGTCAATTGCGCCACCTCAGTTCCTGGTTTCTGCTGTGCTTCACCTTGACTCTTCCTTGTCTCTCTTTTGATGCGTCATCATCTTGCTGCGTGACTCGCTTGCGCAGGGCACTGGCTCACCACGTGGGGATTTGCGTGGGCACCCCTGTGGGCACCGGCTCACCATGCGGGCACGAGTGTGGGCACTGGCTTGTCATGCGGGCACGCTTTCTCTTCTTCTTTTTCACCAGGAGGCCCCAGGGATGGAACCCAGGTCCTCCCATACGGTAGGCAGAAGCTCTATCAGTTGAGCCACATCTGCTTCCCTGAGTTGATTTTTGTATATGCTGCGAGGTAGGGGTCCACCTTCATTCTTTTGCATACAGATATCCAGTTTGCCCAGCACCATTGTTGAAGAGACTATTCTTTACCCACTGAGTGGACTTGGCAGGCTTGTCAGAAGTGAATTGGCCATAGATGTGAGGGTCTATTCCTGACTCTCAATTCAATTCTGTTGGTCTATATGTATGTCCTTGTGCCAGTACCATGTTGCTTTGATAACTGTAGCTTTGTAGTAAGTTTTAAAATAGGGAAGTGTTAATCCTCCAGCATTATTCTTTTTCAAGGTGATTTTGGTTTTTCAGGGCCTCTTACACTTCAGTTTTAATTTGATCATTGGCTTTACCATTTCTGCAAAGAAGGCTGTTGGGATTTTGATGGGGAACTGTGTTGACTACGTCAATTGCTTTGGGTGGAACTGGCATCTTAACAATATTTGGTCTTCTAATCCATGAACTTGGAATGTCTTTCCTGTTTATTAAGATCTTTGATTTTACTGGCAATATTTTGTAGTTTTCTCTGTTCAAGTCTTATATCATTGGTTAAATTTATTCCTAAATATTTAATTCTTTTATTTGCTATAGTAAATGGATTTTTTTCTTGACTGCTTCTTCAGATTGTTTATTACTAGTGTATAGAAACACTATTGATTTTTGTGTGTTGATGAACACACACTTTAATGAATTTGTTGAGAACTTCAAAATTCTGTAGTAAATGGAACCACTTCAATGAGTTTGCTTATAAACTCTAGGAGCTTTGTTGTGGAGTTTTCAGGATTTTCTGTATATAGGATCATGTCATCTGCAAATAGGGCAAGTTTTACTTCTTCCTTTCCAATTTGGATGCTTTTTTTGTCCCTTCACATTAAAATTTTTTTTTTTTAATTTAATGGATGCTTTTTATTTCTTTTTCTTGCCA
The DNA here is from genome assembly GCF_030445035.2 of Dasypus novemcinctus. Classification (NCBI taxonomy): domain Eukaryota; kingdom Metazoa; phylum Chordata; class Mammalia; order Cingulata; family Dasypodidae; genus Dasypus; species Dasypus novemcinctus. The sequence continues at coordinate 120,542,787 of NC_080682.1, forward strand.
AACTGCTCTGGCTAGAACTTCCAGTACAATGATGAATAAAAGTGGTGACCATGGCATCCTTGCCTTGTTCCTGATCTTAGAGGGAACACTATCAGTCTTTCACCATTGCTTAAAATGTTAGCTGTGGGTTTTTCATATATGCTGCTTATCATATCGAGGAAGTGTCATCCATTCCTAGTTTTCTAAGTGATTTTATCGAGGAGGGGTGCTGGGTTTTGTCAAATGCCCTGTATGTGTCAATTGAGATGAGCACGTGCCTCCTTCTTCCCTTCATTTTATTAATGTGGTGCATTATATTAATCAATCCTGACACACTTCCTGGTTGACCTAGAAAGGCCTTAGAATCCTAGCAATCGGAGCTGGCACGTGGGATGAAACCTTTTAACCTCCTTGCCATTACTATCCAAAATATCCTAGCCTGATTGCCCAATCGTAAATTTTGTTGAGAACTGTGAATTGCAGTTACCCACAGGGCACCGTGCAGAGGACAGTGGTGAGCCAGTCTCTTCTCTTTGGACCTCTCCCTAGGGGAACTCTGTCATGCCCTTGACTTTAAAATCCATCTATGAGCTGACAAATCATAACTTTATATTTCCACCTTAGAACACTTCTTGAGCTCCAGATTTACATACAGACCCAGAGGCTAAGAAACCTTAGATGTCAGGCTGTCTAAACTCTGGGAGATCTATGAAACATGTCTTTTGAATGAAAAGCTTCTTGAGGACAGGACGGTTTCTTATTTCTCTCTGGATTTCCCACTATATTCACAGTGTCTGGTATGTAGCTGATGCTAAGTAAACGCCTATTGATTTTACGTGGTATATTTCCCTGCTTTTACATTCCCCTTTCCCTGCCCTGCTTGGGAAAACATTTCCAGGTTACGTCTTCCTCTTACGCTGACCGCCCCATGCCCTGCTACTCCTAGGATGGATGAGTGGGTTAATCTGTAATGTTGGCCCCAATGGACAACGTCTCCTGGTATTCACATCTTCGTGTTATCTCCTCCCTTGGAATCTGGGATGCACCTGTGATGTTTTAAGCAGGAATGTGTGATGGAAGTTCTAGGCTTCATCCTTAAGAAGGTCTGGCAGCTTCCACTTCTGTGCTCCTGGACCCCTGGTCGGCCGTGTAAAATGCCTGGCTATCCTGCTGAGAGGAGAACATCTGGAGAGGCCTCCAGACTACACGGACACAGAGAGCGATCATCCCTTCCATGTCCCAGCTGAGCCCAGCCCCAAGTGATCTGCCAGCCGAGAGCAGCCACAAATGACCGCTGTCAAGTCCAGCAGAAGAGCCACCATTGGAGTCAGCGCAGCGTGAGAATGATAAGAGCAGAATGTTTCAAGCCCCTGGGATTTAGGGTGGTTTGTTCCACAGCTGTGGATAACCGAAACGGGGGAGGCGGGGACGAGCTTTGACACTATCGACCAAGGGTGCAGGGGACAGTGGGGGACGCTTCCCCCTTTGCTGCTAGCCTTAAGCTTTTGGGGCTGTGCTTTGCAGGAGGGCTGGTCAAACACCAGCTCGTTTGTTCCCTGTCGATCTGAGCAGGGAACGTCCGAGGTAATTGAGCTGTATTGTTCATGTATGTAAATGGAAACCTTTAGGGACACCCTCAAACACAGGGGCAGAAATAAGGGGAGATGGAACGAAGGGAATCACCTGTGGGCTGGCTCAGCACACGGGCTGGTTCAGGAAGGGCAGAGGCTCACACTGGACATTTAACAAAGACGGCTCATAGGAATTCCCACCGGGGTGCAACCTCAGCAGGCACACAAGGATGCTAGGACGCCGTGTGTGTGTGTGTGTGTGTGTGTGTGTGTGTGAGAGAGAGAGAGAGAGAGACAAAGAGACAGACAGTTAAATCAACAGACATACAGGGACCAGAGAGAGACAGAGAAAGATAAATAGGAAACCAGAGAGAACCATAGAGAGACTCAGAAAGAACGAAATTTTTGGAGCAGAAAAGTAGATGAGGGGAGCGGGTGTAGTTCAGTGGCTGAGCACCTGCTTCCCATGTATGAGGTCCTGCGTTCAATCCCTGGTATCTCCTAAAAAAGAAGTAGATGACCTTTTTTTAAAAGCCAGTCTTCTTTAACTATTTCCCTTCTTTTTTTGTCTTCGCAGCTTAGGAATCTCTAAATCTAGGATTTGTGGAGCTAGAGTAAAAGGGGGTGATTTTCTTTCCTGACCTGGCTAAATGCTGCAGCTGCTGTTGGCAGCAAACGCCTGTCTAGGCCAGGCTGAATACAGGAGAACCAGCGCTGCAGGTGCAAACTGGAGCGCTGATGCCCATGCATTCACTGCACGCACCAGAAATGAGCAGCGCTGGAGGAAGCCAAAGGGATGAGGTGCTGGGGAGCAACGCGCCGGGTCCCCGAACGGCAGGGCGAGAGCAGGAAGAAGGGAATGGCTGTCTTCACCACGGGCCACCCGTGCGGCCCCCGGAAAATCCACCTCTGTCACCTTGGAGGACGCCCCCAGTTACCTGTTGCTGTGGTTCATTCCCTACTCAAATGGAGATTCCCTCTGCTGACCGGCCCTCCCCTGGGAGCTTTTTTCTCAGGCCCACAAATCTTCGTCACTGCCTGAGTAATGAGTAGGGGCAAGAAGGGGCAGCTTTTTATTAGCAGGATGTTTGGACGGACGCAAGGATGTTGGAGGCAGGAGGCAAGCTTTTCCAAGGTCCTTTCTTAAAATACTCTGTGTTCAGCTTCAGGGCTTCTGACTCAGCTCCGCGTGGGCTTTGGGCTAGGGCTGCCACATCCCCAGCCCCTTCCCCACCTACAGTATCCACCAGAAACATCTGCTGCAGCCGATTTGTAAGACAAAACAATCGTCACTACCTCAACCTTGGAGCCCGAGGATTCCTTCCTCTTGGGGGACAGTCCCTGGGCCTGGGAAACCGTGGACTGGTTTTGACGGTAATCCGAAGAGCCTCTTACGTCCTCACACGAACAGCAAGACCTGTCTGTGGGGGATGGTGGAACGACTCCTGACTCGGTAGATACGCAGTGCGCCCTGGGAACAGGAAGCCGGCCATTGCATCCCCTTCTCTTGTCATGCACAGGTAGCTCAGTACTTAGAAGGCAGCCTGGTCTGCAGACCCAGTCGTCCTGCCAGGTACTGGGTGACCCGGGATAGGTCCCTCGACCTCTCAGCGCCTCAGTTTCCCCTTCCTTAAGATGAGAATAATAATTCCTATCCTGCCGGCCACACAGGGTGTTTTTTTTTTTAAGTATGAGATTGAGCCCAGAACCTTGTATGTGAGAAGCAGGTGCTCAACCACAGAGCTAGATCGCCTCCCCTGACTCAGTTTCTTCGTTTGTTTTGCTTGCGCTAGAAATCAAACCCAGGACCTCCCAAGTGGGAGGCAGGTACTCAACCGCACGAGCCACATCCGCTCCCCACACAGGGCTCTTAAGGGGTCAGGATGGAATATCGGGGTGGGAGGGCATCTTGTAGGGTGCCTGGTGCCTGCATTCCCTCCTGTCAATCTCCACTAATAAGCTATGCAACCTGCTCTTGGGCTCCTTCCATGGAGGAACTCATTTCACAGGGAGACCGGGGCCCGAGAGCTGCGCTGAGCGAGTTCAGCCTGGAAGCCGCCTCCTCTGGCGTCTGCCGACGGTCCCGCGCCACGTGGACGCAGAGCTTTCGCATATCTGGAGCCGGTCCCGTGTCCCTCACACTGACAGCACTGTCCCTGAGTCTTCTCGTCCCCACATCTTCGCCTCCCTCTCTTACCTTGGCCATCGGTCTTTGGCGGTGCTGTAGGTAATGTGTGACTCTCAAAGAATCTTGTCCAGAATTGAAGGGCGTTTTCAGGCGGATCCGGAAGGAGGAAGATGAAGGGGGACATTCACCTCCCTTGTTACGGATGCTATGCTTCTATTAATGCAGCCGACCCCTGAATTAGCTTCTTTGGTGGTCATGTCCCAGCAGCAGCACTTCCTCCATAATCTCAGCTTCTGGCAGCTCATGTTGATCGCCCTCCTTTCCAGCTTACCCATCTGGTACCAGCTCAGCAATCCTTAGCCCTCACCATCGGTCCCACCATCTTCTCAGTGCCCCTTACTCCTCCGCTCCACCACATCCTCATTTTCCCTCTTATCCAGCCTAGGTTTCATGACACGTCGTTACAATCACTGCCTTGAACACCTCTCAGCCTTCTCTCTCCCTTTGTCATTCTCACCTGCCAAAACTGCAGCCCCGATTAAATCCAACTCTCTTCCTCTCCCTGTCCTGCACCCAGATGTTTGAAACTGGCTAGCAAAACAGGTGAACTAATCTAATTTAAATCCACCCCCAGTAACTCGAGTGGGCCCTTAGCACCGCCCGCAATCACACTCTACTTCTCCGCCTGGTCGCTCCCCACTGTCCGAGGTAACGATCTCGTCACCTCCTCCATCCTTACGCCTCCACCCGGTCCTCCTCGGCCGTCATCTCAGCTGACGGCCCTGCTCCAGCCAGCAGGGGTTCCCCACCGCTCCACTGCCACACCGCCCCGTCCGCCTGCAGCCCTGCCAGTGCCTGCCTCCCTCGGCCCCTACGGATGACCTTCCAGGCTAAACTCCCCAGGTGTGCCCTGGATCCTTGCCCCTTGCTCGGTCAAGGCCTTTCGCCCCCCTCCCACTCCAGTATCCAATTCCTGTTTTGTGCAGGATCATTTCCATCAGCCAACAAGCACAGTATTATTCTCTCTCATCTTGAAAACAGGAACATGTACAAAAACCTCGACAACAAAGCCCACGCTTCTTATCCCCAGACAAAGAAACCCAGACTTAGAAAAGTGCGGGAAACTGCCCGAAGCACATACCTGGGAAGTGGCGAGGTCGGGAGTCACACCCAGTTTTCCCACCCCCCAAAGCCCACCCAAGTGGGGTTCCGTGGGCTTCCTGGGCTGCTGAGGCCAGAGCGGCTCTCTCTCGCGCCCGCTGCTCCGGGGCGGGTGGCTGAGCTCAGGCAGGGCAGCACTTGGCGGAGGACAGGCGGCCCAGCTCTGCCCACACCTGCCAGCTGTCACAGTGCTCCCGTGACAGCGGAAGGGCTGGAGGCTTTCAAGTGAGCAGAGACCTTGCTCCACTGCGGGGCCCCACGGAGCTGCTGAAACCCGCAGCCCAGCAGCACGCCGGCCTCGGCAGGCGAGTGGGGGGCCGGGACGGCGGACCGTGGGGCAGGACGGGGTGCAAGCCGCAATATTGCGTGCTCCCGTGCGGAGATGACACCCCCTGAATCTCGGGGGCCGGGCCGTGGGCCTGCTGCGGCGGCTCATTAACCCGCCTGCTTTTCACCGCGGTGGGCAGCGGTGCGTGGCACGGCAAGCTGCCTGCCCAGCCCTCCTTCCCCCACGCGCACCCTGCAGCTCCCTGCGCGCGCGAGGACCCAGGCGGGCTCAGGCCGAGGGGCGCTCCTGGTCCGACAGCCCCCCAACCAGCTCCAGGGCACAGAACATCGGCCGTGAACCCTCTCCCTCTCCTCTGCTCCCAAAGGGCCTCCCGCCCTGGTTTCCAGTCTTCCGATCAGAGACTGTCAAGTCTGAATTTCTGGACCGCTCGGAAAGGCATGCCCCTGCCGCCCCCTGCCCGTGCGCCCGTGACCACCGGTGTCGGCTGTAGCCACGCCACCTCACAGGGCACACCCCGATCCACTTACTTGTCCGTCACGGCCCGCATGAACTCGTCCAGCAGGTCGTCGTACTCCTGCCCGCGCACGCGCCGGTGCTTCAGGCCGATGTACAGCGGGTCTCTGAGCAGCTCCTGGAACAGAGGGGAGCGTCACCCGGCCTGCGCCCGCTTCCCCGCGCCCCCGGCCTCTCAGCACAGCTTCCTCGAGGGGCTGCGCAGGGAGGCCCAGGCGGGGAGGGCTGGCCGGGCGCCGGCTGTCCTCTTGCAAGGGCCAGGCGGCTGAGTGGCTCATCGGCCCGGGGACTGCCGGGGGCCTGCCCGTCTAGGACCCCAGGCTGCCCGCAGCGGCCGTGGTCAGGTCCAGCCTTCATGCCCTGGCCATGGGCTCTGGGTGTGCTCAGGGGTCTCACAGTGGCATTCTTGCCATCTTTTTGATGGGCGGCACTGTCCTGTGCACTGGAGGACGTTGAGCCCCTGCCCACAAGACGCTTGCAGTGGCCCCAGGTGTGACAAGCAAAGTCTCCCCAAATGCTGCTGAGTGTCCCTGGCAGGGCAAAACTGCCCCTGGGTGGTAACCAGTCAGGACGGCATCCGGGCGGAGGTGTTAGGTCTTGTCCAAAGCCACTGCCCTGGACTAAAGTCAGATGGCACTTCATTCATTCCCTCCCTCCCTCGTTCAGTGAAGTCCTACCATGTTACTGGCCCTGTGCTAGCTGGGGGTACAGGGACAGGAGGACACAACCAGAAAGTTCGGTCCTGGAATCTGTCTGCCCTACGGCCCAGCCTGTGGGAAGGACCCAGCTTCACCTCCCACAGCTCTCCCCCTCCAGCGGTCGCGCGCCCCGTGGCCAGCCTCTGCACCCGCGGCTCTCCCCCTCCAGCGGTCGCGCCCCGTGGCCAGCCTCTGCACCCGCGGCTCTCCCCCTCCAGCGGTCGCGCCCCGTGGCCAGCCTCTGCACCCGCGGCTCTCCCCCTCCAGCGGTCGCGCCCCGTGGCCAGCCTCTGCACCCGCGGCTCTCCCCCTCTGGCGGTCGCGCCATGGGGCCAGCCTCTGCACCTGCCTTGCTCTGAACAACCAGCTCCACCTCTTCAATACCCACCCCAAACGCTGTGACCCGACTCAGGTGAGGCAGGTGCAGGGAACCGCGGGAAGCCGGCCTGCTGGAGAACAGCCGTACCCGCCACAGCTGAGCAGCCCGCCTGCGCACGAGCCGTGTTTGAAACTCCCGTGCTCAAAACGGCCCTGGACCATTACAACAGGAGGGCCCCCCACTGGCCCCCAGCCTGAGGGTCCAGGGCATAACCCAGCAGGGCGGCCGAAGAGCCACCAGTCAGGACAGCAAAGAGCCCAGACGCCTCCCCGGGGGAGAGGCCAACACAGTGCACCCCCCGTGAGCACGCCGGCACCCAGGCGCAGTGGGCATTCTCGCTTCTCTTTTTCTCAGTGAACTCTTTACTTGCTTAAGATATGGTGCATCCTTCAACGCCTTTATGTGACGTAGCCCAGAACCTGGCACCCTCCGCTGCCACACAGGACATCGTCACGCATGCCTCATTTACTGACCCTCTGCCACTGCTGACTCTGGTCCAGTAGGGAACTTATAGATGAGTAAAAAACCAGGGGCTCCCAACCTATTGTGGGTGGCAGAGTATAAACCTCTAGCTGCTACAGGGCACAGCACACGGCTCTGGGGACAAGGCTTGGACGTGGATGCACAGAGGTAGAATGGAGCTGTTCCCATTGTGGGGCAGATGGACATTGTGCCATGGAGGAACTGGTTAAGTGCTAAAAGATGGGCGGGTTTGGATGAGTGCAGAAGGTAGAAGGAAAGAAAGGTTGGGGGCTGGAGGTAAGAGGAGGAAAAAGTACACAACGTGTTTGGGAAACAGTAATTCCACGTATCAGGGTCTCAGGGAATTATCTATTTTTGTGTCTTGACTCACCATTAAAATATGAGGTCCTTGAGGACGAGGTTTTGGGTTTTACCTCTATCTGAACTGTTATATAGATACAGTGATAAGGACACCGTGGGCGGTGCACTCAGGGACTAAGTGTCAAGTCTCACCTGCAGCACTCGCTGTGCGACTTTGGGTAAATGGCAACTACAACGTGGTGCTGCTGAAATATTAGAGGAATGATAAAAAGCTTTTAAAAAGCCCCGACGTTTTAAAAAGTCCTTATATTCTACTTTTACAATAAAATGTTTTACGCCGCATGTACTTCAAATCTTGATACACACACTAAAACAAAACCGGGAAACAAGTTCCTATACGGAGTTGATCCTAAAAAAACCAGCATCTTATGTTTGTATCATGCTCGTGAGTCATTCACTCTTTTGAGCCTTCTAACAATCTTCCACAGTCTAGTCCCTGCTTCACAGGCAGGGAAGTTGGAGTTCAAGGGTTTAAATAAACTGCCCAACCTCGCACGGCCAGAGAGAGGCCGAGGTGGGCCTGAGCCTTGCGTGGGCTGGGTTCTCGCGGCCGTGCCCTCTGCGTCCCCGGCCGTGCCCTTATGCGGGTCAGGGCCCCTCGCCCTCTGCTTGAGCCCCAGGCGAGCGCTCTGCTGTGCTGCCTGAGGTCCAGGCTGAGCAGGGGAACCAGATGCAGGCTGGGGCCGCCGCGTCCACGGCTCCAGCCCGCTGCGTCCTCCTTGGCAGGAGCGAAGGGGCTGCTCCAACAGGCGTTTGCAGGCGGACTCCCCACGCTGTGCTGGCAACACTCGGCCGAGGAAGGCTGCACCTCGTCCAGTGTCCTGCGCAGTGATTCAGCAGAGCGAGGTGTGGACCTCTCCTCGCAGCCCTCCTCTTCCCTGACTTCCTCGTACAGTCATTTAGGAGAGAAGTTTTCAGCAGTTAGGCTTGCCGATAGGACACAAGTCTCCCGGTTAGATCTGCATTTCAGGTAACCAGGAATCGTTTTTCAGTGGCTGTCCCAGATATTGCATGGAACAGGCCGCTAAAAATTGATTCACTGTTTATCTGAAATTCAAACGTGCGTGGGTATCCTGTAATTTTAGTTGCTAAATCTGGCAACCCTAACAGCAGGGGCAGAAGGAACTTCAGATTTGGGAGGCAGGCTGTAGTCGAGGAAAGGGCACGGGATGGCCTGGCGACACGCTCGCCACTGAGCCTGTATCCTCAGCGTGGCCCGGCTTCAGAATCAGAAGGGTCTTTTTTGGGTTTGGGATCAGTCCAGGGTTTGAATTCCAGGCCTGTCACTTAACTAGCTCTGTGGCTTTGGGTAAGGCGTTTCGTTTCTCTTCTCTGTCAAACTGGGATAACAATGATTTCTAGCTCATACTGCAAGCTCTTGGAGGAAAGGATCTGCTCCTGACTCATCTTTGTCTTCCCACCCGTCTGTCGAGTGCCCAACACGGTAGACTCTCAAGGCGCCGTTCTTGATGTGAGCCGCGTGAGCCAAGGGCTGGACTAAAGAGGCGCAGAATTGAAAACTAGGAAGGTCTTAGGAATCCCTTGGTTCCGCCTCCTCCTGGTGAGGCTCTGGGTCCCTTGAGCTGCCCAGGGTCACAAAGCAACCGGGTGGAAACCACGGCTTCTAGACCAGGGCTCTTCCCGGAGCGCGGGCCAGGCTCACTCACCTCTGCGTTCCTGAACGCTGGGTGCCTGGCTCGGCAACGGTGGCTGAAAGGCCATCTCGTCCCTGTTAGTTCCTACCTTGCCTTTGGCACTGAGGAAGTCTGTGACTGCATTTTTAGGCTAAGACGTTTATCCAAAGCAGGGGAGCCGGAGCTTTCTCCGCTGCCGTGGGTGTGAGAGAGCTGAACGCGTGCCCTCCCCGGCTGCTGGCCCAGCTCTGCCTCCGTAAGGTTTTCCTTGGAGATAAACTGTCACGGACAACGAAATGGTTCCCTGCTCTTCATCTGCCGCATCACTGCGAACTGGATTTAGGCTGGAGGACAGAGGCACCCTGTGGCCCAGAAGAATATTTGCCTTGCCTGGCAACAGGCACCTGACATGCTCCTCCGAGAGCGTCTGGGGCCTCGGCAGGCCACGGACTCGTGCCGTGGGCACAGACAGCTCTGTTTCCCCACCACGGCGAGTCAGGCCGAACACGCGTGCCGTGGGAGACTCAGGTCACCTCGGCAGTGAGCGACGAGGTCCTAGCAAGGGCGCCCTCGTGGGCCGCACGTGCGCAGGAGTAAGGGGGCTGGGCGGTTATTACTCGCAGCATCAGTCCTCCTGCGAGGTGCGTGTGACCCCCAACGCCCAGCTCTATCACCGACACCCTGCTTCCTCAGCAGGCCACGACACCCCGAGGCGCCGTGCACCAGGCGCTGCGGATGACCCGTTCTCGCGCTCGTCTCCCCAAGCAGACGTGGCCTCCTGCTCGTTGGTTCCAAAGAGACTCTCCCATGACATCTCGGGAGCTGGGCGCCAGGGAAGATCTCAAAGGCTCAGAGGGCCGTTTTAAGCCAAGCACTTCGGGCTGCCTGACAGAGCTGCTAGCACAGGGTGAGAAGAGCACTGGGCGTGGAGTCAAGCCGGGGGGAAGCCACTTCCACTCTGGCGCTTGTCTTTTCCTGTGGAAAACGAGGTCGTTGAATGAGCCAGCGTTTCAGGTCTCTTCCAGCTCAGACCGTCTGTGACTCCGTCGGGCTGCGCCGGAACAGAGAAGGCACAGCTTGGAGGGAAGGTCCAGGGCGGGCCCCCTTGTACCCGGGTGGTGGGGGCTACCTTCTCCTGCCCCCTTGGTTCCGGAGCTTAGTCATGGGATGTCCCTTCTCGTGCTATCACTGCCGCACATACTTATTTTTCCAAACCCCCCTTGGTACCGGCAGGTAAACGTGACTCAGAGTTTTCAGGGCTGTAGACGGCAGATGTTTTCCTTCAACAGGAAACCTGGAGGGGTGTTTTCTTTGACTCTGATTAAAGCTCTTCTTACCTCAGGAGTTTTCATAGAGACAGAAACACAGATGGTTTAGTTATTCTGACACTGAAAACCCTCACGACGGCACCCTCCCTGCACCGACACGTGAGATGAAAGCCGCGAGGCTGTGAGAGGCCCTCTCCTCCAGCTCTGACTTGCTCTCCTCCAGCTCTGAGCAATACATGTGTCCAAAGACTTCTGGGGAAACAACTCTTGTAAACTGACTTTTTTTTTTTTTAAATGAACTGTGCTGTGGGAGTTCACATAGTGAACTCGTTTGAAGAGAGAGAAATCCCTGCTTTCCTATTTTTGGCCACATCGGTTTGGGTTTTTGTGTCCCGGGTTTCTTGAATTGTCTGGAAGGGCTCACCTTTCTTCGAGGGGAGGACAGTATAAATACCACTGAGCGCACTCTGACTTGCTCCGGAGGGCCCGGGGACCCCGGCTGCGTGAAACACCGGCTTTGTCGGTCTTAGTTACCTAGGCTATAACACAAACACACACCTGATCCCTTGGAACAGCGTCACGGCGGAAACAAGGCAGCCGTGGGGCCAGGGAGACCTGGGTTCAAATCCCAGCTCCGACACTTGGAGTCGCGGGAGCTAAGTCGTCCCCAGGCTCCCGTCTCCGTTCCCACAGCTGTAAGACGGGACGAGCGCTTCCGCAGACGTGCAGGCGTTGCGAGGATTAAATGAGATCAACTGCTATAAAGGCCTCGGACTATGCCCGGCCCATGGCAGGGTCTTACTAAATGGCGGCTGGCGTTGCTCTCGCTGCGCTGGGGGACAACCGCTCTTCGTGCTCTCCACAGCGCGTTCCGTCCCCTCAGCTGGGGACCCTGTGGGACGGCGGCCCTGACAGGAGCGGGCGGCCGAGGGGAGGCACTCCTGGTTCCACGCCCGGGAGGGAGACGTGATCCCAGACCCCGAAAGCCCTGGGGGAAGCAGGCGATCTGACCAGATGGAACACCTCGGCCATTTAAATGATAAACCAGGCGACAGAGTGGAAACCCGCCGTCTAGAACGTTCCGCCCAGGTCTGGCTGTAATTCCTCTCCTCGTGGCACCTAGTAAACACTCAATAAACTTGTGTTAAATAGGGGAAGAGAAAGTGTCCACAAGATAATCTTCATTGGAAAATTAGCGCAAAATTACGGGCTTATTGGGATGACAAGGAAGTAACAGCGACTGCCAGGCAACACAAATGAGGCGCCCTGCGGGCCGTATCCCCGTTCCCCTTTTAACAGTTTGAGTGTTTCACGGTTACTTTAATAATAAAAATTCTAAAGATCGAGAATGTATCTTTGCTTACGGCGCAGGCCCCACGGTGGGGTGTGGAGGGAGCCCAGTGGGTCAGGGCCCAGCCCGCCTCTTGGGCAGACCCCTTTGGGCCAGGATCTGTGGCCTGGGCGTAAAGAGGGGGTTGCAGCGGATGCCCCCTGCAGGGTCACGGGAAGGCCCACACAGGGTGCTGGTGGAAGACGCCTGCCCGGTGCCCGGGGGTCTCCCCGCATCCTCCCCGGTGGGTTTATCTCCGCTCGGGGCCAGCCGCGAGCCTCTGCGCCTCATTTCTGGGCGCTGGGCCTTCCAGGACAGCGGAGCCCAAGGCGCCGGGCAGGGGCGGCCGACGCCCGGGCAGGGACCTGGTGGCCTGGGACTCCAGCTCGGGCTGCTCCGCTTCTCGTCTGGAGCCTGCTCTCAGGACAGGGAGGGACTAAGCCTCCTTGGAACGTGGCAGGAGGGGCTGGACGGGGAGAAAAACCAAATCGAAGCTGGGCGCGCCCTTTGCAGAGACGCACTCTTTGAGGCCCAAGGACCGTCGATCAAGACCCCTGGCCGCGAGAGGACACCCGGCTGGCGGAGCAGGTGGCCGGGCCTGGGCCACCCCCGGCCTCCCCCGGCTCCTCGGCTGGTGGCCAGGCGCAAGGAGAGGGCCCTTGAGGTCTAACTAATCCGTCCACCGAAGCCGCTGACCTCACGGTGCTGGAGCGAACCCAGCCCAGCAGTCACTGCCCCGCGATCCTGCTGCCAGAGCGGCCTCGAGGGGAGGGGACACGTCGGGGCGCGTGACCCGAGCAGCGCCCAGGCGAGGAGAAGAAGGACGCCTGCGCCCGGGAAGGGGGAAGGACGGGGCTGGGAAGACGGCCGGAGCCCAGGGAGGAGAAGGGGCCTCTGCGTCACGCTCTGTAGGGGAAGCGCTGGGCGAGGGGCCGCTGGGAAGGACCGCGACCCTGCCCGGGGGCCCCCGCCCGTGTCCCCGGCCGGCGCGGCTTACCTCGTTGTTGGTGCCGACGTCGAGCAGGACGGGCAGGCACTGCTGCGGGTCCACGCCGCCGCACGCCGTGTACAGGGCCAGCTTGCCTACGGGGATGCCCATGCCGTAGCAGCCCAGGTCGCCCAGCCCCAGGACGCGCTCGCCGTCCGTCACCACCACGGCCTGGAAGACACGCAGGGGCGCCGTCTCGGCCAAAGCCGCCCTCCTGCCGCGGGAGCGAGGGAGCCTGGACAGCCCACCCGCTGCGCAGCCCGGGGCGCGGCAGCTCGCCGGGGACGGGGCCAGAGGACTCCTGCGGCCATCCTGCCCCTCCCTGCGAGCTGGCGGGAGCCCCGCACAGGAGGGACGGCAGAAAGACGCCCGCCTGCCTTCTGCCCCGCCCCCCAGGTGGCCCCCTCGTCTGTTTGCTCCTTGTTTTTCCTCATTGCCGGCTTGCGGTCTGTTTGTTTTTTCTTTTAGGAGGCACTGGGAACCAAACTTGGGGCCTTCCATGTGGGAGACGGGCGCCCAACTGCTTGAGCCACATCTGCTCCCTGCTCGTTTTGTTTTTGCTCGCTGCCCTGCTCATTGTTTCTGCTCTTTGTCTGCTCATTGTTTTTGCTCAATGTTCACTTGTTTTTTTGTTCTTTTTTTGCTTGATTTCTGCTTGTTGCTTGTCTGTCTTCTTTAGGAGGCACCAGGAACCGAATCCAGGACCTCCTATGTGGGAGGCAGGCACCCAACTGCGTGAGCCACATCCACTCCCTGCTGCCCTGCATTCTGAGGTTGGGAGGCAGGGGGTCTAAAAGGAGCAAGAGGGAAACCACAGCTACAGAAAATAAGCAGACACTCTCAACCTGAAATGGGGGAGGGAGAGAAAGGATATCATAAAAGGAGATTATCAACAACAAGTGCTCACACTGATGCTATAGAGATCAGTGTAAGTGTCCTCTGGTCTATTCCCTGGGTCCAATAAATCCAACTTCCAAAGAACAAGAGTACCTTGTGACATGGGCTGAAATCAGGAGGGTTCACCAGCATTGCCTTCTGTGTTTTGGCAAATAATCACCGAGGAGCTACTCTGCACGAGACACTGTTCAAGGCACCTACTGTGAATTAATAGATGCTCACAAAGTTGGTGGTGATGGCAGAAGTAATTATGATCATTCACTTATATTCGTTTAACAGATATTTACTGAGCATCTACTTTGCGTAAGACATTGTTCCAGATTCTGGGGCAAAGAGCTTCAGTTTGCTCCTCTGTGAAAACAAGTGTGCATGGACCCAGCCCTTAGAGAACTAATGGGCTGAAAGGAGGGAGACAGCACATGTACTAGTATTTGTGGTTCTGAGAGGAAAGCATGAGCACAGAGAACAGCATGAGGATGGAGAGGAGAGGTATTTCCTGCCAGGCACGTGGGTGGGGAGACGCATGGCAGACCTTGGACAGGTGAAGGTTGTGGGGCGCAGATGGGGAGAAAGACGTTCGATGTAAGAGGCAATTCAGGTCCAGGGCAGGGGAGCCGGTGTGGGGAGGATTTAGGGCGTGTCAGGGGAACACGGAAGAGAAGAACGGGAAGTCAGGCAGGAGTCGGACTGTGAGGGCCTTGAATGCCAGCCCAAAGAGAGCCCCAGGGGTGACAGGGAAGGTGTCTGTAGGTCGCTGTTAGGGAAGATCAACGTCAGCCTGCTGGCCATCACTGCTCCCCCCATCCCTGAGTGCAGTTACGTGTACGGGACCACCCTGCCCATCAGGGCAGCCTGGCTTTGGGTGAGGACTTAGGACCAGCTTGGAGCCATCCAAGTCCTGGTTTTTGGCCCAAGCGTGGTGCCCAAGAGCTCCGCGTGGTTCGCTCCATGCAGGCACAGCACTGGGCACTGAGATGAAGAGCTGACGGCCCGCGCTTGCCCCGGAGGCGAGGGTGACGCCGTGCACAACGGGTCCGTGGTGCCTTCTCGCTTCTGTTCTGCATCCCTCCACGGGCGAGACCGCACGCGGGCTGACACTGCCTTTTTGTAGGAAGACATCTAGAGAGTCCTAAAAACATCCCTGCACTTCTGAAGACAGGGCTCCGGAGAGGACGGCAGGCCCGTGCAGATCGTTATCCCCCCGAGGACGGTCTACGAAAGGGGCTCACAGCCCGCATCTCGCCTTACCCTCGTCACAGCCCGGGGAGCCTGGCAGGTGCGAGAAGCTCCAAAACCTTGGTGCTCTACACGTTTGTTCAGTCTCAGCCATATGCCAGGCACTGGGCTGGACGGTTTCAAATCGCTGTTCTTGGAAAGAGTAGATGACTTAGATGACGTCCCAAGGTCACCTTGCTGGTGCACAGGGCAGGCTGGGAGGCCAGTCAGGCTCGGGGTTCCCGGGTCAGGGCTCTTTTCACCGCTCCCTCCAGCTGGGTTAAAGCACTTGTGCTCTTGGCGAGGGTCCACCAGTCTCGGCGCTGGCCTCTCCGCAGCCGACCCTTGATCTCCTCTCGGCAGGTCTCCCTGCTGGAGCCTGCGCCCTCACGCTGCCCCTGGCTGCCCAGACTCTGGGCGGTTCCCTACCACCTCTCCTCATCGGGTGCCCACCCCCTCAAAACCCTCCTCTCTACTGAGAGACGGCGAGTGGCAAGGAGCTAAACGGCAGAACCAGCTCTTCAGGGCGTTATCCACACAACGCCGGGACTTTCCAGAAGGTGCCCGGGGCTCTGCTAGCCTCCCAGCCTGCAGGGGCTCGAGGGCACTGCTGCAAGGTCCCCCCTCTGCGAGGAGCTCTTCCTGCCATGTGGACTGTCTCACCTCCCAGCCATCTGTCCTCAGTGCTACTGCGCTTTGCCTGGGTTGCTGCAATAGCCAACCAACGTCAGGTCAGATCCGTCCTATCGAAAGCCCCTTTTCATCAGGCCGCTTCCGGGCTCAGAAACCTTCAGTGGTTTCTAACTGTCCGTAGAATAAAATCCAAACAGCTTAACCCTTGAATGATCTGAACCTTCTGAAATGTATCTTCTGCTACACATCTTCACACAATTTCCTGCTCGAACCAAATTGCCTCCTCGCTCCTTCCGCTACCCTCGGAATGACCTCTAATCTCTCACCTCTCAGTTCTTCTCTTTCTCCAGCAGTACAAATCCTGCCCATCATAATATAATGATTTTTCCTTCCTCTGAACTAGTAGCCCTTGTTAGACCTGCCATCACCTAGCCTACTCACCCTTCCTGTCTTCTCTTTTATTATGTACCTGCTGCATGCCAAATCCTGCACAAGATGCCATGTAATCATCTGATGGTTGATAGCATTTGATTTCTTATTTAACATATTTTAAATGCACACTTTATCTTGCTAAAGAGCCTGGAGATTAAAAGCAGAGGTTTTGGGGTCTGATAACTAGTATCTGAACGTAGGCTCCTTGAGGAGAGATCTTATGTAAACTTGGGTAAACACAGAACTTCTCTGAGCAGCAATTTTCCATGATATGGGATAATAACAACATCTCGCTCATGAGGGTGTTGTAAAAATTAAATGAAATAATATATGAGTTATGTTGTCTGGTTTCTTGTATGGAGTCAATGATCAGTAAAAGGCCACTGCACTTAGGTCATATGATACTGCTTATTTGGGGAGAAGATGATATCTTTTTAATTGTTTCATAGGTCTCTATTTCAGCACAGAAGTACCATGCAGTAATTATCTGGTAAATGATTAAATGAAAGGGAAACCAAGGGAAGACCTTGGGAAATGCAAGTTTTAAGAAAGGAGGCCACGTGAGTGCAGCACACGTGAGTGCATGCTCACCTATCCCAGTGGCGTCTACCGCCCTCTCTAAGGAGAATATACTCACAGCTGGCTGACCGCTGGACATTGACGCTGGAGTTTCCCACAGTTCTTTCAAGCGCCACAAGTTCCATACCAAATGATTCCTCTTTTTTCCAGATCTTTTACTCCTGCTTCCTTCCCTCCCTCTGTTTTTCTGTGTCTCCTAAGTTCCAAATGATCCAGTCTCCTTTGACTCCTCACTGTCATTAGTTAACCATAGTCAATCGGTCACCTAGTTCTACTGATTTTACTTTCCCCACATTTTTCGCATCTCTTCCATGAGCTTCATCCCACTGCTACCCCTTTGGGTCAGTCCATTCACCTCTTGCTGGAGCCACTCAGGGGTCTCCTGACTGGCCCATCTACTCTTGCTTTCTCCCTCGCTCCATTTCATATTTCTGAAGCATACCCAGATTGATCACTTTCTTGCTCCTCAAACCTCCAGTGGTTCCCGCTGCCTCTAAAGCCCAAATGTCTCACACTGGCATTCAGTGTCTTCCACGATCTAGGCCCAATCTCCTCTTTGAGTTTCTTCCACCCATTATATGGTCCATTAAAACTAAAATACTTTCAATCTTGGACAAGGTTGGTATCTTCTTGACTATATTGCATTTTACTCCTCAATCCCTTTACTTGCTTAAGCCAAATCCTAGCATCCTTATATATTTCAAGAACTAGTTAAAAAAAAAACAACCTTCTCCAAAAGGTTTTCCCTTCTGGAAGGTACTACTCCATCCTCTGAATTCCCAAAGCCTTTCCCTTCCATAGCATTTATCACTTTCTTCCTTTTATTATAGTTCTATACATTTTCTTGCCTTTCATATTATCTTTAAGGTCTTTAAGGACAGTAAGGCTTGTCATCTTTGATTCTCTAGCACTTAGTGCATGCCTGCAATGTGATATATAGTCAATAAATGTTCAGTGGACCCTTTGATGGATCCATCATAGAGCATGTGATGGCTAATACCATGTGTTAACTTGGTTAGGTTATGGTAGCTGGTTGCTTGGTCAAATATTGGCCTACTTGTTATTGTGAGGGTATTCTGAAGATGGAATTTGCATCTACAATTAGTTGAATGCATCTACAATCAACAAAGGAGATTTCCATCAACAATGTCTTCATCCAATCAACTGGAGGTCTTAAAAGTGACAAAGAGTTTCAGAGGTTAAAGAAGATTATTGCCTCAACTGCAACACTTGGCTCTTGCTGGAATTTTCAGCCAGCCAGTTTCTCCTGAAGAGTTTGGACTAAGGACTTCAATATCACCTTTACTGGAGTTTCCAGACTACAGAGTTTGGACTTGCCATCTCTCATGGCTGCACGAGCCAATTAAAATAAATCAACCTCTCTCTCTCTCTGTAGTTCTCTATAAACACACATGCACACAGTGCTGTTGGTTCTGTTTCTCTGGAGAGCCCTGACTAATACAGGACACAGATGTCTTCTCCAGTGGACTGAAATCAGACCTGGTGTAGATTTAATATGGTTCAGAGAGGAATGCTGCTCATGACCTCAGTGGCACTAATGCTGGGAGTAGGGGTAATAGAGGGCAAACTCAAGGAGCATCCTTGGCTTTTAAAGAGCAGCAACGATTTTCAGTGAACTACGGGTCTACATTTTCCTTGTTCGGAGGGGTTTTACAACTCCTAACTCCTCTGCACTTCGGATGACTAAAGGGAGATTGGGGACAGTGTGCCACGTTCTTCCTCGGCCCACTTAGCTCAGACCCATGGACTTTTATGGCTTATTTCCCACGCCCCTTGGCCTCGGTGGATCCAGTTGGGCTGACCCAAGACTGACCCACAGATCACGAGTTCTTGCTTGCTCTGCTCTGGCCTCCTTGGACTTGAACCTGTGGTCGTGGCTGCCCACACCACACACGTGGCATCCTTCTCCTTCCTCATCCTTTTGTTTCCTCCTCCCCTCCCATCCTTCCTGTCTTCCTCCACCTGCTCCTTACTCCTTAGCAGAGAACCTAACCTCTCAGCTTCCTTGTCTATAAAACGGCGGTAATAAAAGTCCCCACCTCTCATAGAGCCGCTGGGAGAATTCAAGGAGTTAAATCTCTGTAAAGTTCTCAGGGTAAGTGCTGCCTGAGGGGGATACTGAGATGCCCTGCCCAGACCCGCCTTGGGAAGCAAGGATTTGCGCAGCTGCTGGCTGCACTCTCAGCTATCAGCACACTTTGGGAATTGCCTTGAATAAAGAGAGCCACCTTGTCCAAAATCAAGGGGCAGCTGCAACCAGGACTGGGCAATGTAGGGGTGTAAAGGGCCATCCCCAACTGGGGTGGGCTTCGAAGGGCCATCCCAGCTCCAGAGCTCCCTCCTGGGCTGAGCTGAGTCTTCCCTGAGATCTGCTGCAGCTCAGCCCTCCCCCAGCCCCCCCTGCTTCCTCCCCTTGCCCAGGAGTTCATCCCAATGGCACCCCCGAATAGACTTCTCATTGCCAGCCTCTGTCCTCGCGGCTGGGAGAAACCCAAGCCCTGACACCGGCACACGGGGCTTAGTGCGCGGTGGGGTGTGCGCGGCAGGTGGGCGCTTGGCCCTGGCGACCTGCCCACCTTTACAGGGCGGGGTGGCCGCTGCCCGCGGCAGAGCACGGGGCCCTTGGCCCCACTACCCGCTGCCTCTCAGCCCGCCCTGAAGGAGGGAGGTTCAGGAGCTTGGGAAAGCCGCAGGGGAGGGGGCTGCTCTCGCCTGAGCCTTCCTCCTGGCTGTGGCAAGGTGGCTGTGGGAAGGAGGCAGGAGGGCGGTTCTCGCCCTCCTGTGATGGACGCCCTGGGCGGCCCGGCCCTCCTGCCCGATGGGGCGGGCCCTGGACCCTCCTGGCCCCCCCATCCTCGGGCTCTGGCCTCACCTCCCTCGCAGCTACCACTCTTCCGTCTCAGCTTCCCGCTCGGCTTGCAGGCTGGGAAACCACACTCGTTTCTGACTTCCGATGATTCAGAAGCTCTCCTCTGAGCCACCCGTCTCCTAGAGCCGGAGCGCCAACGACATCAGGGGTCCCTCGGTGGCCGGGGGAGTGGGCACTCAACAGGGCCCTGGTCGGGGCATCGATGCTGATGTGGGGGAGACCTCGGCCAGTCACAGCCTCAGCTTGGCCATGTGCTGTGAGAGACGCCCTGCCACTCGCTCTCCTAGATCAGACTTGGGGGCCTCAGAAGCACCCCTTCTTTGCTCCATTCTGAGCCTGGTGACTGAGAACTGAGTGGACCAGCCAAGGGGGTCCTCTTTAGCTCCAAAGCGCTAGGTCGGAGCCTCTCCTCTTTTGAAGGCAACTGGAGAAAACACAACTACAGCTCGGAACATTCTAAGCCTCTGGGAGAGCAGCCCTGGCAGTTGGGGGAAAGGCCAGTGAGTGGGGTGGGGTGGGGGCTGGGGTAGGCTGGGGGCAGCCCCAGCAGCTCTAGAGGACTTGTTTACATAGACCCAGTATTCGGAGCCTCTGAGTTCTCCCTAGAAAACAGAAATCCAGACTTTTTTTTTCCAGGAGTTTCTGGGGTTTGAACCCAGGACCTTATACACGGGAAGCAGTCACTCAGCCACTGAGCTACAGCCACTCTTCGATGAGAAATGGCTTTTCATGTTTGTTTGTTTTGTTTTCAGGAGGTACTGGGGATCGAACCCGGGATCTTGTATGTGGGAAGCCGGTGCGCAAGTACTTGAACGCCATCTGCTCCCTGTGTTTGGTTTTCAATGATGTCTCCTGATGTAAAAATGCTGCCCTCAAATTCCAAGTTTTCAAAGACCACCGAGGGCTGAATCACGCCTGCGGTGCGGTAAAGAGCCCATAAACAACGTCTAGGGGCCCATCAGCTGGCCCGCCACCCCTTCCCGCCTGCCACCGCCTCCTCCTCCATCTCCACTAATGATGGTGACCAGTCTAGCACCCGTCCAAGCTTCACATTAGAGTGAAACCCCTAGTTAACCGTCCCGAGGGGAAAACAAAGCTCAGAGAGGCTATCTAGCCCCGCAGGCAGGCGGAAGAGTCAAGACTGGAGCCGGAGCTGTGTCCGGCCTGCAACTGGCCTCCAGGTTTCTCCAAAATGAGACAGGAACGGAGGGGGAGGGGCGGGCGGCCCAGGTCGCTCACCGTCCTCTCCTCTCGGGGGCTCTCCCCTCGGCCCGCCCCCCGCCTGGCTCCTCACCTGGCAGCACCTGCACGGGGTGCTGTGATTGCCCAGGTCAGCCCCTAAGCAGACTGCTACGGCCTGGAGGTGCCGCCTGCGCGCCTGCTTTACCCCTGCCCTCCAGGGACCTCTACGGAGCAGGTGGTGACTCAGTGGGTGTGGAATGCAACCGGATTAGAGGCCACCAGCCCAGATCTGCTCACAAACCCACGCTGTCATTAGAAACGGGCTCAGTCTCTCTGAAGTCTCTTAACATCCCCCCTCTTTCAGGGCGACCCCAAAGCCCCCCATCTTTCTCCCTCCTCCTCTAAAACCACAAGCGCTGCCTCCAGCTCTCTGGTAAGGAGCACTCAGTATTTTAGAAGGTTCTCAAAAGATGTTTGTGGAAACCATTGCAGAGTTAGCTCCTAAGAGTCCATTTCGAATTCCTACCTTCGTTTCCCCGCTAGAGAAGACAACTTGGGGGCGGGCCCCGTGTTTGGCTCATTTTGCTGTCTTTTGCAGCAGGGCCCCAGGGACGGTGTTCTCAGCGGCCCTCTGTTTTAGTTTCTTGGGCTGCTCAAGCAAATATCGTGAAATGGCTTGGCTTCAAAAATGGGACTTTATTAGCTAATGGTTTTGAGGCTAAAAGAAACTCCAAATCAGGGCCCCACCCAGGTGAGGCCTTTTGCCCAAAGACTGTGGCGTTCCAGGGCCGCCTGCTGGTGACCCCTGGCTCCTCCGGCCACGGCGAGGTACGGGGCAGGGTCTCCCGTCCTCTCCCCGCCCCATCCTGGTTCTGCTGCTGGAGCTGCTGGCTTTTGTGGCTTTCTCTCTCTGTCTGAGTTGCATTCTCTTAGAAATGATTCTAGCAATAATGTTAAGAGCCATCCTGATGAGCAGGCCACACCTTACCGGAAGTAGCCTCCTCACAAGTCTACCTACCATGGGCTACACCCCCAGGAATGGATTAGAATTAAGAATGGAATTTTTTCTGGGGTACAGACGGCTTCAAACCACCACACCCCTTGACAGGAAGAACAATTGGGATGAAATGCGGCCCCTGAGCTCCTCACCGAGCCCCAAAGCCAGCCTGGAGGTACGGATGCCTTTTCATCGTTCTTTCTAATTCCCTGCAATTTGCACAAGGCACCATATGTGCCGGTGGAGACCGCTGGCACAGTGCCCGGGACACGGAGGATACTCCACACGTTTGCTGACCGAGCTCGTGCGATTCAGCGAGCATCTACTGAGCACCAACTGCTCACAAAGTTCCACCGCTGTTGAACTGTCCAGGAATGGGGAAAATACTGATTTGCAGGGCCTCCAAAGCAAGCCCACGGAGGCCAGCGTGCAGCGGACGTCCCCCTGGAGTGAGCTGGCTCCCCTCGTATCCCCAGGAGGCTATTGCAGCTGCATCTAGACATGCCCTGGAAACCTGCCTCTTCTGGGACCAAGACCCACCCCTGCAGGGCCAAGACCCCGCATTGCTGGATTCTGAGCAGCCGAGCAGGCAGGAGAAGGCCAGGGCAGGGTCGCACCCGGGCGAGGTGTACAACAGGGCTGTTCATCGCGGCCAGGACCGAAGCCCGAGGCTGGACGAGCGCCTGGGGCCTGAGAGCCAGGGCCGCCCCCGCCTCTGCTTCTGAATGCTGGCCCGCCTGTGAGAGGGCCAGAGGAGCGGAGGGCAGTGAACTGGGAGAAGCTGTGTCGCACCCAGGGGGCGGGTGGGGAGGGGGTGCCTGAGGGAGGTCCCGGGGAGCACCCCGGCAGGCTGGCACGGTCCCGGGGCAGGGCGGCGTGGGGCCAGCACTGCCGCGTCCACTTGCCGCCCTGAGAGCTCCTCACGCCACGTCCTGCCTACTCCGACCCGCTCCCCGGTTCCCGTGCCAGAAGGGGCCTCGCCAGGCAGCCAGCAGACGCCTGGCATTTTGGGCTTCACCCTTTGTGTCTGCAGAAGCCCTCCAACTCTTCCAAAGAAGTCCCGACAGCGGGAGGAATGCTGCACTGCAGCCAGGGGTGAAAAAATTCCTGCAATGCGGCATGTTTTGTACTAAATACTAGGCAGAATATTGCCTTCCCTAAGAGAGCATGTTTATTACATGAAAATGGTTTCTCCCTAAAGTTTCTAAGTGAAATTATACTCCAGTTTTTTCTGTCACTGCTACATATACATCTCCAGCGCCGGGAGCTCACGCACCCAAGCGTGACAGCCTCGTTCATCATACGCTTTATTTCCCGGACCACAAGGTCCCCATCCTACATCCTCGTCTTCCCAGGGTCCAACTGCCCCAAAGCCATCTCTCAATTCAAGGCCAGCAATAATGTCACCTCCCCCGTGAAGTCTTCCCTGATTTCTTCTCAGGTCAAAGCCACCTCTGTCTCTTGAACAGCGTCAGCTCCTCCTGTGAACCTCATTTATCTTTGATCTTGTTCCACCTTGTTAGTCTTGTGTCTCTAATTTCCCTCACGATCCATCAGCTTCTTGATCTCTCCCCATATCCACCAGGGAAACCAGCGCCATGCACATAGTAGGTGCTCAACACATGCCGGGCATATTTTTAGACCCCACCCTTCAACCCCTCGCCAAGTAACGAGTGATTTCACATGGGGCCTGGCAAAGGCCAGCCTCGGCTCGGGGGCGTGTCTGTGCCCGGCGGTAAGAGGTCTATGACCTGGCACTGGGAGAGGCTCATTATGTCCATCTTATAGCTGGGAATGACTCTGGCTCAGGTGGAAAAAATTCACCCCAAATGGAGCAGCACCCACAAAAACAGGATCGTACCTTAATGTTGTCTTCTGGCCAAGAGTTCAGCATTGTGGCAAGGTGGCCCTTGTCATGAATGGTAATAAACAGCCCCCTAGGAGAGACGAAACACACACACAGAGCCAGGCCGTGAGACTGGGGGCAGGGCGAAGAGCCCAAGCGCTGCCGATCGCCGCATCATCCACTGCACCCACACGCCTGGGGCGGGGTCCCTGCCCAGGCCCCGCTAGTTACAGGTTCCTGCTCTGCACCTCCTCCGACAGCTGTTCTGCACCAGGCATGGGCCCCGCAGGGCCAATGGTGTGCCCACCTGTGCCCACCTGCGCTCACCTGGAACCTGTGCCCACCTGCCACCTGTGTGCACCTGTGCCCACCTGGAACCTGTGCTCACCTGGCACCTGAGCCCACCTGTGCCCCCCTGGAACCTGTGCCCACTTGCCACCTGTGCCCACCTGTGCCCACTTGGAACCTGTGCTCACCTGGCGTTTGTGTTCACCTGGAGCCTGTGCTCAGCTGCCGCCCATCCCCACCTGGTACCTGTGCTCATGGGCGCCCGTGTCCTCTCTTTCCTGCTCTAGACCACAGTCCAGGCACCCAGGACCTCAGGAATTCCCTGTCCAAATGGCCCTAAGCCTGCTTCTAGGGACGGTGTTGCCTTCGTTCTCAGGTCCAAGCCCCAGACCTCACTGCTGGTGGTGGACCTCTCGACCTGGGGGCTGTGGCTGGAACGGGGACATGTGGGCAGGGGTGTCCACACGCAGGAGGCGCCTTGTGGTGGGAGGTGGGCCTGGGGATGGTTTGAGGAGGGGGCTGCAGGCTGTGAGCCAGCGTCTCCGTGCCACCAGAGTCGGGAGCTCCAAATGCAGACCTGGCCTTCCAGAGCATCTTGGAGTAAAAGAAGGACGGGCCGTATTTTATTTAACGGCGTATTAGCTGGACGTAGCATCGTAATGCTCAGAGCTGAGCTAAGGAGCTCCATCGTCTTCTGCCCCAGGCCCTGAGCACAGCAGGGCGGCCCGGTAGCCTGTCCCTTCTCTTTAGCACAGAGCAGCGTGGAGGCTGCTGCCGTGGCCCTCCGGGAGACCCCAGCACGCGGGGGGGCTCCACATCCAGGGACCAGACCATTTGAGGCAGCAGCACCTGCTGCTGCAGGGCCGTGCTGGGTCCTCAGCCCATGGCATGCTCGAGGGAGGCGGACTTTCCCTTCAGCCTAAGCCCCTCCTCTGTGTCCCGGTGGAAGGGTGGAGGAGAGAAGCCTGAGCTCGAGAGCCACAAGGACCCGGGCTTTAATCCTGGATCCACCTCTCGTGATCTTCTGCCCTTGGGAAAACTACTTAACCTCTCTGAGCCTCAGTTTCTCCCTCTGTAAAACAGGAACCAAAACACCCCACCTCACAGGAGAGTTATGAGAACCAAGTGGGCTAAAGCGTGCACGGCACCTCCCGGGCCCGCGCGCGCCGAGTGGTCGAGGAGGCGCCAGCTCTGTCCTCTGCCGGGCCCTGCCTCGCCCTCCCACGGCTGACGTCTGGAGGTGTGGCGGGTGCTCTCCGTCTCCCTCCCAGACAGGCCAGGAGATGCGGGACGGGGGGGGGGGGGGGGGGGCTTGGTCTGGGTGGTCCTGAGGGTTCCAGGTACCACCCTCACCCCCCGTTGAACAGAGGAAGAAGCCAGAAGCGCCGCTGATTTCCACAAGTCACTCCCTGGCTGGTGAAGACCGGGCCCGCCCCACCTCGCTCCCCAGCCAGTACGCGCCCCGTGTGGGTAGCTTTACCATGGCCTCGCCTTGGAAAAAGGCACGCAGAAGCTACTTGCTTTGAATATGCTTGGCTTTAGAAATACCGTGTGAAATAAGTAAATTGGTGATCGCTTATTCTGCTCAGGAAAACCTGGCCACAACGACGTTTCGGTTGCTGGTGTTCCCAACTGCCCTCTCTAAGCAAGAAGAGGCGCTGCGTCACTAAGAGCTGCGCTCCCGTGGCTCAGCAGCGCCGGAGCCAGCAACACCCGTCTCTCGGGAAGTACCCATCCGAGGGCGGTGCAGGGGACAGGGCGAGGACAAAGCACAACCGGGGCTGGGTCACGGGCGGGCGGGCGGCAGGGCCCACCCCGCCATAGGCGCAGCTTCTTTTCCCTTTTTTCTTGTTAAACAGTTTTATTGAGGTATCATTCACACACCATATGATGCACCCATTTAAAATGTGCAGTTCCCTGGTTTTAGCGCGCTCACAAGTGTTGTGCAATCGTCACCACAATCAAATTTCCCATTTTCACCACCCCAGAAAGAAATCCTGCACCCCTCAGCAGTCACTCTCCACCCCCCCACCCCCACGTAACCCCCACCTACTTTCTGAGCCTACAGGCTGTGTGAAGGAACCGCCTTTCCTTCTCTGATTTTCCCCTGGGAACCAGCCCCTGGAGGTGGGCTCGGAAACCGCCAAGAGGCTCTAACCGCACCTCCGTTCCCGGCTGCCTTCGTGCGGGCAGGGGCCGGGTCCCGAGGCTTCCACCCTGGGATCGGGGAGGGGGCAGTGCCCACGAGGGAGGCGCTGGGAAGGGGGGCCTGCCGAGGAAGCGGGGCGCTCGCGCCACTCGCT
Organism: Dasypus novemcinctus; assembly: GCF_030445035.2. Lineage (NCBI taxonomy): Eukaryota > Metazoa > Chordata > Mammalia > Cingulata > Dasypodidae > Dasypus > Dasypus novemcinctus. The sequence continues at coordinate 120,568,830 of NC_080682.1, forward strand.
TCTCTCCTCTTTCGTCCAGTGCACACGAGAGAGGCTCCCGTGCTTGCGGAGCGCCCAGGGGCAGAGGCTGCATTTGCTTTGCCAGCGTGACTGGGCCAGGGCTGCATGGGCCAATCAGTTTCCCTCGTGGCTCTGACTGCTCTTGGGAAGCGGAGAGGACTTCACGAGGTGCTTGGCGTTCGTGACCCTTTACCTGAACCCTGCTCTAGTTAACACTGTCAACCCCTGGCCCTGCTTTTTGGTGTCACCACTCTTGCAACACCCTGGAGAAACCCACTTTCTGCTCTCTGTGCACCTCCTCGGAGGCAGCAGAAGGCAGCTGGGAAAATCCGGCTATGGCGCAGCTGTTTGGTGCCATCATAAGCTTCTCTGTGTCAACCCAAGTGGACTCCCAGCACGGACCAGTCTTGGTTCTCACAGTCACTATTTCCAGTCCTTGCAATGAATGTTTTAAAATGTCTCTGTTCTCCTCAAACTTCCAACTGCCTCACCTTCCCCATCATTTGCTTGATGACGTTGCCTCTGACGGCCCAGAGAAAACAGAAGGCATTAAATGAGACCCCTGTCAGCATCCCCCCACCAAACCCCAGGCTTGTGCACCTGCAGCCCTTTGCTCTTCTTGTTCCAGTGAATGTTCCAGAGCCTTACCGTGTTGAGTATCCCTTCTTTCTTGCTCTCTCCCCCTGGATTTCCCATCAATTTCCCATCAGTCCTAAATCACGCCCAAGTCTTTATCATCTTAACAACAGAACAGGACTTTTAGCTTTTGGTAATGACAGAGTAGCTTGGTCAGAATAACTAGTGTTCCTGAACAGAACAATTATAAAATCTGTGTGTGTGTGTACATATATATACACACACACACATGCGCATATAATAAACTTTTTTAAGCAACGAAGATTGGTCAAAGCAGGCAAAAACTGGAGGGTATATACCTATGAAAGACAGAAATTGTACCTAGCAAGATTTGCAAGTTTGTGGCTTTTGGCCTCAGGGCAGTGCAATATGCAAGTGACTGGGCAGTAGAGAGCCAAAGCCTTAGTAGCTTGAGATGTCAGAGAATATAGCTGGGGCTGGCATGGTAGGTAGTCAGAGAGTAAAAGGGGAATTCAGAAGGGAAAGAGCTGCAGAGGGGACGAAACACCAAATCTGAGCACAAAACCTGCCAAATCATTGGCAGACCATTAAACTACGCAGGCGCAGGGGGTCTGGCAAAAAAAGCAGTAGCTGGAGGCTGAAAGAACTGAGCAGAGATTTCAGTTGCCACCAATCAGGGAGAGACAGAGTTTGGAATTTGAGTCCAGTCAAGTTAACTGCCGCCTAGGACAAAAATTTCTCTTTAGAGGAACAAACTGAATCTACAGTACATAGAATCCAGGGTGCACAGAGGTTCACTCTAATATTCCATTTAATAAGTGCAAGGACTTTTCCATAATAAGAAATTAGAAAATAAAACAACAAAAACACTGCTAAGCCCCCAATATTCTTGAGTCCTACATTTGCAGAACTGTTCTCTCTCTTCCCTTCTACAGCCAAACCTCCAAAAAGGGTTGCCTCTACTTTCTCACCTCCACTTACCCTTAAGCCAAGTGCCTTCCCTCACCACCTTGCCACTGGAAACGCTCTTGCTGAGCTACCAAAGACCGTCACGTACCCAAATGCAACGGGCACTTTCCAGCCCTTATCTCCTTGGTCTCAGCAGCATTCGACACTTTCAATCACTCCCCACCCAAGGTTTGGCTTTTCGATGGGACTCTCGGAGCTTTCCTCCTACGGCTCTGGCTGCTCCTTTGTAGTCCCTAGCCCTGGTTGTCCAGCGATTAAGCCCTAAAGACCCTCAAAATCTGCGCCATTCCCACTCTCCTTACTCCTGTTCTTGCTCTACACGCTCTCACAAACGCCTATCGCTTTTGGCCAATGACTCCCAAATTTCTATCTGTAAACCAGAGTTTCTCACTATTGGCGCTACTGACATTTTGTTGCTGGGGAGGGGGTGTCCTGTGCATGGCAAAACGTTTAGCAGCGCCCCTGACTGCTACCTGGGTGACAGCACCTCCTTCCCACTCCACTGTGGCAACCAAAAATGTCTCCAGACGTTGCCGACTGTCCCCCGGGGGTCACAGTCACCGGAGAACCACCGCTCTAGAAATTTCCGTTTAACTGCCTACCTGAAATCTCCCCCTCGCACGTCTCAAATACTTAGGAAGGCAGCTGTGCTCACCATTATACCACCAACATGGCTTCAAAGTACTCTGAACTTAAGATGTCCAAAACCCAATTCATGAGCTCATCTTCTACCACTATGGCTCAAAGACAAACCAAATCCCCCAAACAAATCTGGTTCTCTGCCCTTGGGAAGCAGTGTGATATTACCAAATTCCTCTGGGCATATTAGAGTACATTGGATTCAGAGGTTTACTTGATTAAATAATGATGAAGGCTTTGATTGGGCCACGTCAGTAGGACATTGAGTCCCCGCCCCCTTGGTGGGCTGGGACTCACAGTAAAACCACAGCGCAGAGAAGGGAGGTGGGAGTTTTGATACTGGAGCCCGGGAAGTAAATACACAGGAGAAGAACACAGAGGAATAGAGATGGCTCCTTAGAATCTGCAGAGACAGAGCCATTTGCTTGATAGTCTACAGCTGGCCTTGTGGAGAGAGCAGGGCAGCTGAGCCCAGAGAGAAAAGCCCCGGGAAGAGAGGAACCCAGGAAACCTGAACCCTGGCAGACGTCGGCAGCCATCTTGCCCCAACACGTGGCCACAGACTTTGGTGGGGGAAGTAACTTACGCTTCATAGCCTGGCAACTGTAAGCTCCTGCCAAATAAATACCCTGTATAAAAGCCAACCCATTTCTGGTACTTTGCATCAGTTCCCCTTCGGCTGGCTAATACACTTGGGGAGCTTTGTCAGCGATTATTACCCGCACACATCTGATTTAACAATCCCAAATCCTTGGAATCACCCTCGACACTCCCCTCTTCCCTCTGAAACAACCAGTTGCTCAGTCCTCCAAGTCTCCTTTCTGAATAGCTCCTGGACAGTGCGCTTCTTTCACCTGCCATAGCTCTCTGGTCCAAGCTTCCACTGTCTCTTGCCTAAAGTACCAAATGCCTTTGGAGCATCCCTCCTGCCCCCTCAGTCTATTTTCTCTACGACAGCAGAGTGGTGTTCTGGAAATGAAGGTCTGCTTGTGCCACCACCATTCAGGTCCCTTCAGCGTCATCCCATTGCTCCTGGGAGAAAGACCGAGCCCCTACCCCGGCCTACGGGTCCTGCGCGGCCCGGCCCCGCCACCTTCTCCGCTTCGTCTTGCGTCACTCTGCTCTGGTTCTCCAGTCGCCAGCCACCGCCCTTCTTGCCAGTCCTCCAATGGGCACGCTCTTCTTGCCTGGGGCAGGCCCCCACCTGCTCCGCCTGGAGCACCCTGCCTCCCCTCGCTCTTGGCTCAGTTCTCCTTCTGATGACGACCCTCTCAAGGTAGGGCTCCCTGCTGTAGACTCTGTCCGAACCCTGTCCCTTCACACGTGGACTTCTCACTAGTAGGTTAATATCTGATTCCCTCATTGCTTCAGGAAAGGACGGGGCGGGGGTGGGGGTGGGCTCTCGGTCGTATCTTCCAACACAAAAACCAAGTGTAGCTTTAGATTCGCAGAACTCGTTTCTAAGGCTCCTCTCTAGGAAACAGGTTTGGAGAAGCACACTTTGTCCTTTACAGTGCACCTCAAGCACGAGGAAGGGAGTAACCCGCAGGCATCCTGAAGGTCGAGCAGGGGCAACGACCTTGGGGGCGGCGGGGTAAATGGCGCAGGCTGGGCCGGTAACCCTGGAACCTTTTAAAGAACCACTGGGCTGGGCCGTCTCCCCTCGGGCAGGGCCTGAGGAAGTCTCATTAGGGGTGGACCTCCCCAGTCCCTCTCTGTTTTTCCAGAGCTGCCGCCATCCGTAAGTCACTTCCCCCGGAGGGCAGTCACAGGGGAATCTTGCTCACAAGAGGCCAATTCTTTCCCAGTTGGAGAAGCAAGGCCCAGCTCCCAGCTCACGGTGACGCACCGAGCGACCTTGGGGAAGTCGTTTAACCCACACTGATTAATTCCGATGACGCGCTGCCGCCTCCGTGCTCTTCACTTGGCCCTGTCCTGGAGACCGCCCTCACCCAAACCCTGGCTGTCGATACTCCCCGTGCCCCCAGAGGCTCCGTAATCGTCCTCAGAGGAAAGCTCACCACTAAGAGGCAAGAGCCAGGCAATATTTTAGAACTTCCCGAAGCTCTGGTGTAGTTAATTCTAAACACAGGGACGAGTGTGATTACAAAAATGAGCGCACCTTAGACTAGGCCTTCTCTGGTGATGATAAGAAGGATGGGAAGAAGCATCCTTACCACGACTATTTTTCTATTAAATAAGCTCAAGCTATTAAAATTCCCAAAGATCCTTTTCCTCTTGGTTTTTTTTTTTTTTTTTGGCAGGTATAATTCCATGGTCTAAGATTATACGGCAGCAACAACGCCTTTTGAAATTTGGTAAGAGCTTTTAACGGCTTTACAAAGTGCGTTTCCATCTTTTATCTATCCCAGGATTTCCCTGGACGGGAACTTTGGGATGTCTAGTCCAGACGCCTCGTTTTATGAACGAGGACACTGAAGCCCAGGGGGACGAAGTGGCTCGTGTGAGGTCACCCAGCTCATCAGCGACAGGACCTGCTGGAGCCAGGGCCCTGAGCCCAGAGTGCCTCCCACCGGCCCAGACTGCCTGCTCCCCCTGGGGCCCCGGTTCCCGACAGCGACCCCGAGGCGCAGGGGAGCGCACCGGGCTCAGGAACCTACAAGGGATCCTTGGGCGCATGGTGGTGAGGGAGGATGTAAACAAACGGGTGCGAGCCCTGGCAGGGTGCCCGGGGTCTCCTAGCCTCGCCACCCACTGCTGGGCAGAGCCGCCTCCACGCCAGCTCAGAAGACGACACCCCCAGGGAAGAAGGCCTTTAAAGGCCCGTATCTTAGCCACCTGCTTTCAGCTTAGCAATCTTTCACTCGGGAGAGACTCTACTCCAGGAGTCACTGGTGACGGGGTTGGCTTTATCTCTGCTTCCACGGGGTTCTAACCTGAGAAGGGCGGACAAGCATGTCCCTCGGGGTCAGTGTCTAGTCCCACCGGGAGACCCAAGACCCTACGGGAGTCCCTGAGGCCAGATTGGGGGCAGGCAAGTGATTTCCAACAACACAAAGCACCGGCGAGCTACGAGGATGCAAGTGACTCGAGTGAGGTTTCGGAGAAACGTCAGAGGGCTGGTAGCGGGCTGAGGGTTAAATGCACACACCGCACAGCCACAGCATCTGGGCTCGAGGCCGGGCCCTGCTTCTCACCGGCTCCGGCTGCGGGCAAGTTACTGCTTCTCAAGCCCTGGTTCCTCACTTGTCAAATGGAGGAAATGACACCACCTGTTCCCACTAGCTTCATCACGAGGATGAACCAAGACGAGGCATGTTTAAAGAGCTCAGCAGAGTGCCCGAGCGAGCACTCGGCCAACGGTGGCTCTTAGTGGTGTCGATTTAGGGCAGGGGCTCGGAGCACAGGTTAGCGAGGCAGACCCCCTGGGTTCAAATGGTGGCAAAATGCCCGCTGGGGTACCTGGCTCACAGGGAGTGCTTGGCAAATCTCAGTAGCTAATTGTAAACTAGTTTTTAACTGGGAGTCTATCAAGTCAGCGTGCGTGTTTGTCAGGAGCCATGGCTGATGGTTACAAGTGCCTTTGGCAGCCAGTCCTAAATAAGGTTGAGTGGAAACTCTTTTGTCATGTGAGTCACGGGAGTGGGGGCAAAATAAAAGGGTCTTTGGGGATGCTCCCTGCAAGAGAGTGATCAAGGGCAGCCTGAAAATAACAAGAAGGCAATAGTCATTCATTCACTCACTCACCCAGTCAACAAGCTTTATTGAGCCTTTCTGTTCCGGGGACCCTGTCGGGTATGTGTATTTATGGGCATTTTTGCACAGCACCTTCATTCTCATGTAACAGTATCAGGTGAGCATTGTCATCATTTTGTGGAGGAGAGCAGGAGGTAGGGACGTGAAGGCAGAGGTGGGCTCCAAACACAGGTCTCTTGGCTCCTAGAAACCTGGCACCTACCTGCATGTGTGTGATTTGGGGCAAGTTCCTTCGCCTCTCTGGGCCTGAGTTTTCTCACCAGTAAAATGGGGGGACAGTGGCTTCTCCATTACAGAGTGACTGAAGGTCAAACAAGGTATGGTCAAGAGTGGCTCAAGCGGTTGAGCGCCTGCTTCCCACATGGGAGGTCCCGGGTTCAGTTCCCAGTGCCTCCCGAAAAAACAAAAACAAGCAAACAAGCAAAACAAACGGAATGCCCCAGGGAAGCTGATGTGGTCAGTGGCTGAGTGCCAGCTTCCCACATATGAGGTCCTGGGTTCAATCCCCGCCTCTAGCACCCCCCCAAAAAAGAAAGTGTGGTCCTGGAGACTCTTCAGACCGTAAAGATCTGCACAAACGTGAGTCTTACCCTCTGTCTGGCCTTGTCCACTATGGTCTGTCTGAGGGGGTGTTAGACGAGACCCCCCACAGGCACGCCTGAAGTTTCCTGGGTGAGGAGGGCAGGAGTTCAGGAGCCGGGGCCCTGCACAGCCGGGCCTGTTTGGACGGCTCCTCGGGAAGGAGCCAAACCCAGGGATACAGGCTGCCCCGAGGCGCGGCCTTGCCCGGCCTGTGACCGCCGTCCCCCCGGGGAGATGCGGGCCTGCTCGGAGGCGGGAAGGGGGGCTCCGCGGGCCAGCTTCCAGCGGACGGGAACCCAGGGCTGCCGGGGACTCCCAAGGCGCGGCCGGTGGCGGGGAGCTCACGTCACCTGCGCGCTGTCAGGGCCCGCGGCTCCCCTGAGCCCTCGGAGCAGAACGTCCTGCTCGGGCCGCAGGGGTGGGCGCTGGGGACAGAGGCGCGCCCGGGACCCTCCCCGGGTACAGCCATGACTGGGCCAGGAAAAAACAAACAAAAATAATTCTAGCGTCTCCCAAGTTTTCCTGTTTACTTTACCGCAGAGAAACAATTTTGGAACCTGTGGGAGGGGGAAAAAACATATACATAAAAAATATGGCAAGCTGCCAATCCACGGAATCCGGGGTTGAAATACCTGCCCTGCTTTACAGAGCGTGCAGCCGAGCGTGAACGAGGCCCTGTTCCAGAAGAACGGAGGAAACAGAATCGCCCCATCTAACGCGACGCTGCGTTAGGCCGCAGGCGGCGGCTGTCAGGGCCGAGCGAGAAACGGGCCAGCACGTGCCCTGCCACCCCTGAGAGCGAGTGCAGGCTTGGCCTCCCTGCTTCCGCGGCCTGGAGGCACCAGCGGGCTCGCCCTGGCGCCGCGGGGTCCCGCGAGCCGCCGCGGGGAGGGGGGCCGAGCCCGGGGGGCGCACTTGCCGGGGGAGCGCGGCGGGGAAGTGGCTCGGCGGGGACCGAGGTCCTGCGCCCCACGGTACACCCAGGCGGACGCCCGTCGGGGCTGCTGTCCCGGGACGGGCGGCCCCTTCCCCACCGTGCGCGGAAGCCCTGGGTCCCCCCACCACGGACGGCTCACGGGCCGTCTCCTCCCGGCACAGGCCGCGTTGCAGAGCGGGCTGCGCCCTTAGCCCGGGCCCGGAACGGGGACGCCCGAGCGCGCCAGCCGCCCCGAGGCCTGTGCGCGGGGCAGGAAGCGACTGTTGTACGCGTGGCGCCTGCAGGGCCTTTGGCTCCGCAGCATAAGCGGCCACGGCGCGCGCTGCCCCCCTAGATCTTTCCAAGACGCCCGGCCAGCAGGACGAAGCGCTGCAGCCGGCCTGGCCAGGCTCCTCGGGGCCCCTGCACCCCGCTCTCACCTCGGCAAGCCCAGCTCCTGCCAGAGCCCTCGGGGAACGACGGCATGGGGGGAAAAAAGCCTTTGGTATTCGACTCGCTTATTGGGGAATTAAACTTCACTGTGTGTCCACTAGACCGGAGGCTCCGCGAGGGCAGGCTGGCACTGGCCTACCCCTGCTGGAACCCCAGGTCCTCGCACAGCGCCGGCGCCCCCTAAACGGCGCGAGCGTTTGGTCTGCGCTGCCGTGCCTGGCGGTCACGAGCAGGGGCGCTGACATGAGAAGGCCCTGGCCTTTACTTCCTCAGCCATCAACCGGGGCACGTAGTCACACCCACCACGAGAGGCTCCTGCGCGGATGAAATGACATGACAGACCCGGGCCCCGGCCTGTGCTTGGCGTGCGCCGAGTTCTCCCTGCGGGGTAGCCGACAGCGGCCACTTCTGCTGGAGCGCACTGCCACGGCCACATATTTTCCGGGTGGGAGCGCATTCCAAGCCAAGTATCCATTTCTTGAGGTAGTAGCCATGGACAGTTGCCATCACAAGCCCTTCCCTGTACATTTTTTAAAAACTCAAGGGTCTGCTGGGATTTCGCCAAGGGCCAGTGCAGGTGAAGTTTTCCCCATCCAACAAAGGCCTGTAAATTACATCGCCATCTCCAGTTTCCACCAGGAGCCAGAGAAATCCTCCTGAATTTTAGAATTCAGTTACACGAGAGAGAAAGAAAAACAGAGATAATGTTCACTTAGGAGAATGTTATTTCTTGAGAAAAAGATTCTTAACCCTTATCTCAGCTTACAGAGTTGCTACCCTTGGAAGTTTCTTAAATTAGAATTGGGAGAAAAAAAACCCCCACTCAAATAGACAACATTCATTTAGGCTTCTTGGCACCGAATCCAACACAAAAGGACTTAATTAAAACAGGGTCAGTGGCATTAGCAAAGCACCGCAGTCTGGCTCAGCAGGAGGGACGTGCGCTTTCTACTTTGCAACAAAGGCTCACTGTTGCCCGTGAAACCACCCTTCCACGCATTTTTGGCAGGAAGGGAACCTGCCCTCCGAAAACTGCAAGAGGCTGTCCTTAAAGTCCAGCAGCACTCTCCTGGAGTCAGGAGCACCGCAGAAGAAAGCGGACCAGAAGGCCCGGGACGAGGGGAGCAGATGTGGCTCGAGTGGTTGAGTGCCTGCCTCCCGCAGGGCAGGTCCTGGGCTCCATCCCCGGTGCCTCGTAGAAACAAACAAACAACGAGCAGAACAAACGAAAAAATCAACTCAGGAAAGCCGATGTGCCTCGGTGGTTGAGTGCCAGTTTCCCACACATGAGGTCCTGGGTTCAAACTCTGGCCCCAGTACCTCAAAAAATAAAAAAATAAAATAATAATTTTAAAAAGCCCAGGACGGTTCCTTCCAGGGCCTCCTCGGACTAGGGCCTCTGCCAGTGGAGGACCTGGTGAGGCAAAGTCCAGGGAGGCCCAGGAAAGCAACTGCCCATGCCCTGGAGAATGTAAAAATCACCTTCTTCACTGCGTTGGGCAATATGTCCTCAGGGTCGTGTGACTAAAAGGGGGTGTCCATAGAACACGGCAGTGGTAGGTCTCCCACCATCCTTTTTTGTTTGGTTTTGTTTTATATTCTGTCTTGAGGGGCACTTTTGATTATCATGACCCGGCCACTGGGGTGGTTTCCGGTGCTGTGGACAGTCCCATCCCGTTTCCGTTTTGCTTCACTCTGAGGCGGGGTCCCAATGGAGAGTGGGTTTGTGGCCCTGCCTGACACTCCCAGACAAGTGCATGAAAAGGGTGCCTGTCTTTGGGGGCTCCGCGGTGACCCCTCAGCAGGACGGCCCGAGCCCGTGTGCCTGAGGCTGTCCGGTGCCTCGCCGGCTGCCCGGGCTTCCTTCGTCCGCTCTGCTCCAGGCCTCGTGCTGGGCACGTGGGAAACAAGGATGGGCATGCCTCCTCTCTGGTCCAGGGGACTGAGGAGGGTAGAGTGCTAGGACTCCAAGGATGAAGGAGGTCATCTGATCTCCCCGCTTCCGGCGATCTAGGCGGAGTAGAGAAAACATAGGACAGCGGGGTAGACGGACGTTGTGGGGGCGCCAAGGAGAACCAGAGGGCGTGGGTGCAGAACGGCTAACCTCTGGAGTGAGGGGTGGCAGGGCTGGGTCCTCACTGTAGGACCTTTAGTCCCTCCATTCTCCGCCCTCTTGCTGCTGTGGAGTGATTCACCCCAAGTAGGCTGGCAGCACCCGAAGGGCGGGCCCACGCCCCCATTTTCACTAATTTCCATGGGTTCCTGCATATGGCCCTATGACCACAGCATTTGCCTCGGAAAGGGCTTTCTCAATGCATGGTCGGTTCTTTTCTCTCCCTCCTTTTTTTTTTTGACTGGTAGCTTTTTTTTTTTTATTTATTTCTCTCCCCTTCCCCCCCCTACCCCCACCCCGTGCAGTTGTCTGTTCTCTGTGTCCATTTGGTGAATGGTTTTCTTTGTCCGCTTCTGCTGTTGTCAGCAGCATGGAAATCTGTATCTCTTTTTGTTGTGTCATCTTGCTGTGTCAGCTCTCCGTGTATGCGGCGCCATTCCTGGGAAGGCTGCACTTTCTTTCGCACTGAGCTGCTCTCCTTATGGGGTGCACCCTTGTTCATGGGGCTCCCCTATGTGGGGGACACCCCTGCGTGGCAGGGCACTCCTTGCGCGCATCAGCACTGCGCATGGGCCAGCTCCACACGGATCAAGGAGGCCCGGGGTTTGAACCGCGCACCTCCCATGTGGCAGACGGACGCCCTAACCTCTGGGCCAAGTCCGCTTCCCTCTCCTTCCTTGAGAGTGGGAATGGAGGAGTTAGGTCAAGAGCAGTGGAAGTTTTCCTCTACCATACCTCACTTTGTGAATTTGGGAAGGTTACCAAACCTCTCCGAGCCTGTTTCCCCATCTGTAAATGGAGAAGGTAGACCAGATAACCTCCAAAGTCCTTCTGAGTCCTAAAACCAACACTCTATGACTATAATGTGTCAAAGCTCACAGGTAGCCATGGAAGAGCTGGAAGAGCACAGATTTGAAGCTAGACTGACCTGGGTTCAAATCCCAGATCCAACCCTTATTAGCTATGCAAACTTGGCAATTACCTGACCTCACTGAGTCTCAGTTGCTCACCAAATAGAGTTGTAGTAATTAAATCCATCTTAAGAAGGTGTGAGCATTAAATGAAACAACACATGTACAACAAGGGTTCTTAACCTGAATTCAGGGGGTCTGTGAGCTTGAACCGAAAATTCAAAAAAACATTGTTCTTGTGGGGACATGTGGGTGCAGGTGTGATATATTTATTAAATAAAAACACTGTATAGTGTGGCCTTAGTAAGGGGTCTGGGGTTTTCACCTGATTGGCAAAGGGGGCCGTGGGACAAGAAAGGTTAAGAGCCCCTGGTGTACAATGTCAGGCGCAAGGTGGAGCCTCAGGACATCTCAGGTTGGAGTTTAAGAGCTGTCTGCCCAAAGAACGAATGCCACCCGAGAGGCAGAGAACGTCGGGCCATGTTCACGGACTGGGAGACCACACGTCATGCCTTGCCAGGCCAGGCTCACTTTCTGGCTGTCTTGAGAACAATTATTATTTGTTTTCTGGTCCACGCTCAAAAATTCACTGACCTGCAGGTTCAGTCTATTAAGCTCAATCGTACAAACACTTACTGGTGGCTACTAGGGAAAGTCAAGCTTGTCCTTTTAGTAGTTTTGTTTTGAATCTTGTCTCCACGTGGCTATTAATTATAATCACAGTACCAACACATAGCATTTGCCACATAGCTTTTATCATCCCAAATCTTTTTCTCTCCAGGACTTTTTGGTCTACAATATACTGTGTCAAGCTCTGCAGAGTTGATTGGAACACAGAAAAGGGATGAGCCCGACAGGTATTTGATCAGCACATTTCTAGTCTCGTGTTGGCTCCTCGAGGGCGTGATCTCTAGCCTCAGGTAGGTCGCATCATTGTTACCTTGTTTTCCACAAAAGAAAAGTGGGAAGGAGGGAAAGAAAACAAGCCAACTTTTACTGAGCTCCAGTTGGGCCTATTTTACACATGCGACATTATTTACCCACTTCACATGTCTAGGAGGCAGGTATTATTCTCATTTACAACAGAGGTTGAGGCTCAGTGAGGTAATACACCAGCACAAAAAGTGTTTTTTTGTGCATCACTGTATGTCTCGTTTGAGTTTCAGGAAATAGTTGTCAACACTAAGCTTTTCATAAGACAGGTTCATATTAACATAGAGAAAAAATTGGAATAGGTTTCTAATTGTTTGTGCTAATTTTCTTTTTCTTCCTGGAATTTGCAAATACGTATCTTGCACTAGTGTCTTCGGTGAGGGTGAGATGCTTTTTGGCAGGACAAAATTGTTGGAGTTGACTTCCAAGGCCTGGGGGTGGGGGGGCAGATTTCCCCATCCGTTCTCTTTGAGAAGGGAGGATCCCGATAAGGTGTACAAATAGCTGAAGAGGTAAGTGCAGTTTTCATTAAAAAGCACGAGTCCACGGAAAAATGGCTGAAGAGTGCCCTGCCTGTCCATTACATCTTTAGCGGACTGAACAGTTTATAATTAGAAGAAAACAAGACCACATAGATGTAATTTCAGCTGAAATGACATCCCTGTCCAAATAGCAAATCACTTCAGAATCTGAAAATTCTAATTTTGTGACTCACAGATGCTTCCAATTAGACAGGGAAGGCTAATGTGGTTTCAGCTGTTACTTGAAAATATTAAAGTGGGCCAAGAAACTCAAAGAGAGTTGGTACCAAGGAGTTCCTTTTCCTCCTAAAATATTTACTCCTCCAAGAATAATAATCACAGAGGCCTCAGGCCGCCTGTTCCCTGAGAAGTCCCACTTAACACGCTCCACTTTCTTTCATGGCTATGAACGTGGCACAGACCCACACATGGCTCCACTCTGTAAAACAAACACTCCCTGCCATCTAGAAGGCCTCAACGTACTATGCTCTCTGGGCAATACGGTTTCTGGAACGGGGCTCTGTTCTAACACGAACTTCTGATACACTCACAGCAAATCATCAAACCTGAGGTTCTGAAATCGCTGACGCCCTTGACTCAGAGGTGCTGCCCGTGAGTCACTTGTTTACATGGGTGCGCGTGATACGGGGAGAAAGACACTCCATCTGTTTGCTCTTCCAAAGCAGGTTTAAGAAGTTGTCACACATAATTTTTTCCACTGAGTCATCAATCTGTGCACTCTCCGTTTCAGAAATTGGCCAGGAACTAAGAAGCCTATCCCGGCCCACCAAAACAACGGGCCTCTAAACCAAGGCCAAACTGAAATTGCAAAAGCTCAAATCCATTTTCTGCTAGTGTTTGTGAGGCCATTCTTTGGCCAGGCATCTGAGTTCTGTCTTGAAGCAATTTGTAAGCGGAAGACCCCGCCCGCTTTAATTTATCGCATAAACATTTCTGGAGCGATCACTGCGTATTAGTCATGAAAGCTGGAATTCAGGAAGGGAGAGCAGAATGCAGTCGTTGGAGAGGACAGAAGTTCACCGGGAGAATGTATGTTGAGCCATCCGGGACCCTGGCCACTGGAAGAACTCTAAGCGAAGCGGCGGGAACCAAATGTCTGATGGGCCCCTTGTTGGATGTAATCAAGCCCGGAAGCTGGGGGAGGACACGCTTGGTCTAATTTGAAGTTTTTTGACTGAGTTTAACCTCCAAACAATGTATCTTTAAAGGAAGATGTCTCATTAAACTCAAGTTCAGGAATGTTCAAGGCCAACCAAGTGTTCCCTCTGAAATGACTGGGAAGGCGATCTGCTGCTTTGGATAAGCCCCAGCCAGACCCACTCCGATTTGCAAAACGCAGATATTACTGTGCAGCTTAAGAGCAGAGGCTTGGACAGATTAGACCCAAATTCTAGGTCTTCTGGTTAGCTCAGTGACTTTGGCAAATGACTAAATGGGAGCCTCAGTTTCCCTGTCTTTAAAATAAAATATTTCCAACGAAGTTGTGACAAGTAAGAGGGATAATAGAGTGGAAGCAACTGGCATAATGCCTGACACGATGGCAGCTACTTTTACTAATATTCTGGGTAAACTATCCCAGAGAATCCTTTTCATCCTAGGTTTACCATCAATAGAGGAATGTAATGAGCAAGGCCAAAAAAAGAGTTGATCTGAATTATGTGGCTATGTGCTGTATGCCGGCAACAGTACCATTCTTTCTCTGTTAGACTCTGTTCACAGTCTCTCTAGCTAGACCCCAAAGTATTCAATGACAGAAATATCAAACAGGATCTCAAAATGGGCTCTCAGGGTCCATCTTAATCTGCTCAGGATCCTGAGACAATATTGGTGCCACTATGAAATATTTTAACTACTATTCTGAGACACATAGCAGGCCAATTCTTTCTTTTCTAATGGCTTATGTAAGCGAAATCATACATTCATTCATTAATTCCACAGTGTTTATTAAACACCTCTATGTAACAGACACCATTCTAGGTATTTAGGATATATCGGTGAACAAGAGAGACAGAAATCCTACCTTCATGGAGCTTACATACACTTCATTCATTCATTCATTCTACTAGATGGCAACCGCTACACCAGGAGTTAAGGGAAAGGACAAAGATGCGGACAAGAATACGACACGCCGTCTGATACGCTCACTGATGTAGCAGATCTGTAAATAACGACTGTACAAAAATGCACTTAATTCTATAGTAGAGGTATTAACAGAGGGTTCTGTGGACAGAGAATGCAAGAGGGAGCAGAGAATTCTGCAAGCAGGGGAGGCAGGATAGAGACTAAGGAATGGCAAAAGAAGACATTTGAGATGGAGTTTTCAAAAGGAGCAGCAGATAAAAAGCAAGTATAGGATATAAGCTAATATAGCTTATTTGAGAAACTCAGCTGTTAGCAGTCACCGATTAAACTGTTTTTGCTTTGTTTTTTGTTTTGAGAGTAGGTCTAATTAGAAAATTGCCTCTACTCTCCCTAAGTTTTCCTTAAGGTGAGAATATTGTGTCAGCTCTCTGGTGCTCTGTGCTTATCCAGGGCAGTAGACTTATGGAAATATGGTCCATAGACAACCTCACTGCTCTATAAACCTCTTGCAGGGGAATCCGTTGGGGCTCTATTAAAACGGAGAATCCTGGGGCCTTGTTCTGACACAGTGAATCAGGATCTTGGGAAAGGGGAGCTGGAGTCTGTCCTTTTAGTAAGTAGGCTTTCCCACGTACGAAAGTTTAAAATCACTGGCCCAGGTAGAGGATTACTCTCAAAACACTGCCCTCCAAGTTTTAGAATCAAAATCACTTAACTACCTATTTACCTGAATTATATGAGGCAGCGCCTTACCTGAATTTGTTCTACTAGTCCCTGAATCCATATTTCCAGAACATTCTTTGTCCAGGAAGAGAGAATTTCCATGCTCTTTGCCATACGCCTACTCCCACCTCCATACAACCCGAGGAGGCTCGCTCTAGCTCCTTCTGTTCTTCCGGCTGTAAAGTTACCATGGCAGCCTCGTGTCTGTGCCCTCTCCTCGGCTGCACATGAGCAGCACTGTTGGCTCACGCAGGCCCTTCCTGTCCTGGCAGGCCAGGGAAACCTCTCGAACCTCACTGGTGAGGAGGGATGGACATTGTCATTAATCCTCGAGAGCTGGGAATTCTGGAAGTGAAGGCTATGGTCTCATTGCACTCAAGCTGTTGATTTCTGCACAACTGATTGGCCTGGCTTTGGGAATACACTTATTTTGCAGAAAACGGATAAAGTCTATTCTTTCCTTATCTTAGTAACCTAGAAACTTTTTGCCAATTTCTTTTATCCCCACAGCCTTGCTTTTAAACTTAAATAAATTCCAGAAACATCTGTTGAGTGCCCGCTATGTTCCAGGCCCTGTGCAAGTCCTTTTGCTAAGGATTCTCAAAGGAATTAAATATCTTTTTACGTGAACATTAAAAAAAAGTTAAAGACAGAAAGCATTCTAAACAAAGGTATAAGGTTATAATGCTTTGTCTTTACGATCTCTACGGTTCTATTAGAAGTCAACAGGAAAATAAGACTCCAAGTTTCCATCCATCCAGCCATCCACCCACTCATCCATCCACCCTTCCACCCTTCCACCCTTCCATCCACACTTCCATTCATCCATCCATCCATCCTTCCGTGCTTCCAACCATCTAACTAGTACCATGTGGGCCCTGTGTTGGGTGCTGGGTATATAAGAATGAGCAAAACAAATATGATCCCTGCCCATCGGAAGCTTACAGTCCAGTAGGAGAAAGAGTCCAGGATGGCAAACAGAGAGCTCCAAACTCTAGGCTGAGTTCTGACTATCCATATGGCTTTAGGGTGTCACAGCCTCTTTTTTTTTTTTTTTTTTTTAGGTACCAGGGGCTAGGGATTGAACCTGGGACCTTGTATATGGGAAGCTGAAGCTCAACCACTGAGCCACTTAGACTCCCCTGAAGTGGTCTTTTTTTGGTTTGTTTTGCTTGTTTTTTTTTTTTCAGGAGACACCAGGAACTGAACCCGGGTCCTCCTGTGTGGGAGGCAGGCGCTCAACCGCTTGAACCACATCCACTCCCCACAACCTCTTGAAACCTCTATTTCCTCAGCTGAAAAGAGGACTGCCCTGCCCTCTTCCATCCATTTCTTCCCACACAGGACCCCACCTAAGCTTACTGGCTAGACACAACTCTGTTTTCAAGGGAGGAGGCAAATATCTGGGCCTGATTGGGATTCAGGGCAGGAGTGGGTGGGAGGGCCCTGGAGTGGACTGCAGGGGGCACACAGGTACCGGGCCATGGGGGTGGGTTGATGAGAACGTGGAGGCCTGAGGCTATCCTGACGCCAGCTCCAGGAGCACCCCAGGAGCCCCGGGCGGTGCTTGGGCAGCCCGCTACCTGCCTACAAGGCTGTGGCTGGGTGGGGGTCCCTGCCTGAGCGCTGGCCCTGGCTCTCTTCCCCAGCCCTCTAAGGGGGGCCCTCTGGGCACTCAGTCCACAGCCCCCCTCCACCCGCTCTCCTGCAGGGGCTCCAGTCCGAGAACCGGTGCATGTGGGCCCCTACAGCACACTGGCTGCTAATCTCATTCAGTCTAAGAAACGGGACTTTGGGGTGAGCGGCCTGTGGGTGGGCACACACAGGGTCCGGAAGCGCTGAGTTTAGTGACGCAGGGGGGCTGCGGATGGGGAGGGCTGCAGGCTGGAAGCGGGGAGAGCTCTTGGAACAGGCAGGTGCGGATTTGAAGCCTGCCACTGAGCAGCGGCTTTAGGCAGGACCCCACTGCTGACCTTCAGAGCCCCGTCTGCAAAGTGGGGATAGGATTACCCTCTGCCCACCTCGGGCTGTCCCAAGGCTCCCAGGTGGTAAAGTGACCTGACTGTCACGGCCCTGGCCGCTCCAGGAAAGGCAGCCGCAGCCGCAGCCACCGCGACTGTCAAGGCCAGCCCGAGCGGGCCCGGCCCTCCGCGACGCCGGCACACGACGCCCATCTGCCGCTGCCGCCGCTCACGGCGCCTCCTGCGCCAGCTGGTCTCGGCGTGGGCACGCCCCTGTCTCTGCCTTTTGGTTTTCCCTCTTGCTTTCTGCCAGGCTCTTCTCACCTCCTGCGTCAGTTAACCCAGTAGTTCCCCGGGGGCTCTCTCTAGTGCTCTGAGAATCATCCCCTTGGGAAACGTTGTCGTCACCGTCCTCCACCCAAAACTGTACCGCGGTGGCACCCAGGGCAAACTGCTCCCGCCCCAGCTTGCCACCCGCGGCAGGGGTGATCTCCCAGCACGCCGCTGTCCTGTGGGCTGACGGGCGTCCCTGCCGTGGAGAGGCTCGGTCCCCAGGCGGACGAGGCCCAGGACGCGCTGGGCGCACAGATGCGCGCGGGCTCGGGACGCGGGCAATGAGTCGTGGCTCTACCACGTCTGGACGGGCGACTCTTCCCGGGAATAGCACGCGCCTGCTTCCCGCTACTGTACCTCCCAGGGCCTCGGTTTCCACATCACTAAGATGGGCTTAATAATAGTCATGTTCAAGTCCACCTGTCCCGTGGTGGTGAACCCATTTAGAGTCTCTGACGATGCTATTAGACGAGGCCACACTGCCTCAATCTAGTCTGACTTGGGTCCTTATAACCAGAGGACATTTGGGCTGCCAGGAGCAGACGGACATGTGACGCGGGGACTGAGCTGAGAACTGCCAGCACACCCCACCAGAGAGCTGCCGACTCCCGAGAAAGCAGGGCTGCCCACGGCGTGACTTTGGACTTCCAGCCCCAGCATCGTGCGACAATAAATTCCAATGGTTTAGGCTAGCCTGTCTGTGGTATGTTACAGTAGCCCTGGCAAACTAAAACTATCACTTCAAGGGGACGGTTTGAGAGGAAATGAGCAAAGCACCTAGAACAGTCGCCGGAAGCTCTGAATAAATAAACGCGAGTTACTGTTCCGTGACAGCGGTGATTCAGGCATCCCACGAGGAAGGGAACTGATTTCAGCTGTGAGTAACAGAAAGCCTGGACTCAACTGGTGGAAACCAGGAAATTTACTTCGCAGCACAGGAAGGCCAGAGGCAGGTGGGTCCAGGGTTTGTTAGTGTGGTGACTCAACGGTGTCGCCGAGGACCAGGCCTCCAGGTTTCCGCTTTCCCGTCCCTGGCCTCATAGGCTTGGAGCTCGGGCTGTTTCCCTGCTGGCGGCGGGATACCTGTTACAGCCCCAGGAGGACAGGGAACCCTAGGGAAGAGGAGGGACCCTCTTTTGATGTGAACATTCTTTTCCCAAAGCCCTCTGGCAGAGTCGCCTCATGTCTTTGGCCAGAACTGGGTCCCATATCTATGCCTAAATCAACCACTGGCAAAGCAGCTGGACCTATGATTGGCCAAGATTACTTAGGACCAGCTGCGTAGTGCTGAGAAATGACTCCCTCAAAGCATACGGCCTCTTGGGGGAAGAAGGATAACTGAAAAAAAAAACCACAAAGAAACTTGAGGTTCTGTAAGGGGAGGAAGGGTGCGGAATTGGCAACGAGCGGTTTCTCCTGCATTCCCAGTCAACCCTGAGAGGCTCTGCTTCTTGTCTTGTCCAACCCACACCCCTTGCTTACGTCCTCCTGCCTGGAAACTCATCCGTCATATCTCTGTTGGTGTCTCTATGCCAAGACTGTGCCGGGCCATCTTCCCAACATGAACCCAAGAGGTTTCTTATCATAATGAATTAACACTGAACAAAATAAATTAGGCAATGCGTGCTACACTTCGCTCATTGGCTTATGTTGCCCTAGAATCGTTCTCTTCCCAGTGGGCTGTGAACCCCTCAAGAACACGGGCCGTGAGTCTCCCTCCTCATTCCCCTTGGAATGCCATGCACTGGTGGGGACCTGCTGTGAAGATGCTGCTTACTCAGTGTTCTCTACAGTAATCAAGAGCTTTCCATGGTAGGTGCTTAAAGACACTATGCTCAGCACCACGGCAGATGCAAGGAAGAGTAAGACACAGGCCCTTCTCCCTGGAGCTTGTGTTCCAGGAGAAGAGCGCATACAAATTTTTTGAAGTTGGAAGAGTCCATCTTCTAGCACACATGTTCCTTTCTGTCGTTCTAATCTTTCTCCTTGTTCCCCTCCGGTAACCTCATATTGACAACATTTCCTTGGGACACCCTGCCTGAGCTTCGTTTCCCTTTCCAGCACCCCAGATAGGTCCTTCCTGATTTGTTCCCTCTTACCTCTCTCTCGCTCGCACCAAACCTACCCTGCCCGAGTCCTAATTCCTAAGGCCTTCGGAAATGCTGGCTTAAGAGTTTCTAAGAAGCTGGTGCAGAGATAAAGTTTTCAGTGTTACCCATTCAGGACACGTGGGGGCTTTAAGGGGGCGATTCCTGAAGATGCGAGAACATGAATAAAATGGATTTTAGGGGCCGGCCAGTTGTGGTGAGTCCTTTTCTAGCAGCTCCTTCTTCAAAAATACTACGACGACGATCCTATCCTTTACTCTTCCTTTAGCCCAGGACCTTTCAAAACCTTTGCACTGCCTGCAGCTTCTCTTCAGAAGCCACTCTGGGCTAACCACATCCTCGAGTGCATTTTGCAGGTTAATCAGAGCTCAAGCCGGTGGGAGGAAGGGCTCCTCAGCCCCTGCCTGTGCGCACGCACTTCCTGCCCAGGGTAAGGAATTTCTTCCCACACCTACTCTTTTGATCACCGATGTTGCCACTGCCAGGGACAGAAAAAGAAAAAGGGTAGAGATTAAAGAGATAACACAAGGAGAGAGAAAAAAGAAACAAAGTTGGGTTTGTTTAAATCACCAGGGAAATCTGCCTCTAACTAAAAGGAATTAACTCCAGAACATCCTGTTCCAGTTAATAAAGCTCATCTGCCTCCCACTTGGGGAAGGCAAATACAATCCTGTGCACATAGGTGGGGCAGCGCGACCACAGCCGCCTCCACTCTCAGCGCCTCAAACCCAAACTCACGATGGCCGAGGACGCCCCCCACTCTTCCCGCTGAGCACGCGGCTCCCTCTAGATGCTAGAGTCCCAGGCAGGGCACATGCCGCCAATGGAGTATAAACTCCCTTTTGTGGGAATGTAAATCTCAAACCTTCCTCTACAAAAAGAATAAGCCAATTCCCTCCGTGATTGAAATCCATGTAATTCAGGCATCAAAAGTAAAGGATCCTTCTCACCCCCCACCTGGTCCCAAAGCTTTTTGGAGGTGAGATCCAGAGACAACTGAACTGACTTCACCTGGCCCTAATGCCAAACAGCCACACCTCCTCATGCGTGGAAGGGCTCCTGGCTGCAGTCATGAGACCCACTCGAGCGTCGGTCCCCAGTCACGGCAGCATGCAGTCCACGCCAGGCCCTGCACTGCTGCTGCTGCTGCTGGGAAGGCGCCCACGGGTGATGCGGGGCTCCCCGCGAGAGCTGCGCTTCTGCAGATAACCCTGCAAGCGTTTTCTTGTCAGGTAACGGGAGGCATGGGTTTTCATCTGCTTTTGCACGTTCTCCCTTAAAGACCAGAAACCTTAGAGGCAAAGTGATTGCCCAAATGCTCTAACCTGCTCCGTTTAGGTCCACAAAAAATGAGAGACCCTCAGGGGTGGAAGGAAGGAGCGCGGGGATCGCCTAGTAAAATCCTCTTGTGTTACAGGTGAGCAAATTGGGGTCTAGAAGGGAGAAGAGATATACTGAGGGTCCCACTACCAGTTGGTGACAAAAAGCGGGACGAGAATCCCTGCCTCGTGGCTCCCTGCTCTTTCCACTAACGCTGCACGGTGGGGGCCTGGGGGGCTCTTCTCCTGCGTCCTTCAGACGGTCTCTGCGCATTTGTGCTTTAATCCAGGGGTTCTCAGGCTCTGCGCCTGCACCAGAGCGTCAGCCTCGCCTGGGAACTTGTGAGATACGTAAATTCTCTGGCCCCATCCCTGACTGCCGAGCCTGCGTTTTAACAAGGCTGATAATCACAGCGTTCATCTGTTCGCTACTAACAGATTAATCTATTAGCCATTTTCATCTGTTATCAATGATCGATTCATTATATCTATGGAAACATAATTTAAATCTATTAGTTATTAATCTATGAGCCGTTTACTCTAGTAGATAGGAGATCAGGGCATAAATCAGATTCATCTGATTCCAGTGACTATTTCAGGTTGGCTTTTCAGGTTCACTTCAGGCACCTCTGGAGAAAGAGGGTTTATTGCAAATCTGTGAGCAGGAACTGGAAGTGAAAAGCCGTCGGGAACGAAGCAGCTCCAGGCCGCATCGTGCGCTCTGCCTCCGCGTGTTTGCCTCGGTTTCTCCCCCACCTGCCTGTTCTCTCCCCACCCTGTTTCCTCACCTGCTGCTCTTTTTTCTCTCCCTTCACAGCCTGCATCTGCCTCTGGTCCACAGTGCCCTGCCGGTAAAGTTTAGAGCTAAACCTTAGCATCCTACTGGCCTTAATTTCCCCTCCTAACTGGAAAAATTCCTTCCACATAAACATTTCCATGTCTCAATCCAAATTCCTGAAAGGGAGTTCACCCGGGGCAGCGCATCTTTTTGAGACAGGCTCCCTAGGCCAGAGGTCACATTCCCACCCCAATGACCGGACGTCCTTGAGCGACGCCTGCTCCTGTCCAGCCCGCCACTGACACGGGAGGGGCGGGCAGCTGGTCTCACTACGGGGCAGGGGACAAGGATGCATGCAGCTTGGGACTAAGAGGTGACTTCTGGGGAGTGACCAGAACTTCAGGAGGAAATTAGGGGAGAGGGGAGGAAAGAGAGATTTCCTCTCCCTCTCCTCCAGCAGCCCTGCGAACGGGACAAGAGGGCAGTGAGGGTCAATGACCGGGCTTGCCCAGGGTTTGAGTTGGCGACGAGTATTCTGTCACGTGATCATGACCCTAATCCTTATGTACAGAGCCGGGGAGGGCTGGAAAATATGGGCAGCACTTACAAGTCCCTGCGAGTCCCAAGGTCTGAGCTGGAGGGAACCTCTGGGACCTCTGCCCTGCCTGTCCATCAGAATCAGCTGGAGCGTTCTGGAAAGCTAATGCTCAGCCACTCAGGGATTCTGATGTAACTGACCTGGGATAGGGCAGTGGTACTTTTTAAAAGCTCCTCAGAAACTGTGTCTGCAGAGCCAGGTTTGAGAACCGCTGCTCTAACGCAACCCCATTACCTTGGCAGGCGGGGACCTCGGCGTGGCGCCATCCCATGAGCACGGCTCACTCCAGGCATTCACGTCTAGCTTGATTACAGAGTTTGGGGTATTAGATCATGAATTGCTAGAGCAGGAAGGGATCGCAGAGGCCATGGCATTCAGCCCTGCCACTTTTACTGCGGATCAAGGACTTGCCTGAGGAGTCAGAGCCCAGGAGGGGTGGGGTCAGGGCAAGAACCCGCCGCCCCAACTCCCTTCCCAGTGCTCATCCCACAGCACCCGTGGCTGGACGGCCAGAGGGGCCAGATGAGGAGCTGAGCCCAGGGGCAGGTCCTGGGCTCGCTGTCCTCGAGGGACCTGTCCCAGAGGCACGCTGACCCAGCACGGCAGGCTCTGGGTGTACCTGCACGTGCCGTAGCTTGGTCGAAGGCAGCAGAGCTCTCGGCGCCCTGCGGACGAGGCTGACGATGCCAGCCCCGGCTTTTGGCCTCGGCTCTCGCTGAGTGGGAGGCGGGGGCCGGGGGACACAGGGCCGGGGGTTCTTGGGGACTGGGATCAAGACTGGAATGTGCTCGGAGATGTGCCTGGACGCCAGGGCTTCCCAGCTGCTGGTTAAGGTGGGCTCTGCGTTCTAGGGCGGTTTTGCTCAAGGCGTTGACGCCCATCGCTCAAGGGAGAAGAGCTCCTGCAATGGCTAGAAACCAGCTCTGCCCGTTAGAAGCCCCTGGCATTTCAGAAGCAGAGATGTGTGATGTGTGTCCCAGGAGGGGGCCCCTGTGTGCATGTGTGGCAGTTTCATGTTACTGATGAATTCTAAAAAGAGATATTATGGTTGAAAACTGGTTGGTTCCCCTGGGTGTGATAACTTTTGATTGTATTAAATTCAAAGGTTACATTCCCTTGATTAAATTAAGATTAGGGCTTTGATTCGGCCATGTCAGTAGGGCGTTGAGTTTCCACCCCCGTGGCTGGTGGACACTCACATAGAGAAGAACATAGAGGAAGAGAGACAGCTCATTAGACAGGGCAGAGGTCCCGGGAGGAGAGATGAGCCTGATAGTTCACAGCTGACCTTGTGAAGAGACCAGAGCAGCTGAGCCAGGAAAGAAACGAGCCTCAGGGAGAGAGATGAGCCTTATGATGCCAGCCTACAGCTGAGATTGGAAGGAGCTGGGACCACGGAGGGAAGAGGGAGGCTGAACCCTCGCAGACGTCGCCCGCCGTCTCGCTCCAACATGTAGCAACACAGTTAGGTGAGGAGGTACTTCTTAAGGTACCTTGAGTTGGACTCTTTAGGGCCTTGTGACTGTGAGCCTCTATCCCAAATAAATACTCTTTATAAAAGCCAGCGGAGTTCGAG
This sequence comes from Dasypus novemcinctus, assembly GCF_030445035.2. Lineage (NCBI taxonomy): Eukaryota > Metazoa > Chordata > Mammalia > Cingulata > Dasypodidae > Dasypus > Dasypus novemcinctus. The sequence continues at coordinate 120,592,680 of NC_080682.1, forward strand.
CGGGAAGCAGAAAATCCCAGGCAGGTGAGGGTGAGCCTTAACCACATCCTTTTGTGGGGCCTGGGGTGCAGGAGCAGCAGGGATGGAAAGCCACAGCCTTTAGGCTTGTGAGGAACTTTAAAGCACTCACCCCCCTTCAGCTCACCAGGTCTTCACGGTGACCACATGAGGTGGACGTCCCTGTGACCGAGCTTGGGAGGCAGAGGGCCGAGCTCGAGGGGCTCATGGTTTACCACTGGGAGCCCTGGCCCCGTCCTCTGGACTCCAGGCCTGTGCTCTGCCCACTGGGGTGCACTGCCACTTCCCGGGGTGTGTGTGTGCAGACCTGAGCAGTCAGTCCTGTTTACCAGGGCCCTCGAGATGCTGGACCGAAAACCACAGGGATGGGCTCTGGGCCAGTGTGACGCCGTTGACCAATGAGCCTCGGTTTTCACCTTGGTGAAATAACGGGCATCTCGTGGGCTGCTGTAGGGCTTAGAGAGAATGTAAGCGGAGGACCCGCCCAGGGACCCGCGTAAACGACACTGGCCTGTGCAGAAGCCTGCCTGCTTGCACACAGTAGGAGAGCAGCCTGGCTCAGGGCCAAGGGCTGCCACCTTTGTCCAAATTCAAATCGGTCTTCGGGTGTCCCCCACAGCGCCTTTGGCTACGTAAAACCAAGTCCTGCTTCCTTCCCTTGCCTTCCTATCTCGTCAAAGCCTGCTCTCTAATTCCTCACAGGCACCTGCTGATAAGATTTGCCGGTTAAGTGCAAGTACAGGTAATTTAAGGCCTGCGTCAAACGACAGAGTGGTGGAGCACTGATGCCCGAGGTGGGCTTAGTCTGTACTCTTGGTAGGGTGGCTGAGGTCAGGTGGAGGGTGGGGTGGGCCAGGTACTAGCAGCAGAGCTCCTCCTAGGGCCAGGCTCTGTACAAGTAGTTCTCACTGAACCCGCACAACCAGCCACGCGGGAAGGCATGATCTCCAGTTCACAAATGACCGAGGGGATGGTACATTACTTGTCAAAAGTCATCCAAGAGCTAAGACTCGAGACCAGTCCTGCCCGGCCTGCAGGCCCACGCTCCTTCCACTGCGCACAAGCGAGCGCTCCGTCTCCAGCACAGGTGGGCCCCCACAGGGGTGTGCACATGGCTTGGACCCAAGGCGCTGAGGAGAGTGCAGCAGGGCCGGGGCAGGGAGAGCGCTCGGTGCACTGCAGAGCCGCTCCCCGCACACCCCCTCCTTTCTGCCCCGCCTCAGCTCTCGCCTTCACCTCTTCTGGGGCATTTCTTCAAGCCAGGGAAGCCAAGCCCCGTGGCGGCACGTGGCACAGGATGTGCCAGGGGAGAGGCAGGGTGGGGCAGGGGCGACGTCGGCAGAGCCCGGAACCCTCTGCGGCGTCTCAGCTGCTCAGGGCAGTGTCCCTGAGCACGTTGGCGTCTCCTTCTGGGTTGGGAGGTAGTAGAGCCCCGGGCATGGTGAGCGTTCCGTTCCAGCCTCAGCTGGACCTACCTAGCTTTGGTGGGGCCAGGTTCTCTCACAGGGTCCTTTCCAGGGATCCTGGCAGGAATGCTCATCATTCCAGAAGCTGGGAAGGACCCGGCTCTCTCCCTTTGGGCCTTGGGGCTGTCCTGCCTTCAGACAGGGCCCTTCCAGGCCTCTGAGAAGCAGAGGGCTGCGTGGAGCCTGAGCTTTCTGTTCCCTCAGGAGCAAGGCAGCTGTGGAATCGACACCTGGAAAGCAGCCACCCGGAAACCTGGAGCAGCACCTCCGCAGGTCCCACGTCACAGCCTTAAGGAGGCCGTCGTCTGAGAAGGATTCGTGCAGAACACTTGTGGGACATTTGTACCAGGAGTGTGAGGGACTGATTCCGGAGGCCAGGCCAGCCTGCCCCGCCGCGGCCCCAGCCACCCACCGGCCCGGGGCCTTCCCGGCTTGCACCTGTCTGACGCCCCAGGCCATCCTCACCCTGCGGGCAGGCTGAGGGCTCCCGGAGCAGCTCCGGAAACAGCAGCTGCCTGAGCTCCCGGTGCAAACCCTGCTGGCACCACAAGGACACTGCCCGCTTGCCGACCAAATGCACACGGTTACCTGCCCAGGTGAGAGGGTGTGAGTCCCGGCTCTGCCAGTTATCACCTGTGCGACTTTAGGCACGTCATTTCCGTGGGCCTCCGTTTTCTCGCCTGCAAATGTGATGAGCCTGGTACCTCCCAGGTGGCTCAGATAATGAAAATGAGTTACTCCATGGAAAGACTCTGGAGGAACACCTGGCCTGCAGTCAGCTCTTGGTGGTGTGATTTTCTTCTGGGTCCAGTTCACCTGGAGTTACCTGCCGGGACGGCTGCAGGCCTGTTTTCCACACTTCTAGCCCCGCCCAGGGCGGGCGGGTTCCCTGGGCTCAGGCAGTTGGTGGGGCCCTGTGTCCACCCCACGGACCCGCAGCTCTACAGCGGGCCCCTGCCTATCAGATCCCCCTGGTGGGCCCTTCCGGGGGGCCCGGCTCCCGAGTCTGAAACGGCTGCCCACTGACCCAGCCCCCCTGGGGGGTGAGAAGATCGGTGGCCTGCCCTTCGCTGGGCAGAACCACCGGTCACTTGGCCTGCTCCAGCCCTTCACTCTCCTGCTGTCACCCACCACGAGGCTCCAGAGGCCACAGATTCCAGCAGTGGGGGGGATAGGCTTGGGGCATTGTAGACAGATGCTTTTCTCCCTCAGTTACTTGCATTCCTCTTCCATGGCCTAGCTCAAAGGCCCCTCTCTGGTGAGGCCTTCATTGATGGCCACAGCCAGCATTCTGGCCACCCCCACCTCTGATGTCAGCTGAGTCATTCTGGCCTCCTCGGCCCTCATCTGTAAAATGGGGGTGCTGGCATCCACGTAGCCTTACCACTGGGTCCATGAGCCAACCGATACCACGGCCTAGCTCCCCTCCCCTTCCCGTCCTTGCTGGGCATAGGGGGAGGGGAGACACCCAGCGAGCCGACCGCCTGGGACCTACAAGCCTGTTAGATCAAGCTCTTCCCCGGAACGCGCCCTCTCCCCACCTGAGGCGCTCTGCTCAGCCTGGGACGGCCAGCTCCCCTGTCACCTCGGGGAAATAAGTGCTCTTCTCCCCTGTGCTCTGCCATGCTCTGCCTCAGTGAAGCCTCTCGTTTTATCATGGGCACTTAGGCGCCTGCTCGTGTCCCGCTGGACGGCTGCACTGCCTGAGGTCAGGAACCGCATTTTGCTCTTTGCGGCAACCCCCCAGGCCTGACGCGAAACCTGGCAGCCAGCGGTGGCTCTGCAGATGTCCGGTCACGCGTGTTCCACCGTGGTGTAGTCCCGGGTTCTGGAACGGGCGCTGAGGGCACTCTGTTTCCATGACGTGTTGCACGTGCGGAGTCCTGACCCTGGTAATAGTGTATCTGGAGCCAAAAGCCAAAGGCTGGTCCACAGAGTCGGGGGGTGGGGTGGGTTCCCAGCTCCGGAGCGCACAGCTGCAGGCGGCGGAGGGAGCGAGCCAGGCGCCCATGCTTCAGGAAACAGGCTCCTGGAAGAGCCAAGTCAGCTGGCTGCGTAATACTGGGTTTGGTTTACCTCGGCTGTGAAAAGTGTTCCATGTTCAGTGACGCAGACCTTGGTATAAATTGCAAAGTACCTACGATCCTATAATTCTGCATTGATCAGTTCTTCCTTCCTTCTACAACAGTAACTGAAGGAAAATAAACACCGACGCTTACCCAGGTCTGATTCTGTGCCAGGTACCTTCCCCACATCGTCTCATCTTACCCTCACCGTGATTATCTGGGGCAGGTGGTAGTATTACCTCCATCTCATAAACGTGGCAATTAAAGCTGAGAGAATGAGCGCCTTGCCCAGGTCGAGGGGATTAAAATTCAGGTGTCTGCAAAGACTCCGTTTTTCCCACGCAACACGCAATGCTGCTTCCCAGCTGAGTGTCGGCCACTTGCCAAGAGCCCATCTTGACTACCCCGAGGGCTAGGACGTGCTCCCTGCCCCCTCAAGGAATCTATCGTCTCATAGGAAAGGTTGGGACACAGATCATTAAAGACACAAGGCCTGGAAAACAACTGCACAGGAGACGCCGAGTAATGGCCTGTGGGTCTGCAGAGGAGGGAGTGAGTGGTTCTGCCTGGGGGGCAGGGAGGACCCCACAGCGAAGCTGGCACCTGGGGGCTGGAAGGGTGACTGGAATGTTGACAGGTGGGGCAGGGCACCTGAAGTGGAGGGGACAGGCGAGCCAGGCCACCGCGGAGGAAAACGGTGAGTGCGGCTGCGGTTGGGGACCCCAGAGTGTGAGCTGGGGCGACGGGCTTCCAACGCTCTGCCAGGGGCTGCATTTCCCTCTCCAGGCCCCAGGAGGCTTCTGGAAGCCTTGGAGGCGGGAGATGGCAGGAGCTGCCCTGCCCCGTGCAGCAGGGAGAACTGGAGGGACAATTCTGCCAAGGATCTAGGGGGACGAAGGGCCCTGTCCCTTTCAGAGGCACACGTCGCTCCCCGGGGCTCAACGTGCACTGGTATCAGGGTGGAGAGGACGCGGTCTCCTTCCCGTTGCCAGTGGCAGGCTGAGGACCTGAACTGCCCGGGGCCTTGGTGGGGGGGGCGGCCACGGGGGGGCTGTCCTGAGGGAGGGGGCGGTGTCCGCCTCAGCACCCGGACCCCCCACCACGACGAGGTTTGCTGCGCTCCGCTCCGCGGGCGGCATCAGCAGGACCTGGCGAGGAGAGGAGCACGGGCTCCCCGGGCCCGGCCTCAGCGCTCGCCGCAAACAACTGGCTTCAGAAGGAAGCTGGCTTTCCCAAATTAACAAAAGCTGTTCTAGGTCCGTGCGTACACGTTGCTTGTACAATGCATGATCTGTCAACACAGATTTACGAACTCCCTATCGATGTAAATTACCACAGCGCACGCGCATGGTATATTTACATATCCCAACCCAGACCAACACAAAGTTACATTCCAGATAATCAGCCCAGACAGCTCGGTAAGCATCAGTGCCAGGACTGCGCATTTATACTTCCCAGGAACCTTGCACTGAGGACCCTTTGGAAATCCTTGCAAGGAAAAAAAAAGACAAGGGATCTCTTTAGAACGCTGCCCTGGAATTCCTTGGCTCTGGGAAAGAAAATGCAGTGCCAAATTTTTGCCTAATAAAATGACATTTTAAGTGGAATCTGAGTCAAGCCCAAAGGGAAGGGATACTGGTTCTTTGAGTCAACAAAAGGCTGAGTCTTTGGTGTCAAACATTCCGTTATTCACGGGCCTGAGTTGGCAGGAGAGCTGCCCACACCTTAGAGAGGACCAGAGAAGGGGGGTGTCGGTGGACGACGAGGGAAAAGCCGCCCGATGGACCCTCAGGCCGGCTCTGGGTGATACGCTGGGTGTGCACCATTTGGGGGTGCAGGAGCGCTGCCAGCCCCTCGCGGTCCGCTCCTTTCTCTCTTAGGGGGTCACCTTCCCGGGCAAATGCTGACCATCCAAGCTCTCGTCATGGGGCTCTGCCCTAGCCAGGCCCGGGATGCGAGCGCAGCAGGAAGGGCCTGCCCGTCCCCGGGGCGCCCCCGCCCGAGCCCCCAGGGCCGCTCACCGGGGCCTGCGGAAGGTGAGGCCGTACTGCTGGCAGGCCAGCCCCACGGTGGGTGTGTAGACCACCGGCAGGAACTTCTCCACGTCCGACGTCAGCACGCGGTAGAAGAGCTTCTCGTTCCGGTCTTGCAGCGTCATGAGGATGATGTACCTTGAAGAGAGGCGAGGAGAAGCCAAGCTGAGCCCACGGCACGTAGCTGGCTGGTGGAGAGAGGACGGGAGCTGCGCAGTGCAGAAGAGGCCCCGGCCCCTTCCCTCGGCGCCTGCCCTCCGGCCGAGCGCCACCTCCCCTGAGCCCGGGCTGCGGCATCTACGCACCGCAGAGGGCAGCACCTGCCTTGCCCGGCTGGGAAAGGGCTTTGGCAGCCCTCCAAGGTCCTTCTCTGAACATTCCACAGTTACGAACTAATTTAAGACTCCCCACTACCCGTAAGGTAGGGACTGTAACTCTTGTGTTTCATAGACTAGGGGCCCAGGGCACACAGAAATTAAATGACTCGCCCAAGGCCGCAAGGCAGGTTCAGGATTTGGACAAACGCAGTTTGACGTGGAATCGATGCTCTCAGCTCCTGAGCGAAGCTGTTAGTTCTATTATTATTATATGGCTATTGTGGATGTCAGGAGAATAACAACACTCTGGGGGTGGAGTGGGGCCAAGGAGAACGCTCAGCCTCCGAGCTGTGTGAACTGGTCTTTGCCACCACGCGGGGCTGGTGAATGTCACAAGCAGAGTTCACACGTGGCTTAGTACCAAGCCATCTCAGGACTCCAAAAGAATCTCTCTCTCCCTTATTCCCTGAAGCCTGAAATCACTGAGTCAGTGAAAGAGCCTTTCAAACTCCTAGAACTGCAGAAACCCAGGGTGGAGGTGTAACTGATGGAAAGCCGACCTTCCTGGAGAACACGTTGGAGAGTTACGAGGCCTTGGGGCTCTGCCCTGGGGGGGTTGATGGAGACGTGCGATAGGGGCAGTGCCCCTGGATGGCTTCAGGTGACGGGTTTGAATCTTGGCTCTCCCATTTGCCAGCTGTGGGACTTTAGGGAAAGCCTCAACCTCCTCCTCTCCCACCAAAGGCACTGGTCTAGGACTAAAAGCTGTGTTCTGGAAAGTGCCACAGGAAGGGAGGATGTGCACTCAGTGCAGCCAGGACTTCCTTACCCAGGTCTCGTTCCAGTGATGGCAAGTTAGTGACTTGAAATCAGCCATGGTGGAAATATTTACACCATGGAAATTGGCAAATGCTACCAATCAGGGCTTTTTTTTTTTCCCCCTGAAGAGCTAGGTATTAAACATTTGTCAGCAAAACAATCTGGGAAGCCCCCTTAGCATTTCCTCAAGCACCTGCTGAAGTGAGGACTCCCCGGAATGAGTGGGTCCAAGCAGTCGATACGGTGCCTGGAGCAAGCCCTCTGGAATTCCTGGGAATGGACGTGCTTCCCTTGTCCCTGAGCCTGGCATGTTTTCCCAGGCGTAAGAGCAAAGCCTGTCTAGCTAGAGGGAACGGGGGTGGGAAGGCTTCTAGACTTTAACTTGTAGAGTTTAACAGCTTTAGGAAATAGGATTTCACTTTGCACTTCAATTCTTCCTGGAGAGTTTAACCAAAGGGGAGGTTTAGACTCTTTTAACGGTGGGGTTCATTGGGTTCATTGTGCCATTTCTGGTTTGCTCTTCAGGTTGACATGGCTGGACCCAATCTGGGTGGGATATACGAGAGGGAGAGAATTTTTGTCCTGGACTGCAGCAGGCATTGGGTTTAATGTGAATAATATCCTTGGCCCTTAGGGCTCGGGAAAGGCAGAAGTTAGCTCGGAAGCCAAGGATGGTGTGGGGGAATTAAAGGACTGTGGGTCAGGGGGCCACGACGTGCTGCTAAGCTCTGCTCCGAGGTGGTCGGCCGCTCTCTTGGGAAACTCGTATCTTCTCCCCACATGTCTTGCTATAGGGCCCATACAGCTGATGCATTTATTTGACAACTCTTACATGTTGTCTACTGCGTGCCAGGCACTGCTCTAAGCACGTCACAAATGCTCATGTATTTAATCCTCACAACAGCCCTCTTTGGTACCATCCATATCTTCATCGTACAGATGGGAAAACCGTGACCCAAGAAGGCTAAGTAAGTTTTGCTATTAAGTGGCAGCAAGAGCGTTTGAACTCATTTTATAGCCATTAGACTCCGTTGCCCCTCAGAGGCATAGCCGCGAGGCTAAACGTTCCGACTTTGGGGCCAGATGATGTGCGTTCAGATCTTGACGCTGCCAGGTCATCGCCATGTGGACTGGGAGGAACCTGCTTAAGTACAGCTGTGACTCCCACTCGGCTCCTCGTGTCTCAGCCCCCACTGTGGAGCACTTAGCGGGGAGGCAGGTTTACTAACTGCTACCCATGAGCCCCCAACCCATGACATGCCAGGTCCTTCCCAGGCTGTCCCTCTCTCCTCTCCCTTGCGTGGCCCTTATCCCAGGCACCTGGCTCACGTACCACGTCCTTAGCACTCATGACTCCGTGCCTTGGCTCTACCTCCTCCTCTCGGAGTGAAATGCCCTCCCTGTCCCCCACGGCCGACGGCTCAAGTCCCATCAGCCCTTCTAGGGCCGACCCAGATGCCCTTCCGGATTCCCAGGACTGAAATTCAGTGTTCAGTTGAATTGCTTTCCCAGTTCTCCTGGGACACGACCGTGCCCTGACCGTGACAAGACCCATCTCTTGGGAGACCACCACCCCCTTTGAAGGCAGAGCTGGGTCTGGGATTTCTCGGCTCTCGAGGTTTCTGGCCCGGAACGGGGGGAACCAGAGGAAACGGGAGGTGTGGCGGCCCAGGGGGCAGGGAGAGAGCGGGCTCGAGGCACTGACTTGTCGAGGTCGCTCGGCTGCCGCTCATAGTATCTCATGATGCGGAGGAGCTGAACGTCCTGGCTCAGGAAGCAGGGCGGGATGAGGCCGTGGATTCCAAGCTGCAGCCTTTCTTCAAGGGTGAAGGCCATCCCCTGAGCACAAGAAAGAAAGAAACACACATGGAGGTGCAGGAAGCCGAGGCACAGAGAGGGTCCGTCTCAGGCAGGCAGAAGTCAGTGGAATCAGAAAGAAAGGCCCTGGAGCCAAAGCCCACCGCTGCCACTGGCATAGCCAGGCCACCTTGGGGGCAGTCGCTGTGACTTGACTCAGCCTCAGTTTCCTTGTTGGAAAGATGGGGAAAATATCAGTATTGTTGTATTTTTTGTTTTTGTTTTTTTAAGACTTTTTAAAGAACAGTTTTAGATTTAAAGGAAAAAAATTGAGAAGAATAGTACAGAGCTCCCAGATATCCCCTCACCCCATTTCCCATTACTAACATCTTCTATTAGTATGCGATACTTGCTGCAATTAACAAACCAATATTGTAAATACGGTCCATAGTTTATTCAAATTTCCTTAGTTTTTGCCTAATGTCCTTTTTGTGTGCCAGGATCCAATCTAGGATTACAATTACATTTACTAGTTCTGTCTTCTTGGACATCTTGGCTATGACAAGTCAAAAGGAGCTGCACAGAGGCACCATATTCTAGTATATAAAGTTGTTTCTCACCTGGGTATGGGCTAACAATTTTAATACTGCTATACAGGTGCACTGGAACTGAACAATGAAATAAGTTGATGGTGAGTGATGGGAGCCCGTGGTGGAGAGGGAAGCTTTTCAGGTAGGCCAGGGGAGGAGGCTAGAATGATCCATGAGGTAACGGATTAGAGTTGGAGACGTTGGTATAAACTTATGGTTAGCTTAACATGGATATGGATGGTTACATATAGGAATATTTATAGATATGTGATACATGGTAGAGCAGTTCAATATGGTTATGAATTCCAAAAATAGATATTGGATTATGTTTGTAATCTGGTCTGTACCTGGGTGTGATTGAGTTATGATTAGGGCTTTGATTGGGCCACATCATTAGGGCATTGAGTCCCTGCCCCTTGGTGGGTGGGGACTCTCAGATAAAAGACATGGCAAAGGAAGAGTTGGAAGATTTTTGATATTGGAGTCTGATACTGAAGGCTTAAGTGGGAACCCCAGGAAGTAAGCCCACAGAGCAAAGAGAAGCCAGCCCCAGGAAGAGAGGCACCCTGAGCCCAGGAAGAAGCAAGCCCTGGGAAGGAAGGAAGCTTGAACCCAGACAGAAGAAAGTTCTGGGAAGAGAGGAACCCAGGAAGCCTGAACCCTGGCAGACGTCGGCAGCCATCTTGCTCCAACACGTAAAAATAGACTTTGGTGAGGGAAGTAACTTACGCTTTATGGCCTGGCATCTGTAAGCTCCTACCCCAAATAAATACCCTTTATAAAAACCAACCCATTTCTGGTATTTTGCATCAGCACCCCTTTGACTCACTAATACACATGGGTTAGTATGCACACACATATTTTCTTGCTGTCAGATAAGAGGACCTAGACGCAGTGACACCCAGAAGAAACTGCTATAACTGCAAGAAAAATCTGTCCAATGATAGACTCTACTCTGTTTGGAAGTTTGACTCACAGAGACTTCTCAAAGTACTCTCTGCACATAAAAACTCAGGCTTGCCCTTCCTCAAAGCCCAAAGGCCCCGGTCCGTAAACCCCCCGTGTTGGCCATGGGCCCGCGAGGTTCAACGCAGAGGCCCCGGATCCTTCTGCAGGAAACCACGCGGGGCCTTGGCGACTGTGCACGTTCACCAAACACCGTCAGACAGGTGACTGTGGCTGGCGTGCTAGACACCGTCATCGCCCTCCTGGGCCCCGGGGATCCCAGGAGGCCCGGCAGTTAACTATGACATCATCTTTGTTAATGACCGCTGTGGCTTTCCAACAGGCCACCTCTCTCTGCAAGGCTGTGTTTCTCTTGGCCGACTGCCACTCACTTCTTTAATATTTGGAGAAAAAGCATAACTGTTTAAGCAACTGGTAATTTCATGGATTAAAAAAAAAACACTTCTGGAAGCTTCTTGTTGTCCTGAAGCTAATGTGAATGCAGGCCTCAGATTTACAAGTTGGTAAATGGAGGCACTTTCATCGCACAGGCCTCCAAACTAAGACAGACACAAGATGATTCACTTGTGTGCAAGGAAAAAGCATTAGAACTTAACTTTCTCTACAAAAGAAATAAGCTTTGCTAAGTGGCACTCAGCCTCTGGTCTGTAAGTGAAGAGTCACATGCCTGTCAGGTGAGAATGGGGGTTGTACACTGCGGAGGAGCTGACAGCAGGGCCCCACTCACTCTTACCACTTGGAGAAATTAGTTTCAACGTGTCTAGGTAAATAGATTTGTGGATTATATTATTGCATTTTAACAAAACCCTTAAAAAAGGACAAGTGGCTTTTGAAAAGTGGCTGACTCTCTTACCTATATTTCAGCCTCATATCCACCCAGGCCACACGGGCAGAGAACTAGCGTTTGTCGTTATTTTGAAATGTTCTGTCACCGAGCCACTGCTCTGCACACGCTTCCCTTCCTACAGCAGCCAAGTGTAACTTCCTCCCTGCTCGCTTCTTTCTCTCGGGGAACCTCTGGGCCTCCCCGAGATCCAGCCTCCAGTGGGCTCATGACTTTCAAAGCAGATGCCCCGTGACAGTCTCAGCTGACCAGCGCCTGCGCCGTACCAGCTGCGAGTCTTCAGAACACCGTGCCGGACTACCTGTTTTTCCGTCTTCCTTGAATGGCCAGCTCCAGCCCAGCCCTGAAGGCCACTCCGCCCAGGTTCCCAGGACAGCTCTTACTGGCATTCTAGAGAAGGCATCTGGATAGACCCTGCCCTCAGACGGTAGGGCCCAAGGCAGGCTGCTGCCGGTCGTGCCTCCTGCCTCCTGCAGAGACCCAAGCCTTTCTGGGCCCAGGCCCGTTCCCGAGCCTTTCGGAGCCTCCGTCTCCTGGTCTCGCTTGGTGATCTGCCACAGCCTCTGGTCCTCTGGCCCCAGAACCCTGCCCTACACTCGACAGGCTCCTCTTGTCCGTTCCACAGGGACTTACTGAAGCCCTCCTTGGGGCCAGGCCCGCGTGTCAGGCACCGGGGGCCTTGGTCCCTGCCCTCAGGCGTCTACGGATGAGACGGGGGAGCACAGAACGGCCGTCCCGGGCTTCGGCCGTGGACAAGCCACTTCTCTGACCTACAAAACGGAGCGCTGACCATTTCATGGGGTTTGGGGATTAAATGCTGTGAGGCTCGTGAAAAGCTTAGCGCAGATCCCGGGGCTTCGCAGGTGCTCCGCAAGCACCAGCTGCTCTCCATCGTCTCCTATTACTTGTATTTTTGGAGACGCCTTGAGCGGCGGGAGGAGCAGGGGCTGAAGTGACATCCACCTCCAGGGTCACTCCTCCGCGGTCTGGGGGAGGCTAGTCCAGGCAGGCCTGCCTCTGCAGGTCCCGGGAGGTCCCGTCCGCCCCATCAGGCACCCCCGTTCTGGCGGGGGCACTCTGGCTCGTCCCAGCAGCCCTGCCCCTGTGCTCCGACCTCTCCCCTCCTCCATCTTCCTGTCCACGGGCAAGGCCGCCTTCTCCAGAGCGGCCTACCCTGGCCCCGGTTCCCGAGCTCCCCCTTCTCTCCAGTCAGTGTCATTTGGTTTAGCACATGTAGAGTGTTTTCTGTTTTATTTCCTGAGTGTTTACTTCCTAGATTGTAAGGCGGGGCGGTGGGGAGCAGGAGCTTCACAGCAGCTAACACAGGGCTGGGGCAAAATAGAATCATCAGTAACAACAACAATGGCCCTTTATTGACGCTGAGAGGGCCACTTCACACCTGTCATCGCATTTAATCTTCACAGCGGCGCTGGAGGGAGGGTACTGTGATTCCCACCCCTGTTGTGTAGATGGGGAAACTGAGGCCAGAGAGCTAAGTCACTTGCCCAAGGTCACACAGCCGGTCACTGAAGAACCAGTAGAATCAGGGTCCGTTCTCTTGCAAAGGTCATCCTCTTGTCTCTGATCTACTCAGCTGTTCCTGAAGGTTGACAGATTAAACCAGCAGCCGATGAACCGGCTTTTATTTGGGAGTATTCTGTTCCTGCAAATGAAACCCGTGGCCGTGACGGTTTCAGCGGCTGCTGAGGGTCCCCTGTGTTTGCACCAGGCCAGTCAGCCCGTCTGCAAATAGGTGTGCCCGTGCCCCTGCGTTCAGGTGCCTACCCCGGCACCCACGTGGCTGTGCCCTCTGCCCACCCACCTTGCCGGAAGGATCGGCAGGTGCGTGAGGGCTCCGTACGTCGTGACGTCATCACGGCACCCCCCTGAGCTGGAACCAGCTTCCTCCACCCACCAGCTGCAACGCGCAGGGCAGCCAGGCCCGGGTAAGAGCTGGGGCGAGCAGCTCCAGGCTGCCGGGACCGGGGCACCTCCCCCTCTCTCTGCCTATTGCTGCACGCCTCTACGTGGGGCTTTTATGGGCTAGGGTGACGTGGGCTCTGCCGGAGACGGGCAGGGGGATTACCGCGGCTGCCGCCTCTCACCCAGCCCCAGGTTGAGGAGGCCCCTGAGCACCCCCTGGGAGGGATCTATGGGGCCTCAGAAACAAGCGTCAGGCATCTCAGCACACAGAGAGCATGGCCTTCCTCCCAGACCCACTTCTGTGATCAGGGGCAAAACTACAGATCCAGAAGCACATCAGAAATTCCTGGAAAGGGAGTAGAAGATACACCGCTTATTCCTGCCCACAACCAACCCTCACCCCTCCCGGGGCGCCAAGACCGGGCTCTGAGGCTGCGGGAACCTCCATCTGTGATGTACGCAGAAGTCTGATTCTAGGTGGGAGGCACAGTTCCAGCCCCTTTCCCGGGATAACAGGACGCAGAGGCGCCACGTCACAGGAGCGTGGGGTGAGAGAAGGGAGCTGGAAGGCAAGGCTCTGCGCCTGGTTTCTCCGCTTCCTGCTTGTGCGGCCCTGGGGGGAGTGACTTTACTCTCTCGGTCTGCCGACTTTCCTGGGTTGTTGTGTCCATCAAATGGAGGACATGGATGTGAAAGGTCTTTGAAAAGAAGTGGTACAAAGGTAAAATTGCTGTGACCACTGTAGCTTCAAACCTCTCTAATTCAGTGCTGTTAACTGCATTCACAATGCTGTGCTGCCGCGACCACCATCTATTACGAAAATTTTTCTATAGTCCCAAATAGAAACTCTGTACCTTTTAAGCCTTAACTCCCTTTTCCCTACCACCCAGTCCCCTGGTAACCTATACTCTAGATTCTGGCTTTATGGGTTTGCTTATTCTCATTATCTCCTATTAGTTACTTCACACAATTTTGGTCCTTCGTGTCTGGCTTATTTCACTCAGTGTGATGCCCTCAAGGGCCATGCTTACTGTGCATGTATCAGAGCTTCGTTGCTTTAAACAGCTCTGTAGCCCATTGTGTAGATATACGATGTATACATGTTTTGTTTATCCATTCCTCGGTTGATGAACACTTGGGTTGCTTCCATCTTTTGGCAATTGTGAATGCTGCTGCTGTGAATGCCGGGGTGCAAGCGTCTGTTCGAGTGCCTGCTTTCAGCTCTTTGGGGGATGGAACTAGAAGTGGAGTTGCTGGGTCATGCGGTAATTGTACACTTAGCTTTCTGAGGAACCACCAAGCTGCTTCCACAGCGGCTGCCCCACCTTACGTTCCCACCCGCAGTGAATGAATGCGCCTATTTCTCCACATCCTTTCCAGCACTTGCCATTTTCCATTTTTTTAAAACTAGTAGCCAATGTAGGTTTTATTTGCATCTATTTTGCGTTCAGATTTTCTTTCCTACGTTGTTTCTTCGTCCTTGGTTTTTATAAAACACTCATTGTGCAAGATGTGCTCCCCCTTTGGAAAGTTTCCCAAGCCCTCCCAGCCTCATTGTCTCCTTTCTCCGTGGAGCTGGGCTGCCCAGGCAGGTACCCGCCGCGTGCGGCCACCCAGCTCCCAGGTGCGGCCACCGCCCCCGCGCTTCCCAGCCGTGAAGTTTGCCCAGGCCGCCGGCCGTTATTCCTTGAGCGCTGCCCTCTCCATTTCACAGGAAGCACAGAGCTGCATCGAGGTGCAGGGCCCCAGCCCAGCTGCAGAGGCTTCTGATTCTTCAGCCCCTCTGCTTCCCACTAGGCGAGGCAGGGGCTGACCACCACTGTGGGAATGATCGGTGCTGTTAGTACAGATCGTAGGGGACACTTACAATTTCTCGTTGAAAGAATGAGTGAGTGAACCCATCCCTCCATCCCTCCACCCCTCCATCCCTCCTTCCATCCATGCATCCATGCATGCATGAGTTTACGGCATGTTTACCCTGGGCCAGTTACTGTGCTAAGCGAGAGGGGCACTCAGTTCCTTTAGACAGGGACTCCTGCCCACACCAAACTACTTGTCTTGCAGGAAAAAGAAAGAAGAAAGGAAACGAATGCTATAAGGTGCCGTTGCTAGACCATAGTTAACAGCACACTTACAAAAATGTACTTTCATCAGTTGTAACAAATGTACCACACCAATGCTAGGTGTTACTAACAGCGTGGTATATGGGAACCCTGTATTGTATGCACGATTGTTCTGTAAACCCAAAACTTCTCTTAAACAGACAGACTACACCGGGCGGTGGGGGAGGGGATTCACGTGAGAGCTTGAACAAAGAACAAAGCTTTCCTCCCACCAGCCTTTGTGGGCACGCTCTGCCAATCCTGGAGACAAGGGAGGCGTCTCGCGGGGGGCTTTGTGGCTTCCAGTGAATACCAGCTCTGCAGAAAGGTTTGGAGACAGTCTGCAGCCTGGTGGGTAAGTCTTGAACTGGAGTACAGCCCTGGGAAGAAGAGCTAAGGGGAATAAGCAAAGTCAATAAACACCTATACAAGGGCTGCTAGAAATGCCTTCTCTACAAGCCCCTGAGCCTCGGAGAAGATCCCACCTAAAGCGGGCTGTGCTTCCATCCGCCCTCACTTGAGGTATCGGGGTTCCAAGGATGTCCACCCCCGTCCCTGAAGACGCCTGGCAGTGTGCGACCCCCGCGGTGTCCCCGGAGCAGCGGCCGAGCTGGTTCCCCGACGAGGCAAGCCGAGGTGTGGCGCGGCTGTGCTTGCCGTGGGTGGGAGCAAGCCGAGCAAAAGGGCTCCCCGGAAACGACTCTCCAGGTCTCGCTCTCACGCCACCCCCTCTACCGTCTTTTAAACGTGCTTTCAGTAACTGTCGAGCCAACGGACCAAACAGAAAAGTGCTCAAGTGGTGGATCCCCTGCTGTCACCCGCCCTCGCCAAGCGTCTGGCCCCAAGTCTGCGCTGAGGAGGTGCTCGCTTTAGGTCATTTTTCTTAACCCCCTTATCATAGGATGCAAGCAAGTCACTTCTCCAGGCCTTGGTTTTCCTCATCTGAGAAACGGGGCTAAGACTTTTCTCATCCACTTCACGAGGATATTCAATGATCAGCAAAGACAATGTGCAGGGCAGTGCTTTCGAATACAAATAGTAAAGCTGAGAATAATAGCAGAACTAACTAACGCAGCTTCCTTGGTCCTCTCTTCCAGGGGAAGAGCAGATGTGCGGCTGGGTTAGCAATTGCTTTTCAGAGGCAATGGGCACTTTTAGAGGAGACCTCCTTTCCCCTTGTAGCAGTTTGATATGGTTATGAATTCCAAAAATAGATACTGGATTATGTTTGTAATCTGGTCTGTACCTGGGTGTGACTGAGTTATGATTTGGGCTTTGATTGGGCTACGTCATTAGGGCGTTGAGTTCCCACCCCTTGGTGGGTGGGGACTCACAGATAAAAGACATGGCAAAGGACAGAGTTGAGGGTTTCTGTTGTTGGAGTTTTGATGTTGGAGTTTGATGCTGAAGCCTTAGGCTGGAGCCCCGGGAAGTAAGCACACAGAGGAAAGAGAAGCCAGCCCCAGGAAGAGAGGAACCCTGAGCCCAGGAAGAAGCAAGCCCTGGGAACAGAGGAACCTTGAACCCAGAGAGAAGCAAGACCCTGGAAGGGAGGAACCCAGGAAGCTGAACCCTGGCAGACGTCGGCAGCCATCTTGCTCCAACACGTGAAAATAGACTTTGGTGAGGAAGTAACTTATGCTTTATGGTCTGGTATCTTTAAGCTCCTACCCCAAATAAATACCCTTATAAAAACCAACCCCTTTCTGGTATTTTGCATCGGCACCCCTTGACTGACTAAGACACCCCTC
Source organism: Dasypus novemcinctus (assembly GCF_030445035.2). Classification (NCBI taxonomy): domain Eukaryota; kingdom Metazoa; phylum Chordata; class Mammalia; order Cingulata; family Dasypodidae; genus Dasypus; species Dasypus novemcinctus. Next base: position 120,609,372 of record NC_080682.1, read on the forward strand.
CTCCCAGGGGTGCCTCGGCCCCGCGGAGCCCCGTGCCTGCCTCTCACTCGGGCTTCGACGCACTGCCCCACGGCCATCTGTGCGAGTCCGTCTTCCGAGGACAGAGGCGGTCGTAATCATCTCTGCAGCCCAACACCTAACTCAAAGCCTGACCCCCAACAGGCACACGTACGTGTGCCGGATGAATGAACAGAGGACAGGGAGAATAGACTCCCCTTAAGCAAGCTTGGGGAGAGGATACCTGGTAGTTTATGAAATGCTACGTGAAGCAGGGGGGAAGGACTGGGCTTCAGAATTGGGCGTTCTGTGCCATGGGATCCAGCCATCCCCTTCCTGGGAATATATTTGGAAAGCACGGATGCAGACTGACATTTGCACACCAATGTTCTAGCAGCATTGTGCCACTGCTAAACAGGGAACTAGCCCAAGTGTCCATCAACCGATGAATGGATTCACAAAATGTGGTCTCTGCATACGATGGAACACTAGCAGCTGTAAGCAGTGAAGTCGGGATGTATACGACAACATGGATGAACCCTGAGGACACTATGCTGCGTGGACTAAGCCAGGCACAAAAGGGCAAATACTGTGTGGCCTCACTAATGTGAACTACAGATGGCTAAACTCATGGAGGACCTGGAATGTGGGTTGAGAATGGGAGCTGAGGCTTACTGTATGTGTAATTTTTAATAAACTGTTTTCTAAAAGTGTGGAAATGAATAGAATTTTTACAGTAACACATTATAATGAGTATAACTAACACTACTGATTTATGAATATGATTGTGGCTGAAAGGGGTAGTCTGTGGACATAAATGTCAATTGAAAGAAAGTTAGAGAATAATCTAGGGGCTGTATAACACTGATTTTGGTAGTGGATGAAGAGTGTGGTTAAGAGTAGAAATAGAGGAACATTCTTCTTTTATAAGGTGTTTAAAAATAGGGTGATTCACTGGAAAGTTACAACTAATGTAATTTATGGATGATAGGTAATACCATTGTAATATTTTTGCAGCAATGACAAAGAAGATATATCAATTCTAAAAGACAACAATAGGGGGCTATAAGGAGGTATGGGATTTTTCCTTTTGAAGTAATGAAAATGTTCTGAAATTGAGAAGATGACAGCGCAAATCTGTGACTAAATTGAAAGCCACTGAGTGTACACTTTGAATGGATTGTACAAAGCATGCGACCATATAACACAGAATCCAGGGTTGGAAGATGAACTGTGTTAACAGGACAAATGTGAGAGCATTCTCTCAGGAGCTAGAACAAATATATAATATGAACACAGCTGTTCATAATCGGGTGGGTTGGGGGAAAAATGGACCAAATGTAAGACATGGGCTATAGTTAGTAGCAATATTTTGAGGATGCTCTTCCATAGTTTGTAACAAAAGTTTCACAACAATGCAAGGTGTTGGGTGACATATGGGAACCCTGTATGAGGATATGCAGGTTTGTTTTGTAAGTTCACAAGGTTTCTATATACTTATTGTTTACATATGTTCCTGTATGAATAATACACTTAAATAATTTTTTTTTAATGGAAAGAAAAAAGAATCAGGTAGCTCTGGATTGGAAAGTCTGTTTCTTAGTAGCTTTGTGACATTGGGCATGGTATTTAACTCCTTGAACAGCAGTTTCTTCACTGAAAAAATAGTAATAATATCTGCCTCAAATGCTGGCCAGTAAGGATTATATGTAAAAGGGTATCTCAAGGGCTTAGCACCCAGTAGGACCTCCTTAAATGGCAGCTATGTACAGCAGGGGAAACAGAGGGATTGAGAGGTGGGAATTCTCTTGTTTGTCGGTTTTTTTGTTTCATTATTTGAAAGAATGAAAATGGTCTAATAATGAACGAAGTGATGGATGCACAACTGTGTGATTATAGCAAATACCACTGATCGTACACTTTGAATGAATTGTTTGCTTTATTAATATGTAATAATAAAATAGATTTTTTTAAAGAGGCAGCTAGCCTCATCACTCATTCTTTAACAGATAGAGAAGGGGACGAGCAGCTCTGCGAGATGCTTATGGTGGGTGGAGGGAGGAGGCGGCGGGCGGAGGCTGTGCAGAGCCGGGGACGGGCAGAGGGGGCGAGAGAAACCACTACGGGATTCTGTCTCTGTCCTTGACTACCCTGCAGAAACGAATTTCAAGAGCACCGTCGGGTGAGTTAGGTCAGTCATTTGTTCAGGCAGGGAGGGATGAGAAATGGGAGAAAATAACAAATCAGGGGTCCCAGGGAGAGAGGAAGGGGCTGAGAAGTGATAAAGGGGGCTGATTTACAGGCGACACTTCCCCGTTATAGGTTCTACATCCCCAGGTTTACTTGCGTAGCGATCCAAGCTGGGGAGAAGGCAGCCAGAGTCGGGGTCCAGAGGCAAGAGAGTGAACTCAGCCTGGCACCCAGTTTTTGAACCATTTATTATTCCCCCCCTTTGCTAATGGCAGGGGAGGGGTTGCAGCTCTTTGCTGTTTGGATTGATCACCCGACCCATCAGTCCCCCAGGAGGGCCCAGTGATAAAGTCCTCGGGGATGTCCGGGCTTCTCCCGGCTTCTGGAGGAAGTCTTCTTCTGAGTGGCAGGACCCTGGGAGGGTCCTCCAGCAGCCATCCTGGGGTCGCTGACGTCCACATGGACTCTCTGCCGGGTTCCAGATCCGTCTGTGGATTCCCTGTCTCACCAGCCTGCTCCAAAACTGTGCCCCGAGCCCGATGACGACTGCCTTCCCCGCAGCCGCCCGGCTCCCCTGCTGCACGCCTCCCACGTGCTCTACAGAGGAGGCCACGGGGGAAGGCGAGAGGCTGGGGTACCCTGGGCGCCCCGGCTGCCTGCTCCCTTCCACGCACACTCCTTTCCAGCGCCGCACGCGGCGGCAACCACGGAGCCGGGCTCGGGCAGTGCCCCTGGCTCCAGCTTCCTGCCAAGGCGCAGAGCGGCGCTTGCCTTCTCCCCAGCGGGGCGGGCTTAGCGCGCGGTGTCCCCTCCTCTGTTACACAGCGGGCCCTGCTGAGAGGCTCGCTCTCCTCTGTGGCTCGCCCCACCTGCCACGTGCCCCTCGAGGCAGGCCCTGCCTGGAGCTGACCCCCGCAGCCCTGCTCCCGCACCTCTCCCTCGGGGCTCTCGACTCGCGGTGGCTTCTGCTCCCCTCCTCGGCTCCCTGCGGGCAGCCAGGTCATCAGAAGCACACTGAAGCTTCTCCAAGGCCCCAGGCCTGGCAGGAAGTCCGGGTCTGGGATCCTGTATACTTTAGCCCGCCCTCGGTGGTTCCGATAACTGTTCAGTGTGGACCACTGCAGGGCTGGGTCTCTTGACCCAAATTCCCAGCTCGGGGCCCAATTCTGCCATCGTTCCCTGCAAATCCGCGGCCAGCTGCCCTGGCTGCCCGCTGACGTAGAACGAGCTGGAACGCCCCTTGTCCCCACTACCCGGGCACTGGCACCCCCAACCCTGCCCCATTCGAGAGGCTGTTTTAGCCTCCCCTGAACCCCTGAACAGGTTTGTGCTTTTGACATGAGCGACAGCCCCAGGAGTTGGGCGGAGAAATGAGGCAGGAAGGCAGCTCTGAGTCCACTTTCCTCCAGGTCGCTGCCCAAGAGGCTGCACGGCGAGGCGAGCAGGTAAGTGACGCTGGCGAGGGCCGCAGGGGCCCACCGAGCGCCGTGCCACACCGTTCCCCGCTGAGCCAGGTGAGAGGCTGCGCCTGATTCCAGACTCGGGGGGCTCGGGCTGCCTTCCTCCCTGGAGATAGGAAAAGGGTCAGGGCAGAGGCTCTTAACCGGGGTCCGTGAGCTGAAATTCAAAAACACACTACTCTTGTGGGGACAGGGCGGTGCGGGTGTGCTCTGTTTATTAAATAATACACAGTGTCGTGCGGACTTAGTAAGGGGTCTGTGGTTTTCACCTGACTGGCAAAGGGGTCCTTGGAACATAAAAGGTTAAGAGTCCCCGCTTCAGGGGCTGTTCGTTCATTCAGTCAGCGTGGGGCACCTGCTGAGCCGGGGACCGTGCTGGGTGCTGGGGCTGCCACGCTGTCCCCAACAGCCTCACACCTCACTCAGGGCAGGGTTTGTACCAACACGGTGGAGCCTCGCAGGATATTAATCACAGCGAGTTTCTCATTGCTGCGAAAGTGGAAAGAGTCTTAATTTTTACAAAAGTTAACTCTGATGGTGTGAAGATATAGGAAGCCCAGAAAAGTATGTTCTTAAAGTTAACCCATGCCTGTGGGCGTGGACCCATTGTGAGTAGGACCTTTTGGTGAGTAGGATCTTAAGATGCAACCCAGCTCATTCGGGGTGGGTCTGAATCCTCTTACTGGAGTCCTTTCTCAGAGAAAGGACAAAGAGAGAGAAAGCCGTAGAAGCAAGAAGCTGGAAGCAACAAAGCTCGGAGGAGAAGGGAGAGACCAGCAGATGCCACCAAGCGCCTTGCCCTGCGGCAGGGGAGTCCAGGATCACCGGCAGCTGGTCCTCGGGGGCAAAACACAGTCTTGATGATGCCTGGGTGTGGACATTTGCACAACTTCAAGACTGTAAGCGTGTAAGCTAATCAACTCCAACAGATAAAGCCGATGCATTTCTGCATTCGGCAGCTGAGCAAACTGAAACAGATTCCGCAACCAGAAATGGGATGCGGCTATTGCGAATACCAAAAATGCTAGAAAGGTTTTGTGATTGGCTGATGAGAAGAGGTGGGAAGAACTGTGAGGGGCCAGATAGAAAAGGCCTAGATGCCTTTGAAGAGACTGTTGCAATAGTTTACGTTCCATATTATTTATTCAAATGTTTCATAAAAATGAAAGCCACTGTCTATTTTGCCCAGTATCTTCACGCGTGATAGGAATGCCTTGCCTTTTTTCTTTTTTCCCCCTGCTTTATGGTTTCCAAAATGCTCTCATATGCTTTAGCTCAGTTGATCCTGACCCAAAAAAAAAAAATGTGGACACGAGACAGGGCAGGGGTTATTATCCCCATTTACAGAAGAGAACATCAAGGCTCCGATGGTCAGTGGCGTGCCAAGGGCATGTGCTAGTAAGCGCCTCCCAAAGCAGGGGAGAATAATGGCTATTTCAGTGGCTCTGCCATCGCAAGGCGAGTTTATGCAAACTTGTCAGACAAGGCCCTTCACGGCAGAGAAGCAGCAGAATCTGCTCCTGAAATACTTGGGGACTCTAGGATTTTGTCCCACCTGAACAAGGAAACGGGTGGAAAAATCCCAGTGGCAGTTTGAAGGCTTCATGGCCTTCTCGTCCCCAGAGACTATGATTTAAAATCCAAATGACACCGTTCTCAGCCCCCCGACGGCCCTCTACTTGGGCTGAGCCTCAGCAGGGGAACGACGGGGGAAGGGAACGGGCAGGGAGCCGCTGAGAACCAGGGACACGGCTCCCTCCCTCCAGCGACACAAGAGCCCAGCCTGGAGGAAGTGGGTCTATAAGGGACCCACGACCAGAGGAACGAAGCCACGGGCTGCTCCGGGCGTCTCTGCGCGGGTACCGGGCACACTTGCCCGTGCGCGGGGCGAGCGGCGGGGCCGGGCGTGAGGCAGGCCGGGGACAAGCGGCTCCGCCGGGCAACGCACGTGGGTCAGCCCTGCCCGGGACCAGCCCGCCCTCTCCCGGGCCTTGGCCCGACTCTGCTTCCCGACAGGGGAGCCAGGCAGGGCGCTTGGCCCCGGAGGCAGATGACCAGGCACACGACAGTTCAGCATCTCCGGGCTCTCTCTGTGGGGACACCAGAAGGCACGAGCTCTCAGGCCCACAGACATCTGAGTCCAGGGGCTCTTAACAAGGGCTCCGTGAGCTTGAATGGGAATTTCTTAAAAAGCCATTCTTGCGGGGACGTGTTAGTGCGGGTGTCACCTATTTACTAAACAATCCACGGTGTGGAGTGGACTTAGCAAGGGGCCCGTGGAACGTGAAGAGGTGAAGCCCCCCTGTCTTAGGTGGACTTTATAACAACTGTTTACATGCACCTGGCTCTTTAGAGTTTACGAGGCGGGTTTATGTCCTTCGTTATATTTGACTATGCCCCCAAACGAAAACAAAAACCCTACGATGTGGTGGGCAAACTTTTGCTACCACCTGGGGAGCTTCTGAAAAAACGCCCAAGTCACATCCCCCACCTAGTACATCAGATTGGAAATAGACGGTTTTTTTTAAAAGGCCCTCAGGTGGTACTACTGCGTAGCAAAGCTTGGGAACCGTTGCCTTAACGAGGAGGGCCGCAAAAGTATTATTTCCATTTTGCAGATGGGAAAACTGAGATAAAGAGAGTTGAGCAAGTTGCCTAAAATCGTGGCCCCAGCAAGCTGTGGAAATGGGACTTGAATCTTGAGGTCCTTTCGACTTGTTGGCTCATTAATTCATCTGTATAATCATCTATTTAACAAACATGTTTTGGGTACCAGTCATGAACCACGTACAGTGACAGACAAAATATCTGTGGCCCCTGCTTTCAAGGAGTTTCAGGGTGGTGATCTCTTCATTCAAACCAGTGTCCTTTCCACATGTTTGTATTTTGGAATTACTTGGAATACAGAGGCTGGTTTATTGCCTGGCAGATTGGGGTGCTCAGCAAAATAGAAGAAGAGGTATTTTTCCTTGAGTCTATATGTGCGTGCAGACCTGCCGTGAGAGGCGGCGGGTCACAGAGAGGGGAGACCGGGGTTTGGTCCTGAATTCAACTGTGATTCTACCACCGACCGGCTGTGTGATCACGGACAACTTTCTTAACTTCTCTGATCCTCAATTTCCTCAGCTATAGAGCGGAGAGAGTAATACCTGTTCTCAAGATTGCTGGGAGGACTGAGACATCCTGTGTGAGGTGCACGGCTCAGTGGCTGGCACATCAGCAAACACCAGCTGCTGAGCAGAGGCTGAGCACGGGGAAGCACTCAAGGACTGCCACCCCTGAGCGCCCAAGAGGCACGGCAGCCTCTTTTTCTACTTCCTCTCTCCTCCCTGAGCTCTGCTCAGTCCGTCTCTCCCTCTTCCTTGGTTCTCTAGGTTGGGACACTGTTCATTTGTAATTTTAGGTCGGTGCTCAATCCATTTTAGCCGGCAATGGTGACCTAATGCACATCTAAAATTAATAAGAGAAACTTGAAGGGGACTGGATGGACTGAAAGTTAGAAGTTCAAGGACACTGGGAAAGCGCGTTGAACTACATTTCCATTGTTTTTAGTTAAATTTTTTTTTTGAGGTACCGGGGCCAGGGATGGGACCAGGACCTCGTACGTGGGAGGCTGGCACTCAACCACTGAGCCACATCGGCTCCCCTGAGCTGGTTTTTTCACTGGTTTGCTTGTTGTTTTTTTTGTTTTTAGGAGGCACTGGGGGACGGAACCCGGGACCTCCCTGTGGGAAGCAGGCGCTCAACTGCTCGAGCCACATCCACTCCAGAGTTTTTGCAACTATGCGCCAAGACCTTGTCCTCCTCCATGCTAGTTTATCCACCATCCTAACAGGTGGGATACCAAACTGAACCCTCCCTAACCTTCTCTGTGTAGACAGCAGTTCCCAAACAAATCCACTGAAATACTTTCTATATTACAGCCATGCCCATGTACAGCATTTTTCAGAACTTCTATAGTAAATAGCCAGTGTGGTTTGTTTTAGAGTGAGTACTTTCATTTGGAAATGGGGCAGGTGCTTCTATGAAATGTAAGAAGAGCGAAGAAGAGAAACACCACGTTGTAGATTTTGTAATGTTGAAACAGGCCGCCGCAGCCATGCCCACGGCACGCACTGAGATAGCTAAGGCAAACACGGGCAGAGCCCTCTTGGCACTCCGGTGATTTTTTAAAATGGAATCTCTGTACTTGCATTGACTGTTCTTTTACTGGTTGTGGGAAGGGAGAAATAAAAAAAACAAAAACAAAGGAAAAAGAGAAATGGAGCCTCAAAGCACGGGAGCTTTCCTCCTTCCCAGGGCTCCCATATGCAATCAGCATTGAGTTGTTCCTTTATTCCCTCCTGAGAGGCAATCTAATCCTCGCAGGTAATGAGCTGGAGAGTCTTTCTAAGAACACTTCTCATTTCATGAGCATGATTAGCTCTGGGATCTGTATATTTCGGGACTACGTATACCTAATCAAATCCCTCTCCTGTTGATGATTTCCTGAGAGGTCACGGGAATTCCTGCACGGTGCCTGGGCTGTGTAGCCTGCCGTGGCCCGTGCTGCAGGAACTGATGCTGGCGTTCGGAGACCTGCACGGTGAATTGCTCCAAATGCCGCCAAAGAAACGCCTCCATCCCCCGCCCTGCTACCAGGCTCACGAAAGCCTGTATCCTGTGATGAGGAAAGGCGGTATTGAAAGAGGTGCAATGGACACAACCAATCCAATGTCCACAGAGAAAAGGTGGCATTGGAGTGGGAAAAGTGGACATGGTGGCTAATGAGTATGGGGAATGGCAGGAAGAGACGAGATGTGGAGGCGCCTTAGGGACTTGGAGCTGCCCTGGATGGTGCTTCAGGGGCAGTCACCGGACATTGTAGATCCTCCCAGGGCCCACTGGATGGAATGGGGGAGAGTGTGGGCCATGATATGGACCATTGACCATGAGGTGCAGAGATGCCCAGAGATGTACTTACCAAATGCAATGGATGTGTCATGATGATGGGAATGAGTGTTGCTGGGGGGGGAGGGGTGGTGGGGTTGAAGGGGTCCTCATATATATTTTTTTAATGTAATATTTTTACAAAATCAATTAAAAAAAAAAAAGAAAGTTGCCTTTAAATAACTCGCTAATAGCTTGTTCTAAATTAATACTCATTGACTACATACATCACTGAATGATCGATTAGATCATCATTGAAGAGTCGGGATGTTTAATTTGCTTTTCCAGATGAATATTCAATTTGTGTGTGTCTACATTTTAAAATACATTAAATTAATAATAATAGTATTTTTTCAGTGCCTACTATGAGACTGGCTTGTAGTAAGTTTTGAACGAACCAAATGGGTTATTTCAATGTGATCTTTCCACTATTGTATTAGTCAGCCAAAGAGGTGCTGGTGCAAAATGTCAGAAATGGGTTGGTTTTTATAAAGGGCATTTATTTGGGGTAGGAGCGTACAGATACCAGGCCATAAAGCATAAGTTACTTCCCTCACCAAAGTCTATTTTCACATGTTGGAGCAAGATGGCTGCCGACGCCTGTGAGCTTAAGGTTTCAGTATCAAACTCCAACACCAAAAACCCTCAACTCTGTCCTTTGCCATGCCTTTTATCTGTGAGTCCCCACCCACCAAAGGGCAGCAACTCAACATCCTACTGACCCAACAGGTTTACTTGATTAAGGAATCAAGTAATCAACTCAATATAATTGGGCATAATTCATATGCCCAGAGGAAAAGATCAGTTTACAAACATAATCCGATATTTCCTTTTGGAATTTATCAATAATATTAAACTGCTACACTCCACCCTCTGAATTACAAAAAGACATTACAATATTTGAAAAACTTTAAATCAGGAACAATTCAAGTACTAAATCATATCATAATCATTTTAAAGAAATATAGTTTGTCTTGGGGGCAAAGTCCGGTCTGCTATAGACCTCCCAAAGTTACAAAGCAATTTATCTGTTTTCAATACACAAATGGACAAAGGATAAACATTTTCATTACAATAAGGAGAAACTGGGAGGGAAACATGAGTCAAGGGTTCTCTATAATTTAGTAAACATGCAGGACAACCTCCATCTGATTTCAATCTGAGAGTCATTCTTAAGATGATGGTTTCTTCTCCTTGGTGTCTGATGGGAACCCACCCCTTCCACAGGCTTGCCCAATGGCATTTTCTTGGTTCCATCCTTATTAAGCATCTGGGTGTCAACCAAGCTCCAGACCTCTTCCTCCAAGAGTGTTGGGGTGATTGCCCCCGCCCCTTACCCAATCTTTGGGTTAGAGTCTTAAGCCCCCCTCATACAGTAATGTGAAAACAACATTCCCCCTAACCTTTGGCATGTAGGCACAGCCCTCTCAGAGCAATGAGTTGACCACCTGGCCTTCCCTAATCCATGGGGGACAGATCCACCCCTCTCAGGCCTATGGGGTTTTGACTTCAACCGCCCTAATCCTCGGGGAATGTGCTCCATCCTCTCTGTACCCTGGGGTGGCAAAACTCTCCCGAACATCAAATGGGAACCTCTACCCTCTTCAACTGCTGGGGCAAACTGGTCCTCTCTGTACACATGGGTGGGGTTCCTCTCTTGGCCCCAGGCACTGTCTTAATTCCAGATCTCAGCTTCCATGGTTTTCCTCTTGAAGTCATTTCCCCTTCAATCTCTCCTTTCTATGTCCCTTTTATTCCAGGCTGACAGTGGTTTTGTTCGTACAGTTCTCTCAAAAACCTTGTTGGTTTAGCATGCAAGAAGCAGGGGTTCAAGCCATCAGACAGTAAGACTTCCCACAAGTCTCTCCTAGATAACTGCATCTTCAATCTTGATTTACCAGTTCCAAGTTTAGTTAAGTCCTCCAATGGGTCACTTTCATCTGGGAGCTTGATTTCCAAAGGCTTTTAATTTCTGGAATCAGTTTCTATTTTCTTTTTGCCCAACAGTCCAGTCCACAGCTTATGTCTTTCGTCTAGCATTTTGCTGTCAGCTGCAAGCACAAGCCAAGCCGCATTCTCTGGGTTTACTTTGGAAATTTCTATAGCTAACTGCCCAGGCTCACCATTTTCAAATGCTGCCTTCCTTAAAACACCAGGAATTAATCTTGTTAAGTTCCCTGCAACTTTAAAACACAGATCACCTTTCCTCTAGTTTCCAATAACAGTTTCATTATTTACTTCTAAAGCATCATAAAAAGTCTCTTCAGGATTCCATCTCATAATTATTTCCTTCTAAGGCCCTATAACAAACAACTTTAGGCTCCATATTGCTACCAACAGTCTCTACAAAGCAATTCAGGCCTTTTCCATCAAGCATCTCACAATTCCTCCAAAAAGTACACCTTAACCATTTATAAAACTGTTCCAGCATTTTGGTAATTGCAAAAGCACTACCCCACTTCCGGTACCAAATTCTGTATTAGTCAGCCAAAGGGGTGCTGATGCAGAATACCAGAAATTGGTTGGATTTTATAAAGGGTATTTATTTGGGGTAGGAGCTTATAGATAAAGTTATCTATAAGTTACTTCCTTCACCAAAGTTTATATTCACATGTTGGAGCAAGACGGCTGCCAACGTCTGTGAGGGTTCAGGCTTCCTGGGTTCCAGGGCTCCAGCTCAAGGCTTCAGCATCAAACTCCAACATCAAAACTCCAACATCGAAAACCCTCAACTCTGTCCTTTGCCATGCTTTTTATCTGTGAGTCTCCACCCACCAAAGGGCAGGGACTCAACGTCCTACTGACACAAGAGGTTTACTTGATTAAGGAATCAAGTAATCAACTCAATATAACCTCATATGCCTAGAGGAGAAGATCAGTTTACAAACATAATCCAGTATTTCTTTTTGGAATTCATCAATAATATTAAACTGCTACAACCACATACATACGAAACAGAAAACCTATCCAAGTTAATAAATTGGAGAGCTGGAATATGAACTCATATCTGTGTGCTGCTTAAGTCCATATCCATTATTAATATTCTGTCCCAACTTTTTCGCATTACAGTCTTTGTGGTGATTCTGAGTGTTTTGGGACATCCAGCCACATTAGAGACGGGTTTGATCAGTCTACTTAAGTAAGTGCTTCCTGGCTGGCCTTTTCCCAGCCCTTTTTTTTTCACCTCTAATACCTTCTTTAGATGACAGGGGAGAAGAAGGCAGCAACATTTCATGTTTTCTTCCCCAAAGTGGGGGAATGACTGGTGCTAGAAATAGAAATGAGACATTCTTCCCCAAACAATAAAATACAGCAGTGCTTGTCGAACTCAGTCACACACTTTGACCATTAATAGGCTGTGAAATCAGTTCAGCAGGGAGCAACCAACATTTAAAAAATTATATAGACTTGAATATATGATAGAAGGTTGCATCACATTTAGTAAGGGTAAGCATATTTGCTTAATTGTGAGTGGGGAAAAATACAACTAATGTAACTTACAGACTACAGTTAACAGTAATATAGTATTTTTGTGGGAAAGGCAAAGAAGGTATGAGATACATGGCCTGGATATGTGCATCAAGGCTTTTTTTTTTTTCATTTTCTTCACTAACAAGGAAACCTTGGTCCTGTCACTTAGCCAGTCTGTGCTCGTTTATTCATCTTTCGGAACATTGGAGAAGCAACTGAGATTGTTTTTAGGGTTACATAAGATAAATGTGCCAGGACAGGACTTTTTAAAAAAATCCATCCATAATTTGTTAAGCTGCTTTTTGTCTGTTATTTTAAGTTTTTGAAGTTGAAATAAAGTTAAAAAAAAAAAAAGACTAATGGAGTCAGACTGCTAACTGTGACTGTGACTAGATGCGTGGCCTGGATATGTTCGGTACCTTTTTTTTTTAGGATTTATTTTAATTTAACCCCCCCCTTGTTGTTTGCATTCATTGTCTGCTCTCCGCGTCCATATGTTGTGTGCTCATCCTCTCTCGAGGAGGCACTGGGAACTGAACTTGGGGCCTCCCATGTGGGCGGGAGGTGCTCAGTCGCTTGAGCCACCTCAGCTCCCTGCTTTGTTGTGTCTCTCATCGTCTTTCCTCTTTGTGTCTACTGGTTATGTCACCTTGTTGCATCAGCTCAGTGTGCCTCTCCATTGTGCCAGCTCACTGTCTTGCTTATCTTCTCCAGGAGGCACCAGGAACTGAATCTGGGACCTCCTATGTGGTAGGCAGGAGCTCAGTCAGTTGAACCACATCCGCTTCCCTCACCTTTCTTTTTTTTTTAAGATTTATTTTTATTTATTTCTCTCCCCTTCCCTGCCCCTCCCCCCCAATGTCTGCTCTGTGTCCATCACTGTGTGTTCTTCTGTGTCCGTTTGTATTTTTGTCAGCAGCACTGGGAATCTGTATCTCTTTTTGTTGTGTTGTCCTGCTGTGTTAGCTCTGCATATGTGCAGCGCCACTCCTGGGCAGGCTGCATTTTTTTCGTGCTTGGTGGCTGTCCTTACGGGGCGCACTCCTTGCGCGTGGGGCTCCCCTACGTGGGGGACACCCCTCGTGGCACAGCACTCCTTGCGTGCATCAGCACTGCACATGGGCCAGCTCCACACGGGTCAAGGAGGCCCGGGGTTTGAACCCTGGACCTCGCATGTGGTAGGCAGACACTCTATCCGTTGGGCCAAATCCGCTTTTCTCATTACCGTTTACTTTTTTTTTTTTAAGATTTATTTATTTATTTCTCTCCCCTTCTCCCCCCCACCTCGGTTGTCTGTTCTCTGTGTCTATTTGCTGCGTTTTCTTTGCCTGCTTCTGTTGTTGTCAGCAGTATGGGAATCTGTTTCTTTTTGTTGCATCATCTTCCTGTGTCAGCTCTCCGTGTGTGCGGCACCATTCTTGGGCAGGCTGCACTTTCTTTTGCGCTGAGTGGCTCTCTTTATGGGGTGCACTCCTTGTGTGTGGGGCTCCCCTATGCGGGGGACACCCCTGCGTGGCAGGGCACTCCTTGCATGCATCAGCGCTGCGCATGGGCCAGCTCCACACGGGTCGAGGAGGCCCGGGGTGTGAACCACGGACCTCCCATGTGGTAGACGGACGCCCTAACCACTGAGCCAAGTCCGCTTTCCTCATTACCTTTTTCAAGCTTCTGTTTCCTCCCCTGTGAAACAGAGATGCTTCCAGTACCTCCCTCATAATGTGTGTAAAATGGACCACACCATGCCTGGAGCTGAGGAAGGACTCACTAAATACATGCCAGCTCTTGTTGTAAATGAAGCTGATGGTGAGAGCAATGACCTGCTTTCTATCACCAGAATCATGTTAATTCTAGACTCTGCTTCCTGGGCGTCCCCACCCACACGCCCTATAGGCATGGCAAACCCCACAGGTCCCAAACCCACTCCTCCTCCCTGCCCAGCCTTCTCCTCCTGCATTCCCTGCCCACCAGCAGTGCCACCGGTGACCCAGCTCCCAGGAGAGGCTTAAGAGCCATCCTGGCTTTCCTGCTGTCAAAGTCAACCCATATACACGTTCATACTAAGTCCAGTACCTCCCGCGGGCCCACGGCTCCCCTAGAACACACCTTTCAGAACTTCTGCCAATCTGACCCAAAATCGGTCATTTCATTTTCTAACTTACAACACCTTTAGCAAAGCTTGGGAGGCTCTTCCTGAGGCGGGCATCACGTTTTGGCTTCATCTCTTGCTCTGCCTTCACCATAGCTTCAACAAAGCAAACGACTTGACCGTTTCCAGAGGAAGGAGGCACGCCCCTGTGTCTGCATGTGCCGCTGCCTCCGCCGGGAAAGCCCGGCCGCGGATCACTGGAGTATTAAAGGATTAACAGGGTTTGATTCAAACTTACAATTAAATAATGTGCCGATTCTCAAAATCCGCTGTGCATCACGGGCACCTGGGCTGCTGGTTTGAAATTCAAGACCTGGGCTCCTACCCGTGAGTCGATTCCTGCAGCGCCAGGACGTTCACCCAGCACCCCTGGTGCTCACGGGATACTGCGCAAGAAGGAAAGATCGAGGCTTTGCACCAACTCTAATTCACAACACAGAAATTCAGGAGGAAAGGTGAGCACCGTGGCCTTGGGAAATACCTCAATAGAGATCCACTTTGGAGCATTTCCTAAGGGGGAGATGGGGGCAGATTTATTAGAAAAGATAAGTCTTTTTTTAATGAGCAGCAATGACATGAAGGAAAAAACTGCTGTTTAATGTCATTATATGTTAGTGTTACTCCTTAAAATGATGACAACGGCATACTGCGGAAGCACAAAGATGGTACTGGTCATGGCCCATTGCTGTAGAAGAGCTCCCTTTGTCCCTACTAGAAAACACCAATTAGAGTTCTGGCTCTGGGTAAGTTTACAAGCGAGAAAACCACCTGCTGTGCCTGCAGAGAAGACAGAGTTGCTTCCACCAGTTGGAAACAAAGGGCCTTCTCTGTTATTTTCCACAGTAAGGAAAAGCACACGCACAAAAGAAGCTTCAAGTTAAGTATCTGGGCTTAAGGGGCGGTTGGACCTTGGTGAGAAGCCAGGATCAGAGGCAGGCTTTTTATAGGGAACAAGTCTCTGGAGCAGAGCCTGGGGGCTGAAAGGGAAGGCCAGTCAGCGCTCCCAAGGCCTGCAGATGAGGACGCTGGAACTGCTCGTCTCTGCTGTCTCTGAGGAGCTGAGCCCCATCCGGCCCACCCCTGTAGCCCACCCTTCCTGCCCTTCATTCATTCACTGGCCCAGCCTGTGTGACGAGCACCATGTCAGGTGTGGGAGAAAGAGAGACGAAAAAGCCCTATTTTTTACATCCCAGGATCCAAGTCAAAGTGACCCGCCACTCATTCCTACCTGGCAACACAACCAAGGGAGGCATTCATTGGACAACCGCGGACGGAACGCCTACTTTGTGCAAGACGGAGCACAGGCGACACAGCCGTGAAAAAGAGACGCTCACCTCCTAGCAGGAAGACAGCGATTAAATAACGGCCCAGGTAATTATTTCATTATAGGGCACACCACTGAACGGATGCAGAGGCTGCTCGGATAGCGTAAAGAACGGGGGGTCCTGACGGAGTCCTCTTGCGGGGAGGGTCGGTTAGGAGAGGCCTCACGTGCCAAGGGCAGGGTGGACCTGGGGCAGGGAGGAGGAAGACGCATTCCAGGTGGAGAAGGAACAGCACGCTCAAAGGCTGCCAGGGACGGAGGCGCGCAGGGAAGCAGGACCGAGAGTGCGCCCGTGTGGGCGACTTAGCTCAGGACTCGGGGTTTCGGTCTCCAAGAGATGGGAAATCATGGAAAGGTTTAAACAGAAGAGACAAAATCAGCTGTGTGTGTGTGTGTCCATCTGTTGAAGGTCGGTTTGGTTGTGGTAGAATCCGGGGAGGAGGCCCGAGTGCACGGATGAGTCAGGAAGGTCCTGGGCAGGCTAGGAGGAGGTAAGGGCTGCCTGGACTACGGGGTGGAGCAGAGGAGGAGCTGGTACCGGGGACACAGGATGCACAGGACCTGGCGGTGGGTGGGATTTGGGGCGTGAGTGAGTGGGAGGGGTCAAGGACCCTTGCCAGGTTTTTAAATTTTTGTACCTGTATGCATGGTGGTGGCTTGCACTGAGATGGGACACTGCAGGGTTTCTTTTGGGGAGAGTGGGACAGGAAAAGGAGAGGAGCTAACCTCAAGTTTCACTTTACATACATTGAGTTTGACTGTCTTTGAGACACTCCTTTGCAGATGTCAAGAAAGTAGGTGGACCTTAGAGAGAGCGCAAGCCAGAGGATTGCTTCGAAAACCGTCAGCGCACAGACGGTAACTGATGCCACAGATGGATTTGCAGGATCACCCTGCCAAGGGCATTTAGAGTGAGACGAGTCCAGGTCTGAGCTTTGAGAAACTCTAGCCTTTTCTTTCTTTCTGGTTTTTTAAGGTAACGGGGGCCAGGGATTGAACCCGGGACCTCTTATGAGGGAAGCTGGCAATCAAAAACTTGAGCCACACTGGCTCCCCTTTTTTTTTTTTTAACTCCAGCATTTTAAAGGCTGGATAAAGGAAGATAAGCCAGCCCAGGAACCTGGGAAGGACTAGGCACAAGGTAGAAGGAGAACCAGAGAGAGGGCCAAGGGGGAGAGGGTGTCGGGAAGTCCTGGACTTCTCCAAAAGGCCCCATAATAGGAGGTCTGAAAGTCAACCACTGGATTTAGCACAGTGGAGGTACCTCGCAATCCCAGTGAGCAGCTGACGCAGCGACACCGGGACAGCTGGAAGAGTGAGCAGGGGAGGAGGAATCAAACGAATGCAGACACCCCTTCCAGAAGGCAGGCTGCTGAAGGAGAGGGGCCCACGGCGGAGACACACACATGTGTAAGTGCTACAGCGTGGGCTCCTCGAGCAGGGGAGAGAAGGAGCCCACGCCCCAGCGGAGCACCCAGGCTTAGAGACGGAAGGAAGTCTGGACAAGCTCAGCTGCTGGGTGTTAGAAGCCTGGATGGGGAAATCAGGTTGTGTGCTGGGAGTGAGGGTCAGAGATGGGGGAGAGTACAGAAGGCTGAAGAGAGAACTGTGGTTGTGGAGAGCACAGCGCTCAGAGAGGCGCAGGCTGTCTGGGCACTGGTAAGAGGAGGGTGGTGACCATCGACGCAGAATCCTACAACCTGCTGTGGTGTGTAGTTTCCTCTAGCACAGCCTGGCACGGAAAAGCAAAATTTGGGTTTATTCAGGGTTGTGATTTTTTTCAAAAGATTGCAACAAAATGAAACAGGGGCAAAAAGTGAAGGTATTACCGGGAAGAGTGGAAATCCAATCCATGCTGGCCTGGATTCCGTTAAGGGATGGGAGCGAGGACCAGGACAAGGGATGGCGGGGCTGGAGGCTGAACCGGGCTCAGGGTGAGCTCTGAGGGCGCGGCTGAGCGCAGCACCCCCGGCAGAGCGCGTGGCCAGGGCAGCACTGACGCCCGACTCGGGAGTTGCACATGACCCCAGGTCCAGGCGTGACGCTGGAAGTAGCTGGGCTGGAAGGCAGAGGACAAGCGCTCCATGGGGAGGGGCTGGGAGGTCGGAGTCGCCCAGAACAAGGGCAAGACGGGAGGGAGCAAGTCTGCAGACCGGTGCCAAGGTCCCCAGAGAAGGACAGGAGGCCAGCGACAGCGAGGAGGAGGGGAAAACGCCAGCGTGGCCCCAAGGCAGCAGCGAGGCGGGCTTTCGTGGGGGGGTGGCTGTTCGTTTGGGTCTGGAGGGATCAAAGCCTTGACCAGGGGGGATGAGGAACGGGAACGTGGAAAGGGACGTGGAAGCAGCAGCCGCCTCCAGAGAGGACTTAACAGACGGGGAGAGATGCCCGGGGAGGGGCACTGAGAGCCCACGGGGGAGCTGTCGCCGTGGAAGGCTGGGTGCTGGGGTGTGGGGCCTGGAGGCTGGGCCAGGGGCAGGGAGGCCTCACCCTCCAACGCGATGGCGAGATGAGCAGACAGCAGAGGAGCTGGGATGTGCGCGGGGGCTCCGAGGGGCGGGGCGGAGGCCTCGCCAGGGGGCCGTGTCTGAACTGAAGCGAGCGGACGTTCTGCCCCATGGCAGGAAGGGGACGCGCTCCAGGTGAGGGCTCAGCTTGCCCGGGGGGCCCCGCACCCGAGCCAGGGCCGCCTGCTGAGGGTGGCAGCGGCGGGAGGTGGGCCCGGGCGGGCGCAGGCCCAGGTGGGGCCAGGCGGGGAGCGCTTTGGTGGCGGGAGCCTCGCAGCTCAGTGCCCCTGTGGCTTTTTTTTTTTAAGATTTATTTTTCATTTATTTCTCCCCCCACCCTGGCCCCAGTTGTCTGCTCTCTGCGTCCATTCGCTGTGTGTCCTTCTGTGACTGCTTCTGTCCTTATCAGCGGCACCGGGAATCTGTGTTTCTTTTTGTTGCGTCATCTTGCTGTGTCAGCTCTCCGTGTGGGCGGCGCCATTCCTGGGCAGGCTGCGCTTTCTTTCGCGCTGGGCGACTCTCCTTACAGGGCGCACTCCTTGCACGTGGGGCTCCCCTATGCAGGGGACACCCCTGCGTGGCAGGGCACTCCTTGCGCGCATCAGCACTGTGCATGGGCCAGCCGCACACGGGTCAAGGAGGCCCGGGGTGTGAACCGTGGACCTCCCATGTGGTAGACGGACACCCTGACCACTGGGCCAAGTCCACTTCCCCCCTGTGGCTCCTTGAGAGCAGCTGAGTTGTGATCCCAGTTCCTGCCGTCCCCTGGCCACCGCTCCCCCCCCCCCCCATAGATCCTTCCACCCCCAGCCCCAGGCTTCCCCCTCAGGCTCTGAATCTCTCCCTGCGGAGCAGACCTCGAGGGCGCAGTCCCTCCCACCGTGTCATCGCGCGTCCTCGCGGCCTGTGCTGGGGAGGGCTGGGGCGCCACGAGACCACGGGAGAGCAGACAGAACAAGAGCTTTGCTTGGAGCCCTGGAAAAAGTATTTCTTCTCTTTTCCATCTTGTGGCCAAAACATGAATGCTTTTGAAAATTTAAGTATAGACGAGTTCTGTGCAACAGCCCTGGGTTCGCACTGTTTCAGTGAATGTGTGGCCTTAGGAAAATTACTCAACTCCTTAGAGCCTCAGTTTCTTCACTTGTAAAATGGACTAATGATACCTGTTCTACAAGGTCAACAGAAGGTTTATACAAGATCACGTGCGGGAAGTGGATGTGCCTCGAGTGATAGAGCTTCCGCCTACCATACGGAAAGACCCGGGTTCGATCCCTGGGGCCTCCTGGGAAAAAGAAGAAGAGAAAGTGGGTCTGAGCGGTGAGCCAGCGCCCGCACGAGTGCCCACGTGGTGAGCCAGCGCCCGCACGAGGGAGTCACGCAGCAAGATGATGACGCATCAAAACAGGGGGGAAGGGCGGAATAAATCTTAAAAATAAAGAAATAAATAAAAAGAGAGATAAGGGAGAGTCAAGGTGAAGCACAGCAGAGACCAGGTACTGAGGTGGTGCAATTGACAGGGAACCTCTCTCCATATCAGAGGTCCCCAGGCTGGAATCCCAGTGAATCCTAGAGGAGAGAAAATGAGGAGAGAAGACAACACAGACAGCAAAAACAGCAGGGCAGGAGGAGGGGAAGGGGGGAAAGAAATAAATAAATCTTTAAAAAAAAAAAAAGACCACGTGCGTATTCATTCAACAAGAATGTCCGGGGCAGGGGCGAAGGCAGTGCCCGAGGCGGACGGTCCCTGCCCTCTCGGAGAGACTTCACACAAACCGCGCCTCGACCCACTGCCCTGTACTAGCCCACACAGCGCCCGGTCGGGAAGGCACCCGTCATGCGTGGCAGCTCCCTTCCTTCCGTAGGTCCACCCAGGGTGATGCAAGGAGGGCAGGTTGCCCGTGGACGCGACGGGGCACGGCGTGCTTCAGCGGTTTCGGTGGCGCTCCTTCGTTTTAAGGAGGGACTGTCTCAGGCCACCCCCCAAATTCAGAATTCACTCCTTCTCGAGGCTCCTGGTTCAAGAGGAAGCCTGGCAGAAAACGACAGCATCGAGCCACAGTCCGACCTCATGGAGCAGGAAGAGCAGGCTCGAGGGTGAGCCGCCTGCCCGGGACGTGGGCCAGGGGAGGCTGGAATGCCAGTCCCAAGTGGGCCCTGGAGGGCGGCAGCCGGGCACGGGGGCTGCCCTCTCCATGGCCCTGCAGCCACTGAAATAGGGCCAGAGGGCCCTTTCCCCTGTGAGGGCTCCTTCGCTTCTGGTGAAAGGAAGACTGGGCTTCCCCAAGGTTTACTCTCGAATGACAATGTTATTTAAAGATCTCTGGGCACAAAGCCCGCCCTAACTCCCCAGGGGTCTGGGACAAAAGGACAGAGCTGAGGTGCTGGCCCTGTGCATTGTGTGGTGGCAGCTGTGTGTCCCCAGTGCTGGAGAGAGAATTCCTGCCCCTGTCCCCCCTCACCTCCCAGTCACTCAGCTGGGACACTGGCTGAGCCGGGAGGCTGGGACGTGTGCAGTGGCACTTAGGAAAGCCCCCTCTTTTATTCCTTTAGCAGCAGCAGGATTTGGAGAAAATCCCACTGGCCTGGGAATTCAGGACCATCTAGTGCCTGCTTCTCTCCTGCTAGCCTCGCCGTCACCGGCACACGCTCCTGCCTTTGGCCCGCCAGCTCTAAGAATAGTCGTCAGATTGACTGCAAGTATTTGTTGACAAATCCTCCCCACGTAGACACTGGCATTTCCTTGCGGCAGGTGTTATGTCTTTTTTATTTTCACCCTAGTGCCTGACTTGTAGTAGGAGCTTAATAAATTTTGAGGGGCGTGGGGGCTGGACTATGAACGGATGAAGGCATATCAGTTTCCAGGGTCGGACAACGAGATCAGGAGACGCCAGTCGGGACGTCAGAGAATCGAGGGGGTCCTCAGAGGTCCCTCCGAGGTGGCGGGTGGTGGCGGGAAGTGTGTCACGGGAAGGGGGCCGGCTCGCTTCCCACCGCAGTTTAACCTGGCGTCTGTGATGGCATCTGCCTCACACACCGGGCTCTCCTTATTCCAGATTTTGTTTGACCAAAATGTTCTGGAGCTAAAAGAAGTGTTTAAAAATAAAATACGGGGCTAGATGTTGTTCGTCGCATTTTCTCACATCTGATTTGATGCCAACCTACACAGCCCTTGTCAGCCCTTCTGCCAGCTGTCCCAAAGCGAGCACTGGACCGGGGAGGGAACTGCCCAAGGAGCGCTGAAACGCCCAGGAGATGGCGGCCACAGACACGGCCCAGGGGTCTCAGCTACTCAAATGTGCAGACAGACGCCATCAAACACGGCCACCCTGCAGCAAGGCGATGCTCCGGAGAGGAGCCTGCGTCTGTATCGACGTAGCCCTTGTCCACCCCTGGGCACAGAGGGTGGATACGGGAACATGGAGCTCACGGCCTGGAGATGACAGAGTTACGAAAACAGTAGGACACGAGATGATGAAGGTGGACAAGAGAAAGGCATCCAGCGCTGTGGGATTTCAGGGGAGAGAGAATAATTCTCCTTGGGAATTGCGGGGGGCAGTGGGGAAGGCTTCAGGGAAAAAAAGGCATTTCGGTTGGCTCTTGGATGGGGGCAGCTGTCAAGCTTGGAGCAGGAGAAGGAGAGCAGCAGAGGCACGGAGGCCCCTGGCCGAGGGCCACCTCGGGGAAGGAGGGGTGGTCCCGGGGGGCTGGGCCGTCTAGGGTGGGGGCCGACGGGGAGTGAGGCCGGAGGGGTAGGTCAGGCAGGGCCGACGCGGCCCTGCGAGGTTTGCCGCTTAGGTACTACTCTGGAGGCAGTGGGGAGCCACGGAAGGGTTTGGAGCACGGCCTCGATACCGAGCTGCTCGTTCTCCTGAAGGCAGGGGGAAGGCCGCGAAGCAGGCGAGCAACGACCCAGTTTTCACTCTCAAGAGCAGGGGAGGGCCGAGGCTGGAGGCTGCGAGCCAGAGCAGGTGCCGCCACGCTCCGTGGGCGAGAGGACGCCGTGCTGAGCGAGGGCGGGGCGCACGGGTGCAGGGGGAGTCAAGACGCATTTCAGGGAGAGACAGGCGGGCACGCCTCCTCGCTGTGTGCTGGGGGGGAGAGCTGACACGCGGGCTCGGGGGCTGCGGCTGAAGCCTGGCCCTCCCCGCGCTGCCCCAGCACCGCCTCGCCGTCCAATGGGGGGCTCGAGGGTGCAGCCCCGAAGCCTAGCCCTCCCCAGCACCGACTCGCCGTCCGACGGGGGGCTCGGAGGCTCGACGTGGCCGAGGGTCACGGTCCGAGGGTCAGACCAGCAGCTCCGGTGTCGGGGCGGCACTGACACCAGGTCTGGAGGTGGCAGCACCGTCCCTCCAGGATCCCGGGGACAAAACCTGCCCCCGGGTCCACCTCTGCCTGGTCCTGCAGCTGGATGGAGCCACCTGGGCAGGGGGAGCCGCGGCTGGGACCGCACCGTCTCCCTGCCTGGGCCTCTCCAGCTGGCCCTGCTTGCCCACCAGGGGATGCCATCACCACGTTCCTGGGCGCCAGGTCAGCAGGGCAGGCGAGCCAGGGGCATGGCCCTGGGGAGCGACAGCTGGCTGCTGCGGCCTTTCTAAGGAGCCGTCAACTGGGTCACGAGGTCACAGCGGCCCTGCTCCCGGCACATGCTCCAATCAGGCCTTGTGAGGGGCGAGTCCGTTGAAACCCCAAAGACTATTGAGCTCCATGGACAAAAGGCCACTTGCAAGACCACAGCAATGGAGCCTATCTTTCGCAGCGGCAGAGGCTGTCGAAGGGGTCAGGGGTACGTCCTGGGAAACCTGATGCCTTCCCGCTGTGCTGACTTAACTCCTAACTCCAGGAACCGAGAAGAGTGCGGCGTGTGCTTCATTAGGCAGACACAGAGAGCGGCTGGGGCACCTCATGCAGCCAATGGGAAGACGTGGCCTTGGCCAGGTGCTGGCTCTGGCTGGGTCACTCTTCTTCCTCTGAGATGAGCCATCTATCTGAAACAAAGGAGCATTTCACCCCACTCCCACCCAGATTTGAGGATGCCAGCGCTTCTTGCTTCCGGTCAGCCACAACAAAAAAGAGAGAAAACATCAGTTCAGAGCAGCGTCTGGACTATTTTAGGAGCCCCCAAATTCAGGAAGGTGGGGGGAATATAATCTCCAGTCCCGCCTGTGGAAAACGGCACCACAGGGGTGGGACGGCACAAGGATTAGGAGCCAGGCAGACCCGCACTTGACCCCTGGCTCCCCTGGGTGCTAAGTATGGGCCCTTGGGCCAGCTATGTGACCCAGTGGCCTCAGCGTTCTCATCCACAAACCTGGCCTAATGAAAGAACCCTCTAGACAGGGTTGTTAGGAGCATTCATCGTGACCAAGTAGGAAAGAACAAAGAATCCGCCTGGAGGTGAGGGCGGTGACTCGGCTCCGTGCCAGGAAATGAGTCATTTCTGTGCACCAGGGTTTCGGCTCATTGTTGCCTTAACAGACGACGGCGGAGAGCCAGCAATTCCTCAGCCTTCCTTCACTCAAGCAGCACAGGTGAGCAATCACCTGCATAGGCCAGGTCCTGTGCTACACCAGACAGACAGGTTCCTCCCACCGCCGCTGACACCGTCCTTCCCAACCTGTCGGGAGTTTTAGTCCACCTCACAGAGGGTCTCAGGACACGCGGGACACTTTCCCCAAAGGGACACTATTGCAGTAAGAACTACCCAACAGCTACTGTTTCCGACATTCGCTTTAAGCTTAACATGTTGCAAAGCAACACTATTATATGTATCACGTGAGCCCACAAAGTCTTTGGAAACCTCCGCCACAACCGACGGGTTACAGAGCTGGTACAAGTCTGGTTTTCAGTGGACTCTAGATTTAACAGGGAATCGTTTTTTTTTTTTCCCTTCTGATTTCTAAAGTAACATATGCTTATTACACGCAGAAAAGTAAAGGAAAAAAGACTTAAATCGCTCTTATCCTCATCACCCAGCAAAAACACTGTACTGTTTTGGTCTATTTTCTTCCAACCCTGTTTCTATGTTTAAAAACTTTAAAATTTATTTAAACAAAGTTGAGGTCGTACTATAGGTAAAATTTTACACTTAGAATTATGTAAGAATTTTCACACATTCTAAAAATTCTACCCAAAACATCATCTTAAACAATTGCAGACTACTCCAACTGATTAATATTCTATAATATAGCGAATTCCTTTATGCTGTATCTTATCATTGTTTCCAAGCTTTCTATATTAAAAATTCAGCTGTAATGAATACCCATGAAACTTTGTTTGCACTTCTGATCTTTCTTTAGAATAAACTACTCTAAGTGGAGTTATGAACTTGATGATTCCTTCCTTCCTTCATTTAACAAATAGTTAATGAGCATCACTCTATGCTGGATACCATTCTAGACTGGTAACACAGAAATAAGCAAGAAAGTAGAAAAGAGACAAAATATCCCTGCCTTGGTGAAGCTTAAGTTGTAGAGAGACATGTACAGTTTTAAGACTCTTTACATGTTGCCAAATGGCTCTTGGCGGAAGTAATTTACCATCCCACTAGAAGTGCTTACTTTGCTGCCTTACGCATAAAAAAAAAGGCTTTTGCCAATTTTATAATGTTTACAGCATGTTGCATTCCTTAGGATCTTTTCCTCGCCTTCTCCATCCCATGTATTCACAAAACGCAAGTGAAGGGACTTTTAAACTCTATTCCAAAGTTTGCTGTCTAAATGGCAAATTTCAAAGGTTCTTTGTTTTTCTCCGATAGGAAGACAATC
Source organism: Dasypus novemcinctus (assembly GCF_030445035.2). NCBI lineage: Eukaryota > Metazoa > Chordata > Mammalia > Cingulata > Dasypodidae > Dasypus > Dasypus novemcinctus. The sequence continues at coordinate 120,634,157 of NC_080682.1, forward strand.
CCAGCCCAAAATCCAGGGATGGCAACAGTGAGGTCACCTCCTACCTCTGCAAGGGAGTTCCTAAGACAGCAGGAAACGATGAAGGCAAATCTGTGTCCTGTTGGAACTGGCAGGTCTGGGAGACAAGCAGGCCTCTTCAGCCGTATGCGCGCCTCCTTGGGGAGGGGCAAGCCAAGGGAAGCCAAGTGGGTTTTCTGCGGGGAGGGCTGGGGTCAGGATCAAGTGGGGTCCTTTCATGAAAGTACTCGGTACACTCTAAAGCACTGAACAGTAAAAGAGTTTTGTTCTTCCCATGGAGGCTAGAGCAGAACGCTGAAGACTTTTAAAGGGGCTTAAAAAGAGAGAAAGGGAATAAATATATACAAATAAACAAAATAACAACAAAGTAAAAATGAAAATAAGTAAAAAACATTCATATAGTATGTGTGATTGTCATTCTTTGGAGAGATCATCATGCATTAAAAATGTTCATGGGAGCAGATGTGGCTCAAGCAGTTGGGTGCCTGCCTCCCAACTGCTGAGAAGATGAGTAGATGCAGTGAGCTGACACAATGAACTGATAAATGAAAAGCACAATGAGCAGGGAGTGGATCTGGCTTGAGGAGCTGGGCACCTGCCTCCCTCATGGGAGGTCTGGGTTCGGTGCCTGGAGCCTCCTAAAGAAGACAAGCAGACACAATGAGCAGAGACAACGAGCAGACACAATGAAGAGACAAAGAGCAGACAGACATGGGAGCCATCTCAGGGGGTAACATTTTTTCAAAAGACTCTTTTACAAACACATCTATAGTGTTTAACTATGTATCAGGCACTGTTTTAAACACTTCCAAATTATCAACTCCTTTTGTCACCATAATAAGCTTATGAGGGAGATATTGTTATTCCCTCCATTTGATAGATGAAGAAACTGAGCATAGAAAGGTTAAGTACCTGAAAAGCTAAGATTTGGCCTTTAAAATGTGTGCTCTTCAACACTATCCTATAAAAAGATCAGACTAAATAATTAATTGCCCTGGCTCAACAGTCTGGGCTAAGAGAGACTTAGTAGATTCTTCTACGAGGCAAGTTCTGTGCTGGACCAAAGTCACAAAGGTCGTGAGTGGGAGCTCAGATCTGGCCCAGGCCCAAGCCCTCACTCTTTCTACTACATCTTGCTCGAGGGAAATGTTTTCTCACCGGGGTCGGTGTGGAAGAGGCAAGTCTGGCACAGGACAAGGTGTTCTTGGAACCAGGGGCCACCCTAGAAGAGCAGTCCTCAGCCACGCTGCGCCTTCAGCAGGCACCTCTTGCACAGGGCGCTTCTGGGCAGGCCCCTCTTCACCTTGCGGGGCCCTAGACCCTCTAATGGGTCCAGGTGGCTCAGAATTTACCTTGCGGGCTCAGGTGCCGTCACACGATGAACAACAGTCTTTATTCCAGGCCTTGGCATTGGAATGACTTGAACCTTCAGTTATTGAAAATTCTTACATGTTTTTCCCCTGACTACTCACACCACACTTCAGACTGCTTTGATAGCTCCCTGAACGGTTGCCTTCATATTTAAAAACCTATGAAATTACATATTTGAAGGGATTATTCATTTTTTTTTCCTATGGAAAACACCCAGGCACTATAATGCTTTAGTAATGATAACCAGATGGATTGAGGGGTCTTTGACAAGGGGTTTCTTTGGCTAATTTGAGAACATACTGAATTTCAGTCTTTTCTGGCCAGTGCAAAAATGAACAGAATGTAAAATGCGCTATAAATTTCCCACTTGCGCAATTTTAATACTTTTACCATGGTCAGTTGAAATATATTTAAAACCAAACTCCCTGCATTTTGGAAGTACATGTTTCAAGTTTTACTCAGTAAAGCCTAGCAAAATGCTTAACCAGAAGGATGGATACTCTTAAGTAGTTTCCACTCCAAAGTCAGTCCAAAACCCCTCCCAGAGTTGTGGTCTGGTTTCCTTCTCCTTTCCTCTCAAATGAGCCCAAGCGACTTTCAGACGGTTTCTTGCCAACATATAGAGCTATAAGGCGCCAGAGTAGGAAGAGACCTCAGTGATCATCTGGTATACCTCTCATCTCAGAGCGGTGGAAACTCAAGTTTCAGAAAGGTTTCTCTTTGGCCAAGGTCACAGAGGTAGGAAGTGGCAGAGTTTAGATTTCAACCTCATTCTGAGCTTAACGGTCATTCATTACATGCCTCTCTCTCTCTCTCTCGTGCTTTCCTTCTTTGCACTTTCCCTACTTTCTCTCTACATTTTCCATTTCCTCTGCCAGAACCAGAGTGGACAAGTCTGTGGAGACCAGTCCAATTTACCAGGGGAGGGCGGTCAGCAGAGGGGAGGTCTGGCAGTAGGCATCCAGCAGAAGTTTGGCTGAGGAGTCTAGCAGAAGGCGGAGGTCCAGGAAGACGGGCGAGCTGTGCAGAGGGGAGCCCGGCATTAGGGAAAGCAGAGAGGTGCAGTAAGCAGACCAGGTAGGCAGCAGGTGGCAGGAACCCAAGCCACAGACCGCCTTTCAGGGGCAGGACTTAGACTGTAAGAACCGAGGTACATGCCAAAGCAGGGATCTGGCCACAGGGGTCCAAGTAATTGGGACTGAAACTGGAATGTGCAAGTCAGTCTCAAGGAACAAGACTATGAGGTAGGGGAAGAACCACTAGTGAGCTTCTGGGCTTCAGCTCCTTAAATCCTCCCAGGCTAGTACGATAGACAAAGATTCCATGTGATCCCATATATATCCCAGCCTCCCTTGCTGCTGCTCAGTAAGAGTAATGAACGCTGAGGGTAGGTGGAGGCAACTTAGCCATTGCTATCTATTATCTTATGGGACTGCCATGGCAATTCCATAGGATTAATTTTCACAAGAGAGACTGAGGCTCAGAGGGGGCACTGACTCATGGTAACAGACCTGCCTCCAAGTACACCATCTCCCCCCTGGGCCTCTGACGCCTTTGCTGACTTGCAGTTCGGGGAAACATCTCAAGGACAAGCCTCGCCAGGTTCTCTTTATGGGCAGCAATGGAAAGGGGGATTGCGGTCACTTGTAGCTGTAATATATACACAAATGCCCTCAGAAAGAGCACCGCCTTAGCCCTAAAGAACGAGTCAGTGGCCTGTCTGGAGATCAGAGGTTCCTAAAAGGGGTCCATGAGCTTGAACTGAAATCAATGTGGGCTCAGTACAGGGTCCATGGTTTTCTCCTGCCTGGCAAAGGGGTCCGTGGAACAAAAGAGGGTAACAGGCCTGCCTTATTGAAACTATTTTCAGGGCCCTTCCAGGGCTCTCCCCTGAAATATCCCTGACAAAGATTGACGTTCACCAGACATTGCTCAGGCCTCGTGTTCTCACCTGGCGATAACAGAAAAATCCCCCAATACCCGCTGGGAAGATCACCTGCGGTGCTGATGACGTTCCTTATACAGAGAAGTGGGGGCATTTCAGTGGCGTGACGTGGCCATTTTGGTTGCCTGATTCTGACGTGGAAACCCTTTGTCTGGAAAATCTGACTTTGGATTCACTGATGCTTCCTTTCCTGTCTTGGTCACCTCAGCTTCTTTTTCTAATCCATGTGTCGCCCAGGAGAAAGAAATGTAAACATGTGAGGTTGTCGTTCCAAGCAAATTCACTCAGTAATCCATGCCCCACGAGGCTCTGCCCGAAAACCAGCGTGGCGCTGACAACGTGAGCAAAGGGTAATGCTTCTTGTAAACTGACGGCCTGACTTTCTTTGTGGCTTACTGTGGGTGTCGTGTGTGGTTCTGGGTGGAGGCCTGGGCTGATGTTCACAGCCGGGTTAAAGAGAGCACTGCTTCGTGAAACGACTGGCTGGGCTAATTTTATCACCTGAACGATGCACTGACGTTAAGGGGTCTAGCCACGGAGACCCTTCTAACTTGCCAATGTGATCATGCTAGTCCCTACTTGGGGTCTTCTGGCCCTCGGTTACTCTTCAGGCTTTTGGCAGGGCTGAGATCTACTTGGTAAGCCAGCAGGACCGCCCCCGGCTGGCCTCCATTCCGATGGGTTTAGAGGCATGCCATGCTGGTACCAGGTATTTTGAATATTGCCGCTCCTTACCAACCTCCTCTTCTGCCCCTGCCCTTAGGGCGCTAAGCCGGTAGCAGCACAGAACCCATCCTGCCCTGAGTAGACGGGCCTGTTTACCTCGGCAAGGCCCCGGCTCAGCCAGCTCCTCTCACCCTCCACTGCTCCCAGGCTTTCCGTGCAGCCCTCGCCGACCCAGCCCTCTTCTACCACGCACCACGGCGGGCATCGCACCCTCTAGGGTTCCCTAATACCGCGTACACACCGTGAGCTGAGCAACCCATAAAGTGCCGAGTCTATATCATCCTGCCTTTACTAGAGAGAAAAGGCGGAGTGGGAGAGCAAGTGCTTGCCATAATGGATTTAGAGAAATGTGGAGCTGGAAGAGATCCAAAAAGGTCTTCCCACCCCTATCGACAGTAGGTTTGATAGATGGTTTTTCAGTTTCCAACTGAGTGCTTCTCGAGATGGGGAAGTCAGTGACTTCTAGAAGTTTTTCTTCATATTGACTTGATTATAGCAAAAGTTGACCTCATTACATTTTCTACGTACATGCCCTTGGTCGGCCCTTTGGAGCCAGGCAGAGTAATGATGTACTCCCCATCTACTGTCACTGTCCCTGCAGGTAGCTGAGGAGGCTCTCATCTACCTTCTGTCCCCCACGAAGAGAAAGGGACCCCAGCACGTTCCTTCTGGCACGTTCCTTCTGGCACGTTCATGAGGGGCCTGTGCCACTACTCTCCCTGCGAACAGGTTCCCGGCTGTGGCTGGAGGGGAGAGTAAGTACATTTTATCCCAGTAATGATTAACCTAAGCATAAATCAGCACATTCTTTAAATATTAGGCTACAAATGCTTTTTTTTTTTTTTTTTACTAACAGTGTCGTTCTTCAAGATACAGGAAAGGCTCCAAAACTTTACCAGTGGATCTGGAGGATTAAAGTTCAGCTGCAGCTCAGTGATTGTGTTATGCTTGTTTCTTGCAGAGGAACAAAGATGCAGCCAAGAGATAAAGACTCTGTATCTCCCAGAGTCCACAAATATTTGCTTAATTTAGGGAAACATTTCTAGGAGAGGCCGCGGTTGGGGAGCTGGAGACCGCTTGGCAGGGAAACCCGGTTTCAGTAAAATTAAGTACGCACGTGATAGAAATCAATCCGGGCAGTGTCTGAATCTATTTTAGGAAATTATCCTGGATTTTTTCTTGGAATCCATGCTAATAGTGACGCTTTGGGGACTGGTTTAAATGCAGTTTTGCCAGGAGGCAGCGACGGGCTCAGAGGCCCTCTAAGCTCCCCCTGGAGGTTGAAGTGTGCGGCAGTCAACAGAGACCAGGAGCTGGGAGGCCTGGACCAGGCTCCAAAGATGAGCCAAGCTGAGAGCAAGAAGCCATCAGTTCTCTTTTTAAGTTACAGCCAAATCTGTTGGTTGAAAAAAATAAATCAAAACTTCTCCCTTCTCTAAATAAAGCAGCGCTGTGATCAAATACATTGCGAACACACATTCACACCGAAGCGGTATTAATGATTACTAATTTAAAAGGTCAAATTACGTAACAGACCTTGCACCCATGGTGCAATGAAGAAAGCCAAAACTCCATCATGACTTCCTGGCCGTGCTGCCTTCTAAAAAGGCAAGCAGCTTTCGTCTACCAGTTGAAGGAGCCAACACGATCTTCACCGTGGCCATCAATTGCTGAGCATTTGCCAGGCTCTGTGCTAAACAGTCTCCTTGCAGGTTGTTGTGTCATCTTCACAAGCCCCCTTTTAAAGAGCGAGTATTACTACCATCATTTTGCCTATGGGGAAGCAGGGCCTTAGAGGAGTTAAATCTTTCCTATGAGGTCATGCAGTTAACATGAGGTGACACCAGGATTTGAACTCAGGTTTGTGCTCTTCAACACAACACAACAGTGTTTTCTCATTTGAGGAAACTGGGCTTAGCAAGATCACCTGTCTATCCCAGGGGCATGACTAGCAAGTGGAACCCTTCATGCAGGTGTCAACTGAGAGTGTATATACAATGTCCGGTCCATCGTGAACATTCGAGGAAAACCAGTCCCCCTTTTCTATGGAACGACCACCTTTCTGATCCACATCGTTTAATCTATGAATCTTTTCACCTAGATCTGTGCAGAAGGCTGGATAAATATCTGCTAAATGAATCAATGAATGATTGAACGCCATTAGGCCTGTCTTCAAAGAGCTCACAATCTACTAGGAACGTTAGAATTTGTGTTTGCACGTGCACTGTAGCGGGTAGGTTCATACGTCAGCCTGGCCAGGTTTTGATGTGCAGTTGTTTGGTCAAGCCAGCACTGGCCCGATGGTTACTGTGAGGACATTTCATGGACTTAAATCATCAGTGAGTTGATTGCATCCATGGATGATTACACCTACAATTAACCAGGGAGGTCACCTTCAACAATGAGAGAAGTCATGCCCAGTTAGCTGAAGGCTTGAGAAGTTCCCAGCTCGCAGCCTGCCCTATGGAATTTGGACTTGCCCATCCCCACCGTCATGTGAGACAATTCCTATAAAAATCTCACAATATTTTAATTACATACATACACACATACACACATATAGCTCTCCTGCTGATTCCGTTTCTGTCGAGAACCCAGACTAACACACACATACACACACCCGCCCCATACTGACAAAACCCAAAGGAATTATACCAGGCAGACGTGAGTGAAGATACACCAAGCAAAGCTGCACTGCCTTTGAACCCAGCAATTCCACACCTTTCTAACCTAGAAAAAGTCATACCTTTATAAGGAAACATGTACAAGAAAATGATTGCAAAATTGTAATAGTAAAAATTGGAGCAATCTAAATGTTCATCAACAGCTGTATGGATAAGTAAGGGAATTTCAGTTTCCTGATACAATGGAATGCTGTAGAGCCATTAAAATGAATGGTTTAGAGCTATGAGTATCACAATAACTAGTGAACAAACAGTGAGAGCTAACACTTATTTAACACCTACGTGTGTCAGCACGACTCCTTACGCTTCGCAGGTAGTAACTCATTTAGTCCTCACAACAGCCCCTTGACGGTAGATATCATCCTCAAACCCATCCTACAAATAAGCACGATGAAGGACACCTACGTTGGATACAATTGACAAAAATGAAAACATACTGAAAACGACTCTAATTTAAGAACACCTCCGTATGTAGTCAAGTATGAAACCATTCATAGGAACCTTTAAACACCAAGTTGATGACGGTGGTTACCCTGGATCTGGGGGAAGGCGGGGGTGTGGCTGGAGGGGGGAAGAGGGGGCACATTAATTGTCCTTACAACGTTCATTTCTCAATGTAGATACCTGGGTACAGAGTATGCCCTATAAGGTCTCCACTCGGTCTTCTATGGCTGAAATAGTTCATAACAAGGATAGTTACCTAGAAGCAATCCGCTGGAAATAACTCGAGGGCTCACAAGGAAGAATGCCCGCTCCTGGCAGAGCTGGAGAAAGGGGTCTGTAATCTGTGGGTAGGGGCGGCAGGCGCGGGCGTCAGCGCATACGCCCGGGGCGCCACGGTGGACGCACGGCAGGCTTTAGGTAGGCAGGAGGCGACCCCACGCTCCGCCCCATGGCCCAGGAACGGGGGGCCCCGGTCTGGGGCTGCACTGGCTCCTCTCGGAGGCTGGGGCTGGGGAACTGGGAGCCCCAGGGTCTCCGCCAGGGGGTGGCTGCGACTGCGGGGATCTGAGGGCCACCTGAGGTTCTCTTTCAGGGGCGCCGCAGAGGCAGGTTGACGGGGCGTCTGCTTTTGGGTTTTGAGAGGCCTTGCTGCACCTCGAACCCAGACCCTGCCTACAGGGGATAAGTCTGCTTTACTGAACAAAACGGAACCAGCTGTTAGCCTGAGAGGCCAAGACCCAGAAGCCTCTCGGTTACCGGGAGCCCCCGTGGAGTCCACAGCCCCGCGCCCATTGCCAAGCTGACTTCCCAGCTACGGGCGGGAACTTGGGCCTCAGGCTCTTCTTCTCCACCCACAGGCACGCGCCACGCCGGGCCCCACTGCCGTGCGCTGCTCACTGGCTGCCCGACTTCTCCTGGCCTGGTCAGAAGCTCTATGGTGGTTCAACTCAGAGCCCGGACCACTCGGCCAAGCCCCCGGGGGCACGAGGGCTGGCTTGATTCTCAACTGCACGCTTCAAGGAGCAAGGAGCTGCTCAAGAGCAATCGTTGGACGTATAGAAAAGAGAATCTGGTCAGTGTTGCCCTCGAGGGAAGGCTCTGCTGGGTCATGCAACAGGAAGGTCTGTGAGTTACGTCTGGAGAGGCGATCTGGACCTGTGTGTCTGACCTTGGACAAACCTCTTGGTCTCCCTAAGCCTTAGTTTCCTCACCTGTAAAAAAAAAAAAAATGGGGACGGGGCAGTAATAATGGCCACCAGCCCAAAGAAAGAAAGACAGTCTATCAACGGCTCCCATAGTTGTGGGGTGTTCACAATATACTAGGGCTCTAGGCTCAGAGCCGTAAAACAGGGTATCACTTCATCTTCCCAGCACGCCAAGAAGCAGGGATTACCGAGTCCATTTTACCAATGAGGGACCTGGGGAATTGACCACTCACTTCATCTGCCCCAATCATATTGCTAATAAATTGTGAAGGGGGGGATTCCAATCCAGGTCTGTCTGGCTGCAAAGCTTATTGTATCACATGCAGATTGCAGAGCACTCTTTTTTTTCAGGCTCCCGATGCCTTCTTTTTTAATCAAAAGAACATTTTTTTTTTAATTATTTATTTATTTTTTAAAATTACATTATGAAAAATATGAGGTCCCATTCAACCCCACTGCCCCCGCCCCCCACTCCCCCCACAGCAACACTCTCTCCCATCATCATGACACATCCATTGCACCTGATAAGTTCATCTCTGAGCATCACTGCACCCCATAGTCAATGGTCCACATCATAGCCCAGACTCTCTCACGTTCCATCCAGTGGGCCCTGGGGGGATCTATAATGTCCCGTAATTGTCCGTGAAGCACTATCCAGGACAACTCCACGTCCCGAAAACGCCTCCACATCTCATCTCTTCCTCCCGTTCCCCACACCCAGCAGCCACCATGGCTACCGTTCCCACACCCATTCCACATTTTCTCTGTGGACATTGGATTGGTTGTGTCCATTGCACATCTATGTCAAGTGAGGGCTTAGATTCCATATGGGTACTGGATGCACTCCTCCTGCTTCCAGTTGTAGACACTCTAGGCTCCATGTTGTGGTGGTTGACCTTCTTCAACTCCATGTTAGCTGAGTGGAGTAAGTCCAATAAATCAAAGTGTAGGAGCTGAAGTCTGTTGAGGCTCTGGGCCTGGGTGTCATATTATCAGTCCAGAGATTCAAATCCCCTACATATATCTTAAACCCAGCACCGACTACAATTCCAATAAAGTAGCATGCAAGTCTTTTGAAAAGAGATCCCCTCTGAGTCCAATTCCATCACGCAGAAACACCAGCTCCAAAGAAGGGCTATCTGTCATGGCAGTGAACCCCTTCTGCCATGACCATAGAACCCGTGGGTCTCTTTATCCCTCAAAAGAACCAATACCTGGGGTTGTATCTACCTTATCTGTCTCTTAGACTCTGTTCAGTTGTACATAGGGGTATTCCTTCTGACAACCTCCAGACTCTTTTTTAGAGACTCACAGCCTTATAATCTCATTTCTCCTTTCCATTTCCCCCTTACATTAGGTCAAACAGCTTCCCGAAGTCATGTCATTATATGTAGACAGGTATATTCTGCTGTTCCGCATTGAATCTTTAATTCAAGGTCATTTTCTAGTTGCTTCTTCAGCTGGTATGTGGTAGTGATCCCTCGGTGCCAGGGAGGCTCATCCCCGGGTGTCATGTCCCACGCTGGGGGGAATGCATCGCATCTACACGCTGAGTTTGGCTGTGAGAGTGGCCACATTTGAGTAACATGCAGGCTGTCAGGAGGAAACCCCCAGGCACAATGCTACTCTAGGCCTTGTTCTTATTGCAGGTGTATAGGCTCAAAAGTGTAACCATTAGTATCACGAGCCCACTGTTGGGCCCTCCTTCCTTCCTGGTTCTTGCCGTTGCACCTGGAGGATTGCCGCTGCTCTCCCAGGGCCCACAACAGTGACCCCCCGGCCAGGAGCCCAGTACCCCCCCAGCTGTTGTTTTTGTTTCCACTATGACTATATATAGACATTACCATATACCCTGGGCATATGCCCTGTATAACTCCCTGTCAACCATATATATCCTGTCAATAACATCCCATATCAGTATTCCTCCGCTGCCATTGTTGAACCACTCTGTGATCCAAAACTTCCCGTAAAGTGAATCCCAACATAATGTCAGCTTCAGAAGAGTCTTAGATCACCGAAATTCATATATACAATATACAGTATTTCCCCAGATCCACCATAAAACCTTTTCCCTTCCACAGCAATAATCTTTTAACTTATTCATATCATATTTCCTGAAACTGATGTACAGATTCTAACACTATAGTTTTCAAACAAGGTGACATTTGTGCTTACTATGTGGTCCATATTTTAGGCTGTACAGTTTTCTAAATTTTTTAGTTATCCTATGTTTTGTCTTATGGTTTTCATTATTAGTCTGTCGTCCCCTATATGTTTTTGGTGTAATATTAGCTGTTTTATATTCATCCTCGTGTACTCTCACATAACTCCTCTTTTTCCCCCTTATTTACCTTTGTTCCATCCATTCCACATCCATTTCAAAAGAACATTATTGATAGCGTTTATCTTATTTTAAAATCTTTAATTTTTCTTGCCTGTACCAATCAATAATTTATCAGCATATTCTATTTTCCCCTAAAGTTACAAAATGTTTTACCCACAGCCTCCCCGTTACAGCTTTCAGCGTAGCAGGTAAGGTCCCCAGAAAGAACGCGGGCCACTCCTGGTTCTCGCTGCACAGCAGGGCTCCTGAGGGCAGAGCGCGTGTGCAGCTCCTCCCACGGGGCCAGCGCCTCTCGGACGGGTGGGGCCCCATGCTCCTGGCATCCTGGGAAGCCACCCTGCTCCACCTCTCCGGGCTGGGAGCAGCTTTCTCACTGATGGGCTGTGTTGGAGGAGCGAGATTTCCTGTTCCAGTCGTGCACGGCAAAGAAAACAGGGCGCAGCCAAGGGCAGGGACGTCCTCCCGAACTTGACCATGACCCCAGGTAGAGCTGGCTCTCGCAAAGCCCTTCTAAAAAGTTATTTTCACCATTCACCTACAAGTTCAAAACTCCACCAGGTTAGAACAGCCTCTCCAGGACTGACCTAACTGGGGATTCATGGAAACACAAGACACAGGCTGGATTGCACCCTCGTGAGTCCAAGCCCCTTGCGCTCCACAGGAACCTGCTTTCCTCACTGTCTGGAATCTCCGTTGGCCGAGTCAGATAGTACAGGCTCCCTGTTCATGGGGCAACTCAGGTCGCTCACTTCCAGGGTGGGGCCCCTGCCTTGGACCCCCGTATTGACTGGCTTCTCAGCTTTTGGCAATGGTCACCACCCAGGTGTCTAAGAATGTATTTTTGTAGCCTCCAGGCCCCAAATATTTGCTTCGTTTGCCAAAGAGCTCCAGAAACTGAGTTAAGTGCTCTGGAAATTAAGCTTTTCAATACCTTCTCTGTATCTCACTGGCCTAAAAACAGGTCAAGTCACTCCTGCGATGCTGGTTTTATTCTTAATACTATATTAAGTATTAAGAGCTTGGAACTCCCAGTTCAAATCAATTAATGAGCTACTTGTTTATCGATGTCTAAAGTGTTAAATCATGGCACATATGGCTGCAACCGAACTTTTCTTTTTGGGGTTGTAAGAATACCCCCATTCTGGCAGAACCAAATTCTTCTTTTATATGATCCAGTAAGAAAAACTATACGCTTTGGCCTTCAGGTGGAGATCTTGACTGGGACAAGCCTTTCTGACTTTCAAAAACCCCAAGAGGAATTTATGAACTGTTCTTCTGCATGAACACAGGGGCCTGGGCTTCTGGCCCCACCTGGCCCTCACGCACTCTTCCAGGTGACAGTTGGAGGAGCTGTAGCCTCCAGATCATTGGAATCTGGCATTTTAGAGTTGGACGTCACCTGAGAAGTCATTTAGTCAAGGGTTCTCAAATGCCTGAAGAGAAATTAGCTATTTACACAGGCCGCCACTCATTCACCGAGTACTGTTCAAGGGCCTCGTCTAAGTACTTTACACATGTGGTGGTTTGAAACGGAATGTACTCCAGGAAAACATGGTCTTAAATTCAATAGTCCATTCCTGTGGGTGTCGACCCATGGTAAGCAGGACCTTTTGATGTGGTTACTTCAGTTAAGAAAGTTGGCACGAATAGGCGGGTTTTGTTCATTATAGACGTAATCAGCAATAGATGCAACCAACTCAGGATTAAAATCTATGAAACACCGCAGAGTAGCAATCAGGCCAGTATTTGCTTGGCCAAGCAACTGGACACCATAACCTAGCCAAGGTGACACGTGAAATTGACCATCACAGCTAGGGCGCACTTTTCAGTAGAATGGCAAATAGAAATACTTGACCCACGTATGATATAGGCATGTCTGACAGGGACACAGTATCAGGAAGAGGTTAAGAACTGACCCCTGTGACACTCCTTCCAAAACTCTAATCCAAGTCAATGCCTGAATAAAACATGAGACAAACCCCAGGCATGGGGTTGCTCTCCAGGACACATGACCAGCACTCCTCAAGGCTGTCCAAGTCTTAAAGAATCAGGAAAGACAGAAATGTCCATGAAAACTGGACATGGCATGTGATACCCCTGATAGGATTCTGGAACAGGAAAGGTACATGAGAGGAAAGACTGGTAGAATCTGAATAAAGTCTGGAGTTTTGTTAATAGTGAAGGAGCCCTATCTTTTCCTTAGTCTTCACAAGTGTATCATGGAAATGTAATACAATAATAATGAGGACACAGGGTGAGGGGTCTAACAGTGACTCCCCTCTGTACTGTCTTTGTAATTTTTCTGTAAATCTAAAATGATTCCAAAACAAAAGTTTATGTTTTTAAAAAAAATACAACAGTTCTGGAGCCAGTCTGACTTGTTCTTTAGTCCTGGATCTGCTGATTATTACAGCTGGGTGACCTTGATCAAATCATGCTATTTCTCTACTTCATCTATTATAGATGAGAAATATTATCTACTGCAGGGGCTTTTAGGTCTTAACTATAATAATGCATATAAAACAGCATCATTCCTGGCACAAAGTGAATACTCAATAAATGTAAGCCAATATTATTTTATTTCAAGGGTTCTTCTTTCCAATTCTTAGCTTCCTCTAAAGTGAAAAGGAACTTTATAAAACAGAATTGCATAGCTATGTAAAAATTGGAAAATTAAAAGTCTCCTTAAAATTTTTGACTCAACCTAAAGGAGACAAACTCTTACATGAATCTAGAAATGGTAACTGGTGTGGGATTTTGGCATCGTTGCTCTTTTCTGCGTAGTTAACAGGTCGTTTCCTATGTGTAGGTATAATGAGAAGATTCAAAGTTTTGAAAGGAGACTCTACATTCTAATATTGATTGCCCAAAATAAGCAATTTACAAAAGCCCATTGTAAGATGTGGAAATTCTTTTATTTGAGCTTCTTAGAAAAATAGTCTTGTAGAGACTTGAAAATGGTCTGTACTTGGCCTCAATTCAAAGGCAAATTATTTTAGTATAGAGGAAAATAATGGAACCACAAACTATGTGAGTAGGAAAGGAAAAATAACCAAAGGATAAAGAAAAATACACCCTGGCTCTTTTATATATAAAATTACTTTTTTGGGTGCTAAACTGTAGCACTGATGTGAAACCTGATCTACTAGCTAGAGTCTAAATGATGATGGAAAAAATAAATGACCCCAAATCTCAAACTATTCTGAGATGATATTAAACTGCAGGAGAAGACTAAGAATGGGCCTGGCTAAAACCATTATTCAACACCGCTGGACCTGGAATCAAGGACCTGAGTTCAAATCCACTTCCTAGATGTAGCCTTACAAATCACCTAAAGTAACCGTCTTGCTTCATTATCTACATCACTGGCTGCTTGCAGAGATATTATAAGGATTAAATGAGATAAAAAATACCTAGACAGAGCCAGCACACAGAGGCAAAGAATAATTATTAGCTTAATCTAAGTACAGATTTACCTAGTGCAGAGCTAGTCACATATAAGGTCTTCTTTCTAATATCAAGGAATTTGCAATCTTCTTTTTTTTTTAAAAAAGATTTATTTATTTATTTAATTTCCCCCCCTCCCCTGGTTGTCTGTTCTTTGTGTCTATTTGCCGCGTCTTGTTTCTTTGTCCGCTTCTGTTGTCGTCAGCGGCACGGGAAGTGTGGGCGGCGCCATTCCTGGGCAGGCTGCACTTTCTTTCCCGCTGGGAGGCTTTCCTTACGGGCGCACTCCTTGCGCGTGGGGCTCCCTTACATGGGAGACACCCCTGCATGGCACGGCACTCCTTGCGCGCATCAGCACTGCACATGGGCCAGCTCCACACGGGTCAAGGAGGCCTGGGGTTTGAACCGCGGACCTCCCATGTGGTAGACGGACGCCCTAACCACTGGGCCAAGTCCGTTTCCCAAGAATTTGCAATCTTATTGATGGAAAATCAATTACTCACTTGAAAAAATTATAGAATAATACTAAAACTGTGAATAATAAAGTATTAAATTGAGTATTGAAATACAGTAGCAGCTAACTTCAACTTTCCCGTGGCTGCCAAATTCAAGCTCACGTACGAACACAATAACTTTTGGAAATGAAGAGATGGAGAAGTTTGGATTAATACCATTTATTAACTAGGGGAGCAAATGCACCCATTAGGTGTGAGATGCATGACTTGACTAAAGCTCTTTCCAATGTTGAATTCACTATAATTCACAAGAAACCATTAATCCAGGGAATTGAGCTTTTCCATGTAAGTAAATTTTCCAAAGTAATTTATCTTATCCCTTTAAGTGCTAAACTTCAATATTTTTGGACAAAAGTATGAAGTGTCTCATCCTCCAGACTGCCAACATATATCTGACCTTTTCTTGAATCTTTAGCTTCTGATCACAGTACTAAGATGTTCAGTAAATCTTTCAATAAACTGAAGTGTATGACACATATTCTTTCTTTTTCTTCTTAAAAGATCTATTTATTTATTCTCTGTGTCTCTTTTTGTTCCGTCATCTTGCTGCGCCAGCTCTCCACTCGGGCCAGCTCTCTGTACAGGCCAGCTCGCCGCGCCAGCCAGCACTCCGCGTGGGCCAGCTCTCTGCTCGGGCTAGCTTGCTCGTCAGGCCAGCTCGCCTTCACCAGGAGGCCCTGGGCATCGAACTCTGGACCTCCCATATGGTAGACGGGAGCCCAAACACTTGAGCCACATTCACTTCCCTACATATTCTTACCGTCTCTTTTTTCCCCAGAAAAATTTAGCAGGTTTATTTATAATTGTCATACAGTTGACCTGTTAAAACTTGCTCACTGAAACATTTCGACTTGCATTAATGCTATTTGTCCCACATTTATATTAAAAATTCACACACAAATAAAAATGGAAAAGCTGCCAATATCTCATGTCTGTCCCCTATTTTTCCATTCACAATCACATACTTATATACCTTTGACCCCATGGAAAGAAGTAACATTCAGAACTAACGACAGGAAGAAGAGAAAAGTAAATTTTTTTTAGAATGAAATGTTGCCCATCCCAGTGGAGTCGTGGGCACGTTCTCCACGTCTGCAGCGTGCCAGCTGCATGTCCTTTGGCACAATCGTTATGCGTCTGGCATGGAGCACACACGGTGTGGTGTCTTCAAAGGGAGGCCTCCCTTGCTTCCTGCAAAGCACCAGAGCTGTGTGCGGGAGTGCAGATCTGTTGTGAAGGCCTGAGCAGTTTCTTGCACCAGATGCTGAAGGGACGTTTGCGACTCCGAGGTTCGGTGGGCTTCTGATAACGTCTAACTGCACAAGGGTAACAGCACTGGGCCGCCAGCCGTGCGCTCTCCTCACCCCTCCAGGAGAGGCGCACTCTGGCCAGCAGCTTTGGGAGCCGGCTGCTTCCTGGGCGCTTTACGGTGGGTGGATTTGCAGGAGTCTGCTTTGTGTGAGCCATGGTACAGACCCCTCCTTCCTGACCCCTTTCTTTCCGCTGGCGAGTGGCTGTGGACATAATTCCCTACCTACCAGAGTTTAATGAACATGATCCTAACTTATTCTAGTGGCGACAATTGTTATTCCAAGCACAGTATCGTTGCACGTGACAGAAGCACTCGGAGGCTTTTCACCTTCACAGAATGGCCCCAGACGTGTGATCTTCTAATTCTTCCAGATTTCGCTTTCTGGTTTTCAATCTCCTCTCTTGTTGCGAAGATACCAGTGAACAAGCTAGCTATGGGCATTTGTCTCCTCTTAGGATCTTCTCTTTTCTAATATGTTGTGAACTGGGAAACCAGAGAGCCGATGAGCTAGGATAAGACCTCAAGTAAGAGCCATAGGCTTGATGCAAGGACTTAGGGCTGCCCCAGGAGAAGAGCACCTGACTGTGTTGCATGGGCTCTGAGGTTGCTTTGAGGCTTTTCTTAGATTCATTCATAAAAACTATTTATTGGGGCAGCAGACTTGGCCTAGTGGTTAGGGCGTCCGTCTACCACATGGGAGGTCCGCGGTTCAAACCCCGGGCCTCCTTGACCCGTGTGGGGCTGGCCCACGCGCAGTGCTGATGCGCGCCAGGAGTGCCCTGCCACGCAGGGGTGTCCCCGCGTAGGGGAGCCCCACGCACAAGGAGTGCACCCCGTAAGGAGAGCCGCCCAGCGCGAAAGAAAGTGCAGCCTGCCCAGGAATGGCGCCGCCCACACGGAGAGCTGACACAGCAAGATGATGCAACAAAAAGAAACACAGATTCCCGTGCGGCTGACAACAGAAGCGGACAAAGAACATGCATCAAAATAGACATAGAGAACAGACAACCGGGGTGGGGGAGTGGGGGGGAAAAGAAATATAAATAAATAAATCTTAAAAAAAAAATGTATTGAATGCCTCTTTTTGTGTGTGCCAGCCACCGTTTTAGGTGTAACATCAGTGAAAAAAAAATAGACACAAAGTCTTGCCTTAAAGGATATTCTAGTGGTGGCTGGGAGATAGATAGTAAGCAATAAATATAATGAGCTAGAAGAGGTGTGTTAGAGAGTGATAAGTGCTAAGAGAAGAGTTCAGTGGGATATGGAAACTCCGGGGGTGGCATGGGGTGGGAGGGCAGGTCATGGCATTTAAAAAGGTGGCCAAGGTGGACCTTCAAGGCGAGACTTGAAGTAGGTGAGGGAATCTGCCGAGCAGCTACCCGGGAGGACCAGGCAAGGGGAAAGCCAAGCCTGCTCAGCCAGAACAGGGCAGCAAGGAGGCCAACGTGCCGGGGGTGGAAGACTCGGAGGATGAGGTCAGCGTGGCGAGGGGGAAAGCGCGGGCAGGCACGGCCCTGGGCCACTGCTCTTCCTTGTGTGGTCGCTGGGCAGAGGGCACGGCCGCCATCTTGCAGATGAGCCACCTCGAGACCCGACACCTGGTGTCTCACTGAGGGAGGGCCAAGCTGGCTTCTGAACCCGGATCTTTGGGTCACAAATGCTGTCTTCTTTCCAACACGCCCCCACGGTCGCAGAGAGAACGCTGATCACGTGAGAGGGAGCAACCATTTTGAGGAACTTCGTCGCATGATTTATTTGCACATTGATTCTGCAGCTTAGCTGCATTCCTTAAAGAAGATGCAGGCACCTCTACCAGGTAACTCTCTTTGAGGAGTGTGTCTTTAATGTAAAACGTCTTCATTTTCTGGTCAAATATTTTAAACTGCCAACATTTTGCTCATTCTGCTGCTCTCCCTTTTCCTCCATGGTCTCCAGTCCAATGACTTGAGCTTTTACAAAATGGGCCCCCTCTGATCCAGGCTACTTCCTCCGCAGACTGTGAGGTTTCCCCTGCCTGGGACTGGTTACATAATGCAAACAGGATCCCAGCTCCCGCAGGGACCTCCGCAGAAGTGAGGTCTGGGTTTGGATCCTGAGGGACAGTTCACGTCCAGGCCTCACAACGACGTGTCCAGAACCAAAACGTTTCTGTTTTGAGCCCAACTCAGAAAATCAAAACCCACCTACTCATGCCAGCTTCACATTTCTCCATAATTGCTTTGGGAATACTGTTTGCCTACTTCAAGTATTCATTTCCCGCCCTGACACAATGTAAATCACCATTTTCAGCAAATTTGAGCCAGATCTAAGGCCAATGGAAAGAAAAACAATGTTTTTATTGGCACAGAATTTATGGGACTTAAGAACAATAGGGTTATGGGAGGAGTGGGATGAGGGGGCTGGGGGTATATGGGGGAACTCATGTTCTGAATGTAACATTAAAAAAAATAAAGACAAAAAAAAACGATAGGGTATACTACATCACATTTTAAAAACTTTTTTTTCTTAATCATGGCTAATTTGAAGAAGGATTCTCAGAATTCTTAAACAAAAATGCAGAACTCTGACCTATTTAAAATCAGCCTTAGAACTTCTCATGGGTAATCAACAGGTCTGGTTTCAGCAAATCAGAAAGTTTGTTTGTTTTTATTAGAGAAGTTGTCGTTTCATAGAACAATCATGCATAATATACTGGATTTCCATATACCACCCTATTATTAGCACTTTGCATTGGTGTGGTACAATAAAAACCACAGAGTTTTTATTTATGAATTTTTCATAAAGAACTCTTAAATGCAGGGCTTTCTTTTTAAGTAGCAAATTCCCAAACTTTAGATTTGTTTTTGTGAATGGCGCTGTCTTTAAATTCAAGCTGACCTAAAACACAAGTTCAATGTCAAGTCAGTCCAATATTTTAGCATAATTTAATAGTGAAGATTTAAAGGGTTTTCAGGACAAGCAACGTTCAAACCATAATCACATTCAAATTAGAATAATGGGAAGAGGGAGGGTCAGCACGAGACCAAAAAGTCAGAAGAGTAAAATATTTTATTGAATGGATTTTTATATAAATGAACATCAACTCTTTAAAGCAAGAAACAGGATTTATTTTTTTTCCCTTAAGAGACCTATGAAGTTTTTAATTGCTTTGTGGATCACCTAATCTACAGACAAGTTTCAACTGAGAGCCGACTTCAGGTAGTTGGCAGTGGGCACTTGGGGCCACCATGTTAGAAAGATGGGGAGCCACACCATGGCTCAGAAGGGGCTGGTTAGCAATGCCACGGTCAGGAAAGGACGTGGGGGTTACAGGACATGTGGAAAGGCATGTGTGCAAGGATGTGTTCCAGATCCATTTCACCGATCTATTCTAACTGACAGCCTTGACAGAGGAGAAGTCTTAGACTCCAGAGAAATTAAGTAACCTCTAATGATCACACTGCTGGTTTATGTCAAAACTAGAAGGAAAGGTCAGCAACCTGGATTCTCACTTTAGATCTTCCTATCAAATGAGAGTCATTTAAAAATCTGTTACACATTTCCCCTGTGGGCTTACTTGAATTCCAGTGATTGGGTGTGTCAGATACTCTGTTTTAATTTCCCAGCTGCTAAAACAAATACCCTATAATGGATTGGCTTAACAACAGGAATTTACTGGCTCCTGGTTTCAGAAGCTTCTCAGAAGGCTTGCTTCCTCCCAGGGTCGGTGCAGCAGTTTGATACAACTGATGAATTCCAAAAAGAAATACTGGATTCTGCTTGTAATCGGATCTGTACCTGGGCATGACTGAGTTATGATTAGGGTGTGGAGTCCCCACCCACAGATAAAAGGCACGGCAAAGAACAGAGTTGAGGGTTTCTGATGTTGGAGCTTGATGCTGAAGATTTAAACTGGAGCCCCAGGAAGTCAGCACGCAGAGGAAAGAGAAGCCAGCCCCAGGAAGAGAGGAACCGTGAACCCAGAGAAAAGCAAGCCCAGGAACGTAGGAACCCAGGAAGCCTGAACCCTCGCGGATTTCGGCAGCCATCTTGCTCCAGATAAACTTTGGTGAGGGAAGTAACTTATGTTTTATGGCCTGGTATCTGTAAGCTCCTACCCCAAATAAATACCCTTTATAAAAACCAACCAATTTCTGGTATGTTGCATCAGCAACCCTTTGGCTGACTAATGCAGTCGGTATCTTCTGGTTGTCTGGCAATCTTTGGGGATCCTTGGCTTTTCTGTCACATGGTAATGCATATGGTGGTGTCTTTTCCTTTCTCTTGAGGTTCTTTGTCTTCCAGCTTTTGGGATCCTTTAACTTCCAGCTTCTTGCTTCCTCCATGGCTTCTCATTTCATTTCCAATTTCCTTTGCTTATTAAGCCTTCAGCCATAATGGAGTAAGGCCCCCCTCACCCAGTTTGGGCACACTTAACTAGTAACACCTTCCAAGGTCCTATTTACAGATGGGTTCACTCTCACAGGGCCCACACTGGGACCTGAACATGCCTTTTGTGGGGGAATGATTCAACCCCCAACACACCCCTAAAACCTTCTATTCTCTGTTTTTCTTAATCTAGGTCAAGCTTAGTTCTGGTTTAAACCAGAAGATACTTATCTACTTTCACTACCAGTGAAAAGGGATTCTCTGACAAATCCCTCCAACCCAACAAACACAGAATCAAGTAAAAACAATATGTTTACTATGTAAATGCAGCTTAAGACCACTCTCCTCTTCCCCCTGTCGATAACATCCCATCCAACCTGATCATTGCCTTCATCTCTGCTTGATAGAATGGCTGGAACTGCCACTGTTCACAGGAACGTCTGGGATAATTGGTCACAGAGCACTCTCTGGGACTGATTTCATTTGTTTTAAAATAGCCCACATGGACGCCTCAGATGATTATACCATGGTGTGATTATACTTCATTGGTCGGTGAGAAGGTTGACTGACAAGGAATGTTTGCAGAAATGTAACTGCTCTCAGCCTACTTCTGTTTTCCCTTCCAATTCCTCTGAGTTTCTACTTTAGCGTTAGAGGAGAGGGGCAAGGGCACATGGGCGCTGCTCCGAGGCACATAAGGGTGAGAAAGCTCAGGCTCCAAATCCATGCATCACCATCAGCCCGGATGGTTTTACATGTAGACAGGTGCTCACACGAGGGAGGGCTTGCCATGAGGCTGGCGTTTATCCAGTCCTTTATTCCTTCAGTGAGTATTTATTGAGCACGTACATCAGGGATTATTCTTGGTGATAGGGTTAGAGCCATGAACACAGCAGACAAAAATCACTGCCCTCAGGGAGATTACAGTCTAATGGAAAGAGAGACAATATTCGAAACAAATATTTGCATGCTAGGTATTATATATACGTAATAAGTTAGATGCTGAAAGGTGTCTTGGAAAAAATTAAGCAGAGCCAGGGGGTGTAGTGTGTGGTAACAGCTGCCAGGGAAGGTCTCATCAACGGGGTGGCCTAAGAGCAGACACCGAAAGGAACAGGCAATTTAAACGCAAAGACTCCAGCACCTACAATCTGACTTATTGGGCTCACCACACTCAGCTAAGATGCAGTTGAAGAAGGACAACCACCACACCATGGAGCCTAGAGTGATTACAACTGAAAGTGGGAGGATTGCATCCAGCATCCAGGTGGAATCTGAGCCTCCTCTTGACATAGAGATGCAAAGGACACAACCAATCCAATGTCCACATAGAAAAGGACATGATGGCTGATGGGTATGGAGAAAGGCAGGAAGAGATGAGAGGTGGAGGCGTCTTTGGGACATGGAGCTGCCCTGGATAGTGCTTCAGGGGCAATCACCGGACATTGTAAATCCTCACAGGGCCCACTGGATGGAATGGGGGAGAGTGTGGGCCATGGTGTGAACCGTTGACCATGGGGTGCGGGGGTGCCCAAAGATATACTTGCCAAATGCAATGGCTGTGTCATGATGATGGGAGGGAGTGTTGCTGAGGGGGGGGAGAGGTGGGGTGGGGGAGGTAGGGTTCAATGGGACCTCATATATATATATTTTTAATGTAATATTATTACAAAGTAAATAAAATAAAATAAAAAAATAAACGCAAAACCTTCCTACAGCCCAGGGCCCTAATGTGCAGGAATGCTAATGAGGCTGTCAGTATCTGAGGTCAGCCCCTGCTCACGTCTTTTATTTCCTTTACGTGCATATAGCCTTATAAAAGTGACAAATGCATTACACTCTAAAGTGTAAAATGTGTTTCCATGCGGATTCTTTTTATTAATCTGCATTCCAAGCCCATGAGGTTGGCAGGACAGGGATTTCAGTACCACGTCACAGAGTAGCAAATGGAGAGTCCGAGAGGCTATGTTCTAACCAAGAGGACAGCATCCTTAATTATGAAAATGAGGGCACTTTTCATTCATTTATTTGTTCATCTGACAATCATATATTAAGTGGCAGCATGTGGCAGGCACTGGGTTTCCAGATTCAATGTCCTCAAGGAACTACTGTCAATAGGGAAGCCACGTAAGTAAATAGCCAATTCCAACCCAATGTGATAAGTGCTTTGGTATAAGAAAGGGTATTAGTTAACCAATGCAGCATAACAAATCACTGCAAAACGTAGCGGCTTAAAACAATAAGAACATTTAACATTGCCCACAGTTTCTGTGGAACAGGAGAGAAGCTTAGCTGAGCAGCTGGGGCTGAGGTCCCTCAGGAGGATGGAGTCAAGTTGCCATCATCCGATGGCTTGACTGGGGTGGGGTGCCACTGCCAAGACGCACGCGCATGGCTGTTGGCTGGGGGCCTCAGTCCCTTGCCACAAGTGCCTGTCCCTAGGGCTGCTTGGGCTGCAGAGAGCCGACCTACCAGGGCAAGGCAGAAGCCACAGGGTCTTCTGAAGCTAGCCTGGGAGTCAGTCTCAGTTATTTCCATGAGATCCTACTGATTAGCCCTCTTTGTTGGAGAGGACTCATAAGTATGCAAATACCAGGAGGGGGAATACTGCGAGCTATTTTGGAGGCCCGTTATCAGAGTGCGCTCTAGCCCCTGGTGATTCAAATCTCTCCCACATGAAAAAAAAAGCATTCCTTCACAAGACCCTCAGTCTCCTTGCACTCGAATGTCAGCTCAAAGCCCCAACTCTCATCAACTGACTCAGGTCCATCTGTGGATGAGGGTCCTCTGGCCCAGTTCGTAGGTCAATGTCTTTGAGTACACCTTCTGCAAACCACAGAGACCAACTGCCTGTCCGCCCGCCTGCCCACAATCCCAGCATGCCATGTGGGATAGGTACAGGCTGACAGCCAGAGAAACTCCTGTTCCAAAGGGGGGAAGCAGGAGGCATACAAGTCTCACTGGTCCATGCAATTCTGTGGCTCGTGGCTGTGGGCAGGAGCCCCCAGGTCTTCTCTGGATGCTGGCAGGAGGCACAGTTCCCTGCTACGTGGACCTCTCTACAGGATTATCTGAATCCTCATAACATGGCAGCACGTTTTCTCTCAGAACAAGTGATCTAAGAGAGGGCAAGAGGGAAGCCACAATTTTTTTCTTTTCTTTTCTTTTCTTTTCTTTTCTTTTCTTTCCTTTTCTTTTCTTTTTTTAAAAGATTTATTTACTTATTTATTTCTCTCCCCTTCCTCCCCACCCCCACCCCGGTTGTCTGCTCTCTGTGTCTATTTGCTGCACGTTCTTCTTTGTCTGCTTCTGTTGTTGTCAGCGGCACTGGAATCTGTGTTTCTTTTAGTTGCGTCATCTTGCTGTGTCAGCTCTCTGTGTGTGCGGTGCCATTCCTGGGCAGGCTGCACTTTCTTTCGTGTGGGGCGGCTCTCCTTACGGGGTGCACTCCTTGCGCGTGGGGCTCCCCTACGCAGGGGACACCCCTGTGTGGCAGGGCACTCCTTGCGCGCATCAGCACTGCGCATGGGCCAGCTCCACACGGGTCAAGGAGGCCGGGGTTTGAACCACGGACCTCCCATGTGGTAGACGGACGCCCTAACCACTGGGCCAAGTCCGCTTTCACAATTTCTTTTCTGATCTAGCCTTGGATGCCACATGCTATCCTTTCCATAATATCCTGCAGCCCTACTCTGTGGAAGGGGAGTAGACAAGGCATGGCTGCCAGGAGGTAAAGATCCCTGGGGACCATTCTAGAACTAGTTACCACAGAAACTCAGACTCCTCTGAGATTCCAGAGAAAGTCTAGAGTCAGGGAAGACTTCCCGGAGGAGGTAATACCTGAGCTAAGCCTTGACAGATGTTAAAATGGATGTTAGAGGGAAGCAGATGTGACTGAAGTAGTGGAGCCCCTGCCTACCACAAGGGAATTTCTGGGTTTGGTTCCTAGTACCTCCTAAAGAAGATGAGCAAGACAGCAAGCTGATATGGTGGCCTGGCACAATAGGCCAGCGCGATGAGCTGGTGCGGAGAGTGGACACAACGAGAAAACACAATGAGAGACAACAAGCAGGGAGTGGATTGGTTCAAGTGATTAGCTGCCTCCCTCCCACGTGGGAGGTCCTGGTTTCAGTTCCCGGTACCTCCTAAAGTAAAAAGAAAACAAGCAGACACAGAGGGCAGACAGTGAGCATGACCAACAGGTCGGGGGGGGGGGGGGGGAGCAGGCAGTAATTAATGAATAAAATAAATCTTAAAAAAAAAAAAGGGTATTAGACGTTGTGGAAATAGGGGGAGAGGAAGCCCTTCGAAGTGCAGGAGCAGCATTGCACAAGGCACATAGGAAAGAGAAGAGGGAAGCGGACTTTGGCCCAGTGGTTAGGGCGTCCGTCTACCACATGGGAGGCCCGCGGTTCAAGCCCCGGGCCTCCTTGACCCATGTGGAGCTGGCCATGCGCAGTGCTGATGCGCGCAAGGAGTGCCCTGCCATGCAGGGGTGTCCCCCGCATAGGGGAGCCCCACACTCAAAGAGTGCGCCCCGTAAGGAGAGCCGCCCAGCGTGAAAGAAAGTGCAGCCTGCCCAGGAATGGCGCTGCCCACACTTCCCGTGCTGCTGATGACAACAGAAGCGGACAAAGAAACAAGACGCGGCAAATAGACACCAAGAACAGACAACCAGGGGAGGGGGGGAATTAAATAAATAAAAATAAATCTTAAAAAAAAAAAAAAAAGGAAAGAGAAGAGGCGGCATGCGGAGCGCTGCAAGCATCTGAGTAAATGGGAGGGAGGTGTTGGAGGCCAAAGAGGCAAGCGGGAAGCAGAAGGTGGCATGGTGAGGGGCAAGACCTTTGCCCGGAAAGGACAGAGCACCACTGACGATCATTTGTTAGAAGGAACATTTATTTTTTTCAGTATTTTAAATAAACTGTTTTCCTTTGATATGCTTATTGCAAAAAAATTCAAATATTTTAACGGAATGTGCAATAAAAAGTTCAAGAATCCGTGTCTCCATTGCCAAACTCCTCAGCAGACACAGCCCGAGCTAAGCGCGCGTGTCTGAGAACGTTCCCCGGGTCCGGCGGCTGTCCTTACGGAGCGCAGCGCTTCCTCACGCAGTATGGTAAGGGGAGAGAGACCTAGGGCTCACGCGCTCTGGGTAACCCGCAGACCACAGGACACCACCATTCGTTCCGAACACAGGGAAGGGGACAGAACCGCGAAGCCTCAAGCCCGTCCCCAGGCACACCGGACGGCACAGGCTGGAAAGCTCGGGGAGCTGCTCTGGCACCTCACGGGGAAGGACAGGGGCTCGGGGCCAGGCGGACCTGGTTCGAATCCCAGCTCCGGCAGTAACTGTGGGCTTAGCCTTTCTGAGTCTCGGAGCCTCCACTCAACGACTCATCGAGAGCCTTCTGCGCGTCAGAGCCTGTGGTGGGCACAGGGACAGCCAGCAGAAAGAGATGCAGCCCTCCCCTCACAAAGCCCCCCAGACGGGGAGACAGACCCTGAGCCCAGATTCACACACGCGGGGAGACTGCTGCTGAGGGTCTGGGGAACCAGTCACAGACCCAGCAGAGCAGGGTCACGCAACGGACCCTGGAACAAAACCGCCCGGACTCAAAACCGGGTGCCCCTACGCGGCAGCTGACGGGAACCTGGAGGAAGTCACTCACCCAGATGGAGAGAATGTGAGCCTCTCCAAAGGGCTGTGGGAGGCTAACAACTGCGCTGGTTCATAGGGTTTGTTGTTACTATCCTTAACAGTGAGTGCGTGAAGAAAAGCTCTGTTGTGCAATAAAGATATGGGAACGTCAGGGAAGGCTTTTCGTGCCAGTTCAGATTATTTCTCAGTCCCCGACCTACCCCTCTGGACACTGTTCTGTGGTGCTAGGGCCAGGACTCTGCAGATCTCATTTTGCTTTGAGAAGAGTGGGCGAAAGAGGGAGCCACCGGGCTGGAGGAGAGGGCACGGGCTCCTCCTACTCCAAGTGACGGCCACAGGCTCCCCGTACCCGGGTGGCACGCAGGCACCGCGTCGTCCCCTGGGCAGGGCAGTGCCTTCCTGTGCGCAGTTCCCCCGCCGCTCAGAGAACCAGCTGCCTCACGCCCCACCTCAGAGGTGCCCGCGCAGCCAGCGGCCCCCTTCTCAGCGGCTGGATGGCAGGCTCTGACCCCTTCTCCAAATTTCCACATGCTCGTAATTCCAGCCTTTCTTTCCCTTTTGTTGCCACACTCCTAGAGGTGGTTGCCACTTCCCACAATTGCTATTTCTGTGGTGTCTTAGAGCAGGGGTTGGCAAACTCTTTCTGGGAAGGGACCGGATAGTAAATATTGCTGACTTACTGGCCACAAGCGATTTCTGTTGCATTTATATGTATAAAACCACCTTTTAAAAATGTGAAAAATATTTTTATCTCTCTAGTAGTACGAGAACAGGCCGTGGGCTGGACTTGGCCATAGTTTGCAGACCCCTGCCTTAGAGTTTTCCTTGCACTATTTCAGCCACCTAGTTAATAAATTTGTACTTCTTTAACGATTCCTCATAGTATATCCTCTCTGTTCAAATAACTGGACGCTGACTGATAAACTTTTCTTGGGAAGTGGCAAGGAGCTGAGATCTGCGGGAAGAGTGGACCTAGTTAGGTGAAGAGCTCTTGAGGGTATCTGGGGCGGGGGGAAGAGCCGTGTTCCAGGAGGAGGAAGTGCAGGTAACAGTGCCCTGCAGTGGGATCCCCCAAGAACTGCTGTGGGGCGCGGATGCGGCTCAAGCGGCCGAGCGCCTGCTTTTCACACGGGAGGTCCCGGGTTCGGTTCCCAGAGTCTCCTAAACACAAAAAGACAAACGACAAAACCAGCTCCGAGGAGCCGACGTGGCTCAGTGGTTCAGCCCCGGCTCCCCACATACAAGGTCCGGGGTTCCATCCCCAGCCCCGGTACCTCAACAAAACAAAACAAACAAACAGAAACTGCTGTGGACAGAGCAGACAAGGCCTCAGGTAGCAGGGGCACGTCAAGGAGCTGTTTTCTATCCTAAAAAAACCTGGCAAGCCTCTGAGAGTCTCTAAGCGGAAGGATGATACAGTCCTACTTGTATGGCGATAATATCTTCACAGGAGGTGGCCTTGTGACAAGGATTAAAGGACCTGACATTCACAAAACCAAGCATTTACCTGCTCAACAAATTTCCATTCCCTACGTCTCCTCTCTTTCTGTGCCGTGCCCACAAGAACTGTTGGGGGATTTCAGAAAAAACCGCAACCAAATTTGCTTGCCATTTGTGATTTTCAGCTCTGGAAGGACAACTTTTTTGAACCGGGAAAGCCTCTGCCCGCACACACACAAATACTTGCTGCATGATTTGTTTCAGCCGTGCCTTGCCCGAGACCACAAGCAGAAGTCGCTGGCGATCCGACTCACAGGGAAACGACTGAGGTCCCGAGGCTGGCGCGCACAGCCCTCCGGCCAGCACGCCCTCGGCAGCTTTTCTGCTGACTCAGGAAGCCGCCGGCTCTCCTCACTCTGCAGGATGTAGCATCAGCCTCAAAATCACCGTGCCGGGGGGCCAGGGGACCTGCTTGAGCTCCTCCAGTCAAATCTCACCGGGGCAGCTGCAGAGCAGGCCTGTGCGGCAGGAGCCCACCCACCTGCGCGGAGGGAACGAGCTGGAGGCTGGACTGGGGGCAAGGGGCCCGCGATCCCAAGGAAAGGGAGGAGGGGCCCGCGATCCCAAGGAAAGGGAGAAGGGGGTGACCCAGGGCAAGCACGTTCCCAGCTGCACCCATGAGCGCAGAAGGGCATGTGGGATGAAGGAGCATGAAAAGGTGGCCCTGTGCAGGGATGGCCACGCCTTCGGCTAAAGCGCCCCCACATCTGGACACCACGTGCGGTGCACCGGGGAGGGCGTAAGGAAGAACCACAGCGCCTGCCCCCGGCAGTGCAGAGCTCGGTGGGGGCAGCCTGGCTCGGCAGCTCGGGCTGGCCCTCGGCACCTCAGACTCCGCAGGAGCTTCAGATCCACTTGGAGAGTTACAAGCGAAGAGGCCGCCCGCGGCAGGTGGTGCGCTGTGGGCAGGTGGTGGAGGAGCGGGGCCCCCCAGGCCGGGCCGAGCCCCGCTGCCCGCCCGGCCCCCGCCTCCCCCCCCACCACGGGGGCTGTTGGACCCCCGCCGGGCCCTGCCCCGGGGTCGCGTGTATTTCAGAGGCTCCAGCCCTGCATTCGAGGGCACAGCTTCCGCGTTTTCTAGGCGGTAGTTCTCCATTTTAGCTGCTCATTTGAATCCCTTTAAAAATTCTGATGCTCAGACCATACCCCAGCCCAATTTTACCAGACACTGAAGACAGGACCTGTCATTAGCATTTTTGGGGGGTAATTCCTTAGATATTATCAAGTGCAGCCGAGGCTGAGAACCACTATCCCACAGTGGGTCTGCCCCTGACCTTGTGAACGATGGATACTGGGTCCAGATTCCTTGATTCAACCACTGAGTCCCACCTGGCAGCTTTCGGGGCCTCTGCTCGGGTCATGAGACTGGAACGCCGGCTCCTTTTTAGGCAAGGAGATGAGGAAATGGAAATACGGACTTTGGGGTGTAGGCAGAGCAGGGTTCCAACCCCTCCGCTGCGTGGACCTCGACTAAATGAAGGGACGGCTGAGTCTCAGGTTCACAGTCCTACTGACAGAGAGGACTGGAAGGCCATAGGAAAAACTCCATGTGGAGAGAAGCTTCTAGATCCAACAGCGAATTTGGGATGACCATGGCGGCCAGCGGGTGAGCTGAGAGTGCCCTTTTCTTCCTCGCTGCATTAACACACGCAATGAAACAGTCTCTGCAAAGAGAGACGGTGCAAGGGGACTGGTGATACGGAGAATTCCACAGGCCCGGCTGAGGACTGTCTTCTGGGAAAGAAGGCCCCTGCCTGGAAACCGGAGCGCTCCTATCTCTCTCCCGGGGGTCATGAGAACATCCAGCATCTCGGGTTCATGTCCCCGAACGCGTATTCCTTTGTCATAACACTGAGAGCAGCTGGGGCTTTTCCCAGAGGCATCGCTTTGTCCGTGGGGCTTCAAAACACATTTTCAGGGAAAGATGCAGGGCTTGTATTCATTTATTTGTTTTCTTTAAAAAGCTTTGGAAAGCAATTTTTTTTTAATAAAGGGAGGAAACATTCTCTTTGGCTAAAAAAAAAAAGTCCCAGCTCTGGCTAAGAGCTCTCGTCCCTCCTCTGCGCCCTCCGAGGGTACAGGGCGGCCGCCGGCCAGTCACCCACCAGGGCTCCCCCGTCACTTGCAGCCTTCGGTGCTGCGTGAAGATGAAACCACGCAAAGCTGTAGTTTTCCGCGCTGACAGAAGACGTGCCAGCCGGTCTGCGCCGTCCTCCGCGGCGCACTCAGTCCTGACTCTCTGCTCTAAGTCCTAGAGTTCCCGTGTTGGCTTCCAGGGGCCAAACCTGGCCCCCCCGGCTCCGGCCGCGGGCATGCGACGTTTCCAGCAAAGCCGCCGTTCCCGCCTCATGAGGAGGCTTGCGGACCTGGCCCTTGGGTGGGCCTGACCCTCACCTGCCTCTGCCCGCTTCGATGGGTGTGACAGAAGCAGGAAGGGAACAGACGACCTCAGTTTGAACTGCTGGGGTTTAATTCTGCGCACCCTGCATCACAACAGCGAGGCAGCAGGAAGCACGGCGTGACAACACCCACCCAGGCACTTGTTTCCAGGCCCCGAAACCTGTGGGACTTCCGCGGTTCCACAGTGACCGGAGGATTAAATTACCTGAACAAAGCCGTCTGTGTCTTTATCGTTTTCATGCACAGGGTTTCCCCAGCGAGCTCTTTTGCAGAGGAGACTGCAGGCCATGCTGAGGGCTTGGGAACAGAAGGTTTGTGCCATCTCAACTCACCTCTGTTGTCAATTAAAAACGCCAACCCGGCGGCAGAAGCACGCACTCTGGTGTGTGACACACACAGCCGGGCTTTGCAGGCTCAGTGGCCGGGGCAGGCCTCTGACCTCCAGTGGCCTCCCATGGCCTGCATCATGTTAACGTTTGGGCTGTCTCCAGGTTCTACTGAAACAGGCCTCCTGGAATGGTTTCCAGCCTTATCTTGGCTTAGGAGACTTGGTTCTTCACACACGAGCTTCTAAGCCCAAAAGCAAAATTGTGATTTCAGGGAGAAACAAATCCTCGTGTCATGCTTGCCTCAGCTGCGTCCAAATGCCAAGAGAAAGCAACCAGACGAAGCAGATGTGATCAGAGGAGGAGAAAGCACACTTCTTGGCATCTTCTTGGAATGCTGACCTCCAGCATGGCTCCTCAGAGAGTGCAGTTATTCCTCGTGAATAAATTAGAGACCTGAGTGGAGATTTCCGAAGGCCAAGTTGGCACCTGGGCGGTCTGTGCCGAGCTTGAGGGTACTGGGGAGGGAGCAGGGGTTTGAGAGGAAGCAAAGGTCAACCAGGAGCCCCCAGAGGAGCCTGATCTGGGACCCCCAGGAACCCAGGGAGGAGCAGGGCGAGAGGTGCTGTTCTCGTTGGGGCCTTAGTGCCAACAGGGGCGGCAGAGGCGGAGAAGGAGGGCCAGGCACAGGGGAGCCCAGTCCAGGGCCTAGCGCCCTGCGGAACAGGGTCCAGGGAACAGCCAGCCCGGGGGACGGATGCTAGGTGCTGAATCGCATTAGAACAGCCTGGAGCTTGGCTTGGGAGATTGTCACCCTCCTAAGGTCACCCAGCTGGTAAACGACGGAGCCTGGATTCAAACACAGGGATCTCCAATCCCAAAGCCCGGTGTTCGCCCTCCCCGTGCGCTACTGCCTGTCGCGAAGAGCGTCGCTTCTCTGCACATCTAAGTCTAGGTGGGATGTAGCTCCTTAAGAAGGGTAATAAATTAGAGACCTCACTCAGGATTTCCCAAAGCTGAGGCCGGTCCATCTACGGAGCTGCGTTTAATTTTTAATTTGTAAGCAACGCACACTTGTGAAAGGACTAGCGCAGCACTCCAGGTGGGGAGACCGTGGACAACAAGAGGGTTTGGTGGTGCCAAATCCAAACGAGTGTCAGAATCTCCAGGTGGACTTCAAAAAAACGTCCAGAACTACTGCTGGTGATGCCAGAGGCATCAAGACAAGCGGAGGAAGTCTTCCAGGTAACAGGTGACACTGCCACACCCCAGGCACCGCTGGTGGGCTGCACACCGATTCCAAAGCTGGTTCTGAGGAGCAGGTGGGCATGGTTTCACTGAGCCTTGGCTGGACAAACGGCAGGTGAGGAACTGAAGCCCACAGAGGCTAAGGATCTCATCCAGGGCTACAAAGCTGCGGAGATGCCGGCTCAGGTGTGCCCGGCTCCAAGGTCACGGGGCGCGGCTGGGACACCCCTGGCTCCAAGGTCACGGGGCGCGGCTGGGACACCCCATGGAGCGGTGTGTTCGACAGTTGTCGGGAGCAAGAGCCTGCAGCCGCAGGACGCCTCTGGAAGGGCAGTTTCACGCCCACATGCTGCTGGGGAAGCCACGGCACTTCCCGTCTCTTCAAGGACGTGCAGCCGACTGGAGGTGAGTACTGGACTGGAGGTGAGTACTGGAGGTGAGTACTGGACCGGCTCGGGCGGCCCCGCGGAGCCGGGTGGCGGGCTCTGCAGAGCTGCGGACCTGGAACCCACTGCCCGCGCCTGTTTCTGCCTGTCCCTCAGCCCGGAGCCAGGACGGCAAGTTCTTTCACTTTAACAGGGCTTCCTACAAAGAACCCCGAGGACGCAGCACACGCCCGCGCTGCTGGCCGTCCTCCCTCCTCCAGCAGCGGCTTCCAAGCCTGCAAGACCAAGGAGCACCCTGCGCCCCAGGGGTCCATCAGCCCCGCATACGCTGATGCACAATTCACCCCCCCCAGGGGTCTGCCAGCCCCGCACCAGGATGCCCTGGCCAGGTCTGCGCCCGCTTGCTGACCCGCCCTGCCCCCCAGGGGTCCACCAGCCCCGCACCCTGAGGCCCTGGACAGGTCTGGCTCGCCTGCTGACCCACCGTGGACAAGGGTCCGGGGAGAGCAAAGGGGCAGAACGGCCTCCCTGGCCTGGGGCGGGCACAGGAGGCGTGTGCGGCAGCGCCTTCCTTGGGGGTGAGCCCGGGTCCCACGAGCCCCGGCCGGCACGCACCCCACCCGGCCCTGGGCCCTGCCCGGGGAGGAGCTGCTGGGCAGGCCGTGCCCGAGGCGGCGTGGCCTCGCAGACTGGGCGCCCCCGCCCTCCCACGCGTGAGTCAGTCACCACACCAACGGCCACACTTAGTCACTGCCCCTCAGCGCCCACCACCCCCGGCACCCGGAGCCAGGATGTCGCGTTCCCTTAGGAAAACGCTTGCGGGTCCCGGCGCGCCCTCGCCTGACCACGCGTCGCCGCCAGGCACAGCCGTGCGGCCTCCCCGGGGCTGGGTCTCACCGCTTTGACCACAGGAACCAGAGGGCTGCTCTCCAGCCCCGGCAGCTGGCCAAGAGACGGGAGCCAGGACCAGCCCGCTGCGCGGGGCCAGCCCGACGCCGGGGCACTCGGCACGCGGACGCCGTCCTCCCCACGACCCACAGGGGGCGCTGCCACCAGCACCCTCTCCTGGATTAGGGAGTGCGCACGGCCTTAGGAAACCGGCCCAAGGCCACAGGAGGGGAAGCACAGCTGAGCCCGGGGAATTCTGGTTCTAGAGACCTCGCCCTTAAACGTCCTGTTCCACTGCCTAGTGAAAAGAACAGAGAATAAGGACACGGAGAAGAAACACAGTAAGAGCAATGGGAGGGGACCGGAGAGGACATGGAGGCCGGGTTGCCCCGGACGGGACGGGAGTGAGGGAGAGGAAAGTACTGGCACGGGATTTCTGGGGTGCAAGTGCAGGCTGCTCGCACGCCCAAACGCCTGCTCCTCCCCAAGTGCGCCGGCGACAGAGGACGGGGCCAGAGGCCCAGGGAGGGAGAGTGAAGGCCTGCTGGGTGCAGACGTGACAGGGCTCGGAAGTCACAAGGATCCAAGGTTTCTTACAGAAATAAAGACGGGCGCGGTTAGCAGTGCGCAGAGCTCCTCCCGGGAGGTGAAATGGCTGCAGAGCAGGCCAAGAGGCAAGAAGGTCGATGGCATTTTCGAGCAGGAGCCAGGCGTCCTGGTGTCCTGAGTCTCGGGCTGCCGAGGGCCGCAGGGAGCCAGGGTGGAGAGACGCAGAAGGATAGGCCGAGGAGGCTGCGCCTTGCTGGCTAGGCAGTGGTCGCTGCTGACCCTCGCTGGGCAGGGCGGTCCTGGACAGAGCAGGGCCTGCAGGGGCCGTCTTGGACAGGGTGTGCGGTGGACTGGAGGGGGAGCCGAGCGGCGGGCAGGGGGCTGAGGGCCACAGGCAGCGAGGCCTGGGCGGGGGGGTGACACCAGCAGTCTCCAAGCAGGACACAGACTCGAGAAGAAGAATCCACAGAACTGTGGGGCAGACAGGGGCCAGGAGCGGACGGCTCCGAGCCACCGGCCCTGGGCGTCTGGGCTTCAGGCAGGGAGGAGGTGACGTCTCCTTTCGAAGGCTGAGACCCTGGAGCTGGGCAGGTGCCAGCCCCTCGGTGGACCAGGTAGCGCCCAGGAGAGAGGTGTGTGGGCAAAGGGAGTCCACGTAGGGCAAGGACGGGACGCAGGCACTGGCTCCCAGGGCCCCCACCTTCTCCTTGTAGACTGTGGACGCAGTTCACAGAAGGGTGCGCAAGGACAAAGACTCTGCAGCTACCACGCTCCAGTCCAAATCCCAGCTTCCCCCTCCGCCAGGCAGGGGCCTTGGCACGAGGTGCCTCACCACGCTGTGCCTCAGTCTCACCACCTGTAAAGTGGGTTTAATACTAGTACCCACCTCCAAGAGTTGTTATGAGACACGAAAGAGCTACTGTACGGGGAAGCGCATAGAACAGTCCTCGGCACAGGGAATGGGCTCTGGGATGTTCCGAGGATTATTCACGCCGGTGGCAACTCAGCCCCTCGAGCTGTGTTCGTTTCTGCCTGATTGGATCATCGTGGTGATGTGCTGTGGTTCTGTCCTCGCCATCGAGGGAAACTGAGGCTGGAGCTGTTCAGGGACCTGCCACCTAGACGTGTCCAGGGCACGAGGAGGGGAGGGGGCAGAGGACGAAGGGGCAGGGGGATGGGGGAGCCTGGGGGAGGCGGCCAGCGGAGTGGCCACCGTCAGGCAGGTGGGGTCCCTGAGTGCCTGAGCCGGGGAGAAGGGGCAGGGCCGGGGACACGCCTCGACCTGGGGTGTCCACATCCCTGCCAGGACACCTCCTCCTGCCGCCCGCTGCCCAGCATCCTGAGCAGCCCCGAGGCCCCAGCCTACATCCGAAGGCGACGCCGAGCCAGCTCCCGCGGCCCCCCAATTCCCAGCTTGCTCACTTCACCAGCAGGCCCGCGAGCGACCTGCCTCGGGACAGCTGTGGCTTGTGGAGGGAAAGACACTTGGTACCTCCGAAAGGAAACTGTCCAGAGGACAAAGGAGGACTGGTGGCTTCTCAGGGCCAGCCCCAGGGACCGTCTCCTGTGCGTGAAGGTGCAGGCTGGAGAGAGGATGCCATTCGCACGCTGGAACACAGTTCTGGGGTTCTTCTTCTGAAGTGAAAGGGCAGAGAGAGCAGCTGGTTTGTCTACTGTGTCCCTCTGGGAAACCCTTCCGCAGGCTCCTTTGAACAGTGGCCTTGGCTTGCTCTCCCGCGACAAACTGCAGTTGATGATAAGGATCAAGGAAAGGTCATTGAGGCAGAATTCTTCATTTTTATTGATTGTTTTTTTTTCCCATGGGACTAAAAAGAAAACAACCCTCAAATGGCAATTCTTGGGGGGTGAGCCTGCATCACTGCTCCGTCCTGGTTGTCACCAGGTGCTTTTCAAACACTAGGACCTGCGCATGGGCATGAAGCACGAGAGCGTCGCAGCGACCCCTCTTCTATCCTCCAAGCCGGAAGGCCTGCCCTCTCCGAGTGACAGCCCCCGCCGCTTTGTCCTCCTCATTACCATCCTGACAACAAACACGGCCAAGGCAGAGGCTTGACAGAGCACCCAACCAGCGTCCCTGCCCTGAACGAGTCAGCGATGCGATTAGCCCATCTTACAGATAAAGAAACCAACCCACTGAGGTCGAGTGATTAGCACAAGCTAGCTAAACGGCAGTCAGGATTAAAACCTGGCCTTTTCATGTTTAATTGTAGTAACATATGCGCAACTCAAAATGTTCCATTTGGGAGTGGATGTAGCTCAAGTGGCTGAGTGCCTGCTTCCCATGTACGAGGTCCCGGGTTCAATCCTGGGTACCTCCTGAATACAAAACAAACAAATGAAAAAACCACCTGCCATTGGGGAGCGGATATAGCTCAGGGGTTGGGCGCCCACTTCCCGTGTATGAGGTCCTGGGTTCGATCCCCAGTACCTCCTAAAAAATGTTTCATTTTAAAAACCACTGTCAGGTACACAATTCAGTGATATTAATGACATTCCCAATACTGTGCTCCCATCTCCAACATCCATCTTTCCAAGTTTTCATCCCCTCAACAGAAACCCTGCATCCATTCAGCAGCCACTCCCCCCGTCTCCACCCCCAAGCCTGCCGTCTGCCTCTCTGACTGGCGTATTCTAGGTATGCCGCGTAAGTGAGCCCGCACGGTGTCTGCCTTGTTGCCTCTGGCTTTTCATTCAACACGATGTCCCCACGGGGCACCCCGTGGTAGCGTTTACCAGGAGGAGCCTGGCTTTCCACCTCTTTCCCTCCCTGCTTCTCTCGGGGCTGCTCTCTGGGGCACAGTCCCCCCGTGTCCTGGGACGGCTGGGGGCCAGCGTTTACAGAGCGTCAGGCAGAGGTGCAGAGCCCCTTGCCACACCCCAGGGCCCCAGAGAGGAGAGCTGGCAGGAGCCTGGAGCTCCCCAGGGTGGGAGGAACAGGAGGAGGCTCCCGGGGCGGGGGAGAGAGTTCCAGGACAGGCTAACGGACGTCCGACCCGAGAGCTTCTGCAATCCATCTCGGGTAAGATTGGAAGGTACTGCTTCCACCCTCTATGCCTCAGCATTTCAATCCACCACATGGGGCTAAGGTCTACATTTGCCCCTTTGGTTCTGTGAAGTGTAAGATGAGATAGAGGCTGTGGAGTGCTCGCAGGACAAGGCCTGGCACAGGAGCTGGAGGGGCCAGGCGGGAGGACAGGGTGGCGATGCACCCCACCCACGGACAGCGTGTGACACCCGCAGAGCAGGTGCACAGCAGCGTTCCTCGTGTGCCCCTCCCACGATCCTGTGAGGCAGACGGGTAAACTGAGGTTCAGAGAGGATAAAGCAGTCAAGGGGGAAAATGCCAAGGTCTGGAATCAGAGCCCTGCGCTCTGGCTTCTCCACAGCTGTGTGTGTGATCTTGGAGAAGTTACTGAGCTTCTCTGATCCTCGGGTTCTTTGCCCTGTGAAAAATGAAGTGACAATGACTACCTCCCAGGGTGTGGAGGGCTGTGTGAAGGGGTCCATAAAATGCTGCGTTAGATTTTTCTGTAAGTGCGTTGCTCACAGTTGCCCAGCAGCTGGTAACTGGTAACCAGCAGAGTGGGGCATAAAAATCTAGATGTTTCGATGCTGTGAGGCCACAGGAGTGGATGCAAGAGAGAGGGAGAAGCTAGAGATCTGAACACGGTGTGTCCAGGATGTGCTGCTTTGCCTACCACCGTTCTTGGATCTATGGAAGGAGTAAAAGAAGTATAAAACAGAGGCACAAATAAACAAATCACTAATGATATCTGTGTCCAGAACCCCTAATGGGTTCCAAGACTAACAGTGCTGGATCTTACATACAACTAATACCTACATATGACCACCAGTGGGTCTTCGTTAACTTATTCAATCCATGGTTTTCAGGAAGCATTTACTAGGTGCACAAAGTACCAAGCCAGGCTCTTGGGGCTACAAAAATTAACAGAGGAGCCTCTGCCAGTGGAGTTTCCGATGACAGTGGGTGAGATAAAAATAAAAGCAAAAACCTTATCACAGCAGTGTCAACTGACGAGTGGAACAAACAAGGAGAAGACAATGGAAAAAGCCCATATTTGGTCTGCAGCTGTCAGGGGAGGATTTCCAGAGGAAGTGACACCGGAGCTGTCAGAAGTAGGGGAAGCAGAGAGAAGGGTAGGCACAAGACGCGGAGAGGGGAAGAGGCACGGCGTGCATGTGCACCACCTGGGCGGTGGGCCGGGGCACGGAGGCCCTGTGCAGGGCTCAAGGAGGAGGCTGGAGGGGGGAGACCGAGGCCACCCTGGCGCAAGGCCCTGCCCACTGCGCTAAGGCTCTGACCCCCGCACTAGAGGCGCGAGGAAGCCTGGAGAAGGAGAGGGGCTTTGCCCTTGAATTTTCAGCTGGTCGCAAAGTAGAAGTTGGGTTAGCGATAGGAGAACCTGGGGATAAGGAAATTTAAAAATGTCCAGGCAGGAAACGAAACTCTCACCTACACTCCCAGAATCAGTGATGACGGCAGGGCCTGGCTCCAGACGGAGAAAGAACGTGGCTCAGTCTGTGAGTGAGCACAGGACGCATGTGTGTGGACGCACACACAGAACAGCTGGCCCTGCGTCTGCTGAGCTCCGTGGCACAAATCACAGCGGGCAGGCAGCTCTCCACCTGCTCCGGCCCCCAGCGGGCTACCTCAGCTATGCCCTGTCCCCTTCAAGGCTGTGCAAAACGCAAGTGGACTTTCCTCTCCAGACCAACCTCGAGCGGAGCCGGGAGGCTGAGGTCCTGGAAAGGTCCGCCTCGACCACGTGGGTCCAGGGAGCGCTGCGGCCACACAGCCCACCCGGGAGCGCAGACGGAGAGCGGCCGTCGTTTCCGCAGTCATCCCTTTAAATCAGCACGGCCGTCGGGGCGAACGAGGCGGGAGGGAATCGGCGCTTACTACCGATGTGTATCAACAAATGAAAAAATTCAGAACCCTCGGCACACAGCGAAGGAAGGCATTACCGCTTAATGTGCCCATGTTCGAACAGAAGCTCTTACTCAGGGAAAGAAAGATAAAGCCGTTGTGCAGTGAGGGACAGGGGTGGATGACATTGTATTGCAAATTTCCAGACTTCTTGCCACTGTGATGTCAACCGTGGCAGGAGGATGAGGGAAGTGACCAGCACTGACTGCGGAGCTACCGTGTGCCAGGTACTATGGTAAACCAGCAAGAAAGGCAGGTTAACACGTACGTACCTGTAATCTCTAAACCCACAAAATGACCCCGCGAGGTGGTCCTGTCAGCCTCATTCCATAAACAGGCGCCTGGGACACAGGGGTGAAGCAGCCTTCCCCCGATCACACAGCAGGTAGCAGGGCGAGGAGGCAGACCCAGGGCCTCAGACGTCAGCACTGAGCCCCTCACATGTCATTGCTCCGCCATCCCCTCATCGAAAAGGACCGCGGGGCTCCGGGCCTGGCTGCGCTGGCTGCCGAGCCGCCGCCGGGGTGCCCGCCTCGTATCGCACTGCAGGTGCGCCTGGAAGGGCCTCAGAGGTCATCCCAGAACGCGGCTCGGCGCGCTCCGCTCACCCTGCGCAGAGCCCGGGCGGGCGCGCAGCCTGCTGTCGTCTCTCCTCCCGGCCACGCTCCTCCCGACATCTGGCTGAGGTCTCCCGCCTCAGCAGTTAATGGTTTCCCCAGATTTTTGTAAAAAGTAAGATTTCTGTTCTCGCCTGAGTCCAAAGTAGGGAGCTGGAGAAGTAAATTCTTCAAATGGGAATATGGATGCCAGTCACCCTACTGTACATGATCTGCCTCCACAGGATTTTACAGGAGAAGGAAGAGAAAGGGATTAAAGGAAAACTAAACGGTGTTAGTTAGTTTGTGCTCAGAGGCTTGCAACACAAACCTCCCGCCCCAATCCTCGTCCTAGTGCTTCTCTCTCCCACGCGTGGGCCCAGCCAGGTCCCGCTCTGAAAGCGCGCATCGAGGCACTCCCACCCGCGGCCCGGGGCCGACTGCCGAAACGCAGCTTTCTACTGGTCTGAGCTCAAAGCTTTCTTTTTTTAAATTGTGGTAGCACACGAACACATGAAACTTCCCACTTTAACCACTTTCAACTATACGATTCAGTGGTATTAATTAATTCACAATGCTGTGCTGCCATCACCACCGTCCATTGTTAATGCCTTTCTGTCACCCCAAAATAGAAATTCTTCACCTATCAAGCAAGAGATCCACCCCACCGCCCAGCCCCGTCCCTGGCAACCTGTGCTCCACTCTCTTGTCTCCATGAAGTTGCATATTCTAGTTATTTCATGTAAGTGAAATCATACAGTATTTGTCCTTTCGTGTCTGGCTTATTTCACTCAGCATGGCGTCTTCAAGTCCCACCCACGTTGTCACTGAAAGGCACACTTGGATAGATCCCAAAAGAATGAATGCATAACACATATTTAAACTAAGTATCATTTTAAGTAACGCTTAAACAACTCTTTGGACTACATACCATGTCCTGACACCAAGCAAAAAAGAGGATATTAAGAGAAAAGTCTTCTCACTCACTTGTTAAGGAAAATATGAAACAATAGCAAAATTAACAAAATAACTTAAGACAGAAATGGAATTATAACACAAAACCAAAGGGAAGTAGCCCACAGATTATTTGACCAAAGATGCTAATGTAGCACTTTCTGAGTGGGCTGACGGGGAAACAGCACTTCAGAGGCAAAGCCAATGAAACAAATGCTTCCCTCATGGAAAGTAAGGACTCAAGAGTCCCTGGGATCTAGAAACCACCAGCTAAGTGGATACAAATGTGTTTACAGTCTTCCTTCTTTGAAGCTACAATATGATGAAATGTTTACAGTGTTAGAACCTATTATAAAAATGGACTCTTTTGAAGAGGAGTTGAATTAAAGACAAACACTACAGTTAAACTACGTAGAATGAGTCCCCCAAAACCAAAGGCTTTGAAAAATCCATGGTTAAAATCAAAGACCTGTTGTAATTTTGCAAGAACTGTAAGGCTACTAGCCTCCCAAGAAGTTTTCAGTCTGGAAAATTCATTTTCCTCACTGGACTTTCCATGATGTCCGTTGCTTCATGATTAGAGTCATATTATGTGACAGATCACCTTGCCCAGAGGATATCCAAAAAAGTATGACAAACAGGAGTTGACTTACAATGATACTCTTGTTGCTGATTCTATTAAAACTTCATCCCTTAAGAAAAATCTTTAAACTGGTTTTTACTTAGCCATGTGGCTGATTTTGGGTCAAACCAGGCAAGTAAATCATTCCTGCAAGCTTCTGATCTTCTATTTTTCTTCTCCATGATTCATGGTTCATAAGGACAGCTGGTACCCAAAAAAGAGAAAGGAAGCTAATATTCAGTCCAATGGAGAAAGTGGCAATGTTTTGCTCACGAAGGGTTCATATTGCATGAACTCCAGATCCTTGTTTTTATTGCAGCTAAGTCTTCTCAAAAAAAAGAAGGAAAGAAAAAGAGAAGGAAATTCTAATCCGGAAAATAGACTTTCCAAACTATGAACGTTCTTTCTATTTTCAATGTAAGGAATTACTTTTACAGAAGGCTGGGGGAAAACACAGCCAAGGAAGGAAGGGCCTTGAACTCTTACTGATGCTAAAATATTGCCTCTCCTGTGTTGTCATGATGGGAGCCAGTGATGCCAGTTACTCTCTGTGAGGTTGAGCAACGTCCCCACATGACCAAATTACCCGCTAAAAAGACCATGCGCTCAGGAGCCAGGTCTTCTCTCCTTAAGGTCCTACTGATGCCTTGGGAGGGGAAGTTATAACCAGAGCGTGGCTCTGTGAGAACAGAATCAGAGCAAGGATAGGGTTCATTAGATAAGGCCAATGGCACCAATGTTCACACTTAAAACTCTCAAAAAGGGCCCAAATAAGTAATCCCTCACATTTTCACCAGTCCCAAAGGACCCCTTAAAGAACTTCATGTTTTGAAAATCTTGCATTTATTAATAATTAATGTGTTTTTCAATGTTTAAGACACACATGATTTCAACGGGCATGAGATGGCCACTATTAATAGTTTTATTTCATGCCAGGCAAAGACACAGGAGTATATATCCTGGTTCAGGTGTATAGTCGTATGGTGGATAAATACAAGATTTCCATTAGGTTTTTTGAAATCTTCAGAATAACTCGATGACCCCATCGTGCTGCTGCAGAGCTCGGGGAGTTCCGCAAGAACGCAGACGGCCGCTTCCTCACTCCTCACGTCTGTGTCCCCCCGCCGCGCGTCCCATCAGGCCTGCCCATCTCTCTTGGGAATGGAACTCCTTTCTGACTAGTCTCCCTGCCTCTGCTCTGGTCACCTCCCTGGGGTCAGAGCCATTTGTCGAACGCTCAGATCCCACAGTGCCACCTTCCAGCGCTCCCCTCGCCTGCCAAACTGAAGTCACCCTCTTCGGCCAGGCACGGACAGCAGCGCCCCCGTCCGACCCCTGCCTCGCCCCCAGCCCGCAGGGCACTGCCGTCCGCCCTCCGCGCAGAAGTGCCCGCACGTCCCTCCTGCGCTTCTGCGCCATTTCGCTCTGTTTGCTTGAGCCGCTTTCCCCACCTTGTTGCCTGCGTAATCCCTGCAAGTATTTTAAGTCTTATCATCCACGTGTGCCAAGAAGAAAGCAGTCACCTCAGGAGAGGAGGGGTGGGGGGCAGAGGAGATGCTCCTTTTTATTTTGTGCCGCAAGTTATTTTTAACATTTAACAGAAGGAAGTATTTTTAAGGGCATCCACTTTAGAAACTCCTTGCCCTCTTTTCTCCCCAACAAGGTAAAAATGACTTCAACACATTATTTGGAACGTTTTTTTAAAGATTTATTTTATTTATCCCCCCCCCCTTGTTTTCTGTGCTCACTGTCTGCTCTCTGGGTCCACTCGCTGTGTGCTTTCTCTGTCTGTCTTCTCTTCAGGAGGCACCGGGAACCGGTCCTGGGACCTCCCATGTGGGAGAGAGGCGCTCAGTCGCTTGCACCACCTCAGCTCCAAGGTTGGTTGGGTCTCTCATTGTCTCCCCTCTTTGTCTCTTTCTGTTGTGCCGGCTCACCAAGCAGGCCAGCTCGCCTTCACCAGGAGGTCCTGAAACGAACCCAGGATCTTCCATATGGTAGACGGGAGCCCAATCTCTTGAGCCACAGCTGCTTCCCAGAACACATTTTAAAGAGGAAGCCAATCACACCGCCTTACACTCACAAGCTTGCGTGTCTGCTCTTCCTCTGGACCCTACGCTCCTTGAGAGTGAGGGCCATGACTGGCTCACTCCTTATCTCTAGGACAGTACCTGGAACGCTACAGTTGTTCAGTAAATGGCTGGTGTAAGTCGGGGAGGAATGGGGGCTCTGCTGTTGGGTCCTGCTGCTGCCCTCCGCTATCTGGAGGCCACGGGCCCCTCAGCCTCTGCCCGTGTCTCCTCTTCCCTCCACAACAAAGACAAGCCATTGTGAAGTGCTTCCGAAACTCTAGAGAGAGAACACAGATCTTCCATTTCCACTAGGCCTGCTGCGGAGGGACGGGAAGTGACCGCAGCTAACAGAGGCAGGAACCGTGGGGGACTGGGAGGGAAGGCACGGCTGGACTTCCGCTGCATCTGAAAGAGGACGTGGGGGGCATCCTGTCCACTCTACTTCACAGTCTCTTTCAAACCCGACGACTTCTCTCCACTTTCCAGCCACCGCCCTCTCTTGCTCTCATTTCTGCAACAGCCTCTAACTGGCCTCTCGGCTCCCACGCTTGCTCTCCTCTGACCTGTTCTCCACGCAGCAGCCAGCGAGATTGTTCATGAATGTAAATCAGGTCATGTCACCTCCTTGCCTAGAACGCTTGGATACTGTCCTGTTTTGCAGAGAGGGGAACCCAAGTCACACCCCCCAGACGCCAAGGCCTGCACGCCCAGCCCCTTGCGCCCTCCTACCAGACTTTATGCAATTTCCCCCATGTCCATCACATGCCTAGTGGATGCCTACGGTCAGCAGCCAGAACCTTCCATGCCAAGCTACTTCGTGCCTCCAGACTCTGTCCAAGCTGTTTCGTCTGCCAGGCACACTCACGCCCCGGCTTCTCCTCTTTCTTGAGGTCTCTTTTCAAGTACCAGCTCCTCGAAAGGCCTTGCTCGCATTGGAAGTGGATCCCTGTGACGCTCTCCCTATCTCCAGTTTATTTCTTCCCTACCACCAATAACCATCTTTATTATTTTGTTTACTTCTCTACTACCTTTCCTACTAGATCATATGTGAGTAAGGAGACGGATCATAGCTGTCAAGTTTACTACGTGATGCCTAGCACCTCACAGTGCCTGGTGGACAGCAGGTGCTCATCCAGGATCTGATGGGTAGACGGCTGGGCCAGCAGAAGGATGGAGGGAGGGAGAGATGGATGCACGGAGATGCAGGGAAGGAATAAAGAAGCCCTGAGATCCAGGGCAGGAAGTGGGGCCCAGGAAAGGGAAGAGGTCCACTTAGGCTGGCAGCCCAGG
Source organism: Dasypus novemcinctus (assembly GCF_030445035.2). NCBI lineage: Eukaryota > Metazoa > Chordata > Mammalia > Cingulata > Dasypodidae > Dasypus > Dasypus novemcinctus. The sequence continues at coordinate 120,677,998 of NC_080682.1, forward strand.
GGTCCCAGGAAGACCCTCGAGACAAGCCTGGCACAGAGATCTGTGGCCAAGGGGCCCTGGAAGCAGAGGGCGCAGCGAACTACGGGCAAGGGCTACTTCTTTCCAGGTGTCCTCTGCTTGGAGGAAACACGCCCAGCGCCCACAGGGGGTCTTGGCATGGCAGGCATTCCAGAAGCATCCCCACGATTCTTTCTAGTATTGTCACGCCAACCCTTGCAGGCCCAGAGCCGCAGCTGCCCCTGCGCCGGGGGAGGGGAGAGGGTCACAGAACGTCAATGCCCAGGCGGCGCAGGGCCCCGGCAGGCGGCTGCCGGGAAGGAAAGGCGGCTCCGGCCTGCCAGCGCGTGGAGTGGGAGGACGCTGCAGAAGCCCTGGCGGGCGGGCTGCAAAGCCTGTTCTAAAATCGGCGCTCCCAGCCTTCTCTGCACAGCCCCGCCTTTCCTCCTGTCGCACCCGGCAGCACTGCCTTACCCTCCCCTGTCCGTGAGGCCTTCGGGGATTTCACCAGTCAAAACAAATAAAGGGCCAAAAATAAAACCAAACGATAAGCAGGGAGAGCGTGACCCGGGGGCCGAGCGCTCTGTCCTACAGTTTGTGGACTGTCCTCAAGATCACCTTCCTGCAAGGAAAAACAAAACCCGAAGAAAGTGGGCACGGAGAGCACATCCATTCATCAGAAAGAGCCTCCCGAGGAGTGGCGGCAATCGCCACACCAGCAGGTACTCAGGCGGGCAGCACAGGACCCTGTTAGTCGCTGAGCGGCACTTCCACGCAGACTCACAAGCTCTCTGTCTACCGCGAGGCACGACTGCAGGAGCACAGGCAACGGGAACTCTCAAAGGCGTTCGGTACAGGAGACCGAGCACCCAGGCAGTACCAGCCACCCTCTACTCTCTCCTTCCCGGGCAGGACGTCCCACCCCTAGGGGCCTCTGACCTCTTCTCCGTACGGGCCGGCATGTTTGGACACTGCACGTCCAGAGACGAAGCTGGTCAAGCTGCCCTCCTAGTCGTGTTTGGGGGAATGCTCACCCTGAGTTCTAACAGCGGAGAGATGTTCAAAATACCTTTTAACTACCCACGGCAGCATGCCTGGAGATTGCAGGACTATCTCAACCCCCCTAGCAGCCGACCGCCGGTCTGCTGAGCTTGGCCTGACCGTGACCCATTCACTGGATCTGAAGCAGCGTGTTAACTTTTATGCTAAACTACCCAAACAGACATCCTCTTGTCTTGCTCACATCATCTCACGGCCCTGGGAATGCCGTGGTGACCGGCAGGTTGGTGGCAGGCAGACAGCCACACAGCTGAATTTGGATTTATTTTTTCAGAGTTGGTTTTCAAAACCTTGGTCAAAATGTGCCAAAACGTTGGGACAAAATTTTGAGACGGCTGCAACTGCAAGGTGACGGCAGCTACTTTGGGCAGCACCAGCCTCAATTTCCTGGATTATTTCCTGAAGCACCAGCTCATCAAACGATACCAGTTTTCTGCTGTAAGGAGCCATTTGTCTTTGAGGTTCTTTCAGACAGAGGCTCAGATCAGCCAGGCCTGAGCTCTCCAAGTAGAGCAAGTAGCACGAAAGTCTCCAGCCAGCTGCCTCCCCCTCAGGGGATGCACTCTCCTCTCTTATCAAGTCTCTTTCAAAAACAGGTGAAGGGAGGGAAGCCGAGGGAGGCAAGCGGACTTGGCCCAGTGGTTAGGACGTCCGTCTACCACATGGGAGGTCCATGGTTCAAACCCCAGGCCTCCTTGACCCATGTGGAGCTGGCCCACGCGCAGTGCTGATGTGTGCAAGGAGTGCCCTGCTGTGCAAGGAGTGCCCTGCCGCGCAAGGAGTGCCCTGCGCGCAGGGGTGTCCCCCGCGTAGGGGAGCCCCACGCGCAAGGAGTGCACCCTGTAAGGAGAGCCGCCCACCACGAAAGAAAGTGCAGCCTGCCCAGGAATGGCGCCGCACACACAGAGAACTGACACACAAGATGATGCAACAACAAAAAAAGAAAACACAGATCCCGTGTCCCGCTGACAACAACGGAAGAGGACAAAAAAAGAAGAACACACAGTAAAATGGACACAGAGAACAGACAACGGGGGAGAGGGGAGAGAAATTAATTGATTAATTAATTAATTAAAAACAGATGGAGAGGAGCAGAGGCACAGCTCAAGTGGTGAGCGCCTGCTTCCCATGTACAAGGTTCCAGGCTCCATCCCCGGTACCTCCTAAAAACAAAAAACAAACAAAACAAACGAAAAAACCACCTCTCATTGGGGAGCGGATGTAGCTCAGTGGTTGAGCACCTGTTTCCCATGTGTGAGATCCTGGGTTCAAACCCTGGTACCTCCTGAAAAAAAAAAGAAAGAAACAGATGTAGGCCAGGCCCCTGGAGAAGGAGCTCTGAGCCCACAGTCTTCCTCTCCCCTTCTGAACTGGATGCTCAGCAGGCAAGGACCTGCAGCCCACACAGGGCTTCATACTATGCCAGGAAGTGAACAGAAACTACAGGTGTGACTTATGTGAGAATTTACTGAACACTTAAAGGTGCGTTATATGCATTATTTCATTTAGTCATTCTATCAACACATGAAGTGTGTGTGTGTATATATATATATATATATTTTTTTTTAGGACGTACGGGGGATTGAACCTGGGACCCTGTATGTGAAGCAGGTGCTCAACCACCAAGCTATACATGCTCCTAGATACAGTTTTAATTACCACCCCATTTCACAGATGAGGAAACTGAGGCTTAGGGAAATGAAGTGATCTTCCCAAGATCCCACATATAGGGAATGGCAGAACTGGGATTGGAACGTTGGGCTTTTCTGACTCCACATCCTTAGATTTTGTCAACGTATTCTACTGCCTATTAGCTGGTCACAGGTTTGTGCTTCTGGGGAATCACAATTTATCCTAACTGACGACTTTCCTCAACCCACCCCACCCCCAAATCTTCTAACCTTTTGCTAGTTACAGCAGGTCTAAACTTAATGTCTTTAAATAGCCTCAAGGCTGAGAATAAATAATCTCACCATAAAGGTGCTATTCTTAGATGACATGTACCTGGCACGACATCAGAACAGGAAACTCTGTGGAAGAAATGTTTTCCCAAATTCTGGGTACATTATTAAACAGCTAGAATAAAAGGTTTCTCTTGACTTTTAACAGTTCTCCAAGTCCATGAGGCAATCTCAAAATAATGTATATGATCACATCAAGCTTTTTGCCATGTTCTCAGAAGACAGGGGAAGTGGGGTTGGTATACAATCAGTCTTCACCATAGTGGCTTCTGGTCTGTCCAGGAGGAAAGAATGTGAAAGTCCTCCATGCAGCTCACGTGTATTGAGAGCACCATGACGGGGGCACTGTGTTGGCTATGGGATGCAAAAGACAGCGCCCTGGCTCTGAAGATGACCTAAAATAATGGGAGCAGACACACACACGGACACCAAACGTTAACTACATAAACTAGATGCTATTGGAGTGTCAAGAATAAAGAAATCACTTCCACGGGGCATTATCAGGGAGGGCAGCCTGGCAGAGGTGCCACTGGAGAGGCTGGATGCAGAGGCAGGCTGAAGCTTCCCAGAAGTGAGCCCAAGGTGGATGGCCCCTCTGGAGTTGGGCAACACAGAAGCAAGGAGAACAACAAAATCAAACTGTGTAAAATCACCGGAAATACACCATTACCTCTATTTGTGGAATCAGATTTTATAATGCTATTTAGCTTTTTGAAAATGGGGCACCTTGTAAAGTATAGGTCTATTGCTCAATTTCTGGCACATTCAACCACTGAAGTAACGGGTGGCCCATTCTCAAAGCAAATGCTACTCTCTCTCATGGTCTGATCTGGAAAGCTACTCTCCCACCTTCACCCGCCAACTCCGGCCCGTCCGCGGGGCGTCGGCTCTGACCACAGGCGGGCAGCCTTTCCCGCACCCCTCCTCGTCCGCGCTCCCGGAGCACTTGTGCTGAGCTAGCTCCATTGCACGGACCCACCGAGGGGAAATGGCCCACTTACTGGCAGATGCCCGCCCCCACTCTGCTATACTGTCAGCTCCCCAGAGGTGGGTGAAGTACCATATTCACCAGTGGGTCTCCACGGCCTAAAACGTAACAGGAACTCAGAGAATGTCTGCTGAATAGATTTAATAAACAAATAAATCACAAGAGAATTACGCATATTTAGAGGGCAAGGAGACGCTATCCAGTGATCTTCAGAGTGCCTTCTAAACTCTGAGACTGTGATTCTGAGAGCCAGATGAAGGGATAACGCCCAGTGAGAGAAGCAGGACAGGCAGGCTGGGGCCACAGCAGGGAGCGAGGACCCTGGCTAGGGCATGGCGCGTCACACTGCACGCGCTAAGCCCCCGTGAGCGGGCACGAGGAGTCAGTGAGGGTGTGGGCCCTAAGCAGGTGGCCTGAGCTCAAGACCCGCTTCTGACACTATGAGCCGCATGGCCCCGGGCAAGTCACGTCAGCGCGCCTGTGCCGCACGCCTGCCTGAAGAGGCTGTGGTATTGGATTAGATGGGTTTATATATATATATGGTGCTTAGAAAAATTCCTGGCACATTGCATTTTATTCTAAAAAATGGTAGCGACTGTAATGATTACTTGCCTTTTCTCTAGAAGGCATTCCACTGCTAAATGAAATTCAGCATAGGAAAGCCGATTTGGCTCACCTGATAGAGCATCCGCCTGCCACATAGGAGGTCCAGGGTTCAAACCCAGGGCCTCCTTGACCCGTGTGGAGCTGGCCCACGCGCAGCACTGATGCGTGCAAGGAGTGCTGTGCCCGCAGGGGTGTCCCCTGCATAGGGGAGCCCCATGCACAAGGAGTGCACCCCTCAAGGAGAGCCGCCCCACGTGAAAAAATCACCGCCTGCCCAGGAGTGGCGCCACACACACGGAGAGCTAACACAGCAAGATGACGCAACAAAGAGACACAGATTCCCGTGCCGCTGACAAGAATCCAAGCGGACACAGAAGAACACACAGCGAATGGACAGAGAGCAGACAATGGGGGGGGGGGGAGAATAATTAAAAATAAATTTTAAAAATTCAGCTTAACAGGCATGTGGGCTGGGCTCCTCAGATGCCTCCTTCAGGATCTAGAGAAGGGGGAGCCTGGGGAGACCGTCTGCTCTGTGGAAGACACTGCTCCACACTGGCCATTGGGGACTCCACGGCCTCTCTCCTGCTGGGGAAGTCACTGGGCAGCTCCTTAACTCAGAAGAGACCCTAGTCTGTGCAGATGCTGACGCCCTGCTCCTGCTTCCTGAAAGAGCAAAGCTAAACAAAACAACAGAGCCCGCAAAGCCCGTCCTCGCCAGAGCTCTACACCAGAGGGGAGTGTGTTTCAGGACCAATTATGCCAAAAACTACAGAATATAGACAAAATGCTTAGTAAAATAATAATATTCTCAGTTTCTAACCATTCAACACTCACCCTACAGTCCCCCTGCTTTTAATAACCCCTGTTAAAATAAAATGCAGTTGGATTTTCCTTTACTAAAATTCCTCAAAATCTGATGATCTTTCTATTAAAAATCCTTCTCAAATGGATATATTTTACTCTTGACTGTATCCTTTTGGTGTAAGCCTTTGTTTAAACCAGGCTGCCAGGCAACCCTGTGGGCACGGAATGAACGCGTGAGTTTGTCCACTGGCCTCTGGCCCCCAGTCGCAGGACATCCGTCAGATGTTCATGGCAAAATCATAGAGCGGCTTTTGTGCTCTACAGCGAAGAGGCTTTCGGATAACACCCCAAAGGATTTTCCAATGCACTTTTTATACATCAAAGTGAAGGTTTTTTTTAAAGCGGACTGTAATTCATGTTTTTGCAAACAAAAGTGCTGCACATTAGCGATCTTTCTGCAATGACCCCCTACACATCCAAAGGCCTTTTCCCTCCTCGCTACAAGACTGACATTTGGTAAGAAGAGAGTAGATGACTAAAGAGACCTTTGGTAGGAATGACAAAAATGCAAAGTAAAATAAACCCCTAAACCCCAGAGCTTACATAGGCCAAAGAGGACCAAGAGAAACTGGAAACAGGGCGAGTACAGAGGAGTCTGAAAAACTGTCCCAAGAAACTCCAGATATAGAGCCCAGATCTAGACTAGCTTAATACGCCAGTTGGCGCAGGCCTGAACCAGACAGCATGTCATTTCTGTATGGGATCCCCTCCAGCATTGCTGCTTACACAGCTATACATTGATGTTTACATTGGTTTCTAGAACAGGCAGCAGCTTCCTGAGTTCCCCTTTGTCATTACATGAAACTAAACATATTGCCTCTAGGAGGTAACTAATTATACCTGGGAAAAGCTTGAAACAAGACAGTTACAGAGGGATTTCCACTACAGGCATGCCACCCACATATTACAGATAGGTCAAGTCCCAAAGGTAAGCTTGAATGTTGCTTAGCTGGCTCTGGAAACTTAATTCTCAAGAGAAACTGTAACTTAAGATTGAAAAGACAATGGGACATCAAAGGATACTGTATAAAAAGAATGTAGGTCTTACACTACCCCACTGCTGTCGAGTAACCATTTTCATATATTTACTTCCAGTCCTATTGCAGGGTCACATCTTTTTGTAGTTACACTCATGGGCATAGATTCCATTTAGCAGTTTGCATTTTGAATTACACTTTCATGAACATAAGCCAGCATTTCTGAAGAGTCTTCATAACGATCACCCAAAAGCTTACTTAACCAATAGGAGACTTTCTTTGTAGAACAACTCAACCATTTATAACAGCAGGTTCATGAAAAAACACTTTTTGAGTATTAACTGCAGGTTCCAGAAGCCGCAAATCCCTCTCCTGTGCCCCTAACACCCCATCCTACACTCGCTTGAATTTCAGACCCCTGAGAGACAGGGCTCTTCCCGGGATGGTTTTCCTTATCTTCGGCAGAGATGCTACAGGATAAGGGTCTGAGGGGTTCAGAGCGGGCGTGGGAGACCCAAGGACTCAACGTGGAGGGCTGGGTGTTCCAGGACGTGGGAGAAGCTGGCAGTGGCCGGGCCCCGCCCCCCGGTCCCCTTCCTTTGTTTCTGCCACGGGCCTCAAGCACGGCCCCACCCCCGTGCTTCTTCTGAACAGAGCTGTCTTCCCAGGCTCTGCTTAGTGCTGGGAACGCTGGAGATGACGGGGAGTCGAGGCCTCTGGGCCGTGCTCCACTGGTGTCTTCACTCTGACCCTGCGTAGCCACCGGCGCCTCCGGGCACGCCAAGGACTGGTGGGGGATGCGCTTCTCTCCACGCTGCGGGGACAAGCTGAGGGGATCTCGGGTCTTTGAACACCACAAATGGGGCAGAGAGCGGCCCCAGGATGAAAGATGAGGGCTCTGAGGCAAGGGGCAGGAGGAGGGAGGGGGAGATGAAGGAGCCTCTCGGACGTCTCTCGGAATGAGAGAATAACCGTTCACGGAGTGCCAGCTACGAGCTGGGCAACGTTTGGAGTGGGATATGCCAGTGAGCATGCAGACAAAACTCCCTGCCCCACGGGGCTTACGTTATGGTGGATGAACACAAACAAGAAAACGAGACACAATAAGTAGCAAATTAAACAGTCTGTTAAGAAGTATAAAATACTGTGGGGGGTGCGAGTAGACCATGCTAATGGAGACCAGTAAAGTCAAAAGTACTGTTTACGACAGTGTAGGTCTTTTTAAAAAGTGAGAAGCCTTGAGGAAGGTGAGAGAGTTCATCACTTTAGGGGAAAGTTTTAGGAGGAGGGGAGAGCCTTTTGCAAAGACTCCGGGTCGTGGCATGCCTAAGTGTTCCCGTAAGTGTTCGAGGAACAGCGGGGAGGCCGGGGGTTGATGCAGAGTAAGGTGGAGGGGTAGCAAAAGGGATATGGGGTCTGAAAGAAAGAGAGGAGCCAAGGACGTGTCCAAGGTCTGAGCCTGAGTCAGGGCTCTCAAGGTGTGATCCGTGGACGGGGAGGAGTGGGTTGAAAGAGAAGAGACTAGACGCTTGGAGACCAAATAGGAGGCACTTGCATAATCTAGACATGAAAAGACAGAATAAATAAGGCTGGTGTTAGTGAGGATGTAGCGCAAGTGGTGGATTTTAAAGGTTAAGGAAAATGTGACAGACTAACAAAACGAATGTTTCAGAACCATATTTTGTGGCAAATTCTCTAATAGCCATTCTTTTTCTTCAAAACTGGAAAATTTTATAGCTGAATACATGGATGCCCAGCCAAAGATGACATTTTTCAGGTTCTCTTGCAGCTAGGTCAGCATATGACCAAGTTTTGGCCAACTGCATGTGAGTAGAAATGATATGTGCAATTTCCAGATTGTGGAATTTTAGCAAAAGCAACTGTAACTAAGCGAACTCTAAATAAAGACATGTCAACAAGATAGAAGTGTATCTCTCTCTCAGGAACGAGTCTTGTGTAAGTCTCTGTGTTTGGATTTGCTTTATTAAAATTGCCTAACCAACACGTTCTTTCAGCTGTTCCCAAGCACAAGATCCCAGTGCCCATCATTACCAGCCCGTGAAGGTTGGATTCTACTAGACAGGGAAGGATGTAAGATCAGTCTGCCTCTGCTTGTTTGTTCTTAAAATATCTGAACAGTATTTGAGAGTCAATGCTCTGAGTCACGTCACAAAAAGCTCGGGTCTAGAGTAAACTGCTGCTTATGGAACTATTGTTTACTTAATAACCCATTGCTTATCTTTAAATCAAAGGGGCCCAATTCCACATCATAGTGGAACCAGAGGTGTCAGGAAGATTTATTATGTTATCTGCCTTCAGGCCAGAAAACAGCTTCACCAATAAACTCTTACTTCTCTATACAACCCAACAATCATCTCCTGATTGATTAATGAGCCAAGTCTGCAGTGACAGACTCGCCCCACCAAAATGAAACAGGATCAAGTTCCCAGCTGGCACCGAAGAAACACTTCATTCAAAGGCAAATCCTAGACTAGTGGGAGTCTAATAAATCTGCACTGAGATCAGAAAGGATTCAGCTGAAACCTGTGCAGCCCCAGATGTTCAGCCAGTGCTGAAGCGCTGGCCACCAAGCCCTTGGTTTAAACTCAGTAAGCCCATTGGGAAGGCAGATCCAGAATCACAATGATTTGACTAAGTCCCCTTTTTGTTCATCCTTTCCCTGAACATCAAGCTCCAGAAACCATCTGCAGAGAAGCTGGTGAAGGGGCAGTGGAACTATGGCAAAAAATACTGTTGGTGCAGGGTCAAGCAGGGAAACTGAGGCACGAGGAAGTAACACACCTCTCTGGTGTAATGCCCTTAAGTCTGTGAAGGTCAGGGTCAAATAGGTATACTTCCTCCAAAACAGGCCGTATGTAGGCATTTTTCTAGGCAATAAGAGCATTGGGCTAATTGTGAAGGAGCAACAAGGATAAAGTTGAGAGGAAAGCATTATGCCTTAATTGACATTTAAAGAGTGGTCATGGTAGCCGCTGAGGGTAGGGAGAGGGAAGAAGAGATATGATGTGGGGGTATTTTCAGGACTTGGAGTTGTCCTGGGTGGTACTGCAGGGACAGATGCTGGACAGTGTATGTCCTGCCATGGCCCACTGGGTAGACTGGGGGAGAGGGTAAACTGCAATGTAAACCATTATCCATGTGGTGCAGCAGCGCTCCAAAATGTACTCACCAAATGAAACGAATGTCCCATGATGATGAAAGAGGTTGTGGATTTGGGAGGAGTGGGGTGAGGGGGGTGGGGGGTATATGGAGACCTCTTATATTTTTTGAATGTAACATTTTAAAAAAATAGAGAGGAAAATAAATAAATAAAGAGCAAATATTTACTGTGCATTTCAAGTCAGACACAGAGAATACTATGTGACAAGGCAGAGTCTCTGGCCTCAAGGCCCTCAAGGTCCAGTGAGGAAGACAAACCAAGCAGCCATTACAAGAGTGTGCTCAGTGAGAAAAGGAAGCAAACCCAAAGCAATAAGATATGTGGGAGGAGACTCAAATCCTGTTTGGGGGGTGGGGAATAGGACAGCTCTTCCAAAAGGAAGTGAGAGGTAAGCTGAAGCCAGAAACATTTTAAGGGCCCATGCGCTATAATTATAAAAAGGGGATGATACCTACCGATGAAATACCCCTATAAAATGGGGGTGTGAGTTGCCTATTTAATTTAAGTAAAACATGGCTCTCCTTGTTGCTCAAATGTGGCCTCTCTCTGAGCCAAACTCACCATAAATGTACTACCTTCCCCCCAACATGGGACATGACTCCCACGGATGAGCCTCCCTGGCACCAAGGGATTATGACCAAGCACTGATGAGTGATAACCAAAAGGGGGAAATATTAAATACAAATGAGTTTTTATGGCTAAGACTTCAAAGTGAGTTGGGAGGTCATTCCAGAAGTTATACTTATGCATGTATCAGCAGGATTTCATTGACTGCCACAGTAAACAGTGCCTCAAAGAGCAGGGTTCCTGAGAGCTCTAGTGACATCTAGACACTTTAGGCACGGCAGACTATCTCAGGAAGTCAACACCCTGTCACTGGGCCTTACTTTGGAATATATGTTCCTCAATATAACAGAGTTTGACTCATTTATAATTTCCCTACGCATGGCTTTTCTGGCCCTTTTATTTGAACCTATAATTAGCACTATATTTGCTAAGTATATGTCCCAGAGACTTAAATCTTTGGTCTGTTCATATATGCTGGTTGAGCCTTGAATCTCAGCAGAGTTGCAACACCTACTCTCCAATTCATCCAACTCACCCAGGACAACTAACAAAAGAATGATGATGGACAAGACCCATCCCAGAAAGCAAAGAGTGTTTGCAACTGCAAGCAATACAGTTCTATCCATCTGCCCCATGGGACCTAAGCCCTCTCTCAGTCAGAGACAGAATGGGCATTGCCATCCCAAAGTCCTCAAGTTTGAGGAATGAACAAACATAAGGGTAGAAAGCAACCATGGACTGAAGTAGGTTTATTCTAGCAATAGAAGAACTTGCATCGTTGATATAAAGGCAGTGACCACCAGAGTTTCTGAGGGGAAGGAGAAGGAAAAATAGGTGCAACATGGGGACATTTTTGAGATATTAGAATTGTCTTGCATGACATTGCAATGACGGATACAGGGCATTACATATTTTGTCAAAACCTATAAAATTGCATGGGGCAAAGTGTAAACTATCATGTAAACTATAGTCCTTAGCTAGGATAATGCTTCAATGTGTGTTCATTAATTGTAACAAATACACCTCACTAATGAAAGATGTTGTTAATGTGGGAAAGTATGGAAGGGTAGGGGTGGGGTACACAGGAATCTCCTATATTTTTGATATAACATTTATATATCTAAAGTGACTTTTTAAAAAAATGAAAAAGATAAAGATGGCTGATGTAATCCAATGTGTATGCTGTGGCTACAACCTACAAGGCCAATAAAAGAGGCCATCATGTAAATTTTAGAAGAGAGCCCAAATATTAATAAAAACAGAAACAGACGGCGGACTTGGCCCAGTGGTTAGGGCGTCCGCCTACCACATGGGAGGTCCGCGGTTCAAACCCCGGGCCTCCTTGACCCGTGTGGAGCTGGCCCATGCGCAGTGCTGATGTGCACAAGGAGTGCCCTGCCATGCAGGGGTGTCCCCCGCATAGGGGAGCCCCATGCGCAAGGAGTGCGCCCCGTAAGGAGAGCCGCCCAGCGCGAAAGGAAGTGCAGCCTGCCCAGGAATGGGGCCGCACACATGGAGAGCTGACACAGCAAGATGATGCAACAAAAAGAGACACAGATTCCCGTGCTGCTGACAACAACAGAAGCGGACAAAGAAGACACAGCAAATAGACACAGAGAACAGACAACTGGGGTGGGGGTGGGGGGGGGAGGGGAGAGAAATAAATAAATCCTTAAAAAATAAAACAAACAGAAACAGAACTTCCTAGAAATGTCTAGGAGTGGAAATTGATGTATTGATGAATTTGCATCAGTCAGAAAATCTAGACTCTTAGAAGGGAACTTGGCCTTGTCTGGTTCCAATGTTGCCATCAACAAGAACATGCCTAAACAGTCAAAGTGGACGTGACTGAGACCCATCATCTCTACCCAGGGGACTGCGAGTCTGGAGCCAGGCTGCCTCTGTCCCTCTACAAGCAACGGGATCTCTGTGGAGTCCCTGACCTTCTCGGCCTGTCTTCTTCTGAAAACGAGGATGCTGGATTTGAACAACATTCTTCAAAAACATTGTTTTACTGCAACCCATTGTGAAAAAAGGCATTTTACATGGTAACCAAGTCCAACATTTTTATTTAACTTCAACGCATTTGATGTTTTTCTATTCTATTTGAATTCATTTCTCTAAAAAGATGCTGCCTGGACCCACTAACCTGATTTCCTGGCCCAGTTCAGGACTCATAATCGTAATCCCTTCCGACCCTGGTTCTGGGAATCGTCAACGGGATCACCTGATATTTAGCACATTACAATTTTCAAGTGACTTCACAGCGCTAGCTCCCGTGAGCCCCCCGAGAATGGTGTGACATGGCCCAGGCGCCTATGAGATTCACCACAGGTCCCACGGCGCGGGCGTGACGGCGCAGGGAGCAGAGCCAGCCACTGCGCGAGAGCGGCCATGCCTGCTCCGCTCGGCAGTTCTCCTCACTCAGCCAAGTCCACCTCCTGATCGCCCTCTGCCCCCGAGCTTCAAGTTAAATGCCTCTCCTGACCTGCCAAAAGTGGGATGCAAATCTAGTGAACCCATTCCGAGCATTCCATGCTGATTTGTACACGCACGGCCTCGCCAGGTTCTTCAGGATCTACCCTGTGCTAGCCTCGGCTGCAGGAAAAGCAGTCCCTGCCCGGGAGCCGCTCGTAGTCTAGCAGGAAAAGATCCACCGGCAGACCCGCCGTGGGCGGCACCGGAGGCCCTTTCCAAGCTGCGTGCTCAGCGATACCCTCACTGCTCTGCTCAAGCTCAGCGCAGGCCTCCCAGGTGACTGACGGAGAGGCTTCCCTGGACCTCCTGCCGGGCGCCGGAGGGCAGCAGGAGCGCACGAGGGTCGCACTCCAGCGGGCAGGGAAGGGCATCCGCAGACGCTCCCTGCCAGTGCTGCCCTGGCTCGTTGCTTCCCCTCCCCTCGGCCGGTGGACTGGGGAGGCTGCCAGAAGGAACTCTCAGCATCACTGTAAACACGTTCCTTCATCCCCATCCAGCATCACTGACTTCAGGGAGATATTTAAAAAGATTGTTTATCCTCACAGAAAGGTCAGGTCCCCTAGACTTATGGATGACATTCCATTTATATTACTCGGGAGGGAAAAAATTTACACCAGGGGCAAGGGACAACGACAAGAATGCTTTCAGGAGACCACAAGTCTAGGGTTTTAAAAAAGGCTTTTGACGCCGCCTTTTAGTTTCTCAGCTACTCACAAAGCAATTCATGCTGGCTGGTAATACGCCAGTCCTTCTAAGTCCATATTGCCAAAATCGTTTGGAGCCTGTGTGGGAACCGGTTGTTTTGCTTCCTGGCGTCCGTGCCCCCTGCCTCTGGCAACAGTCTCGGGTTCTACTTTGGGGAGACGACAGCGCCCTCTGTTCGAGGTCATTTGGGTTGGATGGGAAGGGAACTCAATCAGTGAGACAGAAGGGTGGCCACTGAGGCTTCAGAGAAAGAGAAGCAGACTTCTATTTCCACGGGAGCGCCTCAGAAAAACAAGCCTCTCCCGCCCTGGATGGTAGGAGAAGGTGAGGTGAGAGCCTGTGGCAGCCTGAGGGAGAGCCTGAGGACCCAGCTGCCTTCTCAAGGCAGAGCTCAGAACTATGGTGTGGCTGAGGCTGGAAAGGCAAGCTGAGGGTCTTGTCTGTCACTAGAGGGAAACTAGAGGATAAAGCATGGGTCCACGACATAGTGAAACCCTGTGTGGATGATTACTGTGATAATAATACTAATATAAGAATGTCCTTTCATTCTAGAACGAAGGTACGTGGTACGTGGTGTCAATAAGAGGGAGCGATAGGGGGAAAGACACAACTAAAGCAAACCGCAGACTATAGGTAATAGTAACCTGGTAACCTCCTTTCATCATTTGTAACAAGGGCCCCATACCGAAGCTAAGGGTCAGGAATGGGCGGTGTAAGGGGTGTGGGTGTGGGTTTTTTGGTATCTGAAGCAATGGGAATGTTCTCAAATGGATTGTGGTAATGAACACACAACGCTGATTATACCAAAAGCCACTGATTGACACTGTGAATGGATTGTATGGTATGTGAATAAAACTGTTTTGGGTTTTGTTTTTTTATTTTAAATCAGTGAATGTTCTCATTTCAAAAAAAATAAAAGGGCAGAGCAGAGAGCCAGAGAGCCTGTGCCCTTTGGGAGGTGGTTTGGGCTGCTGGGTCAGGCCTCACCTGCAGCCCTTCCTTTGGATTTTTTTAGTTTAAAGGAGCCCTTTGTTTAGACCAGTTAGAGTTGAGTTTTCTCCTACCAAAGCAATTTTTAAAAAATACAAACACCTAAATAACCCAAAATAGTAATGTACAAAGGATTTAGAGTCTTTTTAGGGCAAGGCAGGGGATCAGTATAAGTGGAGGTGGGAAGATTTTCCCCCAGTTTCTTCTATTAATTCTGCAGAAAATAACTACAACACTCAGTATCTACATAGTTATTCCTGTTTCTCAAAAAAAAAGAAGCAAAACAAAAAACAAACCTTTTCCACACAGATTGCCTTACCTGACTTTCACAATCCCAAGTCAAAGCAATTATTAAAATTTTTATTTTGCAGTAATTACCTATTTATCAAGCACTTTATATAGTTTTAAATATTGTTTAAAATTCCATAGTTCATTTAGTTGTCACAGTCACCAAACAAGGTAGGGTTGGTGAATGTATCTTAATATCCGTTTTAGGCAGGAGAGCTTGAGCCTGAAGTTAGATGAGATGTCCAAGTTAACTTGGGGTGGGTTGGGGGAAAAGCTGGCCTCAAATCTAGGTCTCTTGCTTTCTGGGTTTAATTTTATCCACCTTAATCCTCAGAACCTAAGATACTAAACTCCGCCTGCAAACAAATGCATGCGCTCTTAGGTTAACGCAGGGGGGCCTGCCCGTGGGCTGAACTTGACTGAAGCCCGGCTCACAGCGGCAGCGCCAGGGCCCGTGACCTTGGGCAGGTCTCCTTTGTTTTGTTACCTAGCTCCTCTGTAAACGGAGAGGTCTGACCTCGGCTCTCCGATGCCCTTCCAACATCTGAAAGTGCTAGAATTCCAGACCTTCCTGGTACCGCTCTGAAATGAATTTTCCCCTGTAATAATAATAATTATAACCTTAGCGGACATTTATTCTCACACCCGCATGAGCTCTTTACACGGTCAGAACAGCCCTGAGACAAGCATCTCTTTTTTCACAGATAAGGAAATTTGGACTTAGGCTGAAGGAACTGCCCAAGGTTGGAGGGACCTGGTGAGACCCGCGGGGGTGCCTGATCTCAGACCCACGGCCCCAGGCGCGGTTCCCGCAGCAGACCCCAGGCTCCCGGCATTCCGGATCTCCTCTCCCAGGAGAGGTGCGGGGGGGAGCCAGACCCGGGCGCCCGGAGCGGGTGGCAAGGCAAAGCCGGGAGGGCAGGACGGGCCCGGGCCCAGGGGGCGGAGCGCGCGCACCCGCCCAGCCCGCTCTCCGCGCTCGCCTCTCCGGCGCGTTACCTTGTTCAGGTGCGGGTTCCTGGTGACGTCGTACCCGCGCTTCTTCAGCAGCACGGGGCGCGCCCCGCCGGCCTCGGCGTGGCAGGCGCGGGGCTGGGCGGCGGGCGCCCGGCGCGGGAGGGCGCCGCAGGCCCGGCCCGGCAGCCCCGCCAGGCGCGCGCCCGTGCGCAGCGCGGCGCCCATGGTCCTCGCGCAGACCTGGCGGCGGGGAGAGACCAAGGTCACGGTGGCCTTCCGGCCGGCCGGGGCCCACGCGCGTCCTCGGGGGAGGCCCCGGCCGGCGAGCGCGGCCCGCCCCCGCCCCTCCGCGGCGGCCACCTGCCCGAGACGCCGCTGCGGGGCCCAGGCCGGGCGGCGCCCGGGGGCAAAGCGAAAGCAGGCCCGGGAAGCAGATCGGGCGCGGGGGCCAGCCGCGCGCCACCGCCGCCCACCTGCCTGCCCGGGAGAGGCGGGCGGCGAGGCGGGGCTGCCCGAGCCCCCAGTCCCGCTCGAGGGGGGCCCCTCGGTCCCCTCCTGCCCGGCGCACCTGTGCTGCGCGCGGAGCTGGCGTGTGCGCGCTCCGCTGCGGGGCGCGGCTCCCCTCGCGCCCGTGCCTGGCCCGCGCCGGGGCGGCGAGCGCGCGGGGCTGCTGGGTCTGGAAGGAGCGGTCCCGCAACCCGGGCTCGCGGCGCCGGGCCTTCCCTGCGGACGCGCGGGGGTCGCCTCGTAGCGCAGACACGTGGCTCCCCAGCGGGAGAGGAGGCAGATTGCCGCGCCTCCGCGTCTCGACAGGCCTGAGCACCGGGCGGGGGCCGGGGGTGGGCGTCCCCGCGGCCAGCATGCCCCGCACCCTCGCCGCTGTCGGGGGAAAGCCCTGGCCCGGGATTCGGAGGACAAGTCGCCCCGCTTCCAGGGCTCGGCGTTGAGCTGCGCTGTCCCGTCCAAGAGCTGGTAGCGCCTGTGACAGTGTACATTAATTAAACGTAAATTATATCGACCATTCCGCTCCTCAGTCCCAGGAACCCCATTTCAAACGTTCGGCAGCGAATGTGGCTAATGGCTTTTCCTTATTTCCCTGAAGTCCCAGCAGACAGTGCTGGTACAGAGTCCGCAGGTGCTGGGGACGCTCCTGGGACCCCGTGGAGCTCGCCGTGGGTTGTGCGAGCCAGGCGGGAACCTTGAGGTCCATTTAGCCCTGAACTTAATCATATGTTCTCCACGTGGTAGTCAGGAGATTCCTTTTCAGACGTCCACTCCACTGCGTGATGAGTGAGAGCCCAGCTCCTTTCGCGGCCCGAGTGGCGCGTCGCCTGGCTCCTCCCGGCCTCTCCAAGCGCGCCGCCCTCCTGGCCGGGGACCTTGCAGCGGTCCTCTGAAGTCCTTTTCTACCAGGTAAAATAAAATGCCCGCTGGACCCCTTTCTGGAAAACGGTTTTCCAGGAGAGACATGGGTTTGCCAAGAAAATGGAACACACCCTGCGGATAAGCAGCACCCAGTGATAAACTAGTTCTGGTCCAGAAGAGAGAGCCAGTGAGAATGGACATCTGAAGCAGAAAAAGTAGAGTACACAGAAAACTGGGCCTATTCCTGCAATCTGAAAGCCCTACATACATCCAGACTCCCCCCTCCCCCCCAAACACCCTAACCCCCTATAGCTCGGCTGACTGCCAGTGTTCCACTTTCGTAACTTGACTGCGTTTGTAACTTGCTGGATTGTAATACCCTAACCCCCTATAGCTCGGCTAACTGCCAGTGTTCCACTTTCGTAACTTGACTGCGTTTGTAACTTGCTGGATTGTAATACCCTAGCCTCCTATAGCTCGGCTGACTGCCAGTGTTCCTCTTTTGTAACTTGACTGCGTTTGTAACTTGCTGGATTGTAATACCCTAGCCTCCTATAGCTCGGCTGACTGCCAGTGTTTCCTTTCTGTAACTTGCTTGACTTGCTTGCTTGCTCACCATTAGAGAGCAAAACTTAACCAGTAAAATTCCTTCTAAGGGCGTGCACACGACCCCTCCCCTCTGCGTAGACCCCTATAAAACCCCAGTTCCCCTGCGTTCCGGGCCCCCTCACCTACTTGTGGTGGACGGTGCCCGGCCGTAAATAAAGGTTCTCTAAATTTATACCTCCTGGGTGTCCAAGTGTCTGACTTATGAAGTGGTCCCACTTCAAAACCATAGTAATGGGTGCATGTCTGCTCCCCACTTGGTAAGGCCCCTGCCCCATAGAAAATGGAAACGTCACCTCAGCCAATCAGAACACTCAGTCACTCGCCTGGCGTTTGCTGTATGCGGACTTCCCTTCCCAGCCCTCCTGGGAGTGCCTTACCACTTTTGGTTTTGTGCTGGCCATTCACAGTTTGTTGTCCAAATGAATTTTAACAAAAGGTTTTTTCTTTCACTTAGAACATTTTTTATTGAAGTATATATTCATGCATTAAGATACACAAATAGCAAGTGCGTAGGAAAAGTTGTGAGTTTATAAAACAAACATGTATATCATGCAAGGCTTCCACATGTCTCCCCACCACCACCTCACACTGTTGTGAACCGTTTGTTACAAACTATGAAAGAGCATTGTCAAAATATTACTAACTGTAGCCCATATCTCACATTTAGTGCATTTTCCCCCCAACTCACCCACTTATTAATGCCCTGTACTAGAATATATGTTTGTTACAGTTCACAAGAGAGTGCTCTCGTATTTGTTGGGCTAACCACAGCCCATCTTCCACGCAGGAGTCCCTGGGTTATGCAGTCCCATGCTGTGAGGGACCCAGAGTGTGTACTCAGTGGCTCTCATTTCATCACAGAGTTGTGCTGGCATCACCTCAGTCAGGTTTAGAATGTTTCCATTATCCCAAGAGGAATAACCCCACGCCCCCTTATTTTTTAATTGCCTCAGTTTATCTTTGGCATTACCCTCTATCCAATGTCAACCTCCGCTAATGGCGACGTAGCAGAGCTTTTCCCCCCGTACGTACACCTTTACGCAGTCAGCAATCAGCTCGTTTTCCTGATCGTTTATTGTTTAGCATCTGTCTCTCCTCCAGAATGGAAGCTTCTTGAGAGGCTCTTTGCCTGTGAGCCTGTGGTCCCTGCCCAGCTCAGCGCCTGGTACGTAGTTGCACAATAAATAGTTGTTCAGGGATTGAAAGGCAGCGACAGCCCTGGGACCACGAGGCAGATGGCACAGCCATGTCCTGATGCGCCTTCACACCCACCCCAGCCGCGTCCTCAGCGGTCCAGAAAGGCAGCGTCAGCTGCGGGTCTCAGGGTCAGAAGGGCTGGGGTGGGGCGGGCTGGGGCGGTGGTCTCGGCCATGTCCCCAGCCAGCCTCTCTCTGGTGAGTCATGCAGGGCTGGAGGGCTGCCAGCCCCAGTTTGTTTCACGTGCCCCAGTGTACTGCAAGAAGCTCCTGGAAACCCTGGGAAAGCCGTGTCTCCGCCCCTTTTCCCCCAGGCCACTCTTTTTGGTGACACAGGTCGGCGCGCTCCCTCCCTGCCACAGGCAGGCAGGCCCAGGCAGAGCCTTCGCCCCGAGCCTCCTGCATTCTTGCAGTCGTGGAGCTGCTTCTGCTACTTGGGGGCAGGCTGCAGGCGCTGGAGGAGACGCCAGGTGGGTCCCTGGCCTGGGCGCAGCAGGGACAGGAGCCACGCCGCTGGTGTGGCTGGCTGCAGATACACAGGTGGCATTCTTGACCTTTTAATTCAGCTTCAAATACGCAGCTTCCGTCTCGAGTCCAAAGGGAGTCTGAAACGAGGGATAAAAGCCCTCCCTTCGTTTGGGAAGCAATTGTTCCAGTTGTGCAGCTGACCCTGTTTAGATGCAGTGCTTATAGAGCACCAGCTGTTAATAATAATAATTAACTTTTAAAAAGTTACACTGGCAAATGTTTTTTTTTCGCTCAAGTGTTCTCAGCACAGAGCAGACATCTCTGGCTATGACGAGCTCGGGGCTGCCCCTGCCTGGGACCAGGGATCCCTCATCTGCCTCGGAAATGAGTTCCCCCTCTTCGGTCAATTGCCACTTGGCCACGCGAAGGATCTTGTTTGTTTGTTTGGCTGGTTTTTGTTTTGTAGTAGTAGTAGTCCTGGAATAATGAAAATGCTCTAAAAATGATTGAAGCGATGAATGCACAACCGTGTGATGTACTCAACACCATTGATGGCCCACTTTCGATGGATTTATGCTTTATTCATATGTAGCAATAAAATTGATTCCTTGAAAAATAAAAATGAAAAGCACTCTTTCCAAAAACAGGCTAAGGATTGGAATTCTCAGGTGGGGGGTGGCGGGGGGTGAGAGTGTGCAGAACGCAGGTTTCCAGGCCCCATCCAGTTCAGGGCGGTGTAGACACCTGCAGGCAGGTTTGCTCCTGGGCTGTAGATTTACACAAGCCGATAAACTACCTTTTTTTGTTTTCCTGTCCTTAAACCAGCCTGAGTCAGGATTTCGATTGCCTTCTCCCAGAAGCGTATTAACTGGCACTTTCCTTTTAACCTTGTTTTGTATGTTTTGTGTATCTGCACATCTTGCGACCGTTCTGTGGACGTTTTGAGGGCAGGCTTTGTGCGTTGACACCTTTGGTGCTTGGCACCAGCAAATTCTCGGAAGCATTTTGCTGAAGGTGTCTCCTTTGCTGATACAGCGCCCTTTCCCTCACCTGGAGGACATTTAATAGGTAACCTCAGTTATTTGAAACTCAGCCAGAAGCCAGGTGGAAACAGCAAAGGTTTCCAACATGCAAATATAGTTTTTAAATAATGTATCCAATTAAATGTATTTTTTAAAAAACACAAATCTTTTTAAAAATCCAATGAAAACTCATACCATTTACATACTAAAGTCTCACCTGTCCTCACCTGTGGCCTGTATTCGGTTAACCCAGCCATAATTCTAACGACCCCGTGTGTGCACACGTGTTCTTTGGCCAGAGCCAAGGAGAGGTGCTAGAGGCAGGCCGGCGGGGTGCGCTGCAGAAAGGAGTAGGGAGAAGGGGTGAGTTCTCTTTCCACAGCATGGAGCAGGGAGCCAGATGCTCTCTCTCCTACCGCTGTGCTGCCCAGGGAAGCCCTAGTAAGACATCAGTGTCCCAGCCAGCGGGAAGGGGGAGAGCAATCGGGGGGCAAAATCCTCTTCTAGGGAAGTAACATGGAAAGTGCACACTACTTTTACCCATATTCTGTTGGTGAATGTCACAAGGTCACAGGGAAGGTGGGAAAATATTGTCTCTACATTAAACCTCAGTGGGGAAGAGAGCTCTGTTAGCAAAAGGAGGAAAGAGACAATGGTTTCTGGGGACTAGTCACTAGACATCGAGAGACAATATGCATTTTATATGGATGCAAATACATCTATGCATTGTAGTAGGTACTCAGAGACTTCGCGATTGTTACTGGCTCATGAGGTTTCCGTTTGGGTTTCGCAGCAACTTTCTTGCTTCTAGAGTTGAGCACGGGATTGCAGAGACCACACCGAGAACTATGAGAAACTTTCCAGAACGTCCGCAGTTCTGTAGAACTCTGCCTTCCTTAGCGCGCCAGCCCCGTGGTCCAGCACTAGGTAAAACTAAGGTGTGTCCATAATTTGTTCTGTCCTCACATCCACTCCCTGACACTTCTGCCGTTGTTGAAACGCTGCTTCCAGAGAAGACCAGAGGCTTCCCCGGCTCCCCCTGCTAGAGTGTCCGTAGGCCCAGGGCACTGAGTCCCACTGCTTTTCCCTTCCAATCCCAGAGCCTGCATTTCTGCTGTTGCCCTACTAAATCGTGAGCTCCTTGCGGGCTGCAACCCCCGCTTACAAGTCTTGCATCTCCTGTACCTGGGACGGTGCCTCGCACAGTCAATCACGCCAATCACTTCACATATTAATCACATCAGTCAAATAAAATTGATGCGAATCACATTTGTTCATGATACTCTTCCTGATTCAAATTAAATTGGTACATTGTTAAAAGGGTATCCAAGTGCTTCATTCGATCTGTAGTTTAGTCTATCTTGAAACAAGATCACTTGCCTTCTGGACGCAGATTTTATTGACCCTCTATATGGGTTAAAATATGGACGTGTGCTAATAACTCATGATTTTTCAGCTAATGCCACCTCTTCACAAATTTATTTATAATATTCTACGCAACATGTTATGTTTATGATTGCCATGAAAGGACTCTTTGATTCATATTGCTGCTAGTAATATTTCCAGATACTTCCACTCTATTATTTTCTTATGGCAGAGAACGATGGCAAGGAACATTTCCTTTATTTAGTCGCCACCCTCCACGCCTCACATGTGCCCCCAACTCTCTGCTCCCGGTTGAAGCCCTGCGCCTCACAACCCAGCTCAAACACCGCGTCCTGGAGCAAGCCTCCCCAGGTCCCCCGCTAGCAGCTCTCCCTCTCTCCCTCCGGCTCTTCCAGCTACGTCGTCTGCACCTGTCTCTCCGACGCACTCTGGCAGTCTGCGGCTCTGTGCAGTGGCTGATTGATGTGCCCGTCCCCTCTCTCAGATTCGGAGCCTCGAAGGGGATCCAGGAGCTAAGAGCTTGGCGTTCGACGGTCTTGACCTCCCCACTGACTAGCTGTGTGCCTGTGGTCACTCCGTGTGCCCTCTGCAAGCTTCACCACCTCCCGGGAGAACTGGGATCCGAACACGCCTTCCCCGGAGGGATTTGGGGCAGGTTTATTTACTTACTTTCAGAAGCTTTACAATGCACTTCCCACACGCCAGGCACTGTGCTAAGCCCTCTGGAAGCACCGACCCCCTAACCTCATGCTGCTCCTGTAAAATCCTGAGCTGGGCACGACCCGCTGGCGTCTGGGTGCTGGCGTCTGCCCTCTGGTTGATGGCCGGAGATGAGCTCTGCAAGCCTGCCCTCCTTAGGCAGGGACTTCCTGTAAGTTTATGCCAAGAGGGGACACTAGAGAGAGACTGGGAGGCTGGATGGGGGAGAAGGCTTGCTGCCCGGCACTGTCGCCAACACCCCAACAGCAGCCCTTTCCCCAGGATCGGTCATTGAGTCCAGTCCCCTGCGTCCTTCCACCTCCAGCGCCTGCCTCCCCAGGGGTCCGCTCGCTTCCTCCCCTGTCCAGTTTCAGGTGGCCTCAGCCACTTCCTTTTGCTTCTCCAGCCTGAGGGAAGGGTGGATCCTCCAGCTGCTGTGCGTGACCGACCGCCTGGTGCGCGCTCTCTTCTCAGCCAGCCGTCCTGCGCCTGTGAAACCAGGTCTCCCTATTACATTGAGATATAAGGGTTGTGGTTTTGTTTTCTTGACTGGGTCCTCCCTGAAACAGGCTGGTACATCTGTGATCCCCATTTTACAGATGAGGAAACAAAACACCAAGGAGCTACAGGACTCATCTGAGGTCACAGAGCTGGGAAGGGGGCAGGCCGGGATTTAAGGCCAGGCTCCAGGGGCCAGGCTGGGCTGCAGGACACCACGGGTTCCATGCGCAAGGGCATAGCCATCCTGGAGTGTGGCGAGCTCTGCATGTCCAGTCATCCTCATCATCACCCACAGTTACTCTTCACTCTTGCATCCTGCACAAGGCTGAGAACAGGGTTATGTTAAATAAATGCCTGCTGAACTGAATTTTATTGAGCTGAAAAGGGGAGCATGAGGTGGCATAGAAGGAGCTTGATTAGGAAAGGATGTGGAGTAGTTAGTGGGGGCAGAGCCTCCACGTCCTGTCCCTCCGACCCCCTTCCCTGGAGCTGTTTCCAGAGTAACTGACTCTTCCTCTCTTCTTATCCCTCTCCCATCTTTCTGCCACCCTTGCCTTGTGCCATTATATCTTAGCTTTTTGCTTCAGTGTTTCTATTTATTACGTGGGAATAAAGAGTTCCCTGGCATTCTGAAAATGCCACAGGGAAAAATGACACAGAAGTTAAGTTCGGTAGCAGAAGGAAAACATCTTTCATTCCCTATTTTTCTATTGCATTGCATTCTGTTTTTCTCTTCTTCTGATTGCATAGTCCTGATTTTTTAATTACATGGTCTTTTTTCAAGAAAATAATTGCCTTATAACTCATCACATTTCTCATGGAGGTGGCCCACCAGATTCAGTTATCCCTATAGAGAGTTTTCAAGAAAAACACTGAAATCTTTGCTTATAAACTCCTTCGGTCTTCTAATTAAGTAGCTGCTGTACCAAGCGTAATTGTTTCCATATTGCACTTCTCATCAGACTCGCTGGCTGATGCGCGTTGAATCCCGCGGCTAATTTTCAACAGGCCAGCTTCCGTCCCTGACCTGGCCTGCGGGCCAGTCCTTATTTTCATGGCTGGGTTAAACACAAATAACCTATAATCCATGCCAAACATGTCCCCTCTTCTGCCTGGCCACAGGGGTTCTGAGAAGAAAATGTTGTCCTCGATCAGAGTGACCAGCCTGGAGAGAACGAGTACCCAGCACTGCTGGTGTACTTCCTAGGCCTCTTGACTTTCCCAGAGGTTGTTGAAAAGTCCATTTTCTGCCCCTCTTAAAACACTCTACTCAAGCCCTCAGTCCTCCTCCAGCCACCGCGCCATCCCTCCACTGTGCTGCCAGCCCCGCGGCCTCCTCCCTCCTCATACAGAAGTTAGACAAAAAGGCGACTGTTAGAAATGGCAAGACGTGCAAAGAGAAATGGGTGGCAGCAGCTGCTGAGCTAAGCAGCTGATAAGGGGAACGAATCTGTGCCCCCGGTGTTTGTCTGGAGGTCGGGGCAGTGGCCCAGCGGGGAAAGGGGAGACTCTTTGTCCCTGGTGTGGCCGGCGCATCTGGCCCATTCAGCGTCCTCCTGGACCAGCTGACCCCTGCCACCGCCTGCTTCCCGGCTCCTTCCCAGCTCCGGGCTCGTTCAGCTCTAACGAGCATATCCTCCCGCTTCCTAATTGACTTTGCAACGGTCCCGGGGCACTTCAATAAGAGGGAAAAATATTGTTTTCCCTGCTGACAGTCTCATTGCTCAGCGGGACAGAGTTCTTCAGCTTTCTGGAGAAATCCTGAGGTTTTCATTAGAGTGTGGGCTGTTTTGAGTGGGTTTTAAAGCATGCTTCCCTGATGTGTCATTGATGAAATAAGACGGGCTATTCCTGGTGAATCCGGGCTCTCCTCTTTATCACTTCCACTGGCTTTGGTTTTCTCTTCCCACAAGATTTAGCCCCTCTCCCCCTCCCCTCAACTTACATTTATCCCTCTGCCTGGGTTCATGGAGCCATCCCCCAGTGAGATGTAATTTGCTTCCTTTGTGGATTTAGGAGTTTAGAGCTTCAGCTTGTGTGGTTCATTACTGTAATGGCATGTTATCACTCGGCTGTGAATGTTTGCAGGTCCGACCAATTGCTCCCCGAAGGCCAATCACTATCGGGAATATGGCACTTACAGGTCAACACCTCTTCTAGACTCTACAAGGCGTTTCTGAGAGCAGATGGATTTATTTCTCCTTAGCTTGAACTTTGAGCTTGCAATCAAGTCCAAAAACACGGGCTTACAAAGGGTCGAAGTGGAGACTCATCAAACAGCGTCCAGGTGGTATGAACTTGAGAAATACTTTTTTTTTTGCTTTTCAGGATCATAATTCCTTCCCCACCTTTTTCTTTTTTTAAAGTCCTGGCCTTCCTGTTTAAAAGCAGGTTCTGAGGCTTCTGATCCATCACCCTTTTGTTTAACACTCCAGTTTGCACAACAAACTAAGCACGTAAATGGAGGGTGTTGCTTCGGATTATCATCTCAGGTTTTTGCCAATATAAATTTCATGTTTCTTGTATAATGGCTGAGAGTGTTCTCTTCAGAGTCAGATAAATCTGGATTTGGATCCCAGTTCTGCCATCCCTAGGGTGTGACCCTGGGGAATTTACTTGATCTTTCTGAACCTCAGTTTTCCTATGGAGATAATAATAGTACTTAAATCATAAGGTGGCCGTGAGGAATAAATATCCAACACACAGTAAATCATTGATAAATATTAACTATTCTTTAGTTTAATACTTCCTCTGCGTTCCCACCGAATAATTCTGTACATGTAATTTAACCGAATTTTCAAAGCTCTAGTTTTCAAAGGTCCAAAGTGAAATGTTGGTATATCTCCAAGGAGGGACTGTCTAGAGGAAGAGGCTGAATATTCATTGAGTTTTAGTTACATTTAAATTATCCTAGCACACACATATACACTCTAAGTATAAACCCTTCCGATACTATGTCAGGTTCCATGAAGATGGGAGCCCCATGAAGGCCCCCGGGCCCGCCGAGCTCGTGCTACAGGTGAGTTCCCTTGTGCCACGCCTTTATGATTGCTAGCTCTAAGCCCAGTCCCTCCCCGCCGCCCGCCAAATGTCAGCGCCTCTGCTCTCCCCAGCTGTGTGCACATCGAGGAGTCTGCCCAGCAGGGAGAAAGGTTTTATCGTCTGAGCACTGCTGAAAGTGCTCTGATCCCCACGCAGAAGCACCAACCCCTGCAACTTCCGAGGCCGCTGCGGTAATTTTTTCAGCAGGAGCTGCTGGAAGCTCTTCGCTCTTTTTGCTTGTCTCTGGATTTCTGTGCTTTCCTACTTTTTCTCTCCAGCTGGAGACTCTTCTAGAGTCTAGCTCTCTAGGTGGTGACAAGGGGAGGTAGAGGTGAAGGTCTAGGTCTCAAAACAACATGGTTCTTTCCTATTAACCACCGCCTTGGAAGAGGGCAGCTCCCCAGCAGAAGGGCATGGGGCTGTGGATACCAGTGATCACATCTCTCCCCTTCTCAGAGCACACAAATGTTCCTGGGAGAAAGATGAAGGCAAAGTGCATTCCAGGACAACCTCATGCCTTACGTGGACCCTCTGCTCCCTCCTGGCCCTGAGCCCTGCTTCACAACCCAGACAATCCTGCAAAGCCTCTTTGTTTAATACGCCTTTTCTAGATGGGAGGTATTTTCCGTTTCTGCAGCACAGCTTCAAGGCCCATCAGGTTTAAAAGACAAGTATATCCGCCAGTTGTAACTAGGCTCATGTTTGATTTCATGGGGTTCCAGGCCCAGGCAAATCAGCGACATGCCCAAACAGCATCCTGTGACATTGAAGACATTTGTCTTGTGAGAGCACGCAGGGGACCTCTGGAAGAAGCTGTGTAATTCACCAGACCTGCGTCCGAGCCTGAGCTCCTATCCAGCAGGACACCCTGCCACAGAGCTTTAAAAACATTTGCTTTGACAAGACGTGTGTGACGGAAATGAAGGGGGAGTGAGAGTTTCTTTATAAATCAGGAGAAGTACTGCACTTGAGTGGGAAGATTTCTAGAATTCTTGTTCATTACACAGTATGTAAAATTACATAATTCTAGTCAGAAGGGACCTTAGAGATCGTCTAAGCCAAGAATAGAAACTTTGCTCCCTGGGAAGAATTTTCTGGATGCAAGAAGGTACTCAGCTACCTGGTAGCAGTAAAATAGGGGAAACCCTTCCTCCGAGAAGGAAAATCATCCCTTATGATTAAAACAAGGCTGATCAGACTCAGCAGCCTTATTTTTTCCCTCTTTTTTCCAGCTTTTATCAATGCTTATTTTAGAGCCTTTATTCACTGGCTTGGTAAATAATCCAGATGCCGAACAATGGAGCTAGCACAGAGAGAAAATTCATGGCAATTAACAGACTCTAAATTAGGAATTATTGATTTAATCGCAAGCACTGAAAGTTCTGAACAAGCCATAAAGATATAAATCCTGGAGAGGCTAAGAAGTGATTGATAATAGATGTGAATTAGCAGAAAAGTTACCAAATTGGAATAATATGTTTGCATTTCTTAAATCTTGCTGTTTTATATACTGCACGACAGTCTATTGAATGGGATTTTTGTTATTTCCTTGGGATTTCAGCTAGCGCCGCAAGCAAAGGATAGTAGGCAGTCCCCTTAGTCCCCAAAGAAACTAAGGAGCCACCAGTGCCCTAAGGAGTGGCTAAACGCTCCTCCGACTCTCGTCCCCACCACTCCATTAGCCCAAGGCTGGAGCTCGCGTCTCAGAAGAGCTGGTGGCGCCTCCCAGGAGCCCCCTGTGGAGGGCACGGCTGCCGTAAGGAGGGGGGCTCGTGTCTCGGGCTCTGGGTGGGTGCTTCACGAGCCGCCATCTGGCTGAGGACACCACGGAAGAGCACCTTGGGGCAGCTCGGGAGAGAGGCTGCCCGGGGGCCTGGGCAGTGAAGGTGGACTGTGACGATGGGCAGAGGAGAGAGATCGGTCGTGCGGTGGGGTGACCCCCACTCTTCCCAAGGACCAGAAGGAGGGGAGTCTCCTGATGGCCAAGGGCACCACTGAACACAGCTGGGCTTGAGCCATGGAGGCTACAACATCCATGAGGTCGGCCTGTTTTTTGGGGGGAGGACACTGTAGCAGTAAGAGGCCGTGGGGTTTATCCCAGGGTCAGGAACTGAGTGGAAAGCAACAAGAAGTCGGCCGGGGAACTCTTCCCCAGGTCAGGTGCCTCTAGGGGCTTTGAGGACACCTGCCCTTTGGTGACATGACACAGCCAGCTTTGGACACTTACCACATGGAGAGCATCGGCAGCTTTTTATTTTTCTCTCCTCCCTTGTGTTTGTTTCCTAGGGCTACGTAACAAATTACTATAAATTTGGTGGCTTTAGACAGCAGAATTTTATCCTCTCACAGTCCTGGCAACAGGAAGTCAAAAATCAAGGTGTCATCTGGCTGCTTCACTCCAAAGATTCTGGGGAACAGGCTGTTCCTTGCCTTTGCCAGCTTCTGGTAACTCCAGGCGGTCCTTGGAGCGTGGCTGCGCCACTCAAATCTCTGCCTCTGTTTCCCCACTTCCTCCTTCTCTCCTCCTCTTTGTGTCTCTTATAAGGATATATCATCAGTTTTGGGGTCCATCCAGATAACCCAGGGTGATTGCATCTCAAGATCCTTAACAATTACAACTGTAAAGACTCTTTTCCCAAGTAGGGAAAAGAATCCAACAGATTCTGAGGACTAGGGTGTGGACGCGTCTTTCGGGGGTCATAATTCAAATCACTGTACCTCTTGTGTGCAGTCCCCTTCCCTCCTGCAATCCCAGAGGGACCAGAATTAGCAGCGTGAAGGGGAAAAAGAAGGAAGCACTAGCCTGTATCCCTTCCCACCCAGCGATCCCTGCTCCAAGTGAAATAGGCCTGAATTTGGGAGAAGAAATTTTGAATTGAATGAGAGATTGAAAGTTTAAGTTGCATTTCACTAGACTTTCATTACCTGAAAGTAACTTTGAAGTTTTGAGATCCACATAAGATTTTATCAAGGGGTTGAAAGGAGAGTCCTGGCCAAGCATAATTGAAGGCAGTGATGAAAAAGGGACAAAAAAACAGGGGTTTCCTGTTGTATCCTATAAGCTCAGCACATCCAATTAATATTTATCTCTATACTGTCTTCCACTAATATTAGTTCTTTATGCTTTTCTAACATAAGAGCTCTGTATTTTTATAAGAAAAGCACAATTTAGAAGAGAAGCATGCTAATCAATGTATGTTCTTTGAGAATATCATATGAGGAAAGGTTTAGTTGTTTGGGACAAATATCCGTGGAAATCCAAACTATAAAATTGTACTAAATGCCAATCACTGAAGGAGAAGAAGTGAAAAGGGCAATTCTTTGAATAACAGATTGTTAGAAAGAAAGCTGCACCTGTAAGAGAACAAAAGCTCACCCGATTGTGGAGGAGGAAAGTATTTTATTAACAATCTAGCAAGAACGGGAGTGAGACCTGGATAAAATGGCGAGAAGCACTGACATTTACACCCTAACCTCACACGCGGGTCCCTCCCCTGCTCCCCGTTGATTGGGTAGTTCAGAGGTGACAGCCTATCCAAGAGGTCTAACTTACTCCTTCCTGCTCTGAGTCACCACTCACGTTCCCACATTCCTGCCGCTCGGAGCCACTTTCACTCCTGGCCGGGCTTTTCAAACTTGGCACCGCTGTCACTATTGGCTGTGCCCTCACCTCTCACCATTGGCTGCCCTGGCTTTGGCCCCGCCCTCACTTCTCACCATTGGCCACCCTGGCTTTGGCCCCACCCTCACTTCTCCCCATTGGCCGCCCTGGCTTTGGCCCCGCCCTCACTTCTCACCATTGGCCACCCTGGCTTTGGCCCCACCCTCACTTCTCCCCATTGGCCGCCCTGGCTTTGGCCCCACCCTCACTTTGGCGCCACTTTTCAAATTCTTGGCGCCAAAGCGCTAGGACCCCTTTCCCTCCCTCCTCCAACTGCAGAGCTGGCTCCAGCCTCCACCTTCCTGTGAAAACTAAACTTAACCCTTTCCTTACAAGACCTTCACCCCCACCTGCCTGACCACCAACCCTCAAGTGGACCGATTGGAAAAATATGGTGGGATGATTAGTTACCTCAGGCAAACAAAACCCCAATAATGCAACCTAATACCAGTCCAGATTTCTGAGACCTCGGTCACACTGCTGGCTACGTTGCACTGTTGTCGATGGAAACCCCTAAAGTCAAAAGAACTGCTGAGAAGGCAGTTGTGCCCTTGAACAACTGATTAGTTTGCAATTACGGAAAATATTTAACCTAAATACCTCACTGCTTGTTGTCTTTGGATTGTAGTTTTGTTCGTTTCAGCTCATTTTCAGTTTATTGCAGTCTTCATAATGTTGGCTTTCTTAGCCAATGAAATGACTCTCACCCATAGATTTGTATCACGTACACCTGTGGCAAACTGTCCTCTGGGACTACCTAATGGAAATGTGCAAAAGGACAGCTCAAGGACAGAACTCTGTGGTATGCCAGTGACCACTGATCAAATATTCAATTAGCTAGTAGCTTAATACTGAGAATTCTCATTTAGTAACTTTTGCAGCATTAGCTTCTTAAGAAAGGGAAATGCCAACAAAGCAAGTCAATATCAGCGTCAGCAAGAAAAAAAGTACCTAGTAAGGCTGAACTCTATCACATTCTGCCCAATCTCCTTTCATATTTAATGACTTTTGATTATTGCAAGGCAAAAACAAAAAAGTGGATTAATTCCCTTTCAACAAGACATGAAGTCCTAAAAAGGTCCATTTTAACTTGGAGTGAACTGGAAGAATCCAGGTGTCCAGCTATCCCTATTCTCTTATTTTTGGAATAATACCTCTATTCTCCTTTTCTTTCCTCTCAGTGATACTTGGGCGTATGGTGGGAAGGATGTTGAAGGGCACAGAGAATTTAGTAAGAGGGAAAACTGACAAAGAAGTGGTTAATACACAATGCACAAAATTCCAGATGAAGGAAGCAGATGTGGCTCAAGCATTTGGGCGCCCACCTACCACATGGGAGATCCCAGGTTCATTTCCTGGTGCCTCCTAGAGAAGACGAGCAAGACAGCCAGCTGACTTGATAAGGTGACTTGGCAAGCTGACACAACTAGCTGATGCGACAAGCTGATGCAACAAGGAGACACAAAGAGGAAAGAGGGAACACAATGAGAGACTCAACAAGGCAGGGAGTGAAGGGGGCTCAAGCAATTGAGAGCCTCTCTCCCATATGGGATGTAAAGGGTTTGGTTCCCAGTTCCTCCTAACAAGAAGACGAGCAGACACAGAGCAAACACAATGAATGGACACAGGGAGCAGATAGTGAGCACAAACAATGAGGCAGAGGGAGAAATAAATAAATAAAATGAATATTTTTAAAAATATCTGGATGAAGCAATATTGGAGCATAGGCATCAAGTATGTCTCCCAAGGACCAAATGCCATCCTTCTGACTGAGAATTTTAGCCCAGACTGAGTGCTACTAATTAGATGACCCACCTGAACTAGAAAGTCACAGTGCCTGACTTACTAACTTTCTCTCTGTTTTGAGGTGTCACCCCAACAGCTTTGGCTTAACTTATTAACCACTCTGAAGAAAGTGAAAGCTATTGTTTTAATCTGGAGGCATCTGAGATTCATTCCCTTCATACTACATCATGATACCAGGGCATGAAGAAAGACTGTTGAGCAGGGGAGACATAGATGTAAATTACGTTTTCCTATACATATGACTCATGCTTGAATCACGTTCAACAATGCATGTCCAGGGCAGAG